>NW_013550586.1:4362240-4962202 GCF_000709125.1 Exophiala aquamarina CBS 119918
GTGTGTGTGTGGAAAGAACGGGTGTCGACCATCGACGTGCTGAAGAACAACAACAATCACATACTGCCGCTGATGTCAGTCCGATTGACCGATTCAAAATACGAATCATGCACGATCCGAGCTCGTGTTGCTTCATGCACGTTGCGAGGAGCCTTGGGACGAGGCCCCATACATAGCAGTTGACTACTTACCTACCGAAGGTAGGTAGCATTTAGCTCGGCCACCAAATAAATAAAAACCCACGTTTCGCCCAAAGAGCCGTCGGGCTGTTTTCGTGCGGTGCGTCGCGCTGATCTCCCCTGTACCTACTGATGGGTGATGCAACGGTTCAATCCGTGGCATTTGCTGATTGCGATTGTGCGGCAGATACTATGTATGTACTTTGTACATCGATGGACGGCGGTGGAGGTGGAGGGGCCTTGCTGTTGACACCCGGGACACGCAGCATGATGTACATCAGGTTTTGTTTCTAAGTCACTACGAGTTACACAACCGACTCCTTTAAAGCTAGGAGTTGGAGAGCGTTGTGGCAGAGTATGTGTGAGTGCTTCATCCTGCATCGCCGGTTTCCATATGGAGGACGAGAGGACGCAATGCATTCATTTAAATGCCGAACGCAATCTAAGTATCATCATCTCGTGCTTGACGCAAGCAACAAGATTGCTGTCGTAACCCGTACGCGTGGGGGCAGGGATAGCATTACATCGCGCGATTCTTGAGCCTTATTGAAGAGGCGAATACGGGGGTTTGAGTTTCGAGGTTCAAGGTTCGAGTTTATCATAATTGAAGCCACCGACAACATGTGATGGAGTACGTACTGCCTTTTCCAGGATGCCAGAAACCTTGGCCCGAAAGTCCATCGTCAAGCCACGTCTCCCTTTGGAGTAGCGGGAAAGAAACCAGGAGTATTCAGTCGCTGCTGGTTCTTTTTGGCCACCTCTTGGTTGCGAAGCTTGTCGAGCCGCATTTGATAGAAATGCCTGTTTTCCCCAAGACGAGCAGGGCGGGAGGGTCAGTCGGCTGGGCCATATACAACGAAGGCGTAGGGGAGAAGATCCTATTTTGGAGAAAGGATCGGAAACAACAGCCTACATACCTATGCAGGGCGTAAATGCGTGGGAGTTCTTCTGCCCCTGTATCACTGCCATTGCCTCCCGCTTTGATGGCGTCGATCTGTCGGCCGGTGTTAGAATATATATTTGGACCATTGGGTGGGTAGAACGAAGATGGAGACCAGGTTCGGATGATGGAATGACGGCATGATGGTAGTACCGACCTTTTCATCCCTTTCTTTCTCAGCCTTGCCGTCATCGCCGTCCTCATCCATTTTCTTCTTGTCCTTGTCATCATCCTTGCCCGACTTCTTCGACTTTCTCTTCCGCTGCTTCTCTTCGTATTCCTCCTTGACTTTCTGGATCTCCTTGTCCATCAGTTCTTTCTTCTTCTTGGCCGCCTCGGCCTCGGCATCCACCACCGGCGACGCGAACCCTCGGTCACTGAGGTGGCTGGCACAGATGTAGAAGAAATCCTGTCAATTGATAAATTATAGTTCATTATGGTGAGCCAGTCGTCTACGAGAGGGGTTTTTCAAGTTGTCAATGACTCAGATGCCACCTTACCTTGTTGTTGGGAGTGATGAGAACCTTTTCAGACGGCTTAAGGCAGATATAACATGACTTGGCGGATGTGGAAGCCACAGTTCGTAGATGGTAGGTGTTGGGAAACGGTGCAGCCATTTCCAGGGACCGTTCAAAGCTCAAAAGGTGTTCACTATTGCATGATGAGATCAACCTCACTTTCACTCGGATTGCCAATGAGGATAGTCTGCCCACTCGTGAGTACGGAACGAGAAACTTTGCTTCATGCTTGGGATGTGATGAGTCTGTCTTGGACGTTTCAGCCCTGCCAATCTGAGTGGCTCTAACCGCTTTAGTACTAGCTTGTGTGTTCGTTCCAATGGAGCCTCAAATCCTTCCACTATTAAAGCCACAGAGTGCATTGGTCCATATAAAATATTGGAGAGCACCAAAGCAAGGCTATTTGTTGTAGCGCTCTGCGATGCTTCGGACATCGACACCTTCCCTCTGCCTGCTGACTATAATTATCCTCAGACAGCATCTGGTCCGCTCAAGGACATCTAAACTGGCCTGGTTGGGAGCCCGTGTGTGTCTCGGGCCTGGTGGTCAATACGAGATGGAACAGCAACCTTTTGCGCACAATCAGAAGTCGGATTTGTATGAAAGTCGGGCGTCACGAGCAAAATGCCGGCAAGGTAGGTTTGGAGGGACGTTGGAACGTTGCCATGGTGTTGGGCCAGATCAAGAGGATTCGAGACGTGCCTGGGTGGCTGGAAAGTGTGACTGTCAGTAGTCCGACAGCGTTTTTGAAGACGTAGTTACCCTTCCAGACAGTGGAGAGGAAGAATAGAAGACCAAACCATCCAGGAAGGTAAAGGGCACATTATAAAAAAAGAATCTTTTGTACAGATGGGTGGCCGCTCTAACTATGCAATCCTACCGTCGTTCTAGCACTCGTGTGGTCTGTTGAGCTTCGTTGGCGAAGACAGCTCTCCCAAGGTTTGATGATGTTTTTCGCTGGCCTGAGGGATTGTCAAGGTCTTCGCTGGCGTTCTCATCCAGCACATCTTGCTCGATATTCATGCCCGAAGTTCCCTCGAACGCAGCCGTCCTTGACATTTGTTCAACGACCTGTTCACGTGCCCATTTCTCCCATTCATCGTAGATCTCGCTCTCAATCTTCATGCTGACCTGGTTGTAGGACATGCCAAAGCGTGCACCCATGTGGCGGGCCTCCTCTGCGGCGATCCTATCTCGTGTCTCCTCTTTCCGTCGCAGGGCGTAGAATTCTTTCCGGGCGATGTCGTAGGATTGAGCGACTGTGATGTCGGGAATGTTCTCAAGCAGATATAGCTGCCGCTGTACGACCGATTCGCCAGAGAGTTGGATTCCCGGTTGCATCAGTCCCTTAGACCAGTCTGCGTTCTTATACTGGTCTCCGTCCGTTTCCAGCACAACCCGAGGGCGGGCTAGCTCCCAGGGATGGTCGCTGAAGAACCTTGTCCGCAAAGAGTCTTCTTCATAACGCAGTTTGTGGGGGGTGAAGAGATGCCGGTTCTTCGTTGCGGCTTTGGATTTCTTTTGCTCGATGGCCATAGAATATTGCTTTGTGGTTCCATCAGGGAGTGTCCTTGTGCGGGTATGTGTCAGAGGGTGCCGGATAGGTTGAGGTCGTGTCAGGACCTGTGCGGGAGGAATATCGGCGAGAACGTCGACCCAGGCTGGCCGATTTGGGTACTGTTTGGCCCTGACTCTTGCAAGGGCGCTTCTGCGGACATTGAGGGCGGTGAGGTTGATTTTGCCCATGGCGGGCCGACAGTGAGGAGCTTGTTGTCAGTCAAGGGTCAGCGGACCGATGAAGGACGACTTGACTCGGGGGGGTGGAAGCAGCTTGGTCTTGAACAATCCGAAGGTCTGGATACGGAGCACAATGGTGCTCCGCAAGGTCTTGAGGTGGTTACGGGGCAAAAATCCCAGGACGCGTTATGATTGGTGGATACCATGCGCCAGCACTTTTCATATGGAGTCGAGATTCCAGTCTCCAGAAACAATTTTCCTTGGACTGTCGACCTATCAGCTTAGCATTCAATCGCTTCAATGTCTTGATCAGAGGTCCCATGCATCATGTTCCCTAGCATATGCATCGATCTTCCAGGTTCCCCGGGTGCAAGAGCATTCGCAATGCCACTTCCATATCACCTGCGACCTTGCTTGACTTTCTAACACCTGCACTGGGAACGGCCGCAAGATGTCAGGGAACTCTCCCTCGTCGCCACCATGACCCGTCCTCCGAATCCCTTTTCTATTCTGCTCTCGCTCGGGCCGCCTCTTGTACGCCATCTCGAGCATCGTACAAGGCAAAAGCGGAGAGAGCTCCTGCGCGATGCCATGCCATCCGCACCTCCAGATGCAGGACTACCAAGCTGAAGGCGATCAGCTCTGTTGCACAATGTCGAGGATTCAGCACTAGCGCCATTTCAAGAGCACCAGACTCAATAGAAGCAATGCGCGGCCGTGATAAGGGATCTGTAGGTTCTGCAAAGGCCGACAATGCCTGGAGCTTCTTCGACTCCAATACCCTAGATTTCGCCGCAAAGACTCGGCTGCCCGTTGCGTTCTTCCACGATGTCGGCAAAATACAGAAACAGCTGGAACAAGCTCCCAAAAAGGAGGAAACGGACACAGAGGCCGATCCCACCCTTCTCAAAGAACAGTTACAGATGTTGCAGTCAGTCAGGGAGTTGGAGGAGAAGTTGGCTCGCGCAAAGCATGATTTGAACACTGCGATGAAGAAAAATCCCACATCAGGAAGTCCTTCTCGCGATCAAGTCAAAAGTCAGTCTATTTCTCTGTCCAGAGAAGACTATAAAAATCTCGTCGACCTCTACTACCATTCTATGCGCACCCGATTCGACCCTGAAAATCCGGATCATTCTCCAACACCCACAATCTTGGAGGATTATGCGTTCAAGCTCTCTGAGGATTTCGCTCCGCCTCAAGCATATGTGGATTTCTATCATCATGACACGGACTATCGCTCACCGTTGGAACAGATTGAGAAGCAAATGAAAAGCCAAAAGTTGCACGAAATCCGTGTCACTCAAGTCTTCCTTGATTTGCTGCTCAATGACGACACCCCTAACAGAGCGCTTTTTGAGGCCTATCAGAAATTGCCTAAACCTGGAGTGGCCTTCTTGCCCCGAGGTACCGTGAGGGTGTTCTTGCAACGAATGGCCACTCCCTGGCAAAAGAGCGAAAAGACCATGATTCGATATCTTTCACTCATAGATGACATGCAAGAAGCCGGACTGCCCATCACCCGATATGAATGGGCATCTGCTATCTATTTGGCAGGGAGATCTTTTGGGCAAGTCACCCGCAAAGATGTGATGAGAGCATTTGACATATGGAAGCAAATGGAACAACAAGCTGGAGTCAAAGCACACCATGTCACCTTCAATATACTGTTTGACCTGGCTGTAAGGTCAAACATGTATGTTGTGGCTCAGAAAATTCTGAAGGAGATGCATGATCGTGGTCTTCGTCTGAACCGCCTTGGTCGCGTAAGCATCATATATTTTCACGGTCTCCGTCGGGACGGGGACGCTGTTCGAAAGTCGTACCGGGATTTTGTCGATGCTGGTGAAATAGTTGATACGCTCGTTCTCAACTGCGTCATCTCGTCGCTCCTCAATGCCGGAGAGCCCGAGGCAGCAGAGCAAATCTATGAGCGAATGAAGAGCCTTTATACTCAGTTGCATGTCCGACAAGGAGATGATGGTCAGATGACATATTACAAACGGTACCCGGGCACGGGCGAGCAATCAATCGGCCATGAAATGGCATCCAATCACCTCAATCGAGTGCTCCTTAGAAGCTCAAGGTTGAAGGACTTGTTGCCCGACCAACACAGGGAATTGCAAGACAGCATGCCCCTCGTCCCAGATCACACGACATTTCGCGCCCTCATCGCTTACCACATCAACGTCTCCGGGGATCTCGATCGAGTTGTCGTTCTGCTAAATGACATGGCAGAGGTGTTTGGTTTACCATTTCAAACCATCCTGTTCCAGCTCTTGTTCAAAGGTTTCGCTCTGCACGGGGGCTCAGGTGATCCCGACGCTACTTGGAGTGTTCGAAGATTGGCGTCGGTGTGGGACGCATGTCGAAAAGCTATCAAAGATAGGCAGGCATACAAGAGAGCCAGGGCCGACGGTATCGAACCAAATCTACCATCTATAAAGGAGGTAAACCAGGTCATGCAAGAGAAGGAACGAAGGTATCGTGAGGGCGACGGCACTCCTGCCCCATCGGTGCCAAGTTTGAGAAAATTGAGCACCTGGAATGAATTTGTCATCGACCTGGCAGTGTTCCCTCGAGAGCGTCGTAAACATATTGAACGAATTCATGCACAGTTATTTGACGACGAAGCGAAGTACGAGGAGTCTTTACGCAGCGAGAACAACCCTTCTGACCCCGTAGAACAAGAAGCGTATTACCCTCTGGGCGATCCCAGACTTGATGATCAAGAAGGTGAATATGTGATGCCTCCGCCATCCCGGGCCATTGATCCAAACTGGACTCAGGATAACGATACATTTGAATCGCCTTCCTTTCCTCAAGGTGATCCAGAGGCAAGCGAGCCTACCGACCCATCCTCAAGAGAAAGGCCCATGCCCCTCGATTTGGGCGCAGGAACAAACACAGGTCCCTCAGCTTCAACTCAACAAGACGTGTATGGAATTGATCTGGCAAATGGGTCAGACTTTGACCCAGAAACCCGTCCGGATTCACCCAATGCACCACATCAAGTCCGAGCCTCCCAAGCTTTGGTTTGTTGGATGCTCCGTGCATACACACGCTGCACAGGCTCGCGAGCCCACATTGAAGAAGTGTACAACTCGGTTCGCAAACTCTGGGTGCCTCATGATGATTACGAGCGAGATAATGTTCTGCGGGTGCTGGAGCGATGTTTGAGAGATTGTGACAAATATGGTCCACCATTACGGAGCGGATCTGATCGAGATAAAATCAGCCGGAAGAGGTGAGACTTGGGGATTCGGAGAAAGCAGTCGTATAATGCGACAGTTTTACTTGCTAGGCTACGATCTTTTACAGTTCCAAGGAGGTTGCTCGGTGAGTCTGTACATTATATAATGATAAACAAATATAAAGCATTCATTTCGTGTCCATTTCTATGGTGTCCTTGATCGTGTCTGGCTTGCCTTGATCCCTCACCCCGGATTTCCTATGACCGGTTCCCCATGACCGCTGGTCTCTCGCGAGGCTCTCCTCCTGACGGAAGGCGTCAGGTCCCCACGTGATCTGGAGTCACGTTCGCCGTGGATCCGTTCCCCACGCATCCTGTGGAATCCCCCAGTTTCAACGCCTCTCCGTTCCCCTCAAAGATACGTAGGAGCTTCCGACTGCCGACCCGACGCCACATTGGCTGGAAAGTTGATTCAACCTCGGTATCTCCCAGGGCGTTCGTGGATGGGCTTACTTCTCCTTGGGATGATGGCGGCCTCTCTATCCCGTTCTTACTGGTTATCTCCCAGAAACTTGCTCTTCCCTTTGCAAGACCCTACTAGATTTCTTTCATCTCTTTTCCATCTGGCAGTGTTTGGCGTTGCTGCTCTCGTTTCAACTCATAGAATCCGTGTTCGCCTGGGCCAGACAACTGGACACCTCCAACGATCCCCGCATGCAACACGAGGGTGCCTTTAGCGTTGAGAATCTATCATTCCCGTATTGTGCTGAGTAATGGCTCTTGGTATGTCACCCATTGTCCATTGAGGCTTTTGATCTCGTATTCTGACTCTATTTCTTCTTTAGCGACGACCGCTGCCCTCGCTGCTGGCGGATGGGCCGCCGCCTCGTACCTGGATGCCAAATTCCATTTCCGAAAAGACCTCGAATTACTCCTGCGATTGAAGAAAGGCGAAAAGGAATATGCCCGTGTCGTCAAAGAAGATAAAGTCAGCCTTTTCTACGTACTCGAAGAGACCTGCAAGAAGAGATGGAATGAGGAGGCCATCTGGTCCAGAGAAAGAGTATACACCTATGGTGAGCTCTACGAAAACACCATTCGCTATGCACAGTACATGATCAGCGAAGGCGTCAAACCGCAGGAGTTGGTTGCTATGTACTTGACCAATTCCCCTCACTTCATGTTCATCTGGTTTGCTACCATGGCCATTGGAGCTGCGCCAGCGTTCATCAACTATAATCTAGAAGGAAAAGGTTTACTTCATTGTCTCGAGGTCTGTCAGTCGCGATTAATCATCGTGGATGTCGACGATGCGTGCCAACGGAGGGTATACGATAGCCGAACGGAAATCGAAGCCAAGGGAATGAAGATCGTCATTCTAGATGACACTCTTAAAAATCAGATCAATTCTCTTCCCGTCGATCGTCCCGGTGACGAGTGGCGTAACGGCACGACCGGAGGCTTTCCTTGGACTCTGATATATACAAGGTAGGATGTATCTTTCTCGAGCGACAGACAATGTACACTAATGATCTCCCAGTGGTACCACGGGTCTTCCCAAAGGCTGTGCTTTCACTATTCAGCGGGTTTGGGCAATGTGTGCGCACTCGATGACAACTTGTGATTGCGTGCCAGGCGTGGATCGCTGGTACAATTCAATGCCTCTGTATCATGGTACTGGCGCTATTACATCAGGTTCATGTCTCCTGCAAGGTGTCAGCATCGCAGTAGCACCCAAATTTTCCGTCTCCAGATTTTGGAACGATATCCACGATTCCAAATCGACCGGCTTCGTATACGTTGGCGAGACCGCGCGATACCTTTTGAATGCGCCGCCTCATCCCTTGGAGAGAGACCATCAACTCCGCTTCGCATACGGCAATGGATTACGACCCGATGTCTGGGAGAAATTCCAGGTGCGCTTCAATGTTCCCGAGATTGGTGAATTCTTTAACTCCACCGAAGGTATATTTTCCTTGTTCAACCACGATAAGGGCCCATTCTTGAAAGCGTGTGTCGGCCACCATGGATTGCTGCTCCGGACGGCTCTACATAACACGTACATCCCCGTCCAAATTGATCATGATACGGGTGATATCTGGAGGGATCCCAAAACGGGATTTGCCCGGAGGGCGTCGTACGAAGAAGGAGGTGAGATGATTGTGGCGATTCCCAACAAGGAAGCATTTCAAGGATACTGGCGTGCGCAGGCAGCGACGGACAAAAAATACGTCATGGATGTCTTCAAAAATGGCGACATCTACTATCGGTCTGGGGATGCTCTGCGACGGGACGACGAAGGCCGCTGGCACTTCCTCGACCGACTCGGGGATACCTTCCGGTGGAAATCCGAGAACGTCTCGACGGCCGAAGTCGCCCTGACCATCGGACAATTCCCAGGCATTGCAGAGGCCAATGTCTACGGTGTGCTGGTGCCAAACCACGAGGGACGGGCAGGATGCGCCGCCATCGACCTGGACCCCAACTACACGGGCCCTGCGGTGGACTACAACGAGCTCCTGGCATACATCCGCACGCGCCTCCCACGCTACGCCGTGCCGGTCTTCCTGCGGCTGGTCAAAGCAAGCACACACATCCACAATCACAAGCAGAACAAAGTGCCCCTGCGGAAAGAAGGTGTCGACCCAGGCAAGGTCGGCACCGAGGCGCCTGAAGGTAAAGACGATGTCTTCCTCTGGCTGCCTCCTAAGTCCGATCGTTATGTCCCCTTCCAGCCCAAGGACTGGGAGGCGCTCAGCAGCGGGCAGGCCCGATTATAGATAGATACAGGCAAGAAGTGTTTCGTTTCTGAAGTGTCAGGTGAATCGAATCGTCCAGACCACCTAAATGCCGAGCCAGACCCACGTATCTATCTACTGCTGTTTTCGATAATCGCCGGTGAGTTCAGTGGATGGTAAGAAGAGGCTGACCTGGCCTGGCCTGGACCACTGGCTCCGATGACCAACGTCAGCATCTTTCTGTGTCCACTGTTCTCCCTACGTATGGAGTACTGTAGTCTGCTCCGGGAGGTAGATCGCAGGGCCTGTTTGGTCTCCAATGAAACGCTGTGAGGGGCTTTCTCCTTCGGGGCCGGGGAGATTCACCGTATACGCGTCCTAGCCAATGCTTAGATTCGAGCTAAGCCGAGATAAAGGTGCAGACAACGGTGTCGGCGCCCGCCTCAATGCCGCTCAGCCTCGTTTGGCAAGCAAGAAAGTACGAGTAGGGCTCCGTATCGCCGTAAGGAGGTTGTCGTTGTCGTTTCGGCAGACACGGCACGACACGACACGACATGACACGACATGCACACAGCTACGAGTACGGAGTACGTACGAAGCGGATAAATTCTCACATGGTGTGAGTAGAGATGACTATTTGAACGCGAGAATCTGGTTGACATCGCCAGCAATTTCGCCTGGCTCGTCAAGGAAACGCCGATGATGTACGTACGATGTCGCAGCGGCTCGCGATCAATGCGTCGTCGACTTTGGAACAGAACACGCTTAAGCAACTCGCCAAACCTGTGCAGGGATGCGACCTAAATACTACGTGCAACTAATAGCCTAAAAGAATCTGTGGACTTTTGTGCAACATACTTGCGCGGTTACAGAATAGACCTAAGACCACCGGAGCCTGAAAGCCGAGAGGCCATTTTGCGTGTACCTCATCGGGCGAACACCCGGCGATTTTGGTGTAGTCGCCCACGAAGAGCCGTCCCCATTGCCCCGTGCCGGCCATTGAAGATCTGCTTAGGAGGACTTCTCGCGAATCTCGTCCACATGAGTGACCTCCGCGACACCGACATCATCGTTGCCACCCTTCCTGTGGGAATCACCAATTTCAGTAATGTCCGTAACACCAACAGCCTCGTTGGCCTTTGCCTTGATCTCTTCGACGGCCTCGGCGCCGTCGAAAGTGCGGTTGATTTCCTCAAGGGTGGCGCCGCGGGTTTCGATGAAGAAGAAGTAGACGGTGACGAGCTGGATGAGGAGCCATCCTTCGAAAAAGAAGTAGAACTTCCAGCTGCCGGCCGCAATGCCGATTGGGATAATGTATTGAGACAGCGCAAGGCAAATGTTGGTGGCCAGGCCCTGCATGAATAGGCCGTTGGCGCGGATCTTGAAGCTGAGAATCTCAAGTGGGTAGGCTACGTTGAGGGAGATCCTGTGATAGCATCCGGTCAGCGATGATCGAGCGAGAAGAGTGAAACAGACGGCACTGCAAGGGACTTACCAGGCAAAGTTGTAGAAGAAGTTATGGAAGAAAATCATGGAGATGACTCCCTTTCCGTATCCCACTTGGTCCGGAAACTTGAGCTGGTAGGCGGTCAAGGCAATCCAGATGGCGAACGTACAGCACATTCCGCTAGAGGCAATCAAGAAGAGCGGACGGCGGCCAAAACGGTCTACCATCAGGGCCCAAAACCAAGCCTCAAGCATATTTACCATCAAGATGAACCCGTTGAGCTTGTTCTGGTAGTTCGGGCTAGTGATACCGATGGCTTCTAGGATATTGTGCAGGTAATATGCCGTCAGACTCGTCCCGGAGAACTGAGAGAAGACACCGCAGCAGAGACAGATAAACACACGATAGCGATTGCCGCCTGGGAGAAATCAAATTATTAGGCCCATTCGCTGGCATTATTTCGAAATGTGTAGGGAAAGACTCACGAGTCTTGAACAATTCAGACCAACGTCCCTTTTGTTCACCCTGCCTGATGGAAACCTTCATTTCAGCATATTCGAACCGGACCAGAGGGTCTTCACGATTACCGTTGGCGTGGTACTTGGCGAGGATATTGAGTGCCTGTTCGTCCTTGCCTCTCGAAACGAGCCAACGCGGACTTTCAGGCAGAAGCAAAACTAAGAGCAATTGGACGAAGGAAGGGGCTGATTGCAGCAAACTGGGAAGCCTCCACGACCAGTTTGAGTTGATGTAAAGTGTTCCGAAAGTGATCCCTGAATAAAAATCAGCGCAAATAGACACGATGTGACACCCTTGACTTACAGCCTCCCAGGAAGGCACCGAAGTAGTACTGGGTGCTGCCCAATGATCAGTCTACGAGAGTTCGTGCAAATGGCAGATGAGAGGCATACTTGTATAAGGCGGTGATCTTGCCACGCTCGCAAGGATGGGCAAGCTCGGTGATGAGCAGCGGCGAAGCCAGGCCGGAGAAGCCAGATCCAAGACCAACTAGCAACATAGTCAGTGAGATTCCTCGTCCAAAGCATGGAGAGTTCTTCAGCTCCCGGGCGTGGGGTTCTTACTCATGAAACGAGCAGCAGTGAACATACGAATGTTCACGGCGAAACATTGAATGAGCCCGGCAACAACAACAATCAGGCACCCAAGAAAAATGGTCCATTTCCTCCCGCCATAATCGGCACTATATGGTGCCAGAATAAGACCTGTAGGAGCATGAGCGCCTCGATTCAACAGGTGAATAGGTGTCAGACGACGGGAAACACTTACTGACCACCCCGCCCACACTCTGTATAGCATTCAATAATCCCTGCTCGGACCCGTGAGGGTGATGGAAATCTGAATCTTGTATCAATGATCTGCGAGTAGTTGTGATGTTTGGGATGCTTTACAATCCTCATAGTAAGTGATAGACTGCACTCCATTCATGAGGGATCTGGACGACGCCGTTAGAGCAAAGTAACGATCAGAGGTCTGTCCTCGTACCCATCGTATCCATTAGTTGCAGCCGAAAGCAGTGCGATCAACAAAAGGCTGTATAGCTTTCTCCGACCAGGGTCCTTGTACCACGGTGTGACGTTGGCCATAAGCTTCGCCATTTCTTCTTGGGTTGTCGCCATCCTGGACAAATATTCACGTTTTGCGTTCTATGCAACGTGATAAGTGATTGAGTACAAACCTCTAGTCAGAGACAATGCTGGCCAGCAGTTTCCAAGTATTTATATAAGTCCTGCGAGCGAGTCCACTGCCGTTCGAATCGCATTCACTTGCCACGGTGCCGGGTAAATTGTTGTCGCCAATATTGCCTGTCTACACACGCATGGTATCGTCAGTTGCCGCTCGGAATATGTAGAAGTTTGGGCAAACGGGCCCCCTGGCCGGTGCCCCCGCAATCTAGAGGCGTCTCGGGGTCTCCCGGTTAATAAGATAGTGATCTCAAGGCTGCCTTCCGCATCGGGGGAAAGCTGGGGAAGCTCCAGTTTAATTTGGCAAATAGAGACACCGTCTGTTCAAGGATGGTTGTTTGGGGACGACAACCGGCATTTCTATGTCCAAAGCAAACTCCGAAAGACACAAAGTCCATATGGTCATGAACATGTCGACCTTATAATGTGCATATGGTGGCCAGTCGAGGTGCCATACTCGAACAGAAGATACAAGGCCAGGGTCGTCTGGGGATCGAGTACGCGTCAGCCATGGAAAGCTCTATTTCAGAACTGCAAAGGCTTACCTATACAGCCCACACCGCCCGGCTATAATGAGGCCAGAGCGAGTCAAAATATCGAGTTATTATCCGAAGCATTTGACAAGCTCTCTGCCCAGCCGACCGGCCGACCGGCTGATTGGATTGTGCCCTGCTCTAGAATATGGAACCATTCCACGTGCGGGGGGTGGGATCCAGCACTCGTGCCGAGAAACCGCAGGCAAGGGCTGGAGAAGAGGATCTGAGTTCTGTTCCAGCAATATCGCTTAACAGAATAACTCCGCTCATCTTTGCTGTGGACTGCGTGTGCTTACACGGTGCATTTCTCGTCGCTAGACAGCGCCTCAATAGTGCTGTAGCTGTCGTTGTAATGGGAGTTATCTGATTGAGAGTTGGAGCTGATAGAGGAGGTGCCACTGTAGGTACAAAGTTAGAGGCGAAGCTTTGACAGATTTCTTGGGGTACCTTGGCCAATCTTGGAAGGAACGGGGCGGTCCCAGGCACCAAACTTGGCATCTTCCTTCCTAATTACTGTACCTTGGCACCAAAATTATGGGGCACAATAATTTTAACTTGGCCGACTGGGAATACACGAGTGACAAGGAGGCGATACACTGACGCAGGACGAGTATCATGAGAGGACGCGTAGGCCGAGAGGGAGTTCGAGGACGGTACCTAGGTCAGTGTGAATAGCACTGCACCAGAAGGCGGTGCTCATCCCTCGTGGCAGGCACAACCCGCCCAGCTTGGGTGACTGCCCTGCAAGGTGCCTTAGGTAATCTTCTTCTTTGAACGAGTCAGGATATTCGTGCGGGGATGCCACATGACTCATGCGTGGACTCCCGCCATGTCAATGACAAGACAAATCTGCGACAACACTCGTTAATGACGAGCGGACAATCAAGCAGATGACCATGGCCTCTCATGTCCCCTTAAACAGTGATATCCTCATCGTAGGAGCCGGCATTTTCGGCACCAGCACAGCGTACCACCTTTCCCTCTCCCACCCTAATCCATCTCGAATCACGGTTCTCGACCGAGACCACGTCCCCTCCCCTCTCGCAGCATCTAGCGATATCAACAAGATCGTCCGCGCCGATTATAGCAAGGCATTCTATATGGATCTCGCGTATGAAGCAATGGGAGCGTGGACCTCATGGCCCTTCCTGAATTCTTATTTCCATCAGACAGGTTGGGTTGCACTGGACGAGAAAGGCAGCGATCTATCCGAGAGGATCCGAAAGAACTTCCGCAACTCTGGTCGACCCGACACCTCTGCTGATGTCACGCTGGATGAGGTGAAGAGCGGCTGGGATGGTGTGCTGGCTAATATCAACACGACAGGGTTCGATACGGCCTACACGAATTCCAGCGCTGGCTGGGCTGATGCATCGCTGGCGGTCGAGGCGATGATGAAAGAGGCCGTGAATAACGGGATTCAGCACGAAGTAGGCAGCGTCTCTGAGCTTCTCAGAGAAGGTGGTAAGCTTGTAGGTGTCAGGACGTCTGACGGCCGCACTTTTTCTGCTGCAAAGATTCTCCTCTCGACCGGCGCGTGGACCCCGTGGCTTTTGGCTCCCCTGGAGAGAGAATTACAGATTTCTCCCCAAGATAGTATCCAGAAGCAATTACAAGCCGCGGGAGTGTGTGTCGCTGCGTTCAAACTCTCCGAACAGGAGACCAATCACTACAGCCAGATGCCTGTTCTAATCTACGGCAGTCAAGGCGAAGTCCTGCCTCCCAACCGCGACCGTCTTTTCAAATTCACAAACGCCAATACTTTCCGCAACACCAGTCTACACCCTATAACAGGCCAAGAGATTTCAGTGCCAGCCCCAGACCAAAACTTGATACCGGAGAAGCTCAAGCGGCAATCAATAGAGATCATCCGCCAGCGGATACCGGAAATGCTTGTCGATGATCGAAGTCCCGACGATTGGCGCATCTGCTGGGACGCCATATCCCCGGACCAAAACCAGCTGATCTGCCAGCATCCGGATGCAAGGCTGTCCAATCTTTACTTGGCGACTGCTGGATCTTTCCATAGCTGGAAATTCCTCCCCAACATCGGAAGGTATGTGGTAAATGTGCTCGACGGTAAGTCCAACGGGCAGGCGAAAGATGAGGCATGGCGGTGGAAGACATCTTGGTCTGAGAAAGGAGCGCATCCCAAGGTGTTGCCCCAAGGAGAATTGAGAGACTTCGATCCTTGACAAGTCTTGACTTGACGGACCTGTTGCATCGATCAAGCAATGAGAGTGTTCCTTGGACCCATTGACTGTCGAGGTTGTGTTGCTCTTTGATTGCTTAATCACTAAGCGTCCCAAGTTCCCTAAGCGCCACATTAGTCCAAGATATACAGGCTAATACAGATAGCTCTCAACATGACCAAGATGTCCGAATCGTAAGGCATGTCTACTCAAGAAGCGATGGAACAAGGATGTCCTTGCAGACCCAGCGTTTCTATTAACCTACGCGTTCGAACGCCTCTCTAATCTTCTACAATTTATTCTCCCTCTCAACCTGCCCACCACTCAACACCCAAGAAAGAGCATACGGATGCTCCCTCCGCTTATTTACCCACTTATCAATAGCGCCGGAATTGACATATTCAGGAGAACACTGCTCGATGCTCGTGACACCTATATTGCGCATCCCAGTCTCAAATTCATCCTTGAAGATCTCAATCAAATGCTCCACACCTTCTTGGCCGTAGCTGGTCGCGAACAGCGCCGGCCGTCCAATCCCCGCCGCCACGGCACCCAAACATACCAGCTTGAGAATGTCGGTGCCTCGCCGTACTCCGCCATCCACAAAGATCGAGAATGGCCGTGTCCGCCTTTGCCGAACGGCAGTGGAGTGTGGATGATGCTGGGTGATGATTTCAGGGAAGCGGGCGTGGATCTCCAACAGGACCAGTAGTGCAGGCGGGCTGGTGTCGAGATTCCGGCCGCCGTGGTTCGACAGGACAACTCCGTCGAGGCCGTGCTCTAGAGCAAGCCGCACATCGTCAGCGGACATGATTCCCTTTAGAATCAGCGGCAAGGTCGTCTGCGACCTCAGCCAAATGATGTCCGACCAGTTGAGGTTCGGGTCGATGAAGCTGCCCATCAGACGACCGTAGCCACCGCCTTTCTTGTCATTCGTCGCGCTCGACGTCATCATGGGATTTCTGATCGTCTCGTCCGCCTTCACGCGCTCGTCCGCCTCGCGCTTCCCAGCGGCCGCGGCGTCCGTCGTCACGAAGATCCCCGTCACGTTTTGATGGGAAGTGATCTTGCGTAGGAGAGCCTCGGATTTGTGCCTTTGGCGGTCGACATAGAGTTGGAAGACGAAGGGATATTCTGAGACTGAGGGCTGGGAGACGATTTCGCTTACTGAGTAGGACGCATTGTTCGATATGCATTGCAGGATGGATTGCGATTTAGTGGCGCGTGCGATGGCAAGCTCGCCGTCTGGGTGAATCAAACGAGCCATTGCCGCTGGGGAGATCATCAATGGGAAGGACACATCGTGCCCGAGGATGGTCGTCCGTGTGCTGATCTGGTCCACCCTGCGCATCACCCGTGGCCGGAACAGCACACGGCTGAACAACATTGCGTTGAGGTCTTTCGTGATCAGATCGTTGCACGCCGAGCTGTAGAACGCCCATGTCTTCGCGGTCGCACTGTGCTGGGCGGCGAGTTCGAAGTCGTGCGCACTGATGATCGAGTCCAACGGTGGCTTCTCTATTGATGATGCAGGTGCAGACTTGGGCGTTTCCTCTGGTAAAGGCGCCGCCCATTCTTTTGTCACTGTCGATCGATCGAGTGTGCCCTTCAGGGCGTCTTTTGGGAGGTTGGTCTTCAGTATTGAAGGCGCGTGCACTCCGTTATATACCTGTGTGGCATCCTTGCCGGCGAACTTGTATATTATGCCAGGGCCCCCTGGATGATCCGGTGCGAACTTTGTGATGTCCCATACCTGGCCATCGACGACGATCCAACAATCCGTGTCTTTGTTGTGTAATGATATCTCAGAGACTGAGATCTGGGATTGTGACATGTCGAATCATACCTAGTGATTATGCTGGGAGTCCTCAGGTCAACAGACAGAAATGAAGGGCGGAGCGGCGGAGCCTCGATACTAATACCTTGCATGACCGATCTATCGTGAAGAGGGCAGGCTGATGACCTCCACATACGAGCGGCCATTTTGCCGTGTTACCTACTTAAAAAGTGAGATCTGTAGCCTCAACGACCGCTGTCCAATGGATGGCACCCAATTCCCAGGTGGTTGAGATTCTTTAGCAGGGCACGCCGGCGTTCAGAGCGATGCGGAGTGCGGAGCACTAACTACCTCTGGGGGAGTAGATAGTCCGGCTCACGTGGCGAGTCCTCGGAGCCTCGGAGGAACTCCCGCCGAGTGTTTCAGACGCAGAATTTGGAGACCGTAATGTGTTTGCCATATCCCGCTTCCTGCTCCTTGTCCTCTTTCATGCGAGGCTGGTGAACCTGTGACCAACTGATGTTGTCACGGCCAGTCCAGACCTTTCTGACTGCCAACGCAAGGTTCGCTGGTCTCCTGAAAAGCACAGCCTTGCCATTCGCTCATGGTGATTTCGTTCCCTTCTCAATTCGTATGTCTGATGTCATCCAGTCATGTCTGCCTCCCCGTTGAGTCATCACTGATCCTTTTTTGAAGACTCAACACGACTGAGATGGCACGGTAGAATTCCATCACACCAAAAGCAAACAAGTTTCGGCTACGTCACTATGACAGATACCACCGCGCCCTTGAGGTATGCAGACGTGCGTGAGTGGGAGCGAGATTCCGAGATCTTGGAAGCTGATCCAAAATCCAGGTCGGTATCAATCTTGGAGATCCGGTTTTTCGAGGCTCCTATCACGGTAAAAAGGTGCACGAGGATGACCTAGAGGATATTATCCAGCGCGCACGCCATGTTGGCTGTATGAAAATGATGGTGACTGGTTCTAATCTGGTGGAGTCCCAGCGTGCCATTGATCTGGCCAAGCAGTATCGTAGGCCTTCCTGTGTTCCCGCTCTTGATCGACCACTGATTGTTGGACAGCCGAGATCTGTTATGCTACCGTTGGCGTGCATCCGTGCTCGACGCAAGACTTCGATCGCTACACGGGTGGCCCCGGCAAGCTGATTGCCGACCTTCAGGCTCTTGTTCAAGGAGCCAAGAGTGAGGGACAAGTGGTTGCTTTTGGGGAGATCGGACTGGACTACGATCGGTTGTTCCTGTCTCCCAAAGAGACTCAATTGAAATATTTTGAAATGCAGATGGATTTGGCGGTGGAGCTGCAACTGCCGCTGTTCTTACATTCCCGAGCATGCAGCCCCGACTTCGAGAACATCATCAGGGCTCGATTGGATAGATTACCGAAGCGTGGTCTCGTGCATAGCTTTACCGGCACTGTCCCCGAACTAGAAGCGCTGATCGAATTGGGATTTGACGTTGGAATCAATGGATGCAGCATGAAGACAGAGGAGAATCTACTGGCGGTCAAAGCGGTGCCACTGGACAGGCTGCAACTCGAAACCGATGGGCCATGGTGCGAAATCAGACCATCACACGCATCCTCACAATATCTCAAAGACGGCCCAGCGGTGCCTAAGGCGGTCAAGAAGGAGAAATGGCAGAAAGGGCTGATGGTCAAAGGCAGGAACGAGCCAGCGACCATAGTGCAGGTGGCTCACGTGATCGCCCGCGTCAAAGGGATTTCTGTGGAAGAGGTCTGTGAAGCTGCCTGGAGAAATTCCACCCGGATGTTTGGACTAGGCGAGGGAGGGGGAGGCGGAGAGCGACTAAGCAGTCGGTAACCTATTGGATCCGGCGGATAGACTACTGTAAGTACCGAGTAATCAATCATGATGAATCAATGAATGAATCACCCTTGACTCATGTTTGATGACAAGAATATGTCAACATGAAGAAGACTCTTGGTCAACGTTGGTCCGAAATTTGCCTCATGCAATTATGATCAGGTATTTACTTTCGGACGTGAGAGGATTACTCGTACACGTGATACTGCGTCCACCAGACTGGGTACTGAGCGTGAGTATGATCATGCCATGCGTCATCAACACGCAATCGGAGTCTGATCCTGCTGGCCATTTCTCGAGAAACCAAGCTTGGTTGGTTGTGTGGAACAACTCACAGAGTCAATGTGCCCTGTTTTTTACGATGGGTTCCAGGCGAGGCGGCAAACGGCATACCAAAAGGCGTACTCGTATTGAGAGGACTCCTGTATGGAGTATGGAGTGCTGCCTAAGCCCGAGCCCCCAGGCCCCTTCGGCTCGTACTTACTAGTAGATTCGAGGAGGTGTCCCACCGAAATTTCCAGGCCGAAATTGTCAGCGGGTGACTGGGTGGGTGGCGGGCTTTCGCCTGGGCAGCTGGGGGGGGCAGGGCGAGAGAGAGGCTTTGTCACAGGCTTTCGGCCCTGGTTCGTTGTTCTTCAGGTTGCGCGCCACGGGCTCGTTTGGGTAGTTTCACGGCCATCAGCTCTTAGTCTCTTAGTAGGAGTCTTCTTGTTTTCCTTGCCGCGTCTCGGTTCTCGAACCAGCAAGAAAGTGTGCCTGGCACGCCCCCGGGCACACACCTCTGCCTGCCCGCGCGTGGGTGTCTTTGGGCAGTCACGTGCCTTGGCTCCTCCCACCATCGCTAATTCTAGCTTTTTCTGCCTTCTTGGTACAACTAGTCATATTCGAATATCCCTCCCCGGTCGCCGTCTTGACTTTGAACCATCGAAAACCTTACAATTTCTTCGACCTGGCGTGTTTTCTATCTTGCACACCTCGTTCCACCTCCAATTTTCTGCTTCTCGCTCCTCCTCCTACCTCACGTGCGCCTTGCGTCTTTCACTCTGTTGTGCCCTCGTTGCAGAGCCCTCCAGATCTCGCTGCCAACATGCCTCCACTCGTTCTCAGATCTTGTCGAGACCGTTTCAGGTCAAGATAGTTGGCTGTCTCATCCTCTTCAAGGAAGATCCACTCAAACTTGAACAGTCCTTCTCCCCGGATTGCTGGGACGGTCATTGTCAGGTCCTTCAATAATAGACCAGCGCTTGCCTCACGGACAGCCTAGCAGCACCATTGACATCTCGGAAAGCGTTGACGGACCTCGAGTGCAACAACTCACAAGGTTTCTACCAACCCGCAAACATGTTGATCATTTAGTCGACTGGTATACCTTTTGAGAGGTCCTCAACCTGGAGCTCTCATCAAATCACACAAAACCGCAAACGTCCTCAAACCACCTTCCACAACTCATTCCTTCAAACCGACTGGTCTTTACTCAATTTGAATCTTACTCCAGTTCATCCAACAGCGACATACCCCGACCCTCCAGCAATTTACGCCTTCAATCACTTTTTCTGGAAGTCTTGTCACCGCTTGCTTTGGACCACGAGACGCTGAGACGCGCAAAGCACGTGGAATCTCCATCGCCTGATCGCCCGTCGCGACAATTTTCACCCATCTCATTCCCACTTCATCTGCTCTCTTCCACCACATAACTGGGTCTCAGTCAAGAATGGCGAGCCAGTGGCCAGATTCCACCGATCTCGCAGCCTCTTTAGCTGCCCTCGACACCACCCAATCCGATTCCAACACGATCCGTGAAGACAAATCTCAACCTCCCACCCCCGACGGATCGGGAAGACCCGTCAACTTCGCCATGATCGCCCCTGGCATCTACCGCTCCAGCTATCCTCTCTATGCTCATTTTGAGAAGTTGTCCGATCTGGAGCTCAAAACCATCGTCACCCTGGTCCCAGAACCGCTTTCGTTCGACTACGAAAATTTCATCTCCACCAACGGCATCATCCATCACCACATCCCCATCCTCGCTAACAAAGATCCCAAAATCTTCTCCTCGCACGAAACTGTTTTGAAAGTTCTGAACCTCATGCTTGATCCCACCAATTATCCGATGCTCATCCATTGCAACAAAGGCAAGCACAGAACAGGATGTATGACCGCATGCTTCCGCAAAGTCACCGGCTGGACTCTTGATGCCTGTATCGAAGAATACGAAATGTATTCGAAGCCAAAGCATCGTGCCCTCGACAAAGTTTTCATCGATCATTTCGATGCCTCCAGCCTTAAGCCCCTAGCCCTCGAACGTGGATACGTGGGCGGTGTTTATCGACAGCCAGTTCGAGGTTCGGGCAAATCTTCAATTTACACCAACAATACTCTCAGCACGTCGAACACGAGCATTAACGACTATCAAGAGCGTGTCAAGCGAGAGAACGATGTCTTCATGGAATCGTCCCGCTTATGGTCGCACCGTTGACCGCGCTGTGTTGTCTCTTACGATCGATATTCGACATGGTGCATGCAACCACACATCTCACCTTGGTTTCGCCTGATTCATACGACATTCTGGATGACTTTGGACAAAGAAGCTATAGAGATTAAGACAACGGGCGGAATCCACCGAACGACAATTAATGTGTACTATTATTCAACAAAGACGACCTTTCCTTTTCTGGTTCCTGGAGTATGCGAGCGCAGGGCGCTGGCAACTGGTTAAGCTAGCAAGGATTGAGTGAATGTTAAGGTCATCCACAGCATGCAATCTCAAACAGCCTTGAGGGAGAGGGGGCAACCAATGAGGAGTCTTGTGATAGCTTTGAAGCTGCCGGTGGATGATTGCCGGGTTTTCAGTTTTACAGATGGCATTATTGGCAAAGTGACTAGATCTGTCATTGTTATGAGTATGAATTACGGGGCTCGCATCGCAGAATGCGTCTTGGACTCGATTATTTTGCATCAAGAATGATCAACATATGGCGGCAACCGTCGGAAATTGTGTGTTTTTTTTTTTGGTCAAAAAGAGGGCATTTGGTTACGGATCGACCTTGAGTTCTTGGGGGGCATCCACAGAGCAAGCATAGCATAGCATAGCATAGCATAGCGTGGAATTGGTCTTAAACAAAATGGAGAGGAAATGTTGAAATAGCCCCACCAAAGACTGGACAGTTATTAGTCATTAGCATGACACGACCACTCAAAGGCCACAATCAATCTCAAGTTGAACCCAAATGAGTCCGTTCATTTTGGTAGGTTTCAATCGAGCGAGCTACATGGAGGCAGGTGTTGGGTCACGTGATCAGGTCGAAGGAGGAAGGCCTTCGGCCCTCCTGTACAGTATCTTATCACGGAGTCCCCCGACAGTCAATCGAGTTACGGTCAGCTGGAGTGGCGGACCACCACAGACGATCAACAAGCCGAACCTCCTATCTCTCAACAATGCAACCTCATTGACAGTGCCCATTCTTAAGTCCCTCCTTCCCTGATTATCTAGAGACCCCGCTGCAAACAGCTTCATTGTTAACAACACGTAGCTATCTTCGTTTGTTACGGTCTTTGTCGTCACCCTCTCACTACCCTGCCAAATCATTATTGACAGCCAAGGGACACCACCTGCTGTTTCTTGTCCCTGTTGATTGCTAGTAGTCTGTTGGAGGTGTCCTAGTCGACAAGTACAACTTTGTTCTTGAGATCTACGTATACTTCAATATGGCTTCCACTCAAATGCCTCCAGACAACAACTCCATAGGTGAAACACTCGCCGGAATACTCGCTACGCTCAAAAGCATGAGGTCCGACCACACTCAGCTCGCCGCCAATGTTGAAGCGCTTCAAAGCCGTCTCGATGTCGCGAACTCGGTCAATCAGTTGCGGCGTGGAGGTTCAAGCTCTGGAGTCAGGGATTCACCCAGCCTTGATGCCACGCAGTTGGCCAAATCTGAAAACGGGATGGAATCTCCGGCACACGAGTCAGCTCTACTGGCCAAAGCTTCTTCATCTCCAACTGCCAGAAAGTCTTCAACCACTTCCCGGATCATCCTGACAACTTACCCCGGTCAATCTGGCATTGATCCCATACCGCTGGAATGGGGGCTTGAGGATTATAAGCAACGTGGTCCGATCGTCGTCAGCCGTCACCATAATACGATTCGAAGACGAAATGCAATCGGGGCTCATGGAGGCTCGTATTCCATATATCACGCCTTGGCCGTTGCCAGCAACAACCTAGACCTTGAACATAAACCCGACTTCACCAACACCGAACCCGCAGCAGCCATCGGTCCCTTTCCCGCATGGCACGGCAAGAAGAAGATCGTCGCTATGGATCCCTTTGGCCATCTTGCACCGTGGCTATTCCAAGAGTACATCAAAGATCAGGATATCGACATCCGCCCGACAATCGCAGTGACAAAAGCCCATATGAAAATCCCGGAGCTGGAACAGAGTGTCAAAGCCGGAAGACTGAAGCCCGATGGCAAGATCTGTATCAACGAGAGTGGAGAGCTCAGCGTCACCAAATTCGCCGTTGAGCCTGTGTGGTATCTTCCCGGGGTGGCTGAAAGGTTCGGGATCGAGGAGAGCGCCCTGCGACGAGCTCTCTTCGAACACACCGGAGGCTCCTACCCCGAGCTCATCACCAGAAATGATATCAAAGTCTTCATGCCACCCATCGGTGGGTTGACCGTCTACTGCTTTGGCGACCCCGCCAAGATGTCTGACGAAAAGGTCCGACTTGCCCTTCGAGTGCACGATGAATGCAACGGCAGCGACGTCTTCGGCTCCGACATCTGCACGTGCCGACCGTATTTGATCTTCGGCATCGAGGAAGCCGTCAAAGAGGCACAGAAGGGCGGATCCGGCGTGGTCATTTATTTCCGCAAGGAAGGCCGTGCGCTGGGCGAAGTCACGAAATACTTGGTGTACAACGCGCGCAAACGCGGTGCCGATCGCGCCAGCGAGTACTTCCAACGCACCGAGAACATCGCGGGCGTCAAGGACATGCGGTTCCAGGCTCTCATGCCGGATATCCTGCACTGGCTGGGCATCAAGAAGATCGACCGCATGCTGAGCATGTCGAACATGAAGCACGACGCCATTGTCGAACAGGGGATCCCTATCTTGGAGAGAGTCCCGATCCCAGACGAGATGATCCCTGAGGACTCGAGGGTCGAGATTGACGCCAAGATCCACGCGGGTTATTTCACGACTGGAAAGGTCATGTCCATGGTGGAGTTGAACGCCGTGCAGGGAAGGAGTTGGGATGATATTGAGCATTAGCCTGCGAAATTGGCGCATGTGGACGTGGCTGGACTCGATGGGAGGGGTGTTTGGCGGTGGGCCTGGCGGTGGCGGTGTGTACGATATGCACCGAGAATTGAATATTGTGCATGGAACGTGTGGCCTGGCTCGGGTGGTCATGGGTGCCTCCTTTAACGAAGATGTTCGACACCAATGCCCCCCTGGTAGCTGGGTGTCCAGAACTTGACCCAAAACTTTGAATTGTATCGATTGGGATTCTCATTCCTGTCCCTGAATCAGTCCACAAATCTCTCTCTCTCTCTCTCTCTCTCTCTCTCTCCCCTCCTTCTTCTTCTAAAAGCACACACCGTTCCTCGACGTCTAGTCAGTTCGTGGCCTCAAGTCGTCTACAGAGACAGCTCGGATTTGCAGTACATGTCACGTGCAACTGTTTTAAAAATAGACATCAATTGTCACTCATGTACTTTTGTATTACGCGATTTACACTGAGGTACCTAGGCACCCGCTAGGTCAGCAACCGACTGACCGCGCCGCGTTTCATAATTCCAGATTACGTTTTGTCCCCAAGTAAAAGATCAGTGGGACGCACCCTCCTTGATCCACGGCTCACCAAAAGTGCCCACCCAATCCTCGACCTCCTGCCTGAGGGTGAGGATCTCCAATACCTCCGTGCCATCCTTCAGATAGTCCAGGAAGCTCTTGACCGCACCGGGGCTCTTCTTCCCCTTGGCCTCGGCGTCCTGCCTGGCCTTCTTATCGACTTTAATCGCGATGCTCACGGCTCGGTCGACGATCTCCGCCACGCGCGTGAAGTCGTGGGGCTGGAACCCGCGCGTCGTCATCGCGGGCGAGCCCATGCGCAGGCCACCGGGCTTGAGCGCGGATTTGTCGCCGGGGACGGTGTTCTTGTTGGCTGCGACGCCGCAGAGTTCGAGGACGCGCTCGACGCGCGCGCCGTCGATCTCTTTGGACTTCAGGTCGACGAGGACCAGGTGATTGTCGGTCCCGCCGGACACGATGTTGTAGCCGAGTCCGCCCGCGTACGCGCCGTTGCCGAGCCGCTCGGCGAGCGCTTTGGCGTTGAAGAGCACGGTTTGCTGGTACTCTTTGAATTCCTTGCTTTGTGCTTGTTTCAGGGCTACGGCCAGTGCTGTGATCGTGTGGTTGTGAGGACCGCCCTGATGGCCTGGGAAGACCGAGGAGTTGATGGGGCCCTCGAGGTCGTACATCTCCTTTTCGCCCTTCTTGTTCGTCCGTCGCACGCCCTTGCGGTAGAAGATCATCGCGCCGCGAGGCCCGCGCAGGGACTTGTGCGTTGTGGTCGTCACCACGTCGGAATACTTGAATGGGGTTGGGATGACATCTGCGGCGACGAGGCCCGAGATATGGGCCATGTCGCTCAACAGGTAAGCCCCAACTTCGTCGGCAATGGCGCGGAATCGTTCGTAGTCGATCAGTCGGCTGTAGGCGGACGTACCGGCGATGATGATTTTCGGTCGGTACAGCAATGCGTTTTCCCGGAGTTTCACATAGTCAATCAAGCCTGTGGCTTCGTCGAGGCGATAAGGGAATGTTTCAAAGTACTTTGATATCATGGAGATTTTCTTGGTCGGTGTCTGGTAGCCGTGGGACAAGTGGCCACCGTGGGGTAGGTCCAGCCCCATGATACGATCGTGCGTGTTCAGAAGCGCGGAATATGCGTACAGGTTGGCTGGGGAGCCGGAAAGGGCTTTTTTTGATTAGGAGCGTGATGGCTATAATGTGACTGAACGTAACAAACCTTGGACATTCACGCCCCATTCTTCAGGGCTAAGTCGGTAGGTCTGAAGGGCTCGCTTCTGACACAACCTTTCGGACTCATCGATATGTTCGTTACCGCCATAATATCGAGCACCGGGATAGCCTTCAGAATATTTGTCTGACAGATATTAGCTTGGGCATTCCATTATTTGATAGAGAGAAATACTGACTTTGCATCACGCTACCCAATGCATCTAATACGGCTTGAGATGTGAAATTCTCCGAGGGGATGAGATTGATGAAGTGCTTTTGTCGACGTTTTTCCTGGCCCATGAGCTTGGAGACCGGAACTCATAATCTCAGAGCTTACCCTTTGCAGAATGTCAAAAATGTCGGGGTCTGCATCTTTGAGGTGGTCCCCCAGCAGCTGGATCGACATTAGCTTCAGAAACAAAAGAAAGAGAAACTCTAACTGGCCTTATTCTGTGCTTCGGTGTGGGAGGACGTTAGAGTCCTTGTAGATGACAATCCACGGAAGCTCGTCCTGCATGAGATGCATACTGATGACTTGGTCGATAAGGGGGCTGGTGACCAAAGTCTCTTTGACATGACTGGGCGTGACATGGCCAAATACTCCGAATGCGTGGGCCGGTTTGTCTGGAGAAGTGCAGTGCTGTTTCCCACCCTCCAAGGCACAATGTGGGAGGTGGAGAGTTAGGCCTTCGCTCGAAGGTTATTTAACCAAGGTTGATATGGTTATCGGCCTGGATATTGTAACGACATGCAGTACCCAACCACAGTTGAAGAATGAACAGCCGATGAGCAGGATTTGCTCTGCTTTGGTGTTGAGGGATGTCCAAGCTAATGTACCTCAGACTTCGTTGGAAGTGGCGCAACCTCGATGATGGAACGAAGTCCAATGGATGCGGAGGCTACCCCGAAGTCCAAAGACAGCAAATCTGGACCTTGGATCCCGTGATTTCACGTGACCGTCGTATCTAGAAAGTATGGCGAGATCCCACATTTTCATCCGAATCCAACGATATCCGTCTCCATCGTTCCTTTCCCTCTCCTCACAACTAAATCCAAGATGAAGAGAACCTCCACGTCCGTTTTCATCCTCGCGCTTCAGCTTCGGTTGGAGGCCTGTGGGAGATGCTGAGATGTCTCGGGTCCAAGACCACCATTAAGAGACAATTTGAAAGTGCCTGATTGGATAAATACGTTGTTACTCTTGCGATGGAACCTGTGGAATGGTGTTGGATTCGACACTATTTTGTTCTATTTTGTTCGCAGGTATATGGACATCTTTAATGTGGATATTGGTTCATCATTCTGCCGTTGTTTTTGACAGCCATGGCGATGCTCGAGCTCGAGCTCGATCAATCTCAATCTGTACCTCGGTACCATTCCTTCTCTGGACAGGATGCACTAGGAATGGGTGGACAAGAGGTGTCCTTCGTATCATGGTTATTCAAGACAGTCGAACCAATTCCCAAGCTGGCTACGACATGTGTCTCATTGTGCACGTGACTCCATCCCCGCCACATCAATCATGACCTCGTCGTTCACCGTGACCCTGCAGGGCCAGCCTGCATTCCAGGAGTTCAAGATGGGAGCCATGCAGTTCTTTGGAAGATACACCTAGAACAGTGGCCGGCATTCTCGCTGGAAGACATCGCTGGCGACTGCCAGAAGTGATCACGAGGGTCGCGAGACGCCAAGTGTCCAGCAGCTTCGACTGCCTCAATTGATCGTGCATTCTGCCTGCCTGTGAGAAGGTGTTGACCGTGTTGACCGTGTTGACCGTGTCGTGCCTTTCATGTCTGATTCGATTGATAAGTATTCTCTCCTGCATCCTCTCTTACCTCTCACCCAATCTCTCATCGACCCAAACCACAACCCATTCTGCCACCAATCTTTTAACGGATTGGCCCTCACATCGTCCTTGACAACAGCCAACATGGCTCGTGGAATCAGACGACGAGGACGCACCTTGCCGTTAGCTGCCCCTGTCACAACGGCCGCTTCTGGTGTGTCAATCACGGGAGCTCCTCGTGCCCGACGCTCAGCCACCAAGGCAATCTCTTCCCAGGCTCGCGTGATGACCACCACCAACCCAGCCAGCGACCCTTTGTCTGTCGTCGATTCTGATCCCGACTCCAGCTCAGAGGCTGATCGTTCTGACTACGGCTCTGCTTCTAAGCCAACCGCGTCCAACAATCGCAAGGGGGGTTTCAAGAGAAAGGCCAAGAAGGAGGTTGTCAGACCTCAGGGTGATAAGAAACAGCTTCGTTATCGTGAGAGTTATGGTCTAGCTCCGGAGACTCCCCCACTGTCGGCCAATGCCGACGATCATTATACGGATCTGTCAAAGCCGTCTGATGACCATTTCTGGGCAGACAAAAGAACTGAAAAGAACCATGCACCTCGACCTATTGTCCCCGTTGTCACGGTTCAAGTTAACGGCAACGCAGGTGGCTTGGGAACCATCAACCTCAATTTGGCTGATCTTCTCACTTCTGCCGGCCTCAAGCTTGTCCACAACCCACACAACGTTTCGGCTCAAGTCTTGACATTGGCAGACACAATTTCAGACACGGACGACGCGTCTGTCCTCACCGACTCTCCTGCCACCACTGATAAGACTGCCGGCGAGCTTAAAGGTATCCTAAAGCTTCCACGGGAGCTGCGTGATCGCATCTATCGCCTGACCCTGGTCAGAAAGGCACCCATTGAATTCGATTCCCCTTCAGACTTAAGTAGATCTGCAGCACTCTTGAGGACCTGCAAGATCATTCATGAGGAAGGCACTGAAGTTTTGTACGGCCAGAATTCATTCCATTTCGCCAGAAGTCGCCATCATCGCGGCAAGTACTACGAATCTTCTTGGCCAGAAATTGGATACGAAGATGTTCGACGCTTCTTCGAGACGATTGGACCAGTCAACATCTCCAAGATGAAATACATCTCCTTCTCTATGACTAATGGCCATGGTCGTTATGGATCACCGCTGACTGTTCCATTTCCAAAATTTACCTACGATCCACACTTGCATCGCGTTTTCCGTTTGATTGGAAAGCATACCATCCTGGAGAGATTTGGCTTCATGTTTGGAGGTCGTGGCGAAATCGGTGCTTCCCATTTTCACCTCTTGAATGCCATGACCGATATCCAGTGCTATCAACTTGACATCATTGGATATTGTGGGGGATATCAGAACAGAATTGGTAGCAGGATCGAGGAGAAGCTCCGAGAACTCATGGTTGTCGAGAGAAACGAGGAAGATGAAGTTGAGCAAGTGAAGAAGAAGGTTTTGGTCCGAATGGCTTACAGAGACGAGGCCATTCTTAAAGGTCCGAGTAAGAAGTCAACCTCCATGGGACACCTTTCACCTTGATTGGTCAGCCTCGATGAAACCCGAGTGGTATGAATTCGAAGGTTCAATTGGCTTGGGTGAATGCAGGAGGTGAATGAGAGTCACGGTCTCAATTGAGCGAGCCATCGTGGCAGAAGACTCAGAAGGCCCGAGATGGTATTCAACGTGCTGTATGTACTATTTTCAAGTCAGTGACTGACTGGCAAGCTCGGATAGATTACAACAGAGCTGTGGGTCATGAATCATCATGACTCATGACTTTCAAGCTCGAGTTCATAGAACAATCAACAGAATTTGAAATGGAGTCTTGCGTTGCGTCCTCACATGAGGTTGAAACGGGGTACGAGTAGTTTGGGTGGCATCTGTGATGGTGGTTAGTTGCCTTCTCATCAGCCTTCCAGCAGTTCTGGCAGAGTTTGTCGAATACGAACGAAGATACGACGAAGACATGGACATGTCATCCACAAGCAAAGCGTTCAATAGTCAGGAGAGCTGAGTCACACGTGTAGTGACATCCACCAGTAGTTGAAATTATGGCTCGTACTGTCCAGTTAGTACTTAGTAATCTACGACTCTCCTGACAGTGAGCCTTCCAGCCCATGGGGACCCATGGGACCCGTCGGATTTGCCGATCCTCCACCATCCCGTTCAAGGAGGCGCAAATGTTGATTTCGCATGTCTCAAATATAGATTTCCACCCAGCGGGGGATTGTCTGTTTTGCATTTGAGCATGTTTGACTTCTCCCTGCCGAGGACACCGGACGGAGTAGTATGCGCGGTACGAGTAAAATCGCTTTTTGATTACAGTAGTGCTGGGGATTTTTGTTGATGGAATGAATACGATTTGTTTCGGTACGGAAGCCATTCGTCTTTCGCCTGTTCTATTGGAACTTTACCGAGTGCTGCGTGGGTAGCATACGGATCCCTGTCGAGAGCAAGGTTTCTGTGTCTGCGTGCTAGTCGATGATGGGGGCTGTATGGAGTATGTACTCCCTTTGCGGACCAAGGGTTCAACTGGTCGGCATCTCATAATAATAGAAATTGTGTGTTGACCTTCTTCTCGCTTGGGATGGCGGAGTTGGTTCCGAGCGAGAGAGGTGATCCAGAAATCTGCTTGAGGGACACGTTCGGCTCGTTGTCGGGTGGTCACTCAACAACAAATAACCACGAAAAAGTGGTGGGGTTCATTTCTATCTTCGAGACATTATTTCATCTCCATATTAAAAGACTGGGGCTCGACTGTTTGTTTGTTGATACATTGTGCAGAGTATGCATGAGATAGTGACGCCTCCCCTGGAAGCGGGTCCACGGTGGCATGAGGATTGAGCACTGTTTGGCCGGAAGCTATTTTGAGAAACTCGTGCGCGACGGGGGAAGTTGGAACATCATTATTCATCCACCAGATGCAAACCGCTTCAGAGAGCTTCGGCTGTTGACTTGACTATCGATTGGCTTTGTATGGAGCGCGTTTGGACCGTGGGTTTGAATCATTACGAACAGACAGCTCGGAGCATTCGGGTCATGGCGCAAACGATTTGAGTATTGCCATCCACGCTATACTACTATACTGTCCCTTGTATCTAGTTGTGCAAGGACGTCCTGACTCCTGAGTAGCCGATGCACGTGGTTCTCAGCGATCCAGTCGGTGAAGGAAATAACAAAGTTCTAACATGTTGCAGACAGTTGTGCATGGACCTGGACCTGGACCTGGACCATGACAATGCCCATGGCGTATGTGGTCTGCATGTCATCTAGGCTCACGCAAGTTGCGTCCACATACGGAAGTGAGCCCTCCGTAGCCATTGGCGTCCATTCCACTCTCGCATGGAGCTTTAGTAGGGAGGAGTGAGCAGGACCACTGCGATTCGCCATTCATTGTCGATCAAATGAGATTCGAATGGTCTTAGGTAGCCGTCGTCCGTGGCATGTACGGAATAGCTGTGTATTTGCCACCTTAGACGCCCGCGGTCCTCTGGCTTGGCCACTGCCAGGGAACCACCGAGAAGTGACCACTGACGACGGATGTCTTCCACATTGTTGGACTACGAGTCCACAGCCAAAGTTGGAACGGGAATCTCGAAAAAACCGGAGAAATTGACACGGGCGCAAGAGATGAAGTTGCAATCGAGCAAATTTGACTAGCAAGGCTCGTCAGGAGACAGCCGAGCGCTGATTGGCCAGACGAGGCTTGGCTCATTTCCGACAACCGCCAGATCAACCAGGCCCACCTGCCCACTGCTGCCTCCGTCTACCTCGCATTTCCTACCACACTCCGTCCTCGACCAACTGCGCTCTCCCGTTGCGAAACAAGCACACTCAAGCCTTTGTGCTCCGGTCGTGGGACAAATCGGTCTTTGCCATCAGCTTCCCCGTGCTCCTCGTGCACAACTGCTGGCCCCAGCTCGCTTCCCATTGCAGACCAGCGCGACCCGTTGGCCCAGAAATCAAACTCGAAACAAGTCCAAGGAATTGCGACCGCTCCTCGTACCAACGATCAGCTGGGTTACCATGTCATTTCCTGTGCGCACAAGTGCTGCAACCAATTCCCGCTATGCCACTGCTTGGACGGAGTACTGCTGCTCGTCTGTCTCGGCTGAACATGCCCCAAGCTAGCTGGGGGAGACAAGCCGCCTAACAGCGCCTACTATGGTCTACGGCACACAGGTGACCGCTACTCCTGAGTCTTAAGCCCTGAGTCTTGAGTCCTATGGCCTCGGTGCTCCGTACCAGGTACGGAGTATACACAGGACCTCCATGCCAACGCCCGCCAATTGCGCCAAATATGGCCACAACATGGGGACACTATAAGCGAGAGTAGCTTTCCTTCCCGCCTCATACCAATCACGAGACTGGGACTGCCCGAAACGTCCATAATTCAGATCGCCGCCAATGATGCGAGGAAATAATACATGACAGACATCATCCATGATATGATCCCTAATCGTCTATCGCCGCACAAACCGGTTCAGCAAAATGGCATTGCATCTGACAGTGACAGCATTCATCATCCGGCCAAAGCGGGCAGCCGCAGCAAAAGTTTGCCCCAAAATGAAGGAAATTAGTATCCAGACTTAGCGTCCAGAGGATAAAATGATGGTGGATTGCAGTTCGGAGAGTGGGTGGACGGGTGGAGCCATCACCAAGCGGCGTCAGGGGTAGCTTTGACAAGGTCTACCAGGGCTTGGATAGTGACCTCCACATGGCGCAGCCTCATCAGCCTATCGCACATCGCCATTGGCCCGTGGTGAACCCCGGTCGAAATTGTGGCTGCAACATGCCACCAGCTCCCAACTGTCCTGCTCGTCGAGCTCTTCCATATATCTATTCTACTCACCGTGCTGATCCTCTGTCTTTCTCTTTCCTCCATCAACAAGATCGAAGTCCAACTTCCAGTCGCTCTTTAGCACCATACACAAACACCGGTCTTAGTACCACTTACACTCGTTTTCACAAACACCAACCCTCAACCTTATCAAACATCTCTCCAGTTTTCTAATCAGAAACTACCACCATCTATCAACATGAAGGTCACTATCGCCGCTGTCGCCGCTCTGGCTACCTCTGTCGTCGCCATCCCCGCCTGGGGTGATGAGACCACCACTACCACTACCACCACCGTCAAGACCACCACCACCACCAAGCCTGTCGCCGCTTCTTCCACCACTGTTTGGGATGACTGGACCTCCACCACCACCACCACCACCAAGAAGGCCGCTGTCACTACTACCACCACCCCGGCGGCAGCGACCACCACTTGGGCTGATTGGGAAGAGCCAGACTCCTGGACCACTACCATCGTGACCGCCATCACCACCTTCTGTCCGGGACCCACTGAGATCGTGCACTTTGGCAAGACCTGGACTGTCAGCACTGCCACTACCTTGACCATCACCGACTGCCCTTGCACTGTGTCCGTCCCTGTGTTCACCAAGACCTCAACCTCTTGCAGCACGACCCCCACTGCTCCTGCTCCAGGTGTTTGGACCTCATCTGCTGTCCCAGTGTCCCCTGCCACCACCACCAGCGCTCCCGCCTGGGGCTCGACCTCCGTCAAGCCTGCCGCCGCTACCTACACTGGCGCTGCCAACGCCCTCGTTGCCAACGTTGGCGCTGGTCTTGCTGGTGTCGGTGCCATCGCCGCTTTCCTCCTATAAATGGTCGAATGTTTGGGGCCTTGACCTGGAAAGGCTAGTCTGGCCGAACCAACGTTCGGCTGCCCATTCTGGATTCTATGGCTTCTCTTTTGTTCTTAACGCGGTGCTTCTCATGGGTATAAAGACAGAGCTCGGTCCGTTTATTGTGGCAGTGTGCTTGTGATGCAACGTGATTGCATTGCCACGACAGACGACGCCTCGGACAAAGTTGTGGTCGGCTCTGGATATGTTTCTTGGGTGGGACGTTTTTGTACGATCCTGGGTGCAGATCCACCTGATATATCCTTGGGATTTGGTCATTAGTTAATGAATGGATATTTTTGAGGATAGCATTGCATCGTGTGTTCCCGGGGCATCCAAAAATGTGAAATTTGCTGCATACCACTGAAACAAACAGAACACTTGTCTTCCCTAGTTCTCTTTACTATGTCAGTGTTCATGGTTCTCATTTTGGGGACTTGGGAAGAACGATGCAGTGTCCTCCAGAAATCATATTTCTAACATCGCCCGCGTACTGCTAACGTGTTTACCTAACATGTACTGCAATTTGTTTGCGTCGACTTGTCACGTCTGAAGTTAACTTCGGTGGATTTGAGTATCGTATGGAGGTTCAAGCCGTATCATGACTTGACTGGGAAGTCCAATTTAGTCATCGGCGATGTTTCGGTCTCTTGGTCTCAACCACCACTGGGATGGGGTTGATCGGGCCGCTGTTCGGCTCTACCTTTCTCTTGTTACCGTAGCAGGACGAAAGGATGGCTTGTCATGCCACTCACGAGCCATCATAATAGACAAGACAATTCCGATGTACAGTACTCCGTATGTACAGTACTCCGTATGTACTCGTAGAATGGAAGTCCGAGGGAAGCTCTCGGTCTTCTAGTCTCATGCCCCCGCGAAACACTTGATGGGTGCCCACTGCCCAGCTGGACTTCAGACCACAAACCAAAGCTCCTTCCTCACCCAACCGCCGCCAAGGAGCCCGGCCGGAAAAACCGTCTCGGAGCTCTCCCCAAACCCCCATCTCCTCATCTCCTTCTCCGCGCCGTCGATCAAATGATGTACGAGTACTTTGCTTCACTCACCTCACTCCGCTGGGCCGGCCGGACCGTTGCTGGGGCCCTGCTTCGTCCTCGGCATCATATTCTGGCAATGCCACCGATGCATTTGGGAAGCTTGTGCAGTCTCGCTTCCGATCTCATTGTCAGGTTTAACAGCTTGCATACCACTTTGACCGCTGGAGGATCCCGCCACCTCGAAAACAAAATGTCAGGCTGCGGCTAGGGGTTCCATTGGATGTATATATTTCTCCATCCACCGTGTTCAGAGACGCAACGCTCAGCTTTACCAGCCGGTCGACCCCTCCGCTTCACTATTCCAAACGTCTTCTCTGCTTATCTCGGCAAGCCTATTCATTTCATCCTTCTTCATTGCGATATCTTCCTTCCCTCCCGTGAACAAAAGCCCTCGGTCGTCCTCTACGTCTCGCAGGTGTACTTGCACCATGTCACCTAACAATACAGTCCAGGACGCGGTGCAGTCCTCATCTCTATCTGACCCTGAAAAATTCTGGGACAAACATGGCAAAGAGCTGTACTGGCACAGACCATACAGTGCTGCTCTCCGCCAGACCACCAAGAAGTTACCAGACGGTACTTCACATCCCCACTGGTCCTGGTTTCCAGATGGTGAGATTAGTACAACATACAACTGCTTAGATCGCCATGTCAAGGCCGGCAATGGTGACAAGCTTGCCATGATTTGGGACAGTCCCGTGAGTGGCTCGAAAGAGAAGTACACGTACAATCAGATGTTGGATGAAGTGGAACTGCTTGCGGGCGTGTTGAGAGATCAGGGCATCAAGAAAGGAGATGTCGTTCTGATCTATATGCCTATGATTCCACCGGCGATATTCGGCATGCTGGCGGCTGTCCGACTGGGTGCGATGCATGCCGTCGTTTTTGGTGGATTCGCTGCCAACAGTTTGGCGCAAAGAATAGAAGATGCAAAGCCAAAAGTCATTCTGACTGCCAGTTGTGCGATTGAGGGTGCTAAAGGTCCTCTGGCTTATCAACCCTTGGTCGAAGGCGCGATCCAGCAGAGCAAATGGAAGCCTAATCAGACCATCATTTGGCAGCGAGACGTCAAGAGGTGGAATCCCGTCAAAGAGGACGAGGGCCAGAGTGATTGGCAGGCTTTGATCAAAATGGCAAGGTCTCGAGGTCTCAGGGCTGAGGCTGTTCCGGTGAAGAGCACCGATGGTATTTATATTATCTACACAAGTGGTACCACTGGATTACCAAAAGGCGTTCTTCGTGAAGCAGGTGGCCATGCTGTCGGATTGAATTTGAGCGTGAAATACCTGTTTGATGTCAAAGGTCCAGGTGATGTCATTTTTACCGGTAGTGATATCGGTTGGGTCGTGGGTCATTCATACATTGTATATGCACCTCTCCTCGCTGGAGCAACAACAATCCTCTTTGAAGGCAAGCCCATTGGCACTCCTGATGCGGGTGCTTTCTGGCGCATGGTTGATGAACACCAAGTCACAACCTTGTTCACCGCGCCTACTGCTCTGAGGGCCATCAGGAAAGAAGACCCGACGGACAAGTTCTTCAAAGATCGTGGTGGAAAGGGCCGTTTGAGGCATCTGCGTGCTCTATTCCTGGCTGGAGAGAGATCGGAACCTTCCATCATCACACATTATCAACAGCTTTTGAGCAAATACGCCGCACCGGACGCTCGAGTCATTGATCATTGGTGGTCAAGTGAATCTGGAAGTCCCATGACGGGGATTGCCCTCCGCCCTGCGATCGGGCAGAAGCATCACAGTCGCGACGAGCACAAGGCTCTAGCCATTAAACCTGGTAGCGCTGGCAAACCCATGCCAGGGTTCGATGTCCGCATCGTAGATGATGAGGGTAAAGAGGTCGGACAAGGCAAGATGGGCAATATCGTTCTGGCCATGCCATTTGCACCGACTGGGTTCACCACTCTATTTAACGACGATCCACGCTTCTACAAGGGGTACTTGAGGCGATTTGATGGCAAATGGTTGGATACGGGCGACGCAGGTATGATTGACCAAGATGGCTATGTACATGTCATGAGTCGAAGTGACGATATTATCAACGTCGCCGCGCATCGCTTTAGCACAGGTAAGAATATGTCTAGAGAGGTTGAATTTGCAGTACTGACGGTTTACAGGTGCCATCGAACAAGCAATCACATCCCACGACTCTGTTGCTGAAGCATGTGTGGTGGGAATTCCGGATGCCATGAAAGGACATTTACCGTTTGCATTTGTGATACCTTCAACGACATCTGATTCGAATCTGCCGGCCACGCCGTCAAAGGAATTCTTCACCGGCATCAACAATATTGTCCGATCACAAATCGGTGCAATCGCTTCACTAGGAGGTATCGTTCAAGGCAAAGGCATGATCCCAAAGACTCGCAGTGGTAAGACGCTTCGACGGGTATTGCGAGAGCTTGTGGAGAATGGTGCCGAGGGTCACTTCGATAAGGAAGTCAACGTCCCAGCGACGGTAGAAGACCGTGAGGTCGTGGAAGTGGCCAGACAGCGAGTCAAGGAGTGGTTCGAAGAGCGGAAGAAACAAACCGGAAAGGCCAAACTGTAGAATTTGCTTACGATGGATGTTGTTTCCAGCGCCTTATGCGGTGCTAAATGTTCGCAACTTGTTTGTCATGGCGAGGCGAGATCCGCCGTTATATAATCCGGATATTTCTGGAGGCAAGATGTAAATTAGGTTAACAACCAGGTGGCCACTGGCAGCAAGGACCGTTGAATTCGTGATTCACGTTTAATCATACGTGAGGTGCTAATTAATTCTTAATCTACGTACCCATTGGGCGATACGGAGGAACATTTTCCCGCGCACCGAAATCCCCGATGCGAGCTTGTGGTCGATCAGGGCCGATCCGCTGCCGAAATCAACGACGTCATGAACGTGGCCTCGCGACTCTCCAGGCTCAACACCATCACCAAAGCACAGCCACTGCCCATGAGCCATGGAGACACCCACTAGACCCAACATTGGCAGACTCTGCGACCGCCGTGCCCGTACGTGCGTTGTCGACGTATGTATCCTTCGGCTGCCGCGATGGTCGTGATCGTGGATTCCGATTCTCTGACGTCTAAGATTGTTTTTGCTTTTCTTTCCTCGGCCCTGTCGAGACAGTAGTGTGGCGGACACCTCTGGCGTTTCAGATAAATCTGTTTCCCTCCCGAACCCCCAATTTGTGCTCTCAGTGCTCGACGTCTCTGGTGTGGTTTTGACAAGAGACAACTGTTTTCAAGGCCCTCTCTCTCTCTCTCTTTGTGAGTGTACATCACAACGTGCTTCGTCGAGACTGGAGGAGGAGAGTCCAATACCTTGAACATGGCCGGCCACCGCGTGCTGGACGACTACTTCCTCGCCATCACGTTGTTGGTCACCGTCGCGTACCAGCTCATTGGATTTTCGATCGCCTTTACCTGTAAATTCGATAAGCTGACGGGTAAGTCGAATTTTACTCCTTGAGAAGCTGGTCTGGGTGGGCATGAGGTTGCCAAATATGCGGTGTTCATGCTTCGAGGTCACGACACATACTCGTCTTTCGATGAAGATATTGGGATCTCTCTCAGCACACACCCGAACAGACATCTGTCCATGTTTCTGAGCTAACGCGAATCTTCCTTCTAGACTTTGCTGGCGGCACCAATTTTATCATTCTCGCTGTCCTCACCCTTGGTCTCTCCGCGACACATACAACACGGCAAATCCTCGCATCACTGTTTCTCATCCTTTGGGCATTCCGACTTTCTGGCTTCCTACTATTCCGCATCCTCAAAACCGGCACAGACACGCGCTTTGACGACAAGCGCGACAAGTTCTTTCCGTTCCTCGGCTTTTGGGTCTTCCAAATGCTGTGGGTCTGGACCGTCAGCCTTCCCGTGACCATTCTCAACTCGCCGAATGTCGCGGGTCGATATGTACAGCCTACATTTGGTACCGCCGCCGACATCGTTGGACTGATCATGTGGGCAGTGGGATTTCTCCTCGAAGCCGTCGCCGACGTGCAGAAGTATCGCTTCCGCTCAAGTGAAGCCAGCAAAGGTCGGACGTGTGACGTCGGCCTGTTCGCGTGGAGCAGACACCCGAACTACTTCGGCGAGATCCTCGTGCAGTTCGGCATCTTCACCCTCGCTGTCTCACCCTCCGCGTATGGTTACATCCCGCAGGGTAGCGGCGCCTACGCAGCGCAGTACTCCAGCATGGTGGGCGCGTTCTTCCTCACGCTGCTGCTGCTCTTCGTGTCGGGTTTGACGCTGCAGGAGCGGCCTGGCGCTAAGAAGAAGTTCGAAAACGATGGTCCGAGTGGCCCAGCCTGGAAACAACATCGAAAATGGCTCGAAAGTACGAGTATTCTCATCCCCATGCCGCCGTCCGTGTGGAGGGCCCTCCCGACGATCGTGAAGAGGACAGTCGGCTGTGAGTGGCCGATGTATGTCTTTGAGCCCGGTAAGCACGCGGATGCGAAGGCTGTGGAGGATAGTAGGAGAAGAGAGCGGGCCGAAGGGAGTCAGGATGGGCTGTTCAGTGCTTGAATCGCAGGACCAGCCATAACATGGTGGGTTGGAGTAAATCATTTCAGGTTCGAGAGCGGTGCCTGGGATCAACTGTCTATCAATATTCAAAGTAATCTACATTCGACCTGAGACCTGTTCGCGTTCGATGAACTCGACCATTCAGCAAGTTGGAACCCAGGGACAACTTGCTGTTTCAGAGACTGCAATTGAATGTGGTTCCTTCCTCCATTGAATTGCCAAATTTATCAGCTTCTGACTCATGCCTGTGCTATATGAGTCTCCCTGTTCCGCCCTGTTCCTCTGTTGTTCATCCATCTCATTCCTGAACTTCAGATCCACTTGAGAGACACCTTGAAGACTTAGACGAGGCTCATCCTTTCATTCAAGACAACAAGGGAACTCCCAGAAGGACCTTCTGAGAACACAGACAACACTCGATGGACCTTCTACCTTATATCTAGCTCTGGATCATTAGCATGCATCTACCACTTGTTGGTAAGTTTTCTACCCACTAACTAGTTGCATTGGGCTGTTGAATCATTAACGTTACCTAGATCCTATACATATACCGTACATTTCGGTCGATTCTACATTTGCGCAACACTATCACAAACGAGCCAGTCTGAGGTCCATATTCCTACTTCATCCTCCTCCCACTTACCTGCGAGGACAACAAGACCAAACGACCGCATACGGAAGACGAAACAAGCCTTCCTATAAGATGCCCAAGCTACCTCGACTGTCCGAGGATTACAATGGACCATAGCAGTTGGATACTTTCATTCAAATGCCGAACCTCATTTGAACATTCCGGCAGTTAGACGTTCCGTGCGAGCGGTCATTCCTGTCTCCCGGTGACAAAATGGTAGCAACAATATGGATACCTCGATCCTACGTCCTAAGCCATCTTCCGTTAACGCACCCGCCTCGATTTCTGAACCTTTGACTCATTACGGCGACGAGCGCTAAGTTATCCTATATCAAACTCTCTCCACACTCTACTCTGATCGAAACCGTCCTCCTTTAATCCTCATCCAGTCCTACGTCGCCATACGCGGTTAACTGAACCTGATCACTCTTGAACTTATTTCGAGACCGTCGTTGAGCCGAGCAAGTCGGGCCAACCGTAACTTACATGGAATATATGTACACATAAAACCTTAAAAAAGGAGGGAGAAAGAAGAAACACAAGTCAATCGTTACAAAAAAGCACTGCAAACAATGGCTCAATGTACCAATATTTCTGACAAGTGTTACATCCAAAGTTTCACACTTGTTTACCAGATGCATGCCCAGCAGAGTTTGTGCCAATCACCTTAATGGTGTACGCTCAAATCAAATTACGACGAAGCTTCAAGGCAAGGCTATCAGCAAGAAGACCGAGACTTGGACAACTACACATGTCTTATCTCGAAAGAACCCAATAGCTCTCGATCATCTGTCATCATCATGTCCACCTCGTCCGACGGCCTTTTTACCAATTGCAAAGGCATGATAGACTATTTCTCTCAGTGAACTCCACCGGGTTGATCATCAGGACAAGCTAGTGGTGGTTTGGAGTCGAATGCCTATGACTTAGTGGTTATTTTCTTTTGGCTTCAAGTTATATACCGGGCGTGCGGCAAGAATGATGCTTCCGGAATTGAATGGTTTTATTATCTTCATAATCTTATTGCAATCCTTCCCCGTCTTCCAACTTACTTCCACTTCCTCTACCTCTCTCTTCTTCTACCTCTCCCCTCCATTTCTCCCTCATTCTCTCCTCCTCCTCCTTCTTCCTCGCTCACAGGCCGTGCCTTGGCAACCTCGCCAGTATGATGAATATTCAGATACCAGGGGACGCCATCCTTGAGGGCCCGATCCGTTGCAAACCAGAGCCTTGTTTTAATCTATCAACACCTTTTCTCGCTCACAGGCCATGTTTGGCACCCGTGCCAGCATGAAGAATTGTGAGATCCAAAGAGAACACCCCGGCGGCCCTTCTCTCAGGACAGGACTTAGAGCCCTACATCAAAAATAATCAACACTATTCCTGTACCAGGCTACCTCATTTCTCGCCATTCCGATGCCCAAATTCGAATCTTCTCTCCTTTGTGTTCATTCGTGTTCGTTACACGAGAAAGCAATCCTCACCAAACACCCTTAGACAGTCATGGTTCTTACCAATATTCTGCTCGCAGACCCAAAACAGATCGCTGGGAGAGTCGTGATCGTTTTCTATCAGCTGCTCGCAGCTCATTACATCATGGCTACTGCTTACCGAGACAATAACTCCTCCTGCAAAAGATGTTGAGAACCAAGTAACGCAGGCTGCTTTACGACTTCCACCAGCTTGAATTGGGGAACAGCTTTCAAGAGTTCTCCTTCCAGCTGTCTTTTGAAGACATCATTCTGCATCAATCCTCCTGCGAGCACCAAAGCGGAATCACTCAGATCTAGCTGTCTAGACGGCGCGATTGACCGGACAAGCCTGACCAGACTCTGCACTGCGTCTGAGACTATTGCTTGCGCTTCGACATCTTCACTCAACTCGACCACAACCTTTGCAAGCTGAGCGATTCGCTCTTTATTGGGCAATTCAGGGCTGGAGTTCAAGATTTCACTGAGAAGATCATAGTCGAGCTTAGAACTGGAGTCTGGCTGAAAATGTTGCAAGACGATTCGAGTTAATTCATCAAACTCCGGATCTTCATATTCGCAGCTGGCCCTTGATTTGAAATCGTCCAGAGCAGCAAGTGCATGGCGAATGCTTCTCCTGCCAATGTCGAAGCCTGATCCATCATCGCCGATCAGATGGCCCCAACCTCCAAAGCGACTAATTCTGAAGAGACCATCATTGTCTCTTTTATACCTCATAGCAACTGAGCCCGTCCCAGCAATGAGCACGATGGCATTATTGATGTTATGCCTTTCGAGAAAGGGAAGTGCAAGGAGCTCGATGTCATTAGTGATCCTCAATCTCGGCCCTCGCTTACGATGAAATAGCCTTTCAAGTGCGTGGTTGACCTGTGAAGCAACTTTAGGCCTATCATAGCCTGCTAAGCCAACCCAGATTGAGGAATAGCAGAGTGTGTCCCAATGTCTCCCAGAGAGAACTGGAGAGGAGTCAGCTGCTCGTTGGATGGCAAGAGATATCGATAGCATGGCTACTTCCACTCCGGCATCAGTGACATTGCAACCACCAGCTTCCCCATAATCAATCGTACCGTCTGCTGAGATGATGGCAGCAGCACATTTGCTACCACCACCGTCAACACAGAGAGAATATTCAAATTGCCTACCATTGCTGGTCGGCTCCGTAGGAACGGCTTTTTCATGCTTAAGGACCTTCGCAAGGCTACCCCCTGAATCATTCAAGCGATCAACCGCTTCTGTGACCGGAATCCCTAGCATCAACGAGGCTATTGCGGTCTTGACACTTCCACCGCAATTGCTTAACATATCATCCAGTGCCTCGTCGCGCTCAGGACATTTTGAACCACAAATACTGCGCAATATGTTTCGCGACCGTTGTTGAAGTTTCAAGTTCGTTGCTCTCAGATCGACCATCATGTTGCCAAAAGTCTTGCCAATTTTGATCATCACGCCTGTACTCAACATATTGAGAACAAGCTTTGTGGCCGTGCCTGACTTCATCCTGGTACTTCCAGTCACGACCTCTGGCCCAACAACCGCACTGATCATGCAGTCTACATCTTTGCTCGTGCTCATCCTTGAAGGTTCAGTACACGCAACTCCAACTGTGAAGCAGCCCTGATATTTAGCATAAGAGAGACAACTCAGCACATAAGGTGTTCGACCTGAAGCAGCCAAACCAACCAATGAATCGACCTTGGGGTCTAGGTTGAGAGCCTTGAGATCATTGACACCAGCTTCCACATTATCTTCAGCTCCCTCTTGGGCTTTTCTGAGGGCAACATCTCCGCCTGCGATGATCGCTACAAACTGTCGCTCTGGTGCAGAGTATGTTGGAGGAATCTCAGAGGCGTCCAGAACGCCTAACCTTCCACTTGTCCCAGCGCCAACATATATCACTCTGCCTCCATTTCTGACCCGCTCAGCAAGTATTTCAATTGACTCCGCGATGATAGGGATGCATTTTTGGACGGCGCCCGCTACTGTGGCATCCTCGTTGTTGATAATTTGACACAGTTGAGGCGCCGAGACTTCATCAATATACCGACTGTGCGGATTCTGTTGCTCAGTGTGCAATGCAGAGAGCCCACGGAGGTCGGATTGAGTTGGCATTGCTTCCAATAATTGCATACAGTCGAGCGACTACAACTTTTCAATCATCAGTAACATTCTCGATGAAGCAATACTCTCCGAAGGGATGAATAATGGCAGAGGTCAAAACCCCGAGACTGCTCCGGCGACGTGACCGGTCAATCCAATTGCGACAAGCAAGGATTAGTCATGGCTACTACTGTCGAACCGGTACTACTGTTTCATTAATTGCTTACCGTAGCATTTCTCACAAAGTGGCGGCTGGAATCTTGCTTAATTCCTGAATGATTTAGGTGGATTATAATCACCGCCCGGGTACACGTACCACGAGTTATGCCCATGGAGAACACCGACCGAGCCGAATTAAACATTACTGAGATTGCCGATCATGTCCTATCTTCGCTAAACACATATAGCGATCCACCAAAGTGCATGAATTTGCTTGGTCGAAAGCTTATCTTTTCACCATTACAGTTTCTGGGGTCGTTGTGGCCATACTGAGGAGGCAATCTTGTGATGTAACGGCAGACTCCTTTCTCCGCGTTACGTGACCGGTTGGATCACTTGCATGACAGAATGCAGCATCGATGTCTTCGAGGCATACTAATGTCCAACAAGCGCCGCGGACCTGTTCAATCGACAATTTTTGAGCCGAAAATTCACTACACGAAAATTACCTGGACAGATGGTCAATCAAAGTGCGACACCTGCTATTGAGGCAGTTAATCATGGCCAGATAGACATTGAACAGGGCCCTCGATCAAGATTCTCGAATGTCAAGTCTTTCTACTCACACCCATGGACTCAAATCGTGCTCATCAGTCTCATTTGTTTCTGCTGCCCAGGGGTAAGTTTGCCCGCCCCTGTACAATTGATTATAAATAAGCGACACATAGATGTACAACGCACTGGGCGGCTTAGGGGGCAGCGGCCAGGTAAGTTATAATGCGATTAGGTAAACCTTGACACTGCCGCTAATGCCATCAGGTTGACCCTACCGTCGCCGCGAATGCAACAGTTGGGCTTTTGTCCGCAACCGCGGCAACCGCATTGCTCATTGTGTCCCCATTATTCACGTACACCGGCCCGCGAATCTGCTTCATGCTTGGAGGATGGACGTACGCCCTTTACAGCGGTAGCCTCCTCAACTTCAATCGTAAGTCGGGGCTTAAGGAAGACCAAAAACCCAGCGCTAATGAGATTCGCACCAGATCATGACAATGGAGCCTTTGTCATTGCATCTGGCGTCATACTCGGTATTGGTGCTTCCATGCTCTGGGTTGTTCAGGGCGCAATCATGACGACTTATGTGGCTGAGTCACAGAAAGGTCGAGCAATCGCGGTTTTCTGGATCATCTTCAACCTCGGAGGCGGCGTTGGCAGCTTGGCTTCCTTCGGTCTCAACTTCAGAAGCAAGTCTGGCACGGTCACTGACTCGACATATATCGCCTTGATGATTATGATGCTAATTGGTTGGGGCCTCGGTCTCCTCATCTGCTCACCGAAGCGGATCCGGCTCGCCCAGCTTCATGCCGCTGTTGAACAGGAAAAACATTCTTTACGAGGGACGGTTGAGATCGTGGTTCGCACCATGGCCAGTTGGCGTGTGGCCTGCATGCTACCCCTATTCTTCTGCGCCAATGTGTTCTACTCCTACCAGCAGAACAACGTCAACGGAATGACATTCAATATTCGCTCTCGGTCCCTTAACGGCGCGCTATACTGGATCGCACAGATGCTAGGGGGCTTGTTCATTGGTCTCGTTTTAGACCTGCCTTTCTTGGCTCGTCCAATGCGCGCTCGAGTGGGATGGGTCATTCTTTTCGTCACCGGAATGTCAATATGGGGCGGCGGATATGCGTTCCAGAAGTGGCAAGACCGTCGACTGGCTGCCGGCTTGAAGCAAGATGTCGACTACACACAGGGCTCGATCTCGACTGGACCCATCTTCTTGTATATTTTCTATGGCATGTACGACGCGTTGTGGCAGGGATACTGCTATTGGCTGATCGGTACGGAGTCCAACTCGACGTCAAGGGCGGCAGTACTGGTTGGCTCCTACAAAACTTTCCAAGCAACGGGTGGCGCGATGGCGTGGAGAATCAATGCTTTGCATAAAAGTCCTATGAGTCAACTGGGAATGAACTGGGGTCTCTCAATGGGCGCTCTAGCTATTGTAATTCCCACGGTCTGGACCGTGACGACAGTGACCGTGGAGAAACCAGTCCGGAATCCTGAGCTGGAGATGAAAATTCGCGAGGTGGAGCAACTCGAAGAGGACAGGAAATAAGAGGCGCCTTCTACAACACCCAGTGCTCTTACTGGTGTAGGCAGAGGAGCAGCGGGGAGAGACGACTACTGCGTTCGAAGATTTTCGAAGCTTATGTAAAGTACACCATGTTTTTTAGCATGCCAAAGTCCTCAGACCACGGCGACCTTAGGCCATTTGTTCCCTTTCAAGCACCCGCCTTGGACAACGTGCAACTGTCGAGGCTCGCTGATAGCATCCCCTTCTAAAATTTCATGGAGCAGGCTCGGGACTCCATAAAGTCTCGTCCCTCTCCACCACCTAGCGCAGATGTCCTTGGGCAATAAATAAGCCATTGGGTGCACCGGGCCGGGTACCAGTGAACTGGTCTATGCAAGGCTGAGGTGGTGAGGCTCGGCGATTTCAAGAGTTTGGTGGGCGAGGCAGAACTGCGCCCCCCGCAACGGCGCGAAAGCTGGCTCATTTACGTTACAAATGAGCCAACTCTTCCGGGTGACGGCTGATCCCGTCGCATGTGCCAGCATGTAGCAAGTTTCCTGATATGTATGTAGATTGGGATCGAATGACTATTGGGAAATAGCTACCGGAGTGGGTTCTGAGACCAAAATCTTCCGCTTGAAGTGCCCAAACTCCTTGGTTGCCCGAAAATCCGAGAATATTCGCTCGCTCAAGCCCAGCCTAGATAAAACCCAAAGGCAGAAAAGAAAAGAAAAGAAATTTCTCCCGGCAGAAAACTCGCTGTAGTGTATCATTGTATGGCCAGAATAGCCTTCTCCAGGGTTCCCACCAATTTGGGGACCAGCTCGGCTTCAAAGATCAACATTGGGCGCAGCCGGACGGTCTCCTTGCCGCAGGTACCGATGTTGATACCCAGCGACCTCATCTTCTTGACCAGAGCCGCAGCGTTGGTCGTGTCAAACGCGATGTACGTTCCTTGGCCCTTCCCTCTCAGATTGTGCACGTGTTCGGGATATTTTTCCGCCACGCGCTCGAGCGCGGCGTACAGCTGCTCGCCCACTCTCGCAGTCTGGGCCACAAGGTTGCGCTTCAGGATCTCGTCGATGACGGCGTTGCACAGCAGGACGCGCGCGGCATCGCCGATCCAGGTGTTGAACTGCCGGTAGGCCTTGTCCGGGCACAGTTTCTCGTCGCCGAAGAAGTAGCCGGCGGTCTGTGCTTTCTTCGAGAATGTCACCATGTCCGGTGGCGTGGTCAGGTTCCAGTGGTCGTGGCCCCAGAAGCTGCCGGTGGCGCCGAATCCGGTCTGCACCTCGTCGACGATGAGGAGCACGTTATGCTTCTTGGTAATGGATCGTAGGCCCTGGAAGAAAGCTGGTGAGGCGTGATTGTCGCCGCCTTCGCTCTGGATTGGCTCGACGATCACCGCGGCAACTGGGTTTGGCCTGGGAGCGATTGTTAGTTTGATATATCACATTGAGAAAATCATGGGAAGATCTTCTACTAACCATGAAGTAATGAGTGCCTCCACTTCCTTGAGGCTGGCCTCCTCCTCAGCCTTGTTTGCTTCAACATTATCCTCGAGAGGATACTTTAGGGCCGGGAAATGTGCATGTGGCCAGTCGAAGGATGGGATATCAAGTTTGTGCACAGCTTTTGACCTGGTGGTAGACAAGCTGCCAAAACCTCGTCCGTGGAAAGAGTTCTTGAAGCTCAGGATGGACAGGTCTGGGGAGCCAGGAGAGGTATTGTGCAACGACGTGTGGATTTCGTGATCGCTCCACTCCACACCTTCGCCCCGCTTCTGTCGTTGGTAGTACATGAATGCTGCCTTGTATGCCAACTCATTTGCCTCCGACCCTGATTGTGCGGTAAACAGCCTGTTGTGGCCTTTCGGGGCCACGCGGAGGAGACCTTCTGTCAAGAGGGCAAACCAGTTTTCTGCTGGGAAATTGCCCGTGGCTGGGCGGTTGACAAGGGCCGAGACCATCTCCGGTGACTTTGCAGCCGCGATGAGAGTTGGGTTGTTGTAGCCTACAGGGATTGAAGCAATCTGACTGTACACATCGAGGTACTTGTTGCCGTCGACATCCACGATGAAGTTGTCATGGCTTTTTTCGTAGTCGACCACAAAGTGGACTGCTCTTGCGTCAAAGACTTTGTCCAATGCTGCGATCTTTTGCTTGGACACTGGGCCCGGGACTTCAGTCGTCACCCAGGTAGTCTCGTCTATGATTGCGCCGGGCATGTTGGAGGTAGGATGTCAAGAGTCAAAACAACAGGTTCTCGCTTTGGTCGAAGGATCGTAAGGATGCAAGAAGCACCAAGGAAAACAGTCTTACGATTGCCTTCTTATACATTTAGCCACGCATCCGGTAGTCTTTGCGAAAACCTTGTCCATGTGGATGGTCAAGCCGTTGCCTGAAAAGTTGCAAGGCAGCCGGAGATGCCTGATAGAGTCATGATTGGAGATGACACCCAATCACACTAAGTTGCGCCTCCCAGTTACGGTGGATGGCCATGTTGTTACAAAGATGGGAGTTCGTTTTGCTGGTGGTTGATGCGTGTGCGCCCGGCCCGGTGCACTTCGCCTCTCCAGCAGGGCTTGTTGGAGGAGAACATCAAAAGCGGAACTGACTGCGCTATCCGGACATCCCGGTGCAAACGTGTGGTTCTCAGTCATGTCTGCGCCCGGTCGAAGGCCAAATTAATGGTTGGTGAATGCCAGTGTGCAGACCGTGGAGGAGTCCTAAACGCGCTGATGATCGAACGACCATTTTACAAAGGACGGGGTTAAGAACGGACAGTCACGCAAAATAAGACTTCGAGCAGTTCTTTGTCGAATAAATGAGGTTTCATCAGTGAGAAGCCTGTTGGAAACTTGCAAGTACGATATGAGACTTGATGTCCTCATCGAAGAATATCCACGCCATCACCACCAGCAATTGTCATCTGTTCCATCTGACTGGATCCCAATTCCCTTCAGTGCCATGGCTTACAACATTGACCTTTCCATCATCCCGAGTTTCCTGGGTCTTCGGCCAGAGCAACTTCAGACACTTCAGACATGGGTTTAAGCGAAGCGATATTGCCGAAATCAACGAGATTGCCCTGGTAGAACTCAGAGGTTCTCGATGCAGAGAGGGGCCCTTCAGTGGGCACTTTGACAGTGATTCCTATCGTGAGACATCCTTTGCAGAGATGACGGACGGTTCTTGATTTCCAGAGGAAAGCGTGTTTCTTGTCCAAGACGAGGTGCTGTAGGAGCTTGGGGCTGCAACGTCGGGTAGCCTGCATGTAACGATTCGGCATCACTCGTTGATCATTTGGATGCAAACATGTTCATGAACAGGAGCAGCCACTTTCGGTGAAACCGATTCAGTTTTGGCTTGCTCTTGGACTTCGGCGATCAGAAGACTTTATTGCTGGCGGTGACCCCGTATCGCTCGTCTGTAGGCATGTGTCCGAAGAAGCACCAAGCTCCCACAAAGAGAAGCACAATCGGACTGAGTCGTTGGAATCAAAAGGGGGCGTAAATGCGACCAGCGTTATTCTTATTCCACTGGATCGCACTTTCCTTGATGCAGGTGGGTGCTAGAGCTCGGAGGATGTTGAACTTGCCTTGTAGTACGGAGTACCAATGCAAAGCGAATCGGCGAGCAGGCGTTGGTTACTCTCCACGCATGACGATTGCGTCCTGAGTCCCTGACACAGCTAACTTAATTAATACTACATAACTTGGGCCCACGGGAATAAGCACCGGGTTGGGTTCCAATATGGTAGAACCCATCGCAATCCTTACTCGTATTTTAGTTGGGTTCTGATTGGGTTTTAGTCTTGGCCCCGAAATGAGCGCCCATTTTCTTATTTGGCTAAAAGAAGCGAGAAGCAAGAGATTTACTTTTTTTGCTGGACTATGATATTTCCTAATTAGGAGGTCTTGGCGTTTTATCAGGAAGTGCTTTAAATAGATTACACGTTGGGTAGCCCAAGGGTTTGCCCAGCCTATATAGCCTAGTCCAACCTTATACCATACCAGGGCTAACGTTAATTGATATATTTCGGATGAGAAGCTTTCCCCAACAAGTAACCGGATCCTGTCCTCCAGGATTCGGATCGGGGTCGATGGTGTAGTGGTATCGCGCCTCTTTAGCAACAAATTACCGTTTCCGGTAGTTTCAATTTAGAGGAGGTCCGGGGTTCAATTCCCCGTCGATCCAGGCTTTTTTTGGAATTTTCAATTTACCATCGTGTTCGTGTGTACTCCGTAGACACCAAGTCTGGGCATTCGGTCAACATTATGTTTGAGCTGTGAAGGAAGGTCAGGGAGAGAGGAAATATCAAGTTACACAACGAGTTTAGCTCGAGCAACATCCTCGTGATTGTCCTAGGAGCGCCAGCGTATCTCTTGATGAATAATGTGCCCTCTACTTCCACTTGATAACGTGTGATGCAAATGATAAAGATATGTTGGTCCCCCTGCTTCCCATTTCCATCACTGTACGCGTGTCTATGGGAGGTCCGCGGATCGATTCCCCATCGATCCAATTTTGTTCAAAATCTAAAAGAATACTTTTTATTCTTATTATATAGTGAGAAGCGTAAGTCGCTGAATGGGAATTTAGTAACTTATGTCTCAGATGATTATTGTAGTCGGCGCGGGGAGTTGCAACTTCATGGTTACTAAGATATTACTAATAGTCTTCAGACTCTTGGCGTTGGTGCTTGGAAGGGTGATCACGGATCTCTGATCAGTTTGAGCTGGTGACAGGAATGAACAGCTTCGACAGCGCTTCCTCCGTCGCCTCATCATAAGAGATACTCTGTTTCCCATGAAAATCCGCGAGTTGTTACTTGAAAAATCGCCTCGCCTTCGTACCAATACAACAAGCGGACAACATAACCAGCCTCTAATGAACTAGAGCTATTAAGCCTGTTTGTGCCTTGGATTTACCAATCATTCCTTTCGCAATCAACCGCGCAATCCCCAGACCTGACCAATATCTACCAGCGACAGATTCATTGGCAAGTGCCTGCGATCTCCCCAACCGGGTCTGCGATATGTACCATGCTCGATGCCAGCACTTAGCGATCGCGCGTATTTTCCAAGCACTCCAGACTTGCCACCAGAAGTCTTGCAATCCAATTCCACGAGGTACAGTGTTCTGATTGACAATGGCTCGGCGCGGACCTGCTTCGCCATTCGAAAGTGAAACCTTTGGTCAAGATGCTTCGTTCCACCTGGAGCAGCCCATTGGGGCCATGTCCATTTCCCCTAGTGGTCGAGACGTTGTGCTAGCTTCTAAAGAAGGGCTTCATATCATTGACCTAGACTCACCATATTCCCCGCCTCGTTATTTGCCCCATCGAACACCATGGGAAGTGGCGGATGTGCAATGGTCCCCCTTTGCCTCGCGCGACTATTGGGTAATCAGTACTTCGAATCAGAAGGCTTTGGTCTGGAACTTGCAAGCTCGCTCATGGCAGGACAGTGTTGAGTTTGTCCTCCACGGACACACCAGAGCAATTACTGACATCAATTTCTCTGCCCACAATCCAGACGTCCTTGCGACGTGCGCTGTAGACAGCTTCGTGCATTGTTGGGATTTGCGTGCCGCCATGAGACCAGTGAACTCATTCTCGGACTGGTTTGCCGGCGCAACCCAAGTGAAGTGGAGCCGGCAGGATGAACACATCATTGCAAGCGCTCACGATAAGTACCTGCACATATGGGACGATCGGCATGGGGCATATCCTCTGAGGACCATTCAAGCTCATGGGACAAAAATCTATGGCATCGATTGGAATCGTCATCACCCAAACAAGATTGTCACCTGCTCCCTCGACAAGACCATCAAATTCTGGGATTTTGACAACTCATATGACCAGCCAGAACGCGTCATCGAGACGACCTTTCCTGTTTGGAGAGCCCGCCATACTCCCTTTGGTTGGGGATTACTCGCCATGCCACAGCGAGGCAGCAGCAACTTGCACCTGTATGACCGCAGGACAGTTCACGGCGAACTCGAAAGCGGACGCGTCCGTCCTGTTGCAACGTTCAGAGGCCATGAGGGCCAAGTCAAAGAGTTTCTGTGGCGCTCTCGAGGCACCATCTCGGATAACATCGATAACAGAGACTTCCAACTAGTTACTTGGGGCACAGATGGAGACCTAAGACTGCATGCACTAGACCCCGAGGTCTACCTTGATATTGGCTACGAGCAAGGGAAATCCAAAGTCCAGCGCCTGAACTTCACTCGAAAAGGAGCCATTTACAGGACCTTTCGAGACGAACCAAACGATACAGATTCGCCAACGGAGCAAACCCCTCGCAGTGAAACCTTCCCTCGCCAAAGTTTCTTTCAGTCTCGACCCCGCGCAAGTACGAATGTGGGCATGAACAGAGTGCCAGTTTCCCAGTTCCGGGGCTGGGTCGCAGGCAACCGTCAGGCACAACGATCTGGCATGCACGGGAGAGGGAATAATCGACAGACGGCAGACCCAATCGCCTGGCTCAAGAACGTCAAAATCTTTTCCTGGGACCCGGACACCATTGCGGAAGAAATACGTCAAGTTGGGGAGAAGTTCAAGAAAGTCGAATTCGAGAGCGTTGACATACCACACCGAAAGGCTGTCATGTCTCTTCAAGCTCCTTGGGGGGAAGAGCAGAGTCAAATATACTTACGGGTCGAAATGCGCTTTCCAAAACTATATCCTCGAGGTGCCAATGCAGTTTTGAGCCTGCAGAAGACTGGCGCGCTAGATGATGCAACACACAAGCACTTGGCCACGGAATTACAGACTATCTCGGAGACTTATGCCTCGAGGAAGAGAGGTTGTCTTGAAGCAGTGCTTCGATATCTTCTCAGAGAACAAAACTTGGAACAAATCGTTGCCTGGGTCCTTGGTGAATCCATCAGCGACTCCAAGGTTCTTGACCCATCGACAATTCCAGCGGACGACTCGAGTAGTGACGACGATGACCAAATGGAAACGGCTCGTGGCCAGTTGGATGCGTCGGCCAATATGAGCGTCCCAATCCCTAAAGGCTGTGGCGCCGTTTGGTCTGAGACTGGAAAACTAGTGTGTTTCTTCCCTACGAGGTCCAAGGAACCCGTTTCACTCTTAGGCACACTTGGTGTGAAAGATCTCGAAGAATACGACTCGAATCGTTTATTTGAAGGGTTCGGCCGCCTGCATTCTAGTTCGCCTGCTCATAAGATGACAGGCGGGATGAAAACAGCAGACGATGATACTGCTTCCGATACCTCTGAATCCTCATGGAAGTCATCAAGCAGCTCTTCTGCCTCCTTCGAAACGGAGCAGAACGTCCGAGGTGGCTCATCCTTTCGCCTTCCCGTGACTGGCTTGCAACACCAGTCACGCTCACCAGACCGATCTATGCACTCCACAGCAGGAGGACAGAAGCTGGCCGAAGCCCCACGTACCAGTACCATATCAATGCATGCTTTCGAAAGCTTACTACCCTCGAAACGAGAGTTGGCTGAAGATTACATGATCTTCGGAGACGCAAAAGAGACGTGTAAGCACAATGCAGGAGTGGCCGAGAGTGCCGCTCTGGATGATCTTGCATCTGTATGGATGCTCATGGGGCTCGTACTCGATGACTCCGTCCCCTTGGAGGTCCTGCCGGATCTTAGCCATACCACTGCATATGATATTTCTATTATTGCTCGATCGCTGACACGCGTTCCGAAAAGCGCCAAACAAGGTATTGAGCTGGGGAATGGGGCCCGAGGTCGAACTCGATGGGGAAATCATCCTCTAGGCTCATCCTATCTCTTACCTGCTTTGTTTGACCATTTTGAGAGACTGGGCGATGTACAAATGCTTGCGATGATGTCCTGCTTTTTCGCCCCTGCTCCCATTCATGGCTCAATGCGTGGATGGAGCCCCTCTGCACCAGGTGGCGATGCGCCAAGCAAGTGTCTGGGAATTCGGTCAGACTACTTCCCCTCGAAAGCTGTGGCTAGGTCCTTCTTCCGAAATGAAGTCGTCCCGGAAGGCTATATCCTAGTGGACTCTGTCAGCGCGTTCCCGAAAATTAAAAGTCATCTCGCGGAAAATACACAGGCTCTGCACAGCCAACGAAGGCCGAATATAATACACAGCCCCGGCTTAGCCCGGCAGGCAAGTCAGATGTCATCACGTGCCCATAGCTTTACGGGCGACGACATGAGCGATCACCTGCCTCTTTACTCGACCACCGTATCAGTTTCAACTTCACCCGAGGGAAACAGAATGAGCCACAAGCCCAGCTCGAGTGTTGCCCACTCCTCAGCAGCACGAGCTAGTCTATCGGCTCTTACACAATCTTATTCAAATTCACCACCCAATCACCCTTCCTCCTCTGCTACAAACTCTAGTATCAAAAGGTACAGCCCATCTGGCTCGTTGGCTCCTGCATGGGTTTCCTCAAGCATCTTTGGGGGCCAAGGCGGACACAAAAATGCGAGGGCGTCGATCCCCGGTAGTGAGGTCGCCAGCCAGGATAGCCATGAATCCGGGAGACTGCGCTCATCACTTTCATCCATCAATCTGCGACGGACGCACAAGGACAGCGTTCCTCTCAAATCTGAGTTGGACAGCTGCCGGAGTCTACGATCTATCACTGCATCCGGCACCTCGGATCTCACACAACGCAACGAAAAGAAACCACCCCAGCGTAAGAGGATCAAAACCCGGCTGTTCAACCAGGACAAATTTGACTTGGAAGGTTACGCTCGATCCCCCCTACTAGACCCTGTCCTAGAACGGAAGTGCAGGAACTACCGAGCCAGCTATGCTCATCTTCTCGACGTGTGGCAGCTGCACATCCAACGAGCGGAGATCCAGAAGTTCGACCACTTGAACACAAGGAACGACAGCTCCAGTGCATTGCAAAATCGAGCACACGCCCTAACTGCCCATGCTTCACATCCAAGCGCACATCACACTGCTACGTTCCTGGAACGCCCACCCCGAAAATCCCTTCCCACCTCTCAGCTCCGGGATTTGAGCCCCCGAGGCCTCGTGATCCATCGCTGCTGCCCGCGCTGCAGCGAGCCATTGGGAGCCATCGAAAAGAACGGAATCCCAATTGGCTGGCATTGCGTGAACACCTTGTGCACGTCGAGCTCCACCTCAAATTCACTGTCGGCCACCAAGCCCCCCAAACGGAGTGTCTGCGCCATCTGCAACCGCAGCGTATCAGGCCTATCCATCCCCTGTCTACAATGCGGACACCTGACATGCTTTACATGCGCACAAGGCTGGTTCGGCGGTGCCGTGGAGCGCGTGAAGTCTACTGGAATCGAATCTCGCCGGCCCAGTGAAGACACGCCTCCATCGTCACCACTGGACCCCTCGATCCGGTTCGCCGACCTGCTCGGTCGCGAAGAAGACCTCGCGAACCTCAACGAACATCAAACCTGTCCGACTGGCTGCGGCTGTCCCTGCGCTCTGATCAGCAAGATCGATGTCCCGGAGCCGCCACTGACGCCACCCTTCAACCACGACAACGGGGAATACTCCGAGTCCGTTTCGCACCTCTTGAATCCCCGATCAGCGCCTTTCTCCCGTCGTCAGAGCCAGAGCCAGAGCCAAGGCCACAGCCGCGGCGGCAGCAGTTCAGGAGGAGCGGCGCAGCTGCAAAGGTCATCTAGCGTGCTCATCCCACCCCCCGAACCAGGCTCCTCTGACGCCGCAGCCCTGACTGCCCTGCTTGCCCTCACACAGTCCCATCAACGCACTAAATCAGCCACAGCTGCAACCAGTGCGCGCAGCAAGGCTTCCTCCGTGTCAATGCAAGCAGGCCAGCAGCCTCGACCACAGGTGCAATATGCGCAGTCGCACGCCAAATCCCAATCCCAATCCCAATCCCGCGCCAGCCCTGCCCTCGACGGCGAAGAGGCCGTGCTTGACCCCGTGCAAACACTCCGGACTTCATTCGACAGCCCGATCGACCCCCAGCGCGAGCAGACGTCGTTCAGCAACGCCTCGTCCCAAGCACTCGCGATCGATGACGATGTGCGCCTCAACCCCTGGGCAGGCAGCAAACTCGCGACCCTCGGTCGCGGGATTGGTGCAGGTCTGAGTCGTGGTCTGGCCTCCAAGGCGAGCGATGCGACCATCAGGAGGGCCAAATGAAGTGCGAACAACCTACAGCCTCGCTTTTCAACCCCAAGCCCCCCCTTTGAGGAGCGGCACCCCTCCGCAAGTATATGGTGGTAAGGGCTTCTTTTTTAGTTCTCCCTCGCTTGCCGCCCGTTACTTTTCACGGTGCCGGCTGGGGGGTACTTTGGTCTCTGTTGTCCCAGACTGGCGAGCGTCCCTGTTGTCCACTGCGGGAATAGGCGTATCGTCGCAGAGCAAGCAGAAAACTATGAAGAGGGAAAAGTTACACGCTAAATTTAATCTTGTACACCATGAGGAAAAGAACCTCACAGTAGGGGGCTATCATTGTAGATTAGAGACGCGCTACATGTATTACTGTACCAATAAATAATATCTACAGCCAGATGGTTTTTTCACTAGAGAGCCCCATTTAAAGGACTTTGAGAGACTGTCTTGTAATGGGGGGGGGTAATGGTCTCAGCAGTCCCAGCACTCCCAGCGTATCCAATATCCAACACCTCGGGTAGACGGAGCATGGAGTTTATCAAGGCCAAGGACACAGTCAGATCACGTGATTTTGATATCGTAATTGACCACTTGGCCGCCCCCAAGTGCCAGTATGCAGGGGAGATGGTCTGAACGACGAGTTAACTATCACCAAAAACCACTTACATTTTCCGCACAAGGAGGATCTCAATCTGCAAACTCCATAACGACGATGGTACAGAGCATGACGTCTTCCGTTGTCGACAAGGCACACACCTCGTCGGGAAGGGAAGTTACAGCTACGCTAGGTTTGGTCAGCTTGAAACACAGATGGAAATGAAATTAATGGATCTGGCCCCTATTGACCGATCAGCTTTCTCGATTATTCCTTTGCTTTTGAATACTTTGCCTTCCAATCATGAGATTCCAAATTACCGAAGTGGGATACAAACCGCCCTCCCTCAACTAGAGTGGAACGCAAGGCCTTGTAGTAGCAAGAAGTGAGCTGATGTGAGCCTAGGGCATACCATTCAGTTGTGGGATCTGTTTCACAGGTGGTTGATGCAAACTTTGACTCGTCAGCTCTTCAACCAGCTAAAATTATGCTCACAGTCCTGGTGGTGGTGGGACAGCAGAATAGCCTCCAGATGGTGGTGGAGGAGGTGGTGCAGTAGAGTTGTCTGGTGGAGGCGGTGGGTTCGCATCGCCGCCAGGTGGAGGAGGAGGTGATTGTTGCTGCTGAGCAGCCGCCTGCTGGTAGTACTGATAATAAGCAACGTAGTTTTGGTAGCCGCCATAAGCAGCATAAGGATCACCCCCCGGCTGACTGGCATAGTACTGAGCATATTGAGCTGCGTAGTCGGTAGGCGAGGCAGCGGTTCCAGGAGCCGGACTGGATGACGCGCCAGCATAGACAGAGTTGTAGCTGTTACTGTTGTGTGAGTAACTGTTATCTCGAACCCTATCTCTTCCATAACCACCGTAAGAACTCCGATTCGCATCTGCTCCATATCCGTCGGTGTAGGATTCCTGTCGTTGTGGAGGTGGGTTGGCCTTGAAATGTTCGAAATTGACGCGTACATTTGTAAGAAGATCTTCGCAGAGTTCTTTTGCCTTTTGGACCTGCTGTGGTTGTGGGCCAGCCACATGCAGGTACATGGGTTCGTCGGATTCCTGCCCGGTGCTGTGCTCCATGAAGCCGCTACCACGACCTTTGATCTGGACTCGACATCCCGTCTCCTGCTGGATGTGCTTGACGTAAGCACCACCTTGGCCGACGACTTGAGCCCTCAGGTTGAAACCAGGGATATTTTCCATATCGAGAATAATTCGCTCTTCGGGCCATTTACGCTAAATCGCTGTTAGTTTCTGACGCTCAGGCCTCATCTCATTTGACTCACTCTGCCAAACTCATCCCGTTCGACCTGTTCAGGCTCTCTCCTACGGAACCGTCTTTCGTCGACAAGATTAGGAAGCTCCTGTTGCATAAGCTCCTCGATTTTGGCGATGGCTTTCTCCAGACCGCTCTTAGAGGTGCTCGTAACGTGTAGGTACAAAGGAGGATTCTAAATGAAGTTAGGAGGATAGACCAGTGTCAAGAGAACATTTCACCCTACCGCTGCCGTGGCCATGCTCTTGTCCGGGTAGTATGAACCGCGAGTCGTGACATCTTTCAAGCTAAGAGTTAGCATCTGTATCTTCTATCCGAATTGCAATTAAGGGCGTACCGGCACCCGTGTCTTCTTTAATCTAAGTGCACAATCGAGGTCAGCAAACGTACGCGGTCAATTTCTGCTGCATGTTATAACGAATTAGCGGCGACGGGAGCAACAAACTTGTTGTTGTTCATGCCTGCTTCAGCCTGCGGATGTATGGACATTTAGAAGGGTAGTTTACCATCTTTTGTGTAGACCCTTTAGTGAGGGTATATCGATTGCGCAAGTCGTTGACTTCAATGTCCTTGATGTAGTCGCCATCGGCGATGTAGATTTCGCCATCAACCTGGCTCGTACTTTGTCCCGATGACGCTGTAGGGGTTTTAACAGGGGCAGGCGAGGAGGCCTTGGAATACCGTCAGTCGGTGTAAGAAAGACGCTGCTAGAGTCTGCCGACTTACAGATTGGATGGGAGGAACGTCAACATGCTGAATAGCTCTGCGCGCTTGCAAGTCTGCGTTGATCTTTGCAGCAGCCGCGGCTGTGAAAACAGTCAGCGATGGTCCAAATTGGAAAGCCCTGCTTCTTGTGTCTCACCTGCTGCGGCAGCAGGATCAAGAGCTGGGCCGCTTTTCTCTCCAGCTGCAGGAGATTGACTGGATTTCCCAAGTGGACTGCGACTCCGTCTAGATTCGGTGTGCCTAGAGGATGGAGACCGGGAGCGTCGATCGAAACGAGAGGGTTTCCGAGGTTCAGGTTCGGTCTGGTCGAAGCGCGACCGCTTCCTGGGGGCTTCCTCTGACATTGTAGAGGGCTGATGGAATTAATGAGCCTTGGTGCAAGAGTGAGATAGAAGACTGGTTCGCGAAAATAAAGACACGCTTCAGAGGCTGATCAAGTCTGTGTGGAGAAGGTGGAACCTGCAAGGGGAGCAGAAAGACACAGAGAGGCAAGAGAGGAACACGAGTTCTAGTTAAGGTTGAGGGCTTACCAGAAAGAGTAGGTCTGCCGGATGCACCAACCATTTTAGGCAACATCTATCACTAAGGTTCCGACGTTAAGTTTTGTACTTTTTTCCTGACTAGACAGGATCACAGATACAGTTGTATGGTCCCGGCTATTCACTGTCATCGTCTTTCTCATTACGCTTCCTCTTGCTTGCTTTTGCATGGCCAACGTGGGGTACCGCATCTTTGTCCTCAAGCACATAACACCTAGCATCCCTTTCTTCCCCTCTCCATGCCCCTTTCCGCTTGCCATCTTCGTTTCGAGCATGTCCACTGGTGATATCGCCAATAGTTCTAGCATGCTGATATCCCGGATAAGCAGACCAGGGAAATTTGAAGCTCTCAACCACTTTAAATCCGCAGTGTCTTGCCAAGTCTCGGATGTTCCACAGAGTATATGGTTCACCCTCAAAAATCGTCACGAGGACCTGCCCATTCACAGCTCCTGCGTTGGAACGAGGCGAATTAGTCATGTCGTCTGACAAATACTCCTCGTCACTTTTGTAGACCTCGGATTGCGAGTTGACTCGTGCTGGCCTCTCAGGGGACGACAACAGATCCTTGGCTGCTTTGAAGAATCCAACCAGCAGTTCCTGGTTGTGGCGTACCTGACGGTTCACATCTGTGCTTAACCCTCCAACATGTGGAAAATTGAAGACAATCTTCGTGAAAGGAGTAGATTCTCGTAACATTTTCTTGTGTGCCGATGAAAGCTTCGTTGCATCAATCCCGTACAGAACATCGATTTTCCTTGCGGTCTTGTTTGAGGGTGACGGTGACGGGGAAAAGCCTTTCCATTCATTCTCGGGGACTTGCGATGTGGGAAGCCCATCGCACATGTCCAGGTACTCGGGATCAATCTGCGAAAGCGTCCCAGCGATGTCTGGATATTTTGTGTGGAGAGTTTCCCTTGTGTCGAAACAAGTCGAGATGACATGATAAAACTTATGGTGAAGCTTTAGGGCCAAGGTGAACGAGAAGTTCCCTGTATCATAATTTTCAGTCAGATATTATACCTCTGTAGATATTCACAGGTATGATCCCGCAAGGTATGTAGCTTACCTTCACCCAAGAGCAGGATATTATCATGCTTCGTGAATGGGATCTTTGGCCGAAGTGGAGCGCCTCTGCTTTTAAATTCTTGCGCATTCTTCGCCGGCAACGCTTGCTTCTGGCTATGCTGACGTCTCACAACTGCACTTCTGCTATTTTGGGGACTGTCATGGTGATTCGAATGCTTTCTAGCCGGACGTTTGACCTTTCCCATTTGTGAACGTCTTTGATTTTCCGTGGCTCAGCGAGCCGTGGCGGCATCTGACGGTCGGGCTACCATACGCACTATCACGGAAGTTGTTTCAATGCCATATTTTGAGTCTTATTCTGTGAATTGGGGAGGATTGCCAGAAGACTGCACGTCCAGATATGTAACTATCCAGAGGACTTTCTTTTTCCCGAGTCTCATACGTTCGCGCCAAGAAATGCCAAAGCTCTCTATAATTAAGGCTAATGCTGTTTGGGGACAAGCCATGCCGCTGCTTCTTCCACGCCCCTGGCCTCCTGGAGCCCGGTTACAGTCTCAAGTCCTGCGACAAAAACGGAGCAATCTCTTCTTCACTTTGTCTTCAATGTACGAAACATTCTCCTTTATCATCCTATTCCATACTCAAGTCTGCTGACAGCCAGGAAGCCGCTTGTTCTGTGCCAAAGACCATGATGGACGCCAGGGTGGATCGGTCTCTAGAAACATCATCTATTATCATCTTTCTTTGCTTTTGAGATCGTACACCTTCAACCTCAAGCCCCCCTGTGGCTTGATGGTAATGAACCCGCAAATCTGAACCATCTGATCAGGGGAGGTAGTTTCAAACGCAAACCTCGTGATGAGCAGCGCCAAAAGACACTTCATCTCCAGTCGCGCAAAGCCCTGCCCAATGCAGCTTCGCGGACCGTGCAGGAAAGTGAGAAATGAATATGGGCTCTCTGCTCCTCCATTTGCAGCGTTAGGGCCGTCGATCCATCTGTCAGGGATGAAGTCGGCAGCATTGGCACCCCAGAGAGCACGATTACGATTGACGGCCCAAGGAGGGATTGTTACGAGTGTGCCTTTGGCAATAGGCACATTGCGGATCGTTGTGGACACGATGGCTTCGCGAACAGTGCTAGGTGCTGGAGGATAGAGACGCAGTGTTTCGTTGCAGACGGCAGCAAGGAATGGCATGTTCTCTGGGTCGAAGGCTGCGGCGTCAACCTCTGATACAGGGCCGTTAGGTAATTTGGCGCTGCACTCGGCTCGGAGACGATCTTGGATCTGGGGATGCCGCGATAGGAGCCACGTGGCCCACACGAGGGCTGAGGCCGTGGTATCGTGGCTAGAAAACGAGATGAGCTGGTCAGAACATCGAAAAGGCAGCATCATTGATGGGGTAGAAGGTTATAACCTACCCAGCAGCGAGAAAGGTGAGCAACTGTCCTATGAGGTAGTCATCGGAAAAATCGCCAGACTTCATTATGCTTGCAATGATATCTGTGCTGTGAGGCGTTGATTTCTCCTCGTTTATAACTGCCTTCTTCTCTTGAAGCAGTGCTCGAACCTCTGACCGCAGCTGCGATTGCGCCTCTATGGTTTTACTGTAGCCCTTCCACCCGAACTGTTGGAGGAGCCATCTTGGAAACAGAGATTCGGCTAGCATGAAGAAAGAAGGTGGTTCCATTACCAATTCATAGAGCTTTGCCAGCTTCGATTCTTCATCATCGAGTGCGTTGAAATCCATTCCTACCCCAGCCGCTCCGATGATGTCGAGGGTGACACGAGATATTGCACCAGTAATTTCCACTACTCCGCCATCAGCCTTCTTTACCTGCCGAGCTAATACTTCTATGAGCGCGAGGCCCTTGGAGTAAAACAAAGGTGCCAGGGCGCGCGTCTGGCGGCCGGAGAATGCTGGTGCTGCCACCCGTCGCATGGCCTTATGCACATTCCCCTCAACACTTACCAGGCCCTCCCCAAGGATCGCAGTGAGGATAGTCCTGGTCATTGCTGGCTTCTCCCAGTCATAGTTGCGGGAGTTCAGTACGTCCATAATTGCGTCAGGCTGGGTTACAATGATCTCGCGGAAAAGGTAGAATGGACCCCAGAGCACAATAATACCGTCATTTTGCGTCTCGTTGATCCAATTTTCAAAGACGGACGTGAGAGGTTTCCCTGCATTGAAATTTAGATGACATATCAAAAATCTCTCGCCCGGGGGAGACGGCAATCGACGCAACGGCGAAGTGAAGAATGGCCAGCTGATTCGAGTTGCTATGTACAACCATACCAGCACGTGAAGCGTCCATGTTAAGTTCGCCCTTGAGGGAAAAGTATTATCGCTGAGCCAGTATCTGACCCCTAGATATATTGGTTGAGCAACTAGAAAGCTTGTCTGGGTGATGACTCCCCGCCAGTAATGCATCTTCACAAACTCAAGTCATAAAGTGCGTTGGAACCGGGGAATTGATCTTCACCTTTTCATGAGTTGTGCAGACGAAACACCGAGTACATTGTGGCTCAATGCCCGTTAACGCAACTGCGAAACATAATAATAATTAGTTGGGGATGCTTGAAAGTGATGTTCCACCACGAACAGGCACCAGCTATTCCACCTGCGTTTGACTGAATTTGGAGTTGGGAGAATGCTGAATAACTAGCTAGTTACATAAATAATAATTAGCACAAATCCTGGGATTATTGACTAGGCCGCCTAACCATTAGGAATTGATTTTGCAACTGTTACGTGAGTGGGTAATAACTGATAAGGCACCACAGGAGGAAATTTAAACTTAATTTCAATCCGCTTGCATCCAGGCCATGCATATACCGTTCGATACCCCAAAAGCCTTCAATCTTGTGTGTATCACTGTTGGTTATACCGACAGTGGAATGTCTCTTGGTTAGTATCCAACCAGTCTAAACAGAGGTCTCCAAGAGCATGTGCGGGCTCTAGAACATTTTCCATTGCACACTCGAAGTAACTGGTATGGGGGAAATAAGGAAATTGCTCAGAGAAGTCTCGGGGTGAGGATATACCTCCAGGACCCAGGCATCCGGCGCTATCTGACAAGTTTGCAGGCCAGAGTTCCCAGGAAGACGGTTGTACCTGTCGAGGGAATTTCTGGCAGAACTGTCGCAACATCTTCTCACTTGAGGCAGCGGCCGGATTCAGTCTCTTGATGGCGACAAGTCGTTCTATTGCTTGTAAAGTAAGCTTTCTGTGAAGATCCTGCTCTAAAGCACCTGTGAGGGCTCCCTCGTCTGATAAGCCGGTAATGAATATTGAGATATCAATGATGTAGAAAGGATTGTCATGGGCTCTTCTCTGCAGTAAAGGTATGGCCTCAAAGATCGCATATTGTAGATCCAAATGTCGCAACGCGGCATTGACCGCCGCCATATAACTTGAAGACTGGGTTTTAATGTATGGTTTGTGCAGACTAAATAGGACCATTTCAAATTGTTTTAGAGAGAGGAGACGTTTCAGATCGAGCTGGCAGATACTCATATTTGAGGAAACCCTGTCAGGGTCGATTTCCCACGAAGAGAGCAGGTTGTCTCGAAGAGTACATACCTCCGTGTGAAGATGCATTACTCTGGAGTAATCTGGACACAGAGATTTGCCAGCCGATAGAGAGATGATGTCGTGCATTCTGTGAGCCAGGGTAAGTGAAAGCGACGTCTTCGCGGCCTTTCCACCCTCATTCGGTACTGGAATGGTCCTAGCTGGATCTCTTGGATATTCACAATCGAGCGGCACAGAGACAAGACAATCTTCTCGATGGAGGAACCGGGGCTTCTCAAGGACCAGGGAAACAGCACTGAGCCCGTCAGAAGAGATGGAAAAGAGTGAATATTGCCCACCTGTCCAAGACAAACAGCCTCGCCCAAAGCCGTTTTTGATGCTCAAGATCCCAGATCTTGAGGAGATTTGACTCGAGAGTGCTCTCGGGACACTGGCGAACGTTCTGTAGAAGTCGATGCAGTCCTAATTGCTGTGCTTGCCTGCATACGTGTGTCAACTGTCATTCACAAGATGAGACTAGCTCAATACCTGACTGCACCGCCCAAACGGTACCATGCTTCAGAATATCGACCAGCATTCTTGAGCCAGCAAAAGGCAAGAAGGTCGTGTTCAACAGAGCACATGGTAGGTTGATGTCGACCTATCAGCTGAACCAGCCGGTTTCCGTTGATATGATATGTTTCAGACAAGCGATCAAGGTCTTCTTGGTTGGCAAGTCCCAAGGTAATTGCGGCAACATGGTTCAATGGTAGGGCATAAAGTGCCTGTGCGAGCATCTGGAAGAGCAGTGCAGTAAAACATTGCAACTCTCGTTGCAGTCTATTTTCACACTGCCTGAGACGGTGTTCAGGAGGGACCATTCTCCATTTTTCGTACATACTCAGAACACGATTTTCATCGACAGTCATTGCACCCCAGTAAAGATCTTCGAAGAAGAATTTCAGAAGCTCTTGTGTGATATTAGCCGGTGGTATTTGCCCTAGGAGACCACAATAAACGTGCTGAACATTGCTCTGTGGGTCTAAGATAGAATAGGTCTGGTGTATCATTTGATCTTCCACACCATTCCGCAGTTGCAAAGGGTTGGCCGCACCCACATCTGCCAAATAGCCACTGTGAAGATGTGTACCTTTTGTGGTTGGAACAGCGTTTACATTGGGTGGCTCTTCCTCCAGATGAGGCTTGAGACCACGGGCAGATCGCGCCTGGTTTACGCCGTTGGGTGGAGCTTTGTCGGCCCTGAAAATGCATTGCTCGGGTATCTTTCGAAACGTGCATTGATTGCATGGTCTGCGTCGATTGCATTTCTGTTTTCGACGATAGCACTCCAGACAGGAAGTGACGGGTCGACGCTGCGAAAGCATTGGCTGGCTTGCTGGCTGTATGTTGACTGATGCCATGACCGCCAGACATCGGCTCGAACGGTCTAAGCAGAATAGGAACTCAGGTCTAGAAGTTTGGACGTGTCAGGCTTCTTTGCCAGACGACAGACAATGACTTGCAAGTGTCAGAAGGTCCTCCTACAACTGGTGAGATTTAGCAAAGGTTGTGAGCGGAAGATAATCCAGGGCATCCCTGGTTCTTGTACAAGGCTAGGCTAGCGTTCGGCCGAAACTCTATTGATAGCACCATAGTCCATATTCCATTCATGTTTTTGTGAGGCATATTGACGATGGTCAATATCTACTGGAGAAAGTTGAGCGGTAAGGTGCGTCATAAGATGCTCAGAAACCAGTACTTCTCATGATCCATGTCTCTAACTTCTGAAATGATGGAGTTCGCCATTGGCACAACATTACGACCAGGGCTCAATCACAAATTCGGTCAACAAGCAGGAGTTGAAATGGCCTTTGGATCTTCCACCCAGTCAAAATTGCCGTGCATAGCCGTGAGCCAAACCTCACTTGCACGACTAGCCATCTTCTGTGGCTCGTCTGTGCCTTTTCGAAGGGTCCCACTGAGGAACGTGTGTGGGAATCCCGGGTCCCAGTCGTAAGCTGACTCTACTTGAGTAACTTCTTCGTCCGTCAATGATACAGAAAGCCCATCGATGTTGCCTTTAATGTGCTCGACTTTCCGCCCCCCAACGATTGGGAAGATATAAGGCGCTTTCTGTCGAGTATATGCGAGTGCAACATTGGTGATGGTTGTTTGCTTTGAATCGGCAACGGTTTCGAGAGCCTTTGATATTTGCCTGTTTCGAAGTGAGGTAGCGCCTTGCTTTCGCCCTTCTTTGCTTTGCTCTCGCTCACGGAAACTAGCTTCGGTTTGGAAATCGCCTTGACCAAGAGTTCCATAGGCACAAATGGCCATACCTTCCGCTCGACACATTGGGAGGATGTCTCGCTCGACATCGCGCAATGAGGCATTCCACATACCTTGGTAGACAACGAATTGACGAAGTCCATGGTCACGAGCATACTGATTGGCCTTGGAGACCACCCATGCTGGACAATCTGAGATACCAAGATAGAGAACCTTTCCCGAGACCACCAGATCGTTGAGATTGTGCATCAGCTCCGGAATAGACGTCGTATAGTCCCACCAGTGAACATAGAGCAGGTCGAGGTAACTTGTCTTCAACCTGAGCAACGACGAGTCTACTGAGAGTCGCAGCGATTTGGACCCGTTTCCCTGGGTGTTACAGCGAATTTGAATCTTGGGATCTTGCATGTTATAAAGACCACTATATTTGGTGGCCAAGACAATCTGATCTCGGTTCTCCCTCAGTTGCATCCATTCTCCCAACCAAGTCTCAGTTTCCCCATAGTGGTAAGCATTGGCAGTGTCAATAAAATTGCCACCCTTCTCGAAATATTGATCAAGGATTTCGAAGCTAGACTCTTTGGTGCACTCCCCAAGCTGGGCCTTCCAAGCATTCCCAAAGTTCATGCTTCCCAAGCATAATGGAGAAACAAAGACAGCCGCCGTGGGAGCCAATTGGCGGTGGCGAGCGAGCAAAGAGGTTATCGCTTTGGAAGTCATCTTTGTTATGAATATGATAGCAAAGGCAGCGCGTGAGGATGAAAAGTTGAGAGAGGAGTCCTACCCGCACAGCGCGTGCAATATCTTTATACTAATTGGCGAGTCTAGCATAAAAGAGCCGCGGACCGTTGGATGTTTCATGACTCCATACCTCGTACATATGTCTGCTTTAGAATTACTGACAAGGTGGAGATGATCTGTTGATTGGCTGCTTCGGCCGAAATAAAATGCAAGAGAGACAATGTCTCGATAATTGGACAGGAAATAATCGTTGAGGAAAGCCATGATCACCATCTGGGTAAAAGAAATGGCTTGTCCGCCTCAGGCACCACAACGACCTCTGAGGCTCATCGGCCGAGCGACGTTGCATACCTCCCATGTCGTGTCGACCTTTCGTGCTGTGCAAATGAGGAGCCGACTGTGGAAAGGGCAAAGCGCATATTCGAGAAAGAGTCGTCGCTGACACGAACGTGAAGTGGCTGCCTGAGAGTTGCTCCCACAACTCAGAGCACAACATGTGTTGGCGGCTTGCGAGGAAGTGAGATGAGATCCATTTCGCTGATGGTTGTTCGGAGACTTGAAACTCCATGCCGAATCCTCCTTGGCTTTGACCTTTGATAGTCTTATGGATAGTTGTTCTTTTGCCTGTTTCTTGATAGAATTCGAACCACACAATAGCTTGATAGAAACAATCAATGGGTAAGTAATCTTGCTCGTAGAAAGTTTTCTTCATTTCTCCAAGTCCAGCTGGATTTCGTCAAAGTGAAATATGCTGGATGCTGACACAGTCCGGCAACGGCTCCTAAAAATACAACATACGAAGAAAGGGTTCACCTCTAACATATCTAGGACATTTTTGTTCCATCACAATTATTTCACTTCGTATAATGGATCAAGTCGCCTGTTCCGAACACATAGGTTTGTAGGCTCCTGTTTAAACACCGATCTCTCCCGAAAACGCCTCGCGATGCAATAAAAGTTTGAACTCTATTGATAGAATCTCAGTTGCTCCTAGTCTGTGACTGCGCTCGGGGGCCGCTCGAGTCGTTGCGTGCAGCCTATGATTTGAGACTATCACGATTGCTCTGACTGCTGGCACTCATTGTGTTGGAAGTTGGAAGAAGACCAGTCTTCGGTTTTGAGCTATCTCGAACCTTTGCCAAGGTGTATACAATGCCACTCACAAATCCAATGAAGATTGCAGAAACGCTGGGAACGGTGACTGGCGCATCGAAAAAGATGAGACCGGAGATGGCAATCGGAAGTTTGTTGAGTGAGCCGACCATGGAGTAGGTAGTGGAGGAGGTCGCACGGACACACCACGCAGAGGTGTATGAGATGAAAATCGAGGAAAGGCCAGTGAAAATCATGGCTCCAAAGATGGCATTTCTGGAATCGACCGGGAAATTCTTGCCGATATTGACGTAGGACCAGTCTTCCACAATGAAAGATCCAATGATCAAGACGGGGATGGTTAAAAGGTTGTTGTAGAACATGGCTGACGCTCGTTAGCATGGCTCAATTTGGGAGGGGAAACCAAAGAACTCACTGTCAAAATCCTTGAAATTGGTGAGCTTGATGCGCTTGCGCATACCAAGAAGGTAGGCAGAAGTGCAAAAGCAATTGAAAAGCATCCAGATATAGCCAGCATTCAATGTCGCCAACTGCTGGTTTGCAGCGGCAGCGTTATGAGATCCGTGTGACTCTAGAGCATGCTTGATATCGGCCCAAGCGGCAACGATGGAACTAAGAACCATCAATCCGAAGGAAAACAGGGTCATCGAAGAAATAGAGCCTCCGAACCACAAAACTTCACCGTATGCGGTCAAAATAATGGTCAAGTTCTTGAAGATCGTATACACTGGGATCGAGAGAAATTGGAGGGACTTGGTGCCTGTGTAGATCATGCCGATGAGTAGCAGTGACACGGGAAACCCTGTCAAGATTAGCATGCGTCTTTTCTGGTCGTGTGCTGGATGTCTTACATTTTTTGGCCTCATCTGTTTTGAAATCTCGGTAGGTAATGATGCCTGCAGTCTTACAGGATTGGATGGCCACGACACAAACAGTGGACTGTACCGGTGTTAGTATTTTGAGATTTGATGAGAGCAGAGAACATGACGAACTTGGACCGCCAGGAGGAGGAAGTTCAGGTTGTAGTCTGGAAACGAGAGAATGTACTTGTTGGCGACGGTCATGAAAATGGAAGAGGCGCAGTAACTCAGGACGGGTAGAATGGGATTGTTCTGCCAGTTGCTCGAGGGCGGCGAGAACCTGGGAGGAGAATGCTGCGGAGGGCTGAAAGTCCTGCCCTGCTTCTCTCCAAGTTCCATCTCGTTGCCATCGAGAAATCTCTTCTTCTCTTCTTCGGCCATTGTCAGGTATGATGGCTGTCGATGGTGGCTATGAGTGCTAGGCTGAACGGGTCTGTTGTTGAGATTGAAAAGAGTGGAGGCAGACAAGACCGCAGGATGAAACGTGTGGAAGGTATATCAATGTGAAGAAGGATCTGGAGGCAAGAAAAGAAGAAGGCAGCACTCGATAGATGAGATTGATGGTGGGAAAAGGGAAGATGCACGGGGCGCATGCAACTGGGCGAAGAGAATGGAGAACGTGTTGAAGTGGGAAAAAAGGGGACGACACACGACGCGCAAGGTGGATGAAATTTTTGAGGACGGAGTACGAGTCGTGCCCCATCGTTGGCCACCCATGTATAACTAAGAGGGACGCCTATGGCGTGTGGCCCGTGGCTGACGTGCGTCAATCTTGTAGGGACTGAAGGGGGCTTGAGGCCGTCCCCCAACGCCTACTGTAAGCAGGCCCAGAGACCACTTAAGCATTTCTGCTTCAGCTTCTTAACCCGCCACCAATATCATTTTCCATGGATCTATCATTTTGGCGTCCGCGCTCCCGCGACTTCTTCCGGTTATCTAATCACCTTTAAGTCGCCTTTTGGACTAGCGCATGGCTTTCCATTGCGTCCCTCCCTGATCGGCGTTGATGCGAGACCTTCAAACACAGGTCGACTATCTGGTCGCAATCTCATAAACCATGTCGGAGAACTGCATCCGCGTTGACGCACCTGCAGCTAGCAGAACCTCGAATCGTCCCTAATGCTCAGTTCTATCGGCTTCATCTTGCTGAGAATTGCACTTCATACCGAGTACGAGATGGCCTTGTGGGTTAGCAGAGATGGAACCCTGATTCCCCGTTGATAGGATTCTCTCGTGTAGGTCTCATCCTCTGAGCAGGTCAACTCTGCTTATCATCAATCCCATTCATCGTCGTCGTCGTTCGCTGCCGTCTTTTTGCGATCACGAATCCCTCGTCGACCTTCGTGGAATGCCTCCCTTGCATTATCATGATCACTGTCATCATCGTCCAAGTGACCAAGAATATACCTCTTCTTCAATACAGTCCAATTTATCAGCGTATCCTCGAGAGCGCGAGTAACGGCGAAACTCTCCTCCTTCCCATCCCAGCATAATCCTTCAAATCCAGTGACTTTGCCTTTAACAACTCCTTTCACAAAGCCAATCACACATGGTAGAATTCTGACTCCGAGTTTTTCTACCACAAATGGCGCATTCTTGACATCGATTCTTGCAAAAGACACGTCTGCTTCCTGCTGCTGTGCGTGTGTCTCTGCAATCTTCTCACAATGCACGTCCATTGCGCTACATCGAGCGAACTCAGGGTGAAAGAAATGGACTACCGCCCTTTCATGCTGTGTGGTGAAGCTGAGTGCTTCGTCGTCGCTTTTCAATGTAATGAATGCCTTACTTGTAGCTGTGAGAGTTCTTGGCGCTTTCGCAGCCTCGCTCGCGGAGCGGAGTTCCTGGAGCCTTCGAGAACGGTAACATGAATCATCTTCTTCCTCGAGTGAAGCCAAAAGAGCATCTGCATCGTCCTCTTCCTGGTGGGTTGCTTCCGTGGGATCACCGTAAACTTCGCTTTTGCTTTGCTCTTCGGACATTTTGATTCTCGAATCATTCAATCGGCTTAGTGCCGGAGACTGTATGTGATAAGGCTGCGCACAACATCGCACCACAGCCTCACCTTATCGACTGAATGGATTTGAAATTAAATGTGCAAGGGTGTTGTTGACCCGAGAACGTGCTACAGAGACTTCGCTCCTATTTGACGCGTCGGCCCATGGCGGTTGTGCTCCACCGTAGTTATCGAACTGAGGAATTCCAACTTGGCAGGGTGCAAAACTCTTGGCACTGCGCACACATTCGAACTTACGGAAAGACCCAACCACTTTTGAAGATTGACCAGCTTGAATTTGTGACGACCATCGCAACACCAATCCTTCGGCGCAAACACAGCACAAATGGCGCCTCCTACACAGAAGCCGAAAGGTACGATCTCGATCCCTCATTTCTTCCTCAACCCTTGGTTCTAGAGACTCCGGCTACCTGTCGAGATGGACGACATCCCGAGTACAGAGAAGCGCAGGGCAGAGCCTGCCTAGACCAGAGATGGATCTCTAGATAACCAGTCCCTTTGTGACGAACTTTTGCTGACGAATTTACGGTCTATAGGTGGCTCTAAGAAGCCCAATGCCAAAGCCAACCAGGCCGCAAAAGCTACGTTGAAGGGTGTACGTTCTCGATTTGCATTGCCGATCGGATGAATGACCAGCTCATAAGATATCTACAGGTGCACGCACAAAAGGCTCGCAAGATCCGCAAATCCACGACCTTTCACAGACCCAAGACCCTTGTTCTCTCCCGATCGCCCAAGTACCCTCGCAAGTCCATTCCCCATGAGACAAGACTCGACCATCACAAGATCCTGATTCATCCACTCAACACTGAGAGTGCGATGAAAAAGATTGAAGAGCACAACACCCTGGTTTTCATCGTCGACACAAAGGCCAACAAAAGACAGATCAAGGAAGCACTCAAGAAGCTATACGATGTGGACACAGTCAAGATCAACACCCTGATCCGACCAGATGGAACGAAGAAGGCTTTCGCCAGATTAACGACGGATGTGGATGCTCTTGACATTGCCGCGACGAAGTTGTCCATTGTGTAGAAGGAGATTTGAAGGGGCGGTAACGGGTGCATGGCTCGGGTTTTTACTCAGTGGAGCGATCTTATTTTATGCGTCTTCATTGATGCCTCAAAATCACAACGGAAAAACTATTCGGAACGAGAACAGCTCAAGATAGATGTCAGGGCGCCGTTCGGAATCGGTGCATGCCTTCCAAACAAGAAAATGAGAGCAGAATTATTTCTATCTCGTTCGAGTCAAATATCAATTGAACACCAGTGAATGGTTTTGTGAGATTCATGATGATGGTACATGATGTCCAGGCTCCTCACCTCCTGATATAGAGAAGAGAGCCTTTCTCCAGCCATATGCAAGTGATCCTTGACCAAAATGTCCTGCAAAACAATATTTCAGTCACAATTAAGGCGGCCACCATCTTCGTCTTCCCGACTCATTCTATACTCTCATCGAGACTATGTAGTAATACAAGATAGGCCGCTTGACACATCGACCAGCCCACCGACACATCATAAGCCCAGGACCACGGCTATTGACTGGCTCGCAAAGTCTCCAGATGCTTCAGGATCTGCAGATTCGAATCATACCAGCGGTTGACGCAGTTGCTCATGCACGTCTCCTCCTTGCCCGCCATCTTCCCCGACGTTATCGAGCTTGTAATGCATTTTTTAAAACAGATCTCGGCTAGGGAGTGTGTGTCTGCGCGAGAACAAGAATTCAGCATGTGAGTTACCTGATGTACAAATTCCATGTACATTGCAAGTGATGAGCATGTTGCTCTAGGGTTCAGAACGCGGGAATGTGGAGGGGTTTAGGTGGCAAGGAAATCTTTACTTTTCGCGATCTGGCTCTTCTGTTGCTCGCTTTGCAGGAATAACTGCAGTTGTCGTTGCTCGTTCGGCGAGAGGCGCTGCAGGTCCTCCGGCGAGATGTTGAAATCGTCATCCATGGTTGGAGCGTGGTTTGTTTGAAGCGCTTAGTGTCTTTGAATGCGAAACGTCGCCTCGTCGTTCAATACCAAGCTGTAGTTGGTAAAAGGTACTTGAGATGACCGGTGGTGGATGAGCTAGGTCGCGGAAAGACGTAGGTAACAGATTCGTGGTTTACAAAAAAGTCTCCCGTCCCTGGACTCAGGACTTGGAGAAAATGCTTTGCCGGGAGGCCACGCACGTGACCGTCCTCAGAGTTCTATTGATACTGGTTCTATGAATTCAAATTTCAGATCACAATTACTAGAATCCTTGGATTTTATAATAAGATCAAACTCAAATACAAATATCTGACTACCAGGAGGAAGAATCGGGCTCTTCTTCTCCGAGTTTTCCAGATAATCCCTGCAAGCCGCTTCTTTCGACATTGGGAAAGGTACTGAATCAAATTTCGATTTAAGAAGACATACCAGTCAGTCCCTTTAGCTCTGAGCCTATTATGAGCAAATTTCGAATCCTGTGTCTCAAAAGCACACACAAGCCATACTCAGCTCGATGCAGGGACAAGGGGCAGTCCGATCAACGTTTTCCCTCCTGCGATACAATCTGCAATGAAGGAACAATGACCACTTGCAAACCTGGACCACTCATGTTCGACGCTGCGTCGAAGGCAGCATCAAACTTCTCGAGTGGGAAGGTGCCGATCGTCTTGATGCCCCCCGCCTCACCCAGTTTCAAGTATCCTGTCTCGACCATATTGATCATCACGCGCATGTCCTCCTTCGTGTACATCCACTTGCCTTTGATTGTAATGTCGTAAAGCATGATGTGCTGAGTCGGCAATGTCAATTCTTGATGGGCACCCATCAAGCTCACACGGCCTCCTCGTCGCAGTGATTGGATACAACTTTTGAAATGTGTGCTTTTGACTGCTTTTCCAGGAGAGATGTCCAAAAACACGTCTGCCAGACCGTCCTTGGTCAGTTCCTTGATGTCCACCTCCACATCTCCGGTGTTTGGGACGAATCGAATCCTGTCTCCAAAGCCGAGACTTTTCAATGGCTCCAAGGCACTGACAGTCCGACTCATTGCGACTACTCGAGCGCCCATTGCAAGAGCGGAGAACACAGCAGCGCTTCCGAAGGCACCTGTGGCCGGTGAAATGATGACCTTCTCCCCCGCTTTGACATCAACATCACGAAGTCCTCCAAAAGGAATTGAAATTGTCAAGAGGTAGACCAAATCAGTCAAACTATACCCCAGACCGCCTCCAGCAGGGTTGCCCAGCAATCGTGCCTCGTCCATGGGAAAGCAGTTTTCGAGAGGTAGCCTGGCATATTCTGCATACGTGCCATCGCGCCATACGGTTTCCATGAGCTTGTGGCTGCCCGGGGTAAAACCACCGGACAAACCATGCAAGAATAACGTCGTAGTGTCATCCCGACCCTGAATGTAGGTATCGAAATATATGAGCTGCCCGGGTCTGAGCTTGGTAGCATCTTCACCGACAGCTACAATGTGCCCAACAGCAGATGACCCAGGCACAAACGGTTCTGGATAGCCGTAGGGCTTCTTGCCACTATATACCCTATCAGCGTAGGTCAAGACGGCAGCCGCAAGTATGCGGACGACTGCGCTCCCAAGTTCTGCTTTAGGTGTCTCTTTCTCCACAACTGACATGTCGTACGGGTCTCTCGTAGAGTGGAGGACAAGCGCTCGATGCATCGCGGGGATGTTGGGCAAGGTTGACTTGGACATTTTCACAATAGTAGTTCGACAAAAGTTTTCGACGACCCGGTACGAAGTCAGGGAGTCTGACAATGTAAGCTTCGATATGGACCAAGGACTTGACAACTTGGCTGTCTCTTGGGGGTATCTCGAGTTCGGTCGTGCTGAAGAGGCCGCAAGATGAGCGAGCTGTGCTCAATATAAATCCTTCTCTCTCCAGATCGATTGTGCATCGAGAACCAGCTTGATGTACTCTTTGATAGGCTGCTTCGGGAAATCCTTCAATTTTATGACCGAACCGTTGCTGTGACCGGGCATTATAACATGATAAACCTAGTATCAACTATCGGATTTAAGCTGAGCTGCTATCTCCATGCCCTGCTGCATGTCTCTCTTTTCCAATGAAACCCGAGCGTCAAGCTCATTTCGTGGCCGGCGTCGGGGCTTGTTTGATGCAGTCTGTTCTCTGAGTGTGAGCTCGAAGCTTCACACGTGGGATGTAGTGGATGTTACCGCCACCCACTTGCGAGAACGCGAGTGCCATCACGCCCGCAAATGTTTATTTGGGTTTGAAACTCAAGTCTTGTATAAAAAGAGTGCTGTAAGAAATGCTTCCACTAAGACCGTACTCATGTTGTAGATTCTGAAAAATGTTCAAAAGAGAAATTGGGTTAGCAGGTGCAGTGTCTCGATGCAATCGATCTTTGGAGTTTGATGAGTGTAAAACAATTATATCAACACTTGCAGCTCCTCCATATTATGGCATTTGCACGGAGATGTCTGTCTGCCTGTAATCGTAACGATGGTCTGATCATAATCCCAAGGTCAGGGGTGCTGTACTACCGCAGGTTGGGACATATCAACCAGAACCCTGCTGATAGATCAACCAAGGGGGTTCCAATTGTAGGTAGCCCTCAAGTATTGGTCTTGAGGCTAGATGAGCGCAGAGCATCAGGGCTCAAACCATGTCGCCAATAGAAGTTGAGCGTATCCCCTTTAGCGGAACCGGTTAAGTCGTGCTCGTTGGCTCCTGACTTTTCTCCGGAAACCCGAATTTGTATGAGAGGCGTTTCAAAAAGCGCAAACTACTTTGAATCCAAGATGTCTCTCAGCTTTCTAGCGTCCATAATTTCTGTGCATTCAAATTTCCGACCAAAGCACCAAGCCAGGAGCCTCTCTGTTGAATTCGCCAAGTAAGGTCTTTCGATCCTGTCCATTGACTTAGACTTGCAGTGACCGCGACCTCATCCTCACTGGGCACTCTAATCCAGACATCTCGATCTTCGACTTTCAGAATGTCAATGGAGATGGCAGTCCCAGTGAGCCCTAGGTATTGCTGTAGGGCCAGCGTGAGGTATGTTCGAGCTAAGACCTCATCAAGATCAGGTGATGATTGTGATGTTGCAATCAAGGACCTCAGAGAAAGATGAAAATAGGAGTATGGCGCCTTCTGGAGAGTGAAGCTCATGACATGGTCGGGAGAAGAGGAATTTGATTTCTTCATGATAGCAAATTTAGCCTCTGACGCCACAGATGTTGTCAATGAAGTGGTACAATGCTGTAGACTTGTAAAAGATTAATCAAGACCATGTGGCAACGTAAGAAGGCTCACGGTCAGCTTCTAGCAAAAAAGAAGAGTCTCACAGTAGTTCTTTGGATAAGACCACGTTGAGTGCATTGACATGTGGCCGGTCAACGCATTAGACAGACCTGGAGCATTGGAGTTCTGAAAGACACGCCTTTTTAGCATTGGATCATTCTAGGATTATACTCAAAGTTGTTCCATTACTAGGAGCACTAGCAAACTGATCCGCATCGGCATATGAGGTCCAGGTCGTTGACATTCACTCGTGAAATCTTACGGGCACAGGGCGCCCATTTCCAGGGAAAGTCTCCCGACCAGTCACGTGAAATGGTCTTGGCAAAGCAGACCCACCCGTGCCTTGGCTGCACCCGCACCGCACACAATTCTCTTTGCCCACAGAATTTCCTACAGCATTTGCGACAAGTTTAACAACGACTCCAGCAATACCAACACTCGTCAAAATGTCGGACAACGGCGAGGTCGAAGTCGAGAACCCTGTCTCTGGTTACGCCGTTCTTCCCAAGGAAGTCACCAACGAGATTGGTAGCATCAAGCTCTTCAACAAATGGAGTTATGAAGATGTGGAAGTCCGCGATATCTCTTTGACGTACGACACCAACCACGACTCGAGACCTGAGCAGATTTACTAACAAATGTATACAGCGATTACATTCAAATAAGATCCCCTGTCTATATCTCCCACTCCGCCGGTCGATATGCCGCAAAGCGATTCCGAAAGGCTCAATGCCCTATCATTGAGCGACTCACCAACTCCCTCATGATGAACGGCCGAAACAACGGAAAGAAGTTAATGGCTATTCGCATCGTTGCTCATTCTTTTGAGATTGTATGTTGCTGATCACTCCAGGAGGTGGCATTTTCCAGCACAGGAATTGAGGGCTAATCATCGACTTCTCTAGATTCACATCATGACCGACCAGAACCCCATTCAAATCGCCGTCGATGCCATCGTCAACTGCGGCCCTCGAGAAGATAGCACTCGAATTGGAAGCGCTGGTACCGTCCGAAGACAAGCCGTCGATGTTTCTCCTCTCCGCCGTGTCAACCAAGCCATCGCCCTCCTCACCATCGGTGCACGTGAAGCCGCATTCCGAAATGTGAAGAGCATTGCTGAATGCCTTGCTGAAGAGCTGATCAACGCTGCCAAGGGAAGCAGCAACTCCTATGCCATCAAGAAGAAGGACGAACTGGAGCGCGTCGCAAAGAGCAATCGGTAAAGCAGTTCTTGTTGGAAATGGTGTTTTTCGGCGGAAAAGTATGGTGCGTTCTGCTCGAGTGGACAGCCATAGCGAGTGTATTAGTGGGAGCAAGTGCTGTCACCGTGTGGAATCCATCGAGATTGCATACCGGCTGGTCATGACTTCAGTGGGAATGCAGATCCAACTTTTTAGATCAGACTGACGTCCCCAAAAACGAAAATCAGAGCGAATTCAACGAAGTTCCCTTATTCTTCCTCTTTTGCCATCCTACCCACATTAGATGAACAACAGGTCTCTGAATTGCAATTTATGCTATTGAACAACACGGTATATAGGTCACGTCGTCTACTTCTTAATTGAGTGGCTGCTTGAGTTTGCAAGGTGAGCGTCGCATCTACACGTATGACAAGATACAGGGGTGCTTTGCTGCACATATGGCGCTCCAGAGCTATCAATATAACCCATTGCGTGTCCTTTTCGGTTCGCTGACATTGACGAATAGGTGCAATTTTATCCAGGTTTCTGCCTTACACCAGCCTGACCGATAATGATGGGTGCCTGACTTTGTCCACAGCGCTCGTTGGAAGTGGTAATTTGCAGTTTCCACTCCTGCCGCCGACTCCTATCAGTATCGTCTGTGTCGATCAGGTGGCTTGCCTCTCAAAGGGCGTCCAGAATCTCACACCACGAATGCCTAGTTGCTCCGTTAGCGAGACTCTGTTGGTTTACAACACTGCAAGGCTCAGAACAAAGCCGTCTAATTATCCGAGATCATCAAAGCAGCTGATGCCACCCACCTTCAGATCGGTTTCCGCCCTCCGCCTGCCGCGAAAGTGTATGGGATAGTTTTATCGCTTTCATCCTATTTCTGATGACCTTCTCGAGGATGAGTTCGTTTGTGTCTCTGTACACAAGTAAGGGCGTGTTGTCTCAGCCACCAGAGGCAGAATCCAAGCCGGCTTTGTCCGGGAAGGCGGCAACCTAGTCTCCTCGCTTCCTGGTAGCAACGAGAAATGGCGACTTTGGCTGTGGTCTGTTGCATGCAGACGACGTAATGGCATCTTCGATGAAAAGAGCTTTGAGTATTGCAAAGAACTGTTCATCTGGTCTCTAGACGTCAGACACGCAGGTCTTCTCTCTGCCGCTCCATAGTCAGTAGTAGCCACTGCTCAGCAGTGCAAGAGGAACAAACTGCCCCTCGATCGTCAGTGAGAAAACATCTTTCCTGGAGAAATTGGGATTAAGTTCTATGGGAACGTTATGCAGATTTGAGGCATTTGAATTATCCCTTGGCGGGAGTGGGTAGCTGGGTCATTACGAGGCCGCGTCTTCGAGATTGATATCGATCATTTTGACATACTGTAGAATCAAGCAATTCTTTTCATTTGGTTGCAGCCGTTCTCAGGTGTCCCAGCTAAGAGGCTAAGGTTGTGAGGTCAGGAGTCTGCGTACTTGATCAAGTACGATGGAAACCGTCAGGCTCACCATGAAACCTGAAACGGGAAACGGGAAACGAGGAAGGGATGATTCCGAGCTGATTAATGACGGCCGTCTGACAGATTCATAAGGCCACTGCTTTGCACCATCTTCACGGCGTAGGGAGATTGCCGGGTCTTATCGAGCATGATGTACCATGGGAATGAGGGAAATGTCGTCTGTGATTCCTCTAATGAATTTAGTTTATATTTTCAACTTAAACAAGGCCTTCTGCGCGACCTTACCCAGGCCGTTCAAATCGATACGGGGGTGAATCGACGTGTCAGACGGCAAGTGTCACTGATTCGGTTGGGAACTGAAATCGAGTTCCGGACTAGCCGAATTGGTCGGGCCTTGGAAACCGCGTGAGCTGCCGACTGCGACGACCACGAGCATCACGAGAATTTGAGCCATCGACATCAACATCGACATCGACGTGGTTGGCGAAGAAGCGAGGCGGCCATCTATCATCAACTTCCACCATGGGACGAACAATCGATCAAGACGTGCACGCGGCATTTGTCGAGTTCAAGGCTAAAGGTCAGTCAGCGCGGTTCCAGTATCGTAATTGTCATCCCCAGTACGGAGTATCAGACTGTACTATACCACCACGTTACTACGATACTGTCACAAGTTCCAACATGCGCTTGCAGTCTTGCAGTCCCAGTTAGCTGACCAACGCGGTGTGTCTCCACACCCTTACAGAGGACGATAAATGCATGTCGGTGCAGTGCATCTATTGTCAACAAATCCGCGCAAAGAACACCTCCCGTCAGAAACAACACCTGCTCGAGTGTCCCGGCCTCCAGAACCATCCCAATGCCCCTCGTCCCCAGTCCTCTGGCGACGGCATCACCACCTCCAATGGCTTCGGCACTCCCAACAATCTACATACCACCAATGGTACCATGAACAGTGGCTTGCCGACTCACACCACTCCCATGCAGACCATCCCGAATGGTGCCTCCTCTCTGGCTTCCCAGACACCTCAAGGTCCCAGCTCAACGCCCATGCAACAACGGACCACACCAAAGCCCCAGAACAAGACTCCCAAGAACACACCGGGCTCGAACCTCCCCGCTCCACCTCTCGACGATGTCCATGCTGCATTCGTGGAATTCAGGGCCAAGGAGGAGGACAAGTGCCTCTCGGTCCAATGCATCTACTGCAACCAGATCCGCGCGAAGAACACCTCGAGACAGCGACAGCATCTCCTGGAGTGTGCTACATATCAGAACGTCATGAAGGAATCTATCCCGGCCAACAACCTCCTCCACCGCTTCGACGAAGGAGACATTGCCCGTTCCCTTCAGATCCCAGCCCCGACTCTCGAGCTCGATTTCCGCATCAGCATCAAGCTCAACCCCAAGATAGCCGTGGGATCGGCGTTGTATGGACATCGCGACTGGGTCAGTATTGTCGGAGGACAGTGGGCCGGGAGGTGGGGCAAAGGCATCATCATTGTAAGTCCAGACCTCTCTACCATTAACCCTTGGCCAGTGATACGATACTAACAACTCCCCCAGCCTGGAGGCCAAGACAATCAACTGGTGGTGCGCGACCTGGCCACACGCGTCGACGCCACCTATCTCCTGCAGACCAACGACGAGCCGCCCGCTTATATCACCGCGAGGTCGAAAGGCTGGCGAACGGGACCGAAGGAGGTGCTCGAGCGGTTGAACGACAATGTCCAAGCAGATCAAGTACCTGCCAACCAGTACAAGTTCCGCATGTCTATTGAACTCGAGACCGGCGACGAGAGGTATGCGTTTTTGAATGCTTGCATGTGGATGGGAAGTGGCTGTAGACGCTCTGGTGAAGGTGAGACCCTCTGACCCGCAAAATGTGATGTGATGCTGTTGCGAAAAGAGTGCAACGCTAATTGTTTCCCCCCTCCCCCCCACAGTCATCTACGACGCTTACCGAGTAGGCTAAACCCTCTGCCGCCGAATATTCGTACATTCGTCTATGCTCGCTTCGAATATATCGATGAACATGGTCAAGTCATCTTCGTGACAATGGCTCGCGAATCGATATGGCTAATGGCATGAGGAGGAATTTCGGGGACGGTCTACTTATTTCCTACTCCTTTTTTCATTATTACCGCGTCGCGTCGCCTTGAGAGTGCGCAGGGTTCAGCGTAGGAGTTTCATGTTACGTGTATGGAGATATGCAGTATCCGGCATACTACGATGGGGGGTACAAAGGAATTGCCCAGCTCTTTTTCAGTGCACGACGGGCCAGCGGCAAGCGGCCAGAGAATGGGTCAGACAGAGATAGTGCCGAACTGAGGATTCCTGCAGGCGAGGCTCTGAGGAATCTTAAGGATCGAATTTCATCAGTGGACACGTGGAAATGATTTCCCCGGGCGTAGTCGCTTCATCATCAGTGATGTACGGAGTACTACTACTATACAATACAGGAAGGTTTTCATCTTTTCTATATCTCAGACATTGCTGAATATGGAAGGGGCACACATCACATTACAACTTACTGTTCCATTTCGTCTGTTGATGCGAGTCTCGCCCGAGCGGGCCTTTCACTTTCCAACCGTTTCGCCTGCGGTCGAGTATCGATCGTCCAACCACTTCTTAAACTGATTGCTCGGCATGGTGAGCCCAAACGACGACGACGTGGTTGGAACAGGAGGGTCTCTTGCCATTTTCGTCAGATCCTCCGTCGGCACGGCGGCATCCTCTCGCTCGACATCGAACACATCATCCCTGCCGTCGTCTTCCAGCTTCGGCGCAAAATCGGGATCATCCAGGGACGGCTCTCGGCCATGTCTACGACCGCCCACGTATCGCCAGAGGCGCCAGATCTCCTCGACCAAGTTTTTCTGCGCCCCGGCAAACGGTTTGATCAGGAGGAAGAAATTTTGCGGAATTGGAGGCTTAGACCCGGGGAACGGGGAGTACAGTGGAGACGTGGGCCTGACGGGCGCGGATGAAGTGGCAGTTTGGGTTGAAAGGTTGAAGGACGCGCAGGTGTTGATGATGTCTTCCAGTTCCTTGAGGTTGGCGGTCGCTGACTCGGGGATATCGTTGGGGTTATCGGAGCTGGTGAAAAAGCGATGCAGAGAAAAGGCTGGGATGCGGTAAGCGCCACCTATTGGTACCATGGTTGGAATCAGGCTGTTTCTCGGCAGTGGGGGGAGGAGTCTTTGGGAGGCACTCGATGGTTCAGTCTCTGGAACCAGGAGCTTCTCAAGGTTGCCTTTGCCGATGTGCAGCAAAATACTCCCAGGCAGCCAAGAGGGAGGTGGTTGCGCCTCTTCATCTGCCGGCCTTCCTGCTTCATCGACCAGCTCTTGCGAGGAGGGTGATTCATCAAAGGCTTTGTCAGAGTCTTTTCTTTCTTGACGCTCAAGATCATCAACCCCTTGCCAACCGCGGAGCGTTTCGGGGTAGCCGTGACGCCTTTGAATGCGGAATTCCCCCATCCGGGGGATGGGCAAGGGAAGGATTCTCCTCTCAAGCTGCTTTCGAAGGGACCCGTCCAGCACCTCCGCAGTTGCCCTCATTGCAAGGACAATCCGCTTTTGCAAGATACGAGTCAGACGATCGTCGATGTCCGGCTGCCAGTGTGAGTCCTTGAAATCGAACCTGTCTGACTCAGGGGTCGGTCTCTCCATTTCTCCCGTTGCCAATGCAACCTGCGTCCTATTGAACTCGTAGTGAGAGGCTGCTCCCAATTTTTCTCGAGTTCTGGGATTGAACAGGCGAGCGCTGTTAAAGGCAATTGGCTTGTCCTTTTCTACGTCTTTCCAGGGGTCGGCATTTCGTCGCTTCCCAAGAGTGGCTGTGAGGTGGCGAAGATAGTTGATGTACATAAAAATACGAGTGGAAAAGGGGTCATGGCGACCTCTGGGTCTCGTTGCGGATATGCTGTTTCCAACGTTCGAGTCTTCATCCAGGGACTCAGTCGTTTGGCCTTCCCCGGAGGCGGCGCGGCGTTTTTGGGCAGCGGCTCGCCATTCTTCAGCCTTGTATCTCCATGCCTCTTTATACATCTCCGCCGCCATCTTCTCCTCAAAGGCGTCCAAATCTGCCAGTTCTGTCGGTAAGGTGTATATCAAATCCGATGTTGGTTCCTTGACCAGGCTCCAATTACTCAGAAGGGCCACCGGTAGCCTTGTCCCGCTGCTAAAACACGCTCGGATAGGACTGGCGAGGATGCGTGCCCAAACATTGTTTTCCAAGTCTGCAATCTCTTCCTGGGTCGCTATTCTCTTGTGACGGCGTCGATGAGGATCGTTGAGTTTGTGTTTCACTGGGGATTCGTAAGGAACGGTGTGCGCTATTCTCTTGAACGTCTGTCGCCCGACCTTCTGGCGTAATTCGTCTACCTCGGCAAGGACGCCTTTCATGCGGCTAACGCCATCATAGTCGAAAGGGTTCTGCGGGCTGTTTCGGCGAGCAATAGAGTCATCAAGCAAAGACCTTGGCGTGCGGGAATAAGTGTCGCGAGATCGCCTCGAAACATCTCCCTGGTAATGCTGGGAGGTGCTGTAGTAGTGTTTGCGGCGGGTTCGTTGGAAAGGAGACCTCGGAGCACGGCTCTCGAATTCAGTGTGATAAAGAGTACGGATGAGTTGTAGGCGCCATGTTGCGTACGAGATACGTTGATATGGGCACTGTAAGGCCATGTCTTGATGTATCACGATTGGGTCAGGCCTGGCGCATGTGTGAATACTATGCCTCGTTCTCAAGATCGAAGAGTGTTGAACCCAAAAAGTGAGCAGCTTCGGGCACAGTCACGTGCCTGAAATTGGAGAAGTTGGCAAGGCTGAGACCCGAGGCTCTCGATCTGAGGGGCGGGCGAACCTTAGTCATCACAGAGGACAATATGAGCTGGGTGATGAGCACTCAAAGCGACACCACAATTCGCAAACTCTCAATGGTCGAAATAGACAAGGCACGGTTGAGCATGATATTGATGTGATAACGATCTGACTCTATCCTCTCTTCCTCTGCCTCTTGCTATCACTCTTCTCATCATTAGGGTCTTTCTTCATCTTCCTCTTCTTGACCTCCTCCACGGCGAGGCCAAGACTACTCTTTGCCAGGGGGTTGTCGAACGGCACATTGTCGTCCTCCATCGCCCAAGCAGGAGCCGTTCCCTTAGCCTTCGCCTCTTTCAGGGTATCTGCCCTGGGAGCTCCGTCGGGACTTTTTCCTCGACCCAGCAACGACAGCACCCCCTCCCACATTTGCAGCCCAAGTCGATGTTTCTGAAGTACCAATTGCTGTAGTTGATGGTCAACTCGTCGCCGAACCTGACGGACTTTCTGGTTTTGATCAGAACGGCTTGCCGGTGGCCGACGTTGACTGAGATGTACGACGTGTTGGGCCGGCAGCTGTGGTTGATGTACCACGTCCAGTTGCCCAGTCTGGCGGCGTCGAGACAGTACAGCTTCTTTCACCCTTTTGGAGCGCCGTTCAAAGTGGTGGCATTCATCAGGTACAGGTCGTGCCCGTGGCGAGGGATCCAGTCCTCACCACCTTCCTCGTCCTGGGGATAGACCTCGCCCACGCATTCGCCGATAGACGTGCCGGCTTTGATATCCTGCGAGGCCCGCACCCCTTTTCCCAATCGCTCAGTATCGAACAGCTCAAAGAGCGTATCTTTTTATCCATAATACCTTCGCAGGTCGCCGTCCGTGCACTTGCATGGCCTTGTCTTGTCTCTGGCAGACTTTGCTGTACCTCTCTTGCTGCAAACAAAGCAGTCCTCGTTCTCGTAGCCAGCGAACTGAGGATCGGTCGGTTGCTTATTGTCACGCGGCTTGAGCCATTCAAGGTATCAACAGCCTGGTACAACGACCGACTCGTCGATGTTTTCCTGAAGAACGTCCAGTTTGGAGAGCAATTCAAGTGCCGGGTCCTTTCTGTTGAACTCGGACAGCGTCGATTCCGTTGTTTCTCCAGCCTCAATCCTGCTCCTCCGGGCGGGGCCCTTCTCTCCAGGAACAATCCATGAGCCTGGTTCCTTGTTGAAACCGACATCATAGATTTTGTCCAAATCGCGAGGTTTGATGCCAAAGCTTTCCTTTTGAATATCAGGGATGCTATAGGGTTTGATGAAAACGCGGTCCAAGAGAATGCCAAAATGGCTGGTCGAGTGCTCGAGGGACGTCTTTTATGTCAAATGTCTGACCTGCGCGAATAGTTCCAGACTCGAAGCGTTAGATCTGATCATGGCGAAAAGTCCGCCCCATTCTGGCAAATTCAGTTGCCGACTGTCCTCATCCAACCTAAAAAATAGCGTCTTTGAAAGTCTAAGAGTGGGCGCAGATACTCAAGATCATAAGATTGGGTCCCTCACAAAAGTCCTTAAACTTTTTTTGTATGTCTCCTGTGATCGACCAATCTGCGTTGGCCCGTGCCACAGCCCTGGCGACGGCTGGAATATCTGTTTGGAAAGTGCTGAGCCGTCTTCGTAAGGATTTGTGCTGTTCCCATCGAATTTGATGGAGCGATCGGATCATCCTGGCTTGTCGTAGAATTTGGTGGATGGCGTCCATCTCATCGTTCGACTTCTTCTGCTCCTTTGGCGTCCAGTATTGTGACCTGTCTCGTCGGGCAAAAGCGTCAATCTCCTTGTAGATTCTTGCCAGGGAGGCACTGCGTAGCTTTTGAGCTCGATCATCAGGTTGACGACGTACAATGCTCCTCGTCTGTCGCTTACTATTATGGATGGCGTGTGGGGTTTGGGTAAATTTGGATTTAAGTCTCGAGCTTTTGCAAGGGCCAGAGACCATCTCTGTTCCTTTTGGAAACGTCCCCGGTGCTCTTGATTAGATGGGGTGTCTCTCTTATAGGCTTGACCGAGCCTTGTGCCTCAAGGAGTCGGAGAGTGGGCTTGAAGCTTCTCTTTGGACGACTATTGACACCCATGATACTGTTGAATAAAGTAGCGTAAGAAAATATATACAAATGATAAAGAAATACACATTGTAGAAAAGGAAGACTGAAACAACAATTCCTTTCACGGAAGTCTGAGGAGTTCAGGTATACTCACTGGAGCACGTAGAAATTGACACAAAGAAGAGCTAGAATTGCATGGTGATAAAGGCAATGCTGTTTCTAAATATATAGCATTTGCACAAAGGAGTGACTGAGATTCAAGATGTGTGTCTGAGGGAGACAATTGGGAACAATGGAATGAACAGTGAAGGGTTACCTGTCTGTTTAATTAGCGTTGTAGTTCATTCGCGATCGAATACCAATGGTTGGTGTATTTTTGCGCGCCTGTCCAAGGCCACATTTGCTAGACAGTTCAAGGAAGACCCAGTCTTGTTGTAAATTGCGTTCCTTTTGGGAGCAGCCTATTGTTAGCCACATGAAGCTCTTCAGTAGTGAATACAAGAAATTTGAATCAGATACATTCACGGCTCCGTGACGCCTCCGCCAAATTCCAGAAAATGATTGGGAGTTTGTTTTCATCATACGGTCTCGATGTAGCGCCTCACCTCCCAGTCGGTAACAGCCTCGTCCCATAATCGTAGCTCATGTTCTCTTGTACCTCCATAGTGATCGACAAATTCATCTCCAAACACTTCGCGTGCAATGCTTTCCTCAGCCATAAATCTTGCTGTGCTATCTTTGAGGTTCTTCGGAAGTCTCTCCCCTTGATCGGCAGAGCCGCCCACCTCTTCACCTTTACCGAGAGGTGGGATGGGAATATCGAGCTTCTTCTCAATTCCTCTCCATCCAAGTGCGACAATGGTTGCGAGAACCAAGGAGGCGTTTGAATCTGCACCACAGACTCTGATCTCGAATCTCGTTGATTTCGCAGAGGCTGTAGGGGGAGCAATAACTCGAATGGATGCCGCTCGATGCTCAAGACCCCAAGAGACGGTGACCGGAGCCCAGAAATTTTCCACGAGCCGCTTGTAAGAATTGATGGTGGGAGCAATAATTGGCATGACATCCGGAAGGCCTTCGAGTAGTCCAGCAAGGAATTGGCGACCCAGATCTGAGACATATTCAAGGTCTTGATATGGGGGATTTGGATCTCTTTCCCCTCGGTAGAAAAGATTCTTGCCCGATTTATCCACGATGGAGCAATGGACGTGGCCGGAGTTTCCTGGCAGTCCTTCTTTTGGTTTGGCCATGAACGACGGTGTGATTCCGTGCTTGCTGCCGATGGCTTTGACGACATACTTGAACAGACTTGCTCGGTCGGCCATTTCCGTGATCTCTCCGAACTCCAGGGCAGCCTCAAAAACACCAGGGCCGGATTCAGTGTGCCAACCTTCAATGTTGCATTTGAACTTCTCGCATGCATCCCAGATACCATAGAACCAATCTTGATTGTGTATGGGATCGGTCAGTGAATATCCGAACATTCCTTGAGTCAGATGCGGGAGGGCATTGACAGGATTTGTCTGTAAGAAAGGAGCAGTGGTGGCTGAGGTGGCATGTTTGGTCTGGATGGAATCGTCTCTAGGGGCGCGGAAGGTGTAGAACTCATACTCGGCTCCGGCCATGGCGCCATAGCCAGCCTTATGCAGTTTGGCGACCGCGGTACGGAGGATGCCTCTGGGGCAAGCACTAATGGGCTTGTCGGTATCTGGATCATAGAAGCTGACGAGAAAGAAAGGGACATTGTCTTCCCAGGGGATGCGGCGAAAGCTGGAGAGATCAACCTTGGCGACCAGGTCTTTGTATCCATTCTCTTTGTTGCTGATTTCGAGCTCTCGGAAGTAGGTCTGATCGTGCATGTCCCAGCCGAAGGTGACGCTACAGAAACCAAAGCCATCTTTTGCAACGGAGAGAAACTTCTTCTTGGACATCAATTTTCCACGGAGGATTCCTGATTGTGTTAGCAAAAGCAGTGTAGTCAGGAGAATGAGCGCGTGCCATCGATATCAATGCCAGCCACCTTGATTTTTGTATCATCGGCCAATTCGGTTTGCAGTTGATCCAGGGTAAGGATTTCATTCTCCTTCTTGCTCCCCATGCTGGGCTTCACAGAGGATTTAGGTGCAGTTGAAGAGAGGGAATACGAATGCACAGGTCAAGGAAGGGATAAGAGGTGATAGGGAGCAACCACGAGCATTATTATGGCATGGTACGAGGTGATGAGCAGGGACAAGTAAAGGACATGCGGGGAGGCGAGATCAAGACGGTCGTTACGAAGTACCTCCGTACCCTCGTCAGTGGCGTTGATTGGGAGGGAAACAAGGATGGACAGCTGGAGCTTGGTGGGAAGGTGCATCGGGGAGGGGAGGTGGGCTGGCTCAGGTGGAGTAAAGGAAGCTCGAGAGTCGAGAGTCGAGAGTCGAGACTCCTCCCTCGGGTCCCTCTGTGCTGATAAGCTCCCCCTAAGAGCGAGGGGCACAGTACCCCTCGGGCCCTTCCCAAGGGGCGGAGTACCCTGTACTTTAGCTAGTTAGGCAGCCCGAGGCGCCTATGGTATGCTAGTCCGATAGCTCCCTTTGCGCGGCGTCATCGGCCTTGGGGAAAGGCTGGCGTTACATTGACCACAAGATTTGCCATTGATGCGCATTGAGGGGAGATAAGGGCACGCATCTCGGTATTCTAGACCGAGCGAGAAGCACTTAAAGGATGTGACAGTGCTTCGACTCGTCTCACCTGGTGTGTACAGAGCACCGCTAGACACGAAGAGCGAGACAACTGCGATGACCCAAAGGATCAATATCAGACCGCCGTTATGCAAGGCTGCTCCTGATCATCACCATGTAAACAACCCGGCCTCATCCTGGTCGTTCCGTTGCCTATCATCCATCTTCCGAGGTCGATCGGTGGATATCATTCCCGTCTCGCGGTTATCATTATGTACTGTACACCTGAAATCAACGATTAGCCATGTCCCCATGTGCAAGGGCGAAGCATAAGCTTTTCGGTTTCCCACCACTACTGCGATCCGGCGGCTTGCCATCCCACGGACCACGGATTGTGCACCCTAACCAAGGGCACCGGCTGGCCAAGGGCAACCGACGCCCTCTGACTTGCGCTGGTCGTGGATACTGATACTGGTATTAGATAATGGTTCCACACTCGAATTTTCGATGTCTTTGCGTGTGACTCGCCTTTGACAGGTATCTCGTTTTTGTTATTGTGCTTGCGTTGCCTCCCTCAATCGTCTTTCCGTGCAGTCAACAACGTACTATATACACCTCTCTTCGTTTCCCGAAAAGTGGTTATTTACATTTATTTCCACGGCCTCATAACCCCACTTCCACCCAAGTGTGTGGGCATCAAGACAAGTCGGAATCGACAACATGGCCACACAACAAAAACCAGGTCGACTTGCTGGTAAAAATGCAGTCATCACGGGCGCTGCAGGAGGCATTGGCTTGGAAACGACCATCCTCTTCGCCCGTGAGGGTGCTTCAGTGCTTATGGCCGATATTTCCGAACCAGCACTTGCCCGGGCACTCGAGAAGGTGAAAGAGCTGGTCCCCGACTGCCCACGTGTGACAACCATCAAATGTGACGTTTCGAAAGAATCGGATGTCGCTGCCGCAATTGGGTCCCAGGACCAATACGGTGGCATCGACATCATCTTCAACAATGCCGGCATCATGCACGCCCAGGACGACGATGCCATCAACACCACAGAAAAGATCTGGGACTTGACTCAGTCGATCAACGTCAAGGGTGTCTGGTACGGCAGCAAACACGCCGTCTTGAGCATGCGTCGCCATCAAAAGAAAGCCGGGAGCGTCATCAACGTGGCCAGCTTTGTCGCCTTGATGGGTGCGGCAACCCCCCAACTCGCCTACACAGCCTCCAAGGGCGCTGTACTGGCTATGACTCGAGAACTGGCAATTGTCCACGCACGAGAGAACATCAGATTCAACTCTTTGTGTCCTGGACCCCTTAACACCCCATTGTTGCAGGATTGGCTGGGTGATGATCTTCAGAAAAGGCACAGACGAGAGGTCCACTTTCCCAGTGGTCGATTTGGAGAGGCCATTGAGCAAGCACAGGCAGTTCTCTTCCTAGCAAGTGATGAAAGCAGCTTTGTCAATGCCACCGAATTCGTGGTTGATGGCGGCTTAAGCAAAGCCTATGTGACAGCCGAGGGACCCCCAACCGCTGCTCCTCAGAACATCGTCCATTGAGATGATGAAAATAAAGGCCGGAGGCATCTGGCGGGCGAGTTGGGCTTCAGGCTGGCTTGGAGTGGAAGGAGCATGTCAACATGAGGGTAGATGGCTTTTCATCACTCGTGAATTGGAGAGAGGCATTCAGACCTCGGACAGGCAAACGCCGCAGAACTTGAACCGCGTGCAACAACGCAATCGAGGCATCTCAAGGACAGCGTTCTGAACCATTTGAATTGCCCTTCTGGGTGACAGCGCGTGGAATTCTAGGAACAATTCTAGGCAGCCCGTTCTATATCTGACCTTTTCCTGCATCATACATGTCTAGCATCCAGAAACACCTCCAACACCTGTTTCTTGCGTAATTCCAATGCCTTCCTTTCCCGTCCCTTGACATTCGTGTCGTTCTCCGATCTAATGACAAGTGGTGCTAGGATCTCCGTGTAAGCATCGATGAGTTGGTGCCGCCGTTCAAGGGTGGAAGACTTGGGATCTGCCGCAGTATTTGATGACGTCGAGATGCTCTGAGTTCGACGCCGTCGCAATGGCGCAAAAAGACTTCGTCTTCCAGGGGTTTCTTGCCCAGACTGAGAAGTTTGTCCAGACTCACTCGATAAAGTGGAGGTCCTTGATCTTCGCGATGGATTGGGAGATGTTGCTGCGGGCGCGTTGGCTTGAGTTACTCCACAGGGAACCAGTTCATTGACGATTCTCATCAACATGAACGTGATAAACGTGAATGATACGCTATGGACTGGAGATCGAGATATTGAGTCCATAACCGTATCCTGTATCTCATCCGGCGTTAGCTGCGTTTTCCCTTTCTCCGCTGTATTCAACCGCTGCTCCACTTCAGCCCATGCCTCGGCGGTCAAAATCCCATCTCCCAGAGACCGGAGGAACTCTAACAGCGTTTCCGCAAGCACCTCGAGTCTGATGATGCAGGCAATGTCGGGATCGAAACTCTCCTCCAGTGGCTGCGCTGTGTCTAGAGCCTCTCTCAAGCGTAGACGATATTCAGCACGTTCTTCTCCATGAAATGTCCATGTCCGAGGACTAAATGGCCAAGACAAACCAACCCCATCGTACTGCCACGGTGGAGTGTCCTCCCCATGCAGCATTGACCAATCTGCAACCGAGCGTTCGATATGAGTAGGAATGGTCTCTGTCAAGGAGAACAATTCTTTTGGAGCCGAGTGGTGTGCGTCACTACCTCCAGTGGAGGCCTTCCTACGCAAATCTCGGAGCATGCGAACACCACCTTCTGGAGCAAGCACGAGTTCGTCAAGGGTTCGGAAAAAGGATGATTGAAGCCAGGTCCCTCTAATTGGAATAAAATGATCCCTCCCATGAGTAACCCGAAGAACCAAAACGTCATCAAGTTGTAAGTCGCCCATGTTTAATTCCCGCACCGTCTGACCGTCTGATATATCGACGGTCAGACTAACTACTATCGTATCGCCAGGCGAGAGACTGAATCCAGAAGGAGACTTGCTCGCCTCTTGACTTAAATTTTCGTTGACTTGATGCTCAACATTAAGCTCTAGCCATGACGGGACGGCCTTCCCGTCATCCCCTGATTCAGAGGGTCGTTCGACAAATGTGACTGTTGCCGTGATTTGTCCAGTGTTGGCAACTGTCACAGTTCTCGTCTTTTTCTCACCATAGAAGACCTGGCCGAATTGCACGGCATTTATGTCTGCCGCATCGTCAGCGCTTGAGTTTGTCTCTTCAGAATAATGGTCAACTACCACGGTGACAGCCGGACGACTTTCATTCTCTGCTTTGTCTAATTTTCGTGCAACCTCCTGGTGGACTTTGGCCTTGAGTTCGGGAATAACTGCATCGTAGGTCAAGGTAAATATGGCGTCAAGGGGTTTGTGATCGGAGGAGAGCACTCTCTGGTGGGATATGTAGTGATTTAGCTCGATCGGGTCTCCGTACTCCTCTCTTGTACGGACCAATTCGGCGTCATGAATGGCATCCTCCTCTTCGTCATACTCATCACACTCGTCCCCATACGCGAGTCCGTCAGTATCTGGATCATAGTCGAATAAGACGTCCTGTTCCGCATTTGCCTCATCAATGCCACGAGCTTTCATCGCTTCATCTTTCTTTCGAGCTTCTTCCAGTTTTTTCGCTTTTTCTTCATAGACTTCTCTATCCCGACGTGTCCTGAATAGAACCCGATCACACCAACTTGGACTTCGCTTCTTTTCTCCAGAATCGAACATACCAACGCTACCAACGTCATATTTGTAGGTAGGTAAGAAATTAATCTCACCTTCTCTCCAACCTTCGTGAAAAGCTTTTCGTAGTCTTTGCTGGGCGCGTAATTGATCATGTGCCAAGAGTGACTGAATAGTGGTGTGAAGCGAAGCTGGATCCGACTTTGGATCAAGTGGTGGTTCGACTGCACTCTCGGACGCAGGAAGCTCCACATCACTGTACTCATAGTGCTTGTGGGACACAATAGGCTCGTTGGAAGGTGCAGTCAGATAGCCCAATTCGCTATCAATACGGCGCTTGGATTTGTTGGCAATATCGTACTCATTCCGAGTATGAAGCAAGAGTAATCTTCGGACATCCTCTCCTGGAATATCATCCAATCGATAGTTGAGGTCGCCAAACCAGAATCCGAAGTCCTCATCTCCAATCTTCTCTTCTGGCCCATCGACGACCTCTCCATCAGGACTTACTGGGGAGAACCTTGTCCGGGTCAAAACTTGACTTGTATCCCATATCCGTCGATTCAATGCAGTTTGATCTGCTCCAGCAGCAAGATGACAGTTGACGAAGCACAGCCTCGTCGTTTCTCCTATCATGATCCGGACGGCCACTGCGCCTTTGTTGCCCAAATAGCCCATCAAACCTGTGCCAACACTTGATGTGCTGACGGAATTGATGGTTGGATACAACTGCGGTGAGGCATAAATGAGAATCAAGAGACCTAGGAGTTGTTGCTCGGCAACTTTTTCGAAGCCGGTAGGCAAGGAATCTGCGAGCGCCTTCTTCCACTTTTTGCCCGGGTTCGGATCAGTATACGGTCTGACAGCTTCCGTCATGGAGGTGACATCAATGACTTCCTGCAAGCCCAAGACGTACAGATCAATCTGCTCGTCATGTTCTACTGCAGGGACATCATCTTTTGGTAGAGTTGTCTTCTTCTTAGCCATTCGGGCTTCCTGCTGCTCCACAGATTCAATATCATGGCTCACGGCCCCTTCCGTCTGGGTTTCGACAGCCAGGCCGGCCAAATCTTGGGAGAGACCTTTGACACCATATCCTCCAACGAACCATGGGCCCAGGTCTTTCTCAGTACCACTGATTGAGGCCACGTTCCAAGTACCAATCTTGATTTTCAGTGCTTTCTTTCGAATGTACTCATCTTGGCGAGCTTTAACAGCGGCTGATAAAGATTGATGGGCCGACGCAGGAACTGTCGCCGACGGATCGACGGAACCAGGAAATCCCCCAGGAGCTTGAGAGGTCGGAGCCCAAGGATCGGCGGCCTTCCATGGCTGAGGCGACTTCTGGCCATTATCGAGATTGTCACTTGCTTTTAGAGACATGGCTCATTACGGGTTATCCGGAATGACTTGCAGTCAGGTTACCTCATAGTGGGACAGTAGCTGGGTCGGACCAACTCCAAAATCGAGGTGGTCTAGTCAGAGATATGGAATCTCAGTGAAGGCTATTGACACTAGGCAGGATTTTACAGCTCTATGAGGTCGCGTGGGCAGCTCGATGGGTATGACATCGTTTGGGAATTTTGGTTGTGATCAGTTCTGCACAGCCACAATACTGAGGAACGTTGAGGTCAAAAATCCGAAATAACAGTCTGCAGGCTTGCAGGCATGCACCATTTGGTGATCTGACGAGTAGGATTGACTTCTGAATGGGGTGAATGGGTAACTTGGGGTTTGAATGCGAGATGTGTGGTTGAAGCCATTTGGCAGGGAAAAGTGGGGGAATTCATCAGAGGCTTGGTGTTGGTGGGAGCCAGTGGTTGGGAACTGTAACTAACTGCCTAATGCTTACCTAGAGTCCAGGCTCTTTAGCCCAGAATCACTCACGGTATAGGCGGCCCAGCTAGCTCATCAGGTCGAACCCACACCGCTCCAAGCCCCAAGCGAGACTGCGTCATGCTTGATGAACGCCTGTTGCTGGCACATTTCATCTTCAATCGTCACACAGACACGCTACTCGTACACTACTTGCACCTCATCCTATCGCACTCCAACCGCTGCGGGCTACGGCCTTGCCTACTGACTTGACTTGCAGAATCGACAAACAGATGGGCATATCTGAAGACTCCGAAGAATCCCATGTCGATCCCTCACGAAACCTCCTCCCTCTTTTCTTGTAGATCTTCATCCATCCCTACGTCCCACAACACCACATCATGAAAGAGGTCATCTCACACTCTCACCATGAACACCCGTCCAATCATCGATGAGTCCTCCGGGCCTGTCTCGCTCTGTGCCTCATTCAACTACGATGCCACTTGCTTTGCTGTTGGCCTGGACATAGGCTTCTGTGGTAAGTCGGAGCGTCACTGATCTATCTGTCTTGTCGTCTAATACTCATCTCCAGTCTTCAACACATTTCCGTGTGAACTGAAAGTCTCCAGAGGTAAATCTTCCAACTCCTTCGCATACGGCCTCGACACTAAGAGACCTGCAGACTTGAATGCTGGAGTTGGCACAGCAGAGATGCTTGGGCGATACAACTATCTGGCTCTAGTAGGAGGTGGAAAGAATCCTCGGTGGCCACAGACAAAGGTATTTCTTTTATGAATGAGACACTCCACATGACGCACCGTCATTCTTACACCCCCCTCAGGTCGTGATATGGGACGATGCTAAACAGAAGGTCGCAATCACTCTCGAGTTGAAGACTGCCGTCCTTCGAGTACGCTTGACAAAGTCTTGGATAGCCATTGCAATTCAGAACAGCCTCCATCTCTACAAGTTCTCCTCCCCTCCCGAGAAGACCGCAGTCTTCGAGACATCGGACAATCCTCTAGGCCTCTGTTGCCTCGGATCACGACTGGTTGCTTTCCCCGGTCGTTCTCCAGGCAAAGTACAACTCGTTGAGCTGGGATCCGGAAATGTTAGTATCATTCCCGCGCATTCGTCCGCCCTCCGAGCCATGGACTTGAGCCCGGACGGACAACTGCTCGCCACGGCCAGCGAAGCAGGTACATTGATTCGCGTCTTCTCAACCTCAAACTGTGCCAAAATAGCCGAGCTCCGTCGTGGCGTCGATCCGGCCTATATCTTTAGTATCGCCATATCACCTAACTCAGCAATGCTTGCCGTCACCTCCGACAAGTCCACTCTCCATGTCTTTGACCTCCCAGTGTCAGCCTCCTCCTCCCAACCGAAAAGCCCTGTGAGCCCGACCAGCCGGCGGTCACAATCACCACACGTCCCCCCCAACCCAGACGAAGAGCCCGCGATCAATCAAAAATGGGGTTTCCTTTCCAAAATTCCTCTGCTTCCTCGCGTCTTCAGCGACATTTACTCTTTCGCATCCGCACATTTTGAGATGGGTGATGAAATCACCGGTCTCAATGGATCTACCCTATCATATCTCCCGGCCCTCGGTTCGCTCCCATCGCGCCCTCAAAAAGGAATTCTGGGCTGGGCAGACAACAGCACTATCATCTGCCTTGGAACCGGCCGGGATGCCAGATGGGAACGATTTTTGATCGGCGAGAGACCCGGTGTTGCAGAGGAGGGCCGGAGAACACTGTATCGTGAGGGCTGGAAGAGGTACCTAGGATCTTGAACACTGCCTGGGTCCGTTCTTCGCTTTCTCGGAAAATTACGCATGATAGAATCAAACTTCAGGATTTCCAACCTTCAGAATTGAAAATGTCCTCCGCTCACGAGCGCAGAGCAAGAATCATCGTCACCTAGACAGATCAAGCGAAGGGAGGAATGAAGGGCCTTTGCGACGACGTTGCGAAGACGAGATTGTTGAAAATGATCCATCTCTTGGACATGTTACCAAGCACCACACAACCGAAAGGGGATACACACCGATAGACTACCTCGTACTTAGAACGAAGGACTGTCAAATTCAAGCTGAAGAATATGCGCTGCTGAACGTGGCAGATGAGTCACATCACACTCTCCCCACTATGGAGGGACGGCCAATCGCCCCTGAAACGAGCAGCACCTACGTATGCTCGTGGCCACCCACTAGAGTAATAATGATGACAACGACAGGTCAGGCTCGACCGTGAGAATGAGATTGGCTATGAATAACGACGATAGAGCTTGGATGCTTACTTCATTGCTTGGTTGCTTAGTTGCGAGCTAGTTAGCGAGGCTGAGTAATTACGAGTAGATACCTAACTAAATGAATGAACAGACAGCCCACTACCAGGGATTGGAATTTTCCCACGTCTAACAGAACCTGGTCTTGTAAGCGGTAAAGGAGTAGCAAGTGCGTGGATGGAAAAGCAGTGGCTAGTGGGCTCACTGGTTGAAGCCTTGTTGTTTGCGCCACGCTTGTCCACCAGGTACTTATATAATCTACTGCGCAAATTCCCCTTCCAAATTTCAATTCAAGCCGTCCAAGAAATACAAGGTTCGGGCAAATACTGTAGGTAAAAGAAGAGAATTCCACATTGAAGTAAAACGAGTTTTTCAATTCGGGAGGCCCAACCTCGCGTTTCTGGTAGTACTAGAAAGTAACAAGAAGGCCACGAAGCTCAATAGGGTACACCTGGAATACTTTTCCATATTCACTTCCCTCCGCAATCAGTTGTCGGTCGTCCGCTCCTTTGAGAGGCTTGGACAGTAGTTCCTGTTGCGCCAGATGACTCCCTACGTCCCTTTACTCCATGCGCTTGTTGCAAGATTCCCACTCCACCGAAATCCCCCTGATTACCACGCTGTCATCATCTGACAACACATCGCTGACTCCGGTGCAATCCTGGGATGGAAAAACAAGTAAAAACTCAGAGCATTGTGGATTGGCCACAACGGCCATTGTGAGGTTCACTGGGTGTTCCCCAGAGCGCCCCAATATGAACGAGTAAAGAGAGCTATGGAAATGATAAGATGTTCCAGTCAATAGACCAACGAGGCTTAAGAGGCAAAGTAGGCAAGTCAAGGCGCTGAAAAATCTCGGGGGAGATAGATGGCTGAGACGTTCAGCGGTAAGCCCGCCTCTACATTTCACACCACTAGCTTCGCCCTGATTGGTCCAATGACACATGAGTCAACGAAAACGTCCACCATTATAGTCGCCGCTCTCCCCTAAAGCCATATGGGTGGCCGTATGGGTGCCTCTAGCTCATTGCCTTCTGGTACTGGAAATTACCAAATGCTCCGGGTGTCATGCTGCCCATATTGGAGGGGATAGGTGTGTGGGACGGACCACCAGCCATGCCAATGTTGCCAGTTTGCGGTGTTGTAGGTGTTCCATTCTGATTGTAGAAGGTGGCACCATTCATATTGGGGGTATTGAAATCACGACTAACAGGTCCTCCTGCAGTCGGCATTTGGGCATTCAGACCCCAAACTTGCGACCGATAACGCTCCTCCTCAATCGTTCCGTTGAAGATTCTTTCCTTCATTCTGAAATAGACTTGCCCCGTCAGCAGAGAGTCAGAGCCAGCCTGATGCGCTTGACCGATCCGAGCAACGGCAAGTTCTTCTGCAATATCCTGGAGACCTGACTTAGTCATGATTCGCTGGACCATCATGGTCGCTTCCTGTGTGAGAGGCTGATTGTTATTGACAGTGCCCTTGACTCCTGTGTGCTTCAGGATAAACTTAATATCGAACAGCGAAGGGAAGAATTTTTCGAGATATTTGTGGAATTGAGCTTCGTCTTCTGGAAGCGGTTTGCAGATCATGAGCTTCATCAGGTAACCGAAGTCGTAGGCAGAGTGGAAACTGATCCAGTGCACATCGGGCTCTAGCACAAGGCCTGAGCTGATGAGCAAGGAGCCAAAATCGTTCGGGTCTATTCCGTGTTTAGCGTGACGATCGAAATCAATACCGGCCTTGGTGAGCATCTGCGTTGATTCGCGCGCGTACATGTCAGTTTCGAGAGAGAATTTGAAGTTGAACTGCCACGTGCAGGGAGTAGGGACTAAGTTCTGGTGGAATTGGGATTTCGGTAGCGAAGTCGCGTCAGGTGGAGGCAGCGATCCATCGGATTTGAAGAGGGTGATACCTAGTTGTATCATCTTGAGTAGGTCGACGTTACAACGCAGGGTCTGGTAATGATAGTCTGCTTTGGTCGTAAATTGTCCAATGGGTCGGGCAACTATCCCTGGGAATTCCGTATCCTGTGGGTAAGGGTTAACGCAATGGAAAGTAAGGGAGCCTCCATGGATGGGTACCATAGCAATGTAGGGATATTCATCAACAAGCTGCCTCAATGTAGCCATCTCTTCCTTCAAGTTATGTTTCCATACATTTCGAATGCGGGCATCATCTTTATTGTCGAGTGGACCACCAAGAGGGTCGTATGGTTGATGCGCTTGAACAGGACCGCCCCGTGGGAAGCCCATCTGACCCATCTGAGCTTGTAAGAGACCTGTGTCTAGCATGCTGCGGTCAAAGCCATTGTTGAGGTTTCCCGCAAGGGCAAAGGGACTTGCGTTGGAAGAGCCACCCGCACCGAAGGATGGTGTACCCAGGTGGGTTGGGGGAGGGAGTGCGCCATGCTGATGGGAGGAAGCATGTGACTGCAAGTGATTCTGTGGGATGTGATAGGGACCATTTAAGGACTGGTTTGTGTAACGAGGCGGTGCCATTATTGCAGTGATGGTGAAAGGGCGAATGACTCAGGTGTGCTCATCGCGGGCGCATATGAGAAGGAGGAGGGGTGAAAGGGAGATGTCATATACAACACACAGACGAGGGATTCATGTTCTTGACTAGAACATGGTCACAAACGAGAAATGTAATGGCAGTGGCTGTGCGTGTCCAGGGAGAGAATGAGTACGAATAGTTGATGAGTGTTCAAATGGCAGGTGGATGGACTTGATCTCGAAATCGAAATCGGGCGACTGAAAGTGCAGTTTCGGTTTCGCGGCCAGACAAAGTCACGTGATTATAGTGCAGAGGACCATGAGCAGCTTCAGACGCAAGCTTGGCACCGCCTCGGATTCCGTCAGGACTCTCGAGTCTTCTCCTCTCGCCTTTCGTGTGATGTTGTCCAACGCTCTGTCCTCAAGCTCCAGACCAAGATAGGTCTACTCATATAGGCCTCGAGGCACAACTTTCTGTGTCTTTGGAAAGGCCTTAAACTTGTCCACCACGACCCGCACTTTCTCACGGACATCATGGCTCCTCCCAATCCCACCGGCTTTGATATGAAAGCCTTCACCAATGCCGCGACCAGTCGAGAATGGCGAGCAAAAGATCCTTGGGTTCGAAAGTGGGCTTCTTGCGTGTATTTGTGCAGACTAAGACTGACAAGCTTGCAGTGAAGCATGGCGATATAACGGTCCGTTCACGAGATGGAATCGATTCAAGGGGTCATTTCCGGGGTTGGGGATTGCTACAGTGGCTTTCGCAGGCTATGTGATTTTTGAGGCAATGTTCTTGAAGGATTCGCACGGACATGGCGAGGGACATGGTGACAAACATTAAAAGACCGAGCCACGAAGCATTCAATGTTTCGGCTCACCACCAAGTGCTGGAGTGGGCCAGAGATACCCAGAACAAAAGCATCGACCGACCAAATGGAAGAGTGGGGGAATTGTACATATGCGAAAGACAAGAGGAGAGCATGCATGTTGTGAGGCTATACGCGCGGGTGGACAATGGCCAAACACTGCGAGAAAAGAGCTACACGCATCGGCCCTTGGGCACTTCTATCCCAGCCTCGTCGTTCCAATTGAAAGCCAATCATCCTAACAACCGCATAAGCTGCCTTTGTCATGTGGAAATGCAAGTCTTCCAAGCTTGTCTTGACGACCACAAGCCTGGGTTTCTGCTTGCACCATCCATTATTATGTGATAATGGCCACACATATGAGATTCTGAGTAGTAGCTATATGCCTTAGCCATTGATCCGATGCGCCGGCAGCATATAAGGACATCAGGGCCCGTGGTAAGCTGCCTTTCTCGGCGCACGACTGATCCATCACTATCTGAGTATATCTTCTGGAGCCTCAGCCAATCAGTGGGGCTTGGAGAAGCACTAACCGAAATTGGTAAAAATTGCCATACCCTCGAACCAACGCGAAAAAGAGGAAAGCAACCACGAAATTCAACGAGTGAGAGAACTCGATCCAAAGTCCAGACCTTATCTGACTTATCGTTACTTAATCCTTGGACCACCGGCAATGGGATACTGATACAGCTTGCCATGCATCGGCTCATGTCCAACCAGTTGCCAAGTCATGATGCCCGCGAAGCAAAGCATTGCCTCTTTGATCGTGAGGAGATACACTCGGATCTTCTATTTATTCTGTAAGTCCCGGTTGGAAATCTCGTCGGCTCTTCTGCTCCTGGACCAAGGCCATAAATTTGATCTGCTTGTGCCAACGACTCTTGACCTCATTATACCCTTACCATCATGGTTCTCGAACGCGTGAAGCAGCTGGCCCAGCAGGTTTCCAACACCGTTTCTCCTCCTCACCCTCTTGATCCCCTAACGACATTAGAGATCGACACGGCTGTTTCTCTTCTTCGCGCACAACACGGCAAACTATATTACAATGCCGTCACATTGTTCGAGCCTCCCAAGGCCCAGATGGTGCAATGGTTGGCTGATCCCGAGCATACTCAACGACCTCATCGTATTGCCGATGTCGTAGTCATCTCCACAGATGGCAAGGTTTTCGACGGTCATGTTGATCTCAACGAGCAGAAGGTCATCTCATGGGAAGAAACCCCCAATGTTCAGCCGTTGATCACCATGGAAGATCTTCAGGCTGTTGAGCACGTGGTTCGTGAAGATCCAGGGGTTATTGAGCAGTGTGCCCTGATCGGTATTCCTCGTGAGGACATGCACAAGGTCTATTGTGATCCTTGGACCATTGGCTACGATGAACGTTTCGGTACCGGAGTCAGACTACAACAGGCATTGATGTACTACCGACCACATGTTGACGATTCTCAATATTCATTTGCTTTGGACTTCTGCCCAATTTACGACTCAAACAAGCAGAAGATCATTCATATTGACGTGCCCAAGGTTCGCCGCCCAGTCAGCAAGGCGCCGCCCAACAATTACCATGTTAAATCGATCGAGGACCAAGGTGGCTTCAGGACTGATTTGAAGCCTATCAACATCACTCAACCTGAAGGCGTTAGCTTCACGATGAAAGGCCGAACGATTGAATGGCAAAACTGGTCAGTTCATATCGGCTTCAACTACAGAGAAGGAATCGTCCTCAACAACATCAGCTACTTTGATAAAGCTGAGAACAAGGTCCGCCCAATCTTCTACCGACTCTCCCTTGCCGAGATGGTTGTCCCATACGGCAATCCTGAGCATCCTCATCAACGAAAGCACGCCTTCGATCTCGGCGAATATGGCGGCGGTTACATGACCAACTCGCTGGCACTGGGCTGTGACTGCAAGGGAAGCATTCACTACCTCGACTTTGACTTTGTCAATAGAGCCGGCGCAGCCAACACAATTAAGAATGCCGTCTGTATCCACGAAGAAGATAACGGCATCTTATTCAAGCACACCGACTTCCGTGACGACTCGGTCATTGTCACGCGTGCTCGAAAACTCATCATCTCACACATTTTCACAGCCGCCAACTACGAATATTGCGTCTACTGGATCTTCCATCAGGATGGCACTATCCAACTCGAGATCAAACTGACCGGTATCCTGAACACCTACCCCATGAACCCCGGCGAGGACACCAAGGGCTGGGGCACCGAAGTCTACCCTGGTGTCAACGCGCACAACCATCAGCACCTGTTCTGCCTGCGTATCGATCCAAGCGTGGACGGACAGAAGAACACGGTATTCCAGGTCGACGCCGCGCGGGGCGCCGGCGAACCGGGCTCAGCCGAGAACTTCTACGGCAATGCCTTCTACGCAAAGAAGACCAAATATACAACACCGACCGAGGCGAAGGCCAACTACGAGGGAAGCTCTTCAAGAACCTGGGATATCTCCAACGAGAACAAGCTCCACCCGTACAGCAAGAAACCCTCAACATATAAACTCGTGAGCCGAGAGGTTCCCGATCTCCTGCCCAAAGAGGGCTCGCTCGTGTGGAAGCGTGCTGGGTTTGCACGACACGCCGTTCACGTCACCAAATGTAAGTTTGCCAATGCTGCCACCCTACAGACCACAGTTTGATTCCAGTCGAATACTAACTCCTCATTCGCACAGACGATGACGCCCAAATCCATCCCGCAGGCCGCCACGTGCCACAGACCTCGGGTGAGCCGTCGCAAGGCCTACCGGCATGGATCGCCAGCAATCCGAACCAGAACATCGCCAACGAGGACATTGTGCTCTGGCACACCTTCGGCCTGACCCATTTCCCCGCCCCAGAAGACTACCCCGTCATGCCCGCCGAGCCCATGACCCTGCTGCTGCGGCCGCGCAACTTCTTCCTCAGAAACCCCGCCCTCGACGTCCCGCCCAGCTACGCTCGTACGCCCAGCCAGGTCGCCGCTGGCAAGACCGGTTGCTCTTCATGCGTCGATAAGGCCAGTGTGTTGGTTTAGAAAATCCTCCGTGCTCGCGGGAATGGAAAAAGTATGCACGCACAAATTATGTAATGAATGACTGCTCCCTGTTATTTCCCCCAAGATGAAGGATGTATCTTGGCTATCCCTTTTGTACAGATTGGTGAAAACGACTGGGCTGGATGGGGAGCAGGCCGGGCACAGAATATCATGATTCATTTGTTTTTAATCAATGGAGACTCTGCCCCCATCATATAATGTAAGTTTCGGGTCAACGTGTAGACCCTTTTTAAGATTTCTTCTGAACAGCTTCCTATTCTCCCACTGCAGTATCACGACCACGTCTCTTGTTTGTACCTTCCCTCCTTCTCAAGTCTTGCAAGATATTTCTCTGCATCTTCTTGGCTCTGGATGGATTCTCCTCCTCCTCCCTTGCCGTCATCGAGATCCTTTGCTCTCACTGCCCCTTGACTGGCAAGTGCATCCACCAACGCCTGCCGAACTGCCTTCGGCATCTGCCCTGAAGCGCCGCAGACAATCACGGTCGCGGCCCGCTCACAGAGAAATCTCCATATTAAATCCGCCCTCTCGCGGATCCGATCTTGCACGTAGACCTTTGATTTCTGATCACGCGAGAATGCTGTAATCACCTCCATACCAGACTGCGCCGATGATCGATCGTCACGTGGCCCTTCTTGGTCCATAATTGACGTCCACTCGTCGCGAAAGAAGTAATCGGCCGTTTCATTCCGGCAGCCAAACATGAGGGTAGTATATCCAGAAATGTGCCCATGGGATACTTTCTCATGTATCAGAGCTCGAAGAGGCGCGATCCCCGTTCCAGCTCCGATTAGAATATGACTCTTATCTAGCAGGCCTTCGGCTTTCGCGAATCGGCCTTCTTTCTTCAGGGCTACTTCAAGTTTGGTCCCAACGGGGAGTTGTGCCAGGTATCTGGTGCAGACGCCTTCTCGAATACGCTTGATAACTGTTCTATATTTGACGATAGCAATGAGAAGTTCGAACTTTGTATGCCCGCTTGCCGTCTGTTTCAGGGCGCCACCACTTGCGATGCTGAATTGGCGAGGCCTCAATGCTGGGAAGATATTCGCCGCCTCTTCCCAAGGTAGTTGGACCGTATCGAACTCTTGGAGAATCTCGATGATACTCCTTCTCGGCCGAGTGGCATAGTCATAGTACTCGTCGAGGTACTGTGGATCTGTAAATTCTAGAAGGCGTTCTTTGTGCATGTCGTCCGACGTATAGTTCGCGATTGCTCCGAAGAACGATCGGCGGGGGATTGCATTGATGTCTAAGTGCTCAGTGAGAAGTATTCGAAGGGTGAGGTCTTCGCGAGTAAGTATTGATGTCGCCGAAAGCAGAGTGGAGTTTCGGTTCGACGATGGGCTAGAGGAAACAAAATGGATAGGAACATCAGCGACTTTATGCCAATTCATACGTTCTATCAGTGATGTAACATCCCCTGGGAGATTGCGAGGGAAAATCGACAAAGCATCACCAGGCATGTAATCGGCTTTTTCCGCTGTTGTAAGAGTCATGAATCGCACGTCCTGCCAGTGGTCCGGTGGCGTCACTCGATCATTCACCTCTAGGGCAGCTGTAAACTTATCCGTGGATATTGGCTTTGAGCTATTCTGAGCGATTCGGAACTCCTCTCGAGAAGTCGAAGTGCTCCTTGATAGTCGCCACTTGCTGGGAAGGAGAATGTCATTCGCGATAGGAGCTTGACCTGGAGGCAGAGGAAACTTGTCCAGCACTGTATTTCTGAATAGAGGCAGCCATGCTAGGAATGCCCCATCCGTGCTCTCGTCGCCCTGCTCATCGGCCTCACATGACTCTATAATCGGAGTGGCTCCCAACTGTCGAAGTCGCTTGTCTAACTTCCTTGCAGCCCAGTTAAATTTGGGGTACGAGCTGTCGCCGAGGCCAACAACGGCGTACTCGGTACCAACAAGAGTGGTAGACGACAACTTCTTTCGTAGAAGGCTAGTCCAAAACTTCCGAGCATTGTCTGGGAAATCACCCTGGCCAGTTGTTGCGACGACGAAGACGGTAAGAACGTAAAGACCCAAGTGCCCGAAGCTCACATCATCCAGACCGGCCACATCTGTGTGGAAGTGCAATCGATCGAGGCATCGGCTGACTTCCTCGGCGAGGTCTTGCGAGGTCCCTGTTTCAGTGCCATAGAGGATCAGGGCGAATCTATCCTGGTTTGGTTCGTTGTCGGTAGTCATAGTCCCGTTTTTGGAACCTACTCATAATGAGATTCAGCGCCTGCCTATTGTCCCATGTTACCGCTGCATTCAAGTTTGCTAGAAAACGAGGGAGAAACAACAAACAGCTGGCGATGTGGCGTGGTCGACAGAAAATCACTGTTCACAGGTACACATTGTTCCGCCGTAGAAATATATGCAAATCCCGATGTCGGTGTTAAGGCTTGGATGCCTGGAGCTCTACTTAGTCTGCAGAGATCCACACGTTCACCTTGAGTGCGTTATTCACATCTACTACTACATAGAGATTGCTTTTGCTGCGATTCTGGGGTGCAAGGGCATTTGGTTCGCGGCACAATGCCGCCGCCTATCCGAGGGCTTTTGCTCTTAGATACCACGCTGGCTCCCCTTCGTGATGGCATCATGTCCACAAGATTGTAAAAAAAAAGGCCGGGGAAGGTAGGTGTCAAAGCTCCAAGGCATGGGTATCAAATTGCCATAACATGGACAAGAGCCGACCAAATGCCAATTTGGACATAGTCTTCGTGGGAATTAGGATCTTCCTAAGACCATTATATCTCTAGAGTGAAAATTGAACTTCCCTTCAATCTCAATATGTCCCTCCATCATCATCACCGCCACCGAAATCGTCGTCATCATTCTCGCCCGTGTCGAAATATTGCTCGGCATTGTAATCGTCGCCGCCACCATCGTCCGACTCCTCAAATTCAGAGTCCATGGGCTCATCCTCGCCTTCTCCATCATCGTCCAAGTCATCATGATCCCTGCCTTCATCGTCAGGATAATCGTCTTCTGCATCCAGACCACTCTTCTCACCAGACTTCTTCGTCGTGGGATCCCTTCGTCGTTCTTTCGCCGCTTTGGCCGAGTTCCGTGGCCGTCGGGCTCCGCTCAGCAATGGATCTGACTCGTCTGTGTCATTTCCGTTGTCGGATCCTGCTTGGTCTTTACCATCATCCTCGTCATCTCCCACTGCTAAAGTCTCGCGCCTGCGCTTTAGGTTCTTCCTTGGAGCATCAAGAAGTGCGGCGTTGTCCACTGTTCTCCACAGGGGATGTTTTCTTTTTGGGTCTAACGTCGACCAGAGCTCTTGGGGAAATGTGTGGAGGGCTATGAGGCAGACATCAGTATGGCCGCTTTAGTGGTTATTCCTGTGCTGGGGGGGAACATACCATAGTCCCGCGTGCTTAAATCTGGCACTGTCCGTTTTTTTCTTTCATATTTTGCCGTGTACTTTTCCTGGTCATTGAAGGGGTCAAATCCGGCGCGCTTATGGACCCTTCCCTTGTCGTCCGTCAGATTGCTCGACTGGAGCACAGAGTAATAGGGTCCATTGTGAACAAAATCGCGAAAGCGCAGGTAACTCTTCACACCGGCAAGCTCCTTCGCATCAATCGGCCGCGGGACTTTCAAGTCGATGGGGGGAAACCTTGGAGGTGGCAACTTTTTTTTCTCAATAGGAGTGGCTTGTCCGCTAGGCAGATCTTGGGGATCTTCCCAGGATAGATCGGGTCCTTTCTTACCGCCACCGCGGCCACCTCGCCCTGGCATCTTGTTCGATTTTGTGAAGTTTTTGTCTCCTCGTAGAAATGGGATTGTTTGCGCTGCACTTTAAACAGTGTTGGCGGGCAGAATTGATGCGGGCGGTGTGAAACTTTGCTTCACCGCCTTCGGAGTGGAGCGAGTGTGCCTTGGGGAAGGACCTTTTCACGTGCACATTAGCCTTGCAGTGCCCTCTGGCTCTAAACCCAAAGTGGCTTAGATTCCACTTCTAGATAGGGTCCGGAACTCTCCTTTTTGCTAGAGCAGGAGTTCCCAGAAGCGCTCTCACAGAGTGCCATAGTCCTTGCTGCCTATGTTTCAGCAGGTTACCAATTACCATCCTCCATTATCAGTCCATCTGGAAGCCTCCTCCGCATCAAATCCAGTACAAGCGGAAATTCATCGAGATTATCATTCCCCGTCAGTTCATCAAGCCTAACTTGAGTTGCTGCCAATAATCTACTTCAAACCAAAAGTCCTGGAACCCACCTTCTAGATACTTGCCACCATGCACCTATACACATGCCCTCCCTCTAATGACCCAGAACATCACCAATTTCGCCCGGTCTAGACAGTTGCTCTTACCATTCCTTATTGAGGAAGGTAGTGATCTGACGTTTCCCTCGAGTTCACAAATCCACCATCCTGATCATCCCAATGGGCATAAAGTCCCGGTTCCGTTATGATTAATAGCCGTGGCGAGGAGGAAGCGATGAAGGGAAGTCGCTTGAAACGTGCTTGTAGCCCGTTTGGCTCCGATCCGTGAGGGGTGCTTGAGACTCCAAAGTGTCCATCATGTAGGCATTTCGAGGGCGAATCAGGGTAGGGAACCACCATAACAGGATTGCCACCACGGAGAGCATGAGCGTTGCGTCAAAGACATACATTGGCCATTCATTCGTCAGCAGGTAGCCATCCTCCCCAGCAGCGTACTCGACGACGCGAAAGATATTGCGAACTGTGATAAGCATGCTGACACCAAAGAGGACGTAGAGCATGGTGAGCCAACGAATTTCGGGTTGTCGAGACCGCGGAGTGGGCTGCTTGCGTAGACGGTTGTAGAATATGTAGGACACGACAATGAACACTGCAAACAGAACGATTTGTAGGAAAAGGCCTGCCAGGATAGTGAATTTGCCCAAGTCAGCTCTCTTCTTGTCCCCCTCAGCGCCAGCTAGCATGCCACCGCCGGCCATTTGGATGAGAAAGCAGAGGACATCACCAGTGACGAAGATCTTTGTCAACCAGGTTGGGCGGATAGGGGACAAGGCCTCGCCGTGGACTGCTCTGATTGTCCTCCCAAGAATCATGTAGATATTTGCCGAGAATATTGAAGGAGCGAGGAGAATCAGGAGGTATTGTACTATGTATATGCCCAAGGTACACGGGTCGTTGATACTCGTCAGCCGGACAGCGAAGCCACCAACTTCGACTATGAGGGAGATCAGTATGTCCATTCGCATTGAGGTGATAGACTTACAGCTGCTGCCGACGACCAAAATTGACATGAACCATTGCCTCGATTGGAACATCCGAAATGTATGGCCCACAGTAAGTATCCCAAACGCGACGGCGTATATAGCTGCTGCTGCTGTGGAAGGCTCGAATGGGTAGAGTCTGTGCTCCCCATCACCACAAGTTTCGACCATCCTGGTAAATCGTACAACTAGTGCAAAACGGAGAGGTTTTATGGAAATGAGAGATGAGGAGACACTACAAAACGAAGAAGCTGGATAAATCAAAAACAATTGATGTGTTCAGAATCAAACCTAATGGTCAGCTGGCAGAAGATGTACGAGCATGTTGATATTGATGCTGCAGGCGCAAGCCATTTGTATTTTATACAAGTGCATGGAAGCCCTCATAGCAAGCTATTTGCTCCAGACAAACGCGTATCCGTAACTCGTACTCGGTTCGCAATAGGAGAAGGGCCTTCCTGTTGGGCGTCTATGTTTCAGAGCAGGACAATGAGGTCCACAGCACTGGAAGTCGTGATATGGGGTTTGTGGCAGTGCTGACATAGTTGATTGAACATCATGGAGAGACCCCGTGCCGGGCATAAAGAGAGCGCCTGGGGGCCAGACTAAGTCTTTAAGGATAGTCAATAGTTTGAGAGGAGACCGTGCGAAAGGGGAGAGAACGATGTCCAAGGCCCTAAGCGAGGTTGAGCAAAGACATTCTTGTTGTCGAGAAACTCAAGGAATGGAAAGGGAACCATGCTTGGCATGGCATTGTCCAATGACAACAGCCGAGGCTAGCCACAAACTTGGTATGTCTCCCGAGCGTACGCGTTCAACCGACAATGATAAGGAGAGGCAGACAGGCCGACTGATACTCGGCCCAGGAGCCGGTTTGTCTCGTATTACCGTCAGTATACAGACTAGCGCAAGGCGCTGTGCATCTTGTGCAATGTTTATGAGCCCATCTCAGGGGCAACGCTCTTACACCGACGAAATGGTTCTGCCTAGATTTCGGCCGTGGCGTATCAAGTCAAGGACCCAGTGTGGCAGTGAAGTCTGGTTCCTTGTTGTTCATCCTTTCTAACGAAATTGGCAACACTACTCGGTCCTCCAGCCTTACATCTTGAATCAAATTGCGTCGGGAGTCAGGAGTTGGCACCTTGTAGATCAAGCTCCGCTGCATCTCGGGCCCGAGACTGGCGTGGATCAAGGTCGCCACATCTAGCTGCACTGGGAACTAGGACAACGAGGGCGCTAAAGTTTCTGCGTCTCTAGATACCGAACATTACATTCCTTCCATAGTGTCTCCTCGATGGACTCCGCACTTTGAGGCAATGTTTCCTTCAACCAGCCAACCTTGAGGGAGGGCCCAAGTTTGCTTTAACCACCCTCAGTTGGGAGCAATGAAACGGGCCATTCCATCCATCTCTCCCATCGAGGGTCGAGTTGTTCACTGATTTCCCGGATCAAGACCAAACCTTTGTCTCCTACTGCCCAGCAGTCTTCATAATCCACCATCAAGGCGCCGAAATACGCCAGAATAATCAGAGCTTCTGGCTTGCGCCGACTTAATAAGTCCAAGTACTCCTCATCCAACTGGATCGGCCAGGCCAAAAGCCAGTTGGACGTGCTATGTCTTTGAGAATCCGTCCGCGATACACAGAATGCCCACTGGAGCCTTTCAATGGCACGACTATACGCCGCGCTCGCTTCACTACTAAGATCAGAGTGGTGGGCGATCATTGCGAGATCAGTGCATGGCTGGGGGATATCATAAGGTTTGGCCGGCTGTTGCACTTGGAGAAGTGGTTTGAGGTCCGTCTGTCTGAGCTGCTGCTCCCAATTCGCAAAAGTCAACCCTTTCACGCCGCGTAAAAGCCCAACCGTCCGGATGACGTGGTTGAGGTATTGATTAGACCGAAAGTCTGAATCCTGCGTTCCGTCGGGGTCACAGAGCATATGCAGCCCTAAGAGTGAAGCAAATACGAGAACTGGTCCGCAGTTTGATTCGTCAACGTTCCTCTGTGCGGTAAAGGTGCTCAACGCTTGAGTTTGAAGCTCGATTGACTTTCTATGGTACCAAGCAGCATTTTGGGGTCGAGTATGTGCTAAATGGAGAGCAGCAATCGATAAAAGTTCATACATCAGAGGGGGGAAAGAGACTCCCATGCGGACAACTACCACCTTCCAAACTCTCTGAAGCTCATCTTCTGAAGCAAAAGTCTGGTAGGTAGCTGTGCAGTAGTGGTGGAGGAGTTCAAGGTGGTCCATGTTCAAAGGGGATTCCGCATTCGCTGCAGTCGTGTCAAGAGGGCCTGCAACATTATGATCCTGGATGATGTCCGGCCGAGTCATGACCGGCGTCGAAGTCTCGGAAATGCCCGAATCCACGACAGCTGAGATGGATGTCGCGGTCGACCTGGGAGAATCGTCAGACGAGAAGGCACATCTTAAGCTCGCCGTTTTACAATTCACGCAGGTTGGATGATGCTCGTCGCACTGTAGTCCCAGAAGTCAGAGACTAACAGCTCTTTGTAACATTCTCGTAACTCGGTGGGAGGTAAGGGTTTCGAACCTTGATGTGACGACGTTTACATTCTGAGCAGCCATGCCGAGACTTCTTATGTGGACGTCGCGGCATAAGGTGGGATTCAGTGGCTTTGAGATGGGAAGGTCGTTGATTGTATGGCTAGGTATTACAATTCTTGAATTAATCATTCGCGATTGACAGCGATACGAGCAAAAAGTTGTCGCTATAACTACTGCCATATCAGCCGCCCACAGGTCGCCTTATGAAAACCTATTTGTGGGCTTAATTAAGATTTACGCCGGAAATGTACTGCCTGGCTTCTGCGATGATACTCGTACATACGTATTGCAGAGGCTGAGTTGGTGGAATGGTTGCTGCCTGAGGGAAGCATGAAAGTGGGTATTGCTGCAAGGGACTCGCATGGCTCAGCACGACCGAGGATACACTAATTAAGCGGAGGGACTCGTATATAAGATTAGGTAAGGTCGGCTATTTCTAAGCGCAGCCTTATCAGTTGACACTACTGGTACTGTTAACTAAGCTACCTACGTCAATATCAAGCTCAGTGTTCCCCCAGGACAGAGCATGTCACCTCCCTTCCCAACCTTCGTTTTGCCAGCCCTCATGGGAACGACAAAAGCTCAGTACTATGAGTTCATCCTTCCATGGAGACGTAGGTGTCTTTCCCTCCTTCATTGTGACTAATAACCTGGTTATGCATGATGCCAAATGGAAGGCGAAGCTGGATGAGTGAAAGGGGCACCTTCCGTTCCTACCTCTTCACATAAGGTGCGCCTTCCACCCGTCACCACTGGTGATACTCTAGTAGCACTTGCCTCAATGTCAGTCTGGCACCGATCTGGTCCCAAATCAGAGCACATTTACGGATCACTCGTTTTTCCCTTCTCTCTCTCTCTCTCTCTCTCTCTCTCTCTCTCTCTCCCCCTCCTTCGCTTCATGTTCAAATTGTTCCTTCATAGCCTGCGTTTACAACCCCAGCCTGGTCATTGTCGACAAGCCTCTCCAGGGCTTATCAACGAGCAAAGTCCTCTAAAGCCTCGCTTCCATTTCGGACACTGTTCTCACCATCTTAAACACCGCCATCATATCATGCAATTCTTCTTGATTTTGCTCATTTTGGCTCTCATGGCTCGCGTTCATGCCGTTGCTATTGTCGATGTACGAGACTCCATCATACAACGGGCCGACGTCTCATTCTCGTGCCCATGCATTGACCATTGGTTCAAACATGAGCGCCGCTGGATCCGAGCATCTTCCGTTGACGGGTGTATGGCTCTAGAGACAAATGAGTCCATCACTTGGTCCCTCAACAAACTTTCCAAGCCACAACATGTCTCGAGAAGTTACCCAAATCTAGCATGCAGCCTCATAAAGCAAAGATGTTCTTGGAATTACAGTCCACTCGACCAAGTCAACGACCCTCCACAAAACTCGTTCACTCGTTCCACCGATGAGGACGCTGCTCCTCCGGACATAGAACAGTCGTCGGAACGATCGTCGGAAGCTCAGCAAGTCTGTGAAACCCTGCCGGCGACGTCTTGAAGATCTTAGCGAGGCTGCAGAGGGGGATTACAAGTGGCACGACTTGACGAACAGGGGCTGAATAAGAATTTGGGGAGCACTTAATCATGGCGTCGAATTTCAAAAGGAGACGTTGCTGCAGCGTCTTCCATCAGTGCTGAGCAATCAGACGCCAAGGGGCAATTCTAGGTACCTCGTCAGCAGACAGAAGCTGACATGTACAGGCCGCTGGAACTGGTACAGCAGTATCATTATTATCCTTAGATACTGCCAAAGGGCTCTTTGTTCAACCAAAGCTCTCATAACATTGCATGCTTTTGTTTTTGAAATCTCGTCGCTCTGCACCTGAGTGTCGCCAGCCCCGGCCAAACCAATGCCCCGAAACTAGAATAAGCTATATACAAGGCGTGCCTGCATGGTTCGACCCGCTGCTGGACGTTGAGGGTAATTGAAGTCATCTGGTCCCTGCCAAGAGTTTGTTTCGGTTGTGCGCCATGAATCGTGGTTCGCGGGGGAGTCAAACTCTGGACATCGCATCACATCTTTTCTCCATATTTTTCAGGTTCCGTTGACTCATCCTTACCTACCTAACTCGGTATTTATCTTGTTACGCCTGGGGAATTCTAGATTTCATTCATTTTTCTCAGGTTATAGTTGAAATCAAGCCAGCCTCGAATCCGTCATCGGGGTTACATCTACTACAGCCGACGTCATCACCACTCTTCCTAAGTCGACCACACTTTACTAACCCGTATTAACTCAACTTTCCTGGTCACTTCAGAAAAACCATGCCAGACCGTTCAGAAGTGGCCTATTTTGGTGCTGGGCCGGCGCCCTTACCCACACCTGTCATCGAGGCCAGTGCTAAAGCCTTTGTTAACTTTGAAAACACTGGCCTCTCGCTGGCGGAAATCTCTCATCGCTCGTCCACTGCCAACAAAATTCTAGCAGATGCGAAAGAGGCACTAACCACGCTTTATGACATCCCCACAGAGGAGTATGACATCTTCTTCATGCAAGCCGGGGGAACTGGAGAGTTCAGTGCCGCTCTGCAGAATTTAGCTGGCGCCTGGATCGAGAAGCGCCGGAGAAAGGCAGTGGCCGAACTCGGCGAAGGTAAAGATGCAGAGGTTCTTGAACGCGTGAAAAACGAGATTGAATCTGGATTCAAGGCGGACTACCTAGTCACAGGATCTTGGTCTCTCAAAGCTAGCCAAGAAGCGACGAGACTGATTGGATCCAAGTATGTCAATGTGGCTGTCGATGCTAGGAAGAGCAACAATGGCAAATTCGGCGTCATTCCTCCCGAGAAGGAGTGGAAGCTGTCACCAAACAGTGCTTTGACTTATTTCTGTGATAACGAAACAGTGGACGGCGTTGAATTCCCAAGCTTTCCAGAGTCCTTGGTGGGCGATGATGAAAGAATCGTCGTGGCCGACATGTCGAGTAATTTCCTCAGTCGCAAAATTGACGTTCGCAAGTTCGGTGTCATCTTCGTAAGTACATCAACGCCTTCGTGGTCTGTGCCGCACCTCAATTAACCCTTGAACTAGGGTGGCGCTCAGAAGAACCTGGGTATAGCCGGTATCACTGTGGTCATTATTCGTAAATCCCTACTCAGCCTCGTACCGCCCCCAGCATTCCTGCACGCGCTTTCTCCTGTTCTTCCAAGTTCAGGAGCACTTCCACCGATCATGTTCTCTTTCTCGACCATTGCTTCCAACAACAGTCTTTACAACACGCTTCCTATCTTCAACCTATACGTTGCCACACTTGTTCTCCAGAGCCTTGTCTCCGCATTTGGCTCTCAAAAGGTCTCAGGCCAAGAAGAAGTTGCAGACAAAAAAGCCAAACTTCTATACGACACTCTCGACAGTTATCCGGATGCCTATCATGTCGTCCCTGATAAGAGCGTTCGCAGTCGAATGAACATCTGCTTCCGCATCATCTCTGGAAAGTCCGAGACTGGAGTCTCTGCTGACGAGGCAAAGGAGAAAGCGTTCCTGTCAGGAGCCGAGAAACGTGGATTGCTGGGTCTCAAGGGTCATCGCTCCGTCGGAGGGATCAGGGCGAGCAACTACAACGCCGTCCCGCTTGAGAATGCACAGAAGCTGGCACAATGGTTGGCTGACTTCGCAAAGTCGTAAGGCGGAGGTTTCAATGACACGTCGGTGCACTTGTGAGAGATTCACTATCAGATGTCAGGAGAAACAAGATGTGGCTGGATTCATGTGTTTCAACTACCATGAGATAAGAACGTGAGCTTGCTCTGGATATACAAAAAGGAGGGCGTATACAAAAGCCCGAAAGGGGGGAGGAATAGATGAGCTACCAAAATATCGAGGCCGTTGAACCAGACGGGATCAAAAAGACAATAAACCAGTTCGAAATATTTTATGAAGCTAGGTCGTTCTACTTCTTCCAGCTACTTCTGATCAGTCCAGCTGGACATTGGCCCATTATCGTCCTCATGCCCCTGTCCATTCCCACGCACACCTCATCGTTTCTCTCCTGGTATTTTCGGCACAAGCGAGAGAGGCTACTCCCTACTCACCATCCAAAAAGCTCCAGACGGCCAGCGCGTGTGTCCTCACGACGCTCAGAAACTCCTTCACACTGACCCTCTCGTCGACCGCGGCCGCCATCGTCTCCGGACCGACTCCGTACACATAGGCTGGGACCTGATGATAGCGCCAGAACTTGGCGTCGGTGGCGCCCAGCGACGGGATGGCCAGTGGCCTCCTCCCAGTGACCGTCTCGGCGGCGTTTGCGAGTGCGCCGACCATCTCATGGCTGGGACTGCAGTGCGACGGTGGATTCGACGCCGCTTCCTGGACCTCATACGCGGCCGTCGTGGGGAACTCATCGCGCAGCAGTTCGTCTATCCTCGCCAACACCGCGTTCTTGAGCAAGCCGATGGGCAGCCGGATGTCTGCCTCGAAGACACACCGGTCCGGGATCATGTTGACTTTGATCCCGCCGTGAATCGTGCCGATGTTCACCGTGGGCCTGAGCACGCTCGTGTGCGCGCCCTCGCCCATGATCTCATCAATCACCTTCGTCACCTCCTCTCGTTTCAGCTGCTTGTGGACCTCGTCATCCCACTCCGGCTGGATGGCTTCGACGACGTCGACGAGCCTCCCGATCAGCCTAGCCGCAATTCGGTTTGCGCCCTCGCTGAGATGCGTGTACGCGCCGTGCACGCCCAGCGTCACGACCCTGAACGTCATGCGCAGCGTGCCTTTCTCCCCGAACCGAATGCTCTGCAGCCCGCCGGGCTCCGCGTTGATCATCACCGTCCCTTTCCACGCCTCCCTTGCTGGGTCACGCTCGAGGGGGTACCTGCTGCCGAACTTCCCACCTGTTTCCTCGTCACTCACGACCGTGAGCGCCACGCTGCTGTGCTTCCGCCTCAGGTGCTGTCGGTGCTGGTGCAGGTACGCAAATGCAATCACCGAAGCCGCCGTCCCGGCTTTCATGTCCACCCCGCCGCGCCTAAAGATAGACGTCCCGTCATAGTGCCCTGACCAGGGCCCGTCATGCGTCCAGCGCGGGTCCTGCGACGCATCGACCGGGAAGACGTCGAGGTGCCCGTTGAGAATGACTCTCTGGCCTGACCCTGACCCTGACCCTGACCCCGTAGCTCCATCTGTGCATTGAACCCCATGCTCCGCTGCCGCTGCACCGTCCCCGCGACGAACTCGGCCACGAAATTCGGCTTCTCCAGCCCGTCAGGGGCAATGATCTCCGTCGCGACTCCGCGTGCACTGAGATACTCCCGCAGCACCTGAGCCGCCGCTGCAGTGTTGCCTGGTGGGTTCGGTGACCGTGCTTGGATGAACCGTTGCAAGAGCTCAATGTGCGACTCGGCGTCCGCGGTGATCCGCTCGAGGAACCTGGCTTTATCCAGCATGCCTCGTTCACGGGCTGTCGTTCGTGTGTGTCTCATGTAAAGGTCGTTGGCGGTGTTTGTGAGACCGCGGTGTTCTCAACGTCAAGATTGGAAGCTAACTAACTATGCGATATCAATGAGCAAATTAATCTAGCCCGCTACTGCGTCTACGTAGGTACTTCGGTGACTGGCCGACTGCGTTGAAGCCACCGCTCACCCGGGGGAAAAGTTGGTCATGATCGACAATCGAGACATACGAGCAATAGAAGGCTCATTGTGAGTCATCCAGTGTATTCGCTAGGAGCGCCGATTATTCCATTGAGAGAGTACAGTACAAAGACAGTGCCCATCAATTGGACTAGTAGTCATTTAACAACCAAAGCTCGACGCTAGGGTATCTGTCTACTCTGTCTTTCTTCTGACTACGCGCCAATATTGCTGAGTGGGTTGAAGGCTTAAGCCAGGCTTTATTTCCGCAAGGCCTACACGGTCACGTGTCAAAGTGATTCATGCGCATGGAGATGCTTCATACTCACTGTGAGGTCAGAGAAGAGCAGGATCGATTCAATCAACGATATCGATTTTATCTCCTGGATATAATCTTCCGACATCCCAGTCCCGTCCACCACGCCCTCTAAATCGTACTGCTCAACCTCTTGTGTCATCATACCCCTCAACATCCACTCCTACATTTCATAATCGCTATATCACAAAAGGTCATTCATATCATGATCACCTCCAGAATTTCAAATCATCCATGAGGTTTCAATCTCCAACATTCGAGAACCGCACGCTTGCTGAAATGCATTCAGAAAATCGATGGGAAGCTAAAACGCTTAGGAATACTGGACACGAAAGAAAGAAGCAGAAAAGGATTTGAAAAATTGCTTCACGTCCTTCGTGCTCTCGTCATGTCATAGCTGTGTATGTAATTGTCGTAAAATGGTGTCCGCGTATGCCAAAATAGCGTTATGGCATTTAGTAAGAGTAAGGAAATTCGTTTTCATATTGAGGGAACTCAGCTTGAAGACGGTCTGAGCTCAGCGTCTCCAACCGACCGGTGGAGGCGGGCGACCTCCTCGGTAGACAACTTCACGTTCGATATATCTCTCTTCTTCTCTAGCCCAGTCTTGTTGTCGGGGACGAGGTGGTGGCGGCTCAATGGCAAGTGGTCGTTGCTCAACTGGTGGAGGAAGAACTCGGTTCTCCCATTCCATCTCCTTGATTCTTTTTTTGCGTTCCTTGCGTATGTCTTCTGAGAGGCCAACGAGTCGCGAGATATCTTCCTGGTTGTCAAGGTTAGAGATCAAGCGGCAGGATCCTTGATGGGCGAATAGACTCACATATCGTAGATAAGCAATGATATAATAGAAATCATCAGTTTCCTCATACTCGTAACCCATCTCCTGAATGGCTTCCTTCACAACCAAGTCTTTGGTAACCTCGGTCCACAAACCGTCTGTCGGGTTGCGCTCCTTACCATATCTCTTCCCAATATCTCCGTTGGTTGCAGGAGCGGGGGAATGTCTCGGGTCAGGTAGTAGTGCAGGTAGCGGTGCGGGAGTGTGTCTCCCGACTTCACCAGTGTAGCCTTCCTCAGCACCATCTGGAAAGAACTTGCTGCGGCGGACACCATTGTATCTTTGCCATGTAATTTCCTGGGCGCCACCGCCCGCACCATCCATCCTGACCCGATTGGTGCCAGGTGGGACATCGACCAGTGCCCAGTCGCGAGTAGCTCCATGGTAAGCTTCGCCGACATAGGCCCTATCAAGAGCCCGTTGATTGTAATACTCGGCTTCTTCTTGTACATCACGCTCGTACCCACGATAATCACGTCGGGCAGGAGGATCATAATAAGCTTCCCGTGGAGGGGGCGGAGTGGAATATGGCGCCACGCTTCGTGGTGGTGTGTGTGCCTCATTCCTGTCGATGATGATTTCTTCATTCTCAGTGCGGCCATTACGGGTCTGGGTCCGACTGATCTGAATCCGTTCTTCGGAGCGAGCTCGTACGGAAGCTGGAGCGGGGGCTGGCGGAGGTAAGGGAGGACTGGGAGGGGATGGAGGACGAGAAACAACTCTTGGCCGGGTGGGGTATTGCACCTCGAAGCCGTGGTCAATGTGGCGATGATGCGTGATGACTTCTTGGTGGATGGTAGGAGCATTGATGATTTGTGGTGCAGGAGGTTGAGCGGGACGGGGAGCAGGGGCAGAGGAGATGGAAGAGGGTGATGGTGAACGGGAGCTCTTGCGGATGATGATCTCTTGACGGTCGATATCACCACTGCGGCCCCTTAGCTCATCACGTCTAATGATGATTTCTTCGTTGGAGCCACTGCTAGAACGTCGAGCACGAGATCTCGCCCGCTCATGGGACTTTGGCCGTGCCAAGGCATAATCGTCGTACCGACGGGGATCCAATTTCTCCTCTTCTCGCCGTATGATGATTTCGTCGCGGTCGACTTCACTCCGGGGTCCACCTCTGCGAGAGATTGTGTCGCTGTAGTCATCATAACGGGAACGACGGTCGCTCTCCTTTTCCTCCCGTCGGATTATAATCTCATCTTTGGACGAGTTGATCTCGCGGGGAGGGGGCGGCCTATGATCGTGATCCTTTTCCTCCCGTCGAATGATGATTTCTTCACGTTCACGTTCTCGTTCCCTCGGTGGTGGAGGCCGCCGATCAGGCTCCCTTTCGTCTCTGCGGATTATAATTTCCTCACGTTCGGCTTCCCTTTGCCGAGGAGGAGGGCGGGACTCGGATTGATCTCTTGTGATGATAATCTCTTCCTTTTCAATCTTTCTCTCTGGTTCTAGAGAAGGAGATCGACGACGAGGGCGCGGGACAAACTCAAAATCCTCTCTCTCTCTGGCCCTGAGGACAACGGGGCCAGCAGCGGTTCGACCATAGTCTTCTCGTAGGAAAGCTGGGGTATTAGAAGATCGCTCTCGGACGTCATCCCGAATGACAACTTCTCGTTCTCGCACAGCTGGGGGCCCTTGTGCAGGAGAGGCCCGGCGGTAGTCTATCTCCTCATCTACATAGCGATCTTCATACACCCTTCGACCGCCTCTCGAGACGGTCGATCGTCGGTCGTCATAGGTGGAGACGTCATCGGCATAACGCCGGCCTGCCATTGTATACGGGGCAGGGTTGGACAGCTGAGTTCGCTGCTCGCAAAGGCCGATCTAGACAGATGATTGCAAATCCAGCAGAACAAAACGCCGGCCGATGAGTAAGTCCAGAAAAGCAAGAAGGGAAAGCAAGTCTCAAAGGCGTAGGGTGGAAGAACGGGAGCTGGTTGAGTGCTGGAGACCGCTGGAAGGATGAGACCTCGGAAGTGATGAGGTGAGGTTAGGCAATGTGAGGTGAGTTGGGAGGAGAGGAGAGGAAGGTGGGCTGCGTTTGCGGTGCATGCGGACACTGCACTTGACAACTTGTGACCCGAGAGTGTGAGAGAGTGTGAGAGTGTGTGATGGAAATGGGACGACGTGCAGATTCAGCGGAGATGCTTGTGCAATAATGAACCGCTTTTAAACTACCAGTACGGATGATGGATACCAGCTTCTGGTCGTCCCTGGTAGAAACTTGACCTGGCCAACGCTCAGCTGGTGGTATTTTTTGGCTGGGGCGTTTGGGCGTTGAGAGCCCTCCGTACTCCATACTCGGGAGCCCTTAGGCGTAGGCGCTGGGGCAGCAAGCCTGAGTCGGCGCTCATGCTAGTAGCCTAGTAGTAGTGGCAGCCACCAACATGTGACGTAGATTATGCATTCGAGCCCAATGACTCCAAAAGACGCCCTACCACTGCAGCTGCCAGGAATTTCAACGCTACTCGCCCCTCACTCCCATGAGACCATGAACCCATTAACCATTGATAGGATAGATAAGTGCCCTGGCTGGTGTTTGTCGTATCCAGCCTATGTCGGGTTATGCAAAGAACCAAGTCCAGCTTGTGGCATCTCGTCAACTCAGCCTCTGTCAGTGTTTGTTGTTTGTTCCATGCGTTCCTTTACAGCTTGCCACCCATCCATGTATCTCATACTGACGCCCAGGCGTGCTGGAGAAGGATGGCTAAGCAACAGTAGTAGAAACGGCCAGACCCGTCCGAGGGACCTTGCCTTGAAGCCGAAGTCTTGCAGCCTAACCATCCTGCGTCATAGGGATCGCCTTCTCCGCCCCTTGTCCATCCTACCGATAGCCCGCAAGCCAGGACAGCCTTGTTCAAAGCCTCCTAGCCGAATCTCTTGCCTCATCTCCTACCTCGCCAACTCCATCATTGGGCATCAGCTGGTCGGGATCAACAGAAACTTGCACACGCACACAAATCACCGGCTACCGACTATGGTGGTGGCAAAACGCAAAGTCACCAGACCAAGTTAGAGTCTGACATAGATTGTGGTCTTCTATGTAAACCATGGTGCCTCATGCTAAACGGGGCATCTTTGAAGACGACGAGGACAATGGTCCGAGACACTGTACAATCGACTCGCTTCATCGTCAAATCCTGTGCCAACGCCGAAAAAGCATCTGATTTCTGTCGTGTGGTCAGACCTGTCCGGCCCAGGCCCTTATAGCCCACCTTTCGTTCGTGGTCAGCTACATCCAGGCCCCAGCCACTACTTGCCTTGTGGCAATGCCTCCTTTTCATATCCTTTATGGTACAATGCGTCTGAGAACACCTCCCAATGCCATATTTCAATAAGCAAGCATCCATACTTGCAAGACGAAGAAGAAAGTACGTCTCGTCGTTAGATCATTCCATTAAGGCACAGTGATTCCCAGTGCTGTGCTGCTTCCTAATCCTGCATTCCTCCGGAGCAAATCTCGCTGGTGGCCGTGGGGACCCTCTTTGCACTTTCGTTATATCAAGAGCAAATGATGGCCGTCGACTCGATTTCTCGAGTGTTATTAGTGGTTCAGCACCAATTTGACATCCTTGTCAAGCTTCAGGGATCAGGATTTGCGACCTAGACAGTTATTAGCACAGCGGAACTCCCGGACAATTCGGTCAAAACCTACTCTTAATTGTCGCGAATAATCTTGGTTGTCTTGAAGCGATACATCGCTGAGGCGGCTCTCGTCATGAATATACAGCGCATACGGGTTAAGTCTAGCGTCCGTATTCACGCTTCGCCGGTCGAATGCTGACGACGCCGTGTTGGCGCTTCGTGGATCATTACCTGGTGTCATCCCCTGTGTGTTGATTCGAGGGGCCTTGGTCCCCAGCAGTCCCGATGACGACAGTTGACTAACTTGCCGCGACGGGATGTTGTTTGAGGGAGATTTTTCGCCTGTTTGATTGGTGTATGTGCTCTCGGTGCCGGACGCCTGCTCACGATGTTGACGCCGCCGTCTAAACCATAGCCACACAGCGACTCCTATGAACACACTGATTCCCAGTACAACTCCAAGAACGATCCCAACGACTTTTCCTGTGTTGACTCCACCAGCCCCTCCCGTAGAGGACTGCCCAAGCGTAGCATCGGAAGTAGCTGTGGAGCTTGGAGTAATTACGACGGTACGAACTTCACCAGTCACGGTAGTGATGCTCGTGTAGATTTCCGTTGGGGTTTGGGAGGCCGCGGATGAGGATGTGCTTGTCGATGAACCTCGAGTAGTGGATGACCGAGTCTATTTCTGGTCAGTTTTTGGTTGGCCGAAGATATATCACGCTGATAGAAAGGTTCGGGGATGGTGGTATTGGGCGTAGGCCCGGCACAAAAGAAAGGAAGATGGAGTCTTCATACTCTGGAGCTCGAAGATTCCGTAGTGGTAGTACTCGACGTAGTCACCAAGTTATCCTCACTGGAACTCTGAGAACACTCGATGGTTATTACCGTTGAAGGAGAAGGAAAGGTATACGGCAGACAACAAACTCAAACACAGGTGGGAAAGTACTCACCGAGGGAGATGACGCCGTGGTAGAATCGGACGCAACGATTCCAGATGAGGTACCCAAGGGATTGGCTGCGCCAAGGAGGTAATAACCATATAAGCCGGCATCGGTGGAGCCGCACCAATCATCTGGAAAGCCCGGACATTGTTGATTGCAATCAGAGGTGCTGACCTGTTCCAGGGGAATATAGTTGGAGCACCAACAATTTTCGCCTTGAAGGACAGCAAAGGCATAGGATCCTTGGCAATGACCTTGACATTCTCCATTGGATTGGTATATGTACGAGTCTAGCGACATCGATATCAGTCTCTGATTTGAGAAGGGGATCTACACAAAACTCACAGACTGGGAACGAGCCAGCATTGTTCTCCGGCGAGCAATAGGAAATTGCGAGCCCATGGACTTGGAGTGCCAGAAACTGATAGAGGATGGTAAATAACATGGCGGTGGGCCAGTAAGAACTAGACGGGAGGTTGAGGAGCATCTTGTACCAATCTAAACCAGCTCTTGGAGTGTCAAAAATGCGGCGAGTCAAGCGTGCAGGGGCATTTGAGCTTGCGTCCCCGCCCGCTTGTGGCTCTGTGAAGAGTTGTTCAGATGGTGAGCGGTGGGTTGTCTCAACGAAAGATGCGGTCCGTTTGTTGGTTCTTCGGAGATCGATGGGTCGTAGGGACCTTGGTGGCAGAGGGGGACGGAAGTTCTTGTGCCGCCAGTCGACTCAATGAAGATATAAAGGGATGAACGCGTGGGAATTAAGACTCTGATTCAGATGATTCAGAGACGAGCGATTGTCGAAGAAGCCCGCGTCGACATAAGTGGCGAGTGCTGACCTGCAGGTGGAATGGAATGGCAACTGTGGGGAATGAGTCGCCTTGGTGTATCTAGCGACCGATGGATATGAGTACAAGATGCGGAAGATGCGAGAAATGGTTGTTTCAAGGTGTAATGTTGACCGGGGGAGAAGGGAAGACGAAGTCGGTGGATGGGATGGTGTGCTGTGGTGATGCGTACAGAGGAAGGAACGGTGGGAAAGTAAGAGGCAGGCGAGAAGATTGTAAACAGGGCACAGGGATGGCAGTTAGTGAGTGGTGAGTAGTAGCAATGGCAGCGGCGGGACACCACGCAGGTGGGCAAGGAAACAACTGGGAAAAGCTACTGACTTGTGAGAATCGGGCAATAATGTCGCGGTGGTCAAGCTTTGAGCGTGAGGGCGATCAACATATCGGTAGCAGTCATGAAAGACAAGGACTGCGTAGTCCGTACGAGTATGTACTCCGTGCACGGTCACCATAAGCCAAGTCCGCCGGGTCGTGGAGATTTTGGCGAGCTGGGAGAGGTAGCGACAGTGGGTGCACAGTGGATAGGCGGTGGATAGATGGATTAATGGAAATACGGAAATATGGAGCCAAGTCGCCAATGACTGTCGCCCAGATAAGATGGCAAACTGGGAAGGGAAAGAACAATGAAGATGAAGCTCGAGGTGGAGATGGGAAGAGGGAAAAACGGGAAAGTGATGATGCAGGTGAAATAAGAGCAATAGAGCTTTTAGGATGCTTTGCTAGTGGGCAGCCGCGATATGATAGCGCCGGCTGGCAGGTGCCCACCCTTGGAGCCCGCGCAATGACCAGGATGCACCAGGAAGCCCAGCAAGATATCCACGATCTACAGCCACTGGCGATTCGTTGGGACCTCGACTAGCTGGGTCAGTGCCTGCCGGAAGGAGCGTTAACTGCTCTGGTGTCTCTCTTCTTAGCCAGAGTCTAACCATCTCTGGCCATCGCACTGCCAACATTCCTTCACCCAGCAAAACCATGAATACCTTACTCGTAAGCACCGATTTACTGGCAGCTGGCAGACTGGCAGACTGGCAGACTGGCAGTTGGCACCGTTGTTTATCGATCCTTCCCTTTTGCCACTGGTCATTTTTGAATTTCGCTTTGAGGCTCGGGGTGCATCATCGCCTGAGCTTTATTTCTGTCTGTTATGGGCCGGTCAATTATCTATTCTACCCACGTCATCTTTGCGCTGTACGAGGCACTTACCACTGGAGCAGACTGGATGAGATTGCCGCTCCTCAAATGGACCGTTTATTGATTGCGATCATGTTTGTTTTTTGCCCGAGCTTAAAGTTTAACCTTGCTCTCTTGCAGGCCTCCTCACTTTGACCATTCTCCACGGCCTGTCATGTTTCTCACGGCGCGCTTTTCCGGGTGGCAAACATCGGGTGTCAATATTAATTATCAACACGCCTGTACCCAATCAGTGAAGGCTCAAGCTGCTGGTGGACGTCCTGTCCATATGAAGTTCCCCTCCTGTCGCTGTGCAAGGCTCGTCGATCTTAGGGAATATTCTACGACACCTTCCGAGGGTCTGTTGAGGACACAGTTGTGCTCAGCCGAGGCTGCGGAAACCCATTTCCCACGAAATTAAAAATGTGTATACAGTATTCGCAGTCCCGCCTCAGCGTGAAAACGAGACAGCGCACGAGTACCAATGTGCACTGGGTCAAGGTGTGTGCTAATGCTTGAATTGCACTTCGCTCTGCTGCCCTGACTGAGGGGCCGATCCAATCGTATGGGTAGCAGTAGTCATGCACTTACTGTACGACAATACAGAGTAATGTGTGGCGCCTGCGGTGTCACCTTAAACCCCCCATCGCTTGTAGAGACACTGCATGCATTGTGTCTTGCTTTGCACGCCCTGGTGCTCTGCAGGCCAGTCACGAGTCACGAGTCACTACCCCCGATCCTTTCAAACCTCGCCAGTTCTAACCAATGTTGCCCACTCGTCACGACCACCTGCTCTCAACCACAATCTTTCAGCCACCTTTTGCTTTCTGTAGTCTTGTCACTTGTATCTGATTCGTACGCAGTACGGGTACTCCGTAAGGATGACGTCTTTCTTGCTTCTTGGGCTGGACCTCGCGCTCACCGTATTCCGAGACCCCACGTGTTTGTGTGACGAGATCTTGATTCATCATACTCCGTACACGGTATGTACTAGCATGTAAGACGAAATTCCCGCAATGAGCCAACATCGAGCAGTCTGCCATGGGAGGCTTTTCCTACCTATACTCTTTTGCTCGCCGAAGTCGGTCGAGCTCTTTTAATTAGCCAGGTCTCGCACGATCCGTAAACTGCTCTCCTTCGAATGTGCAGGGAATGTGCAGGATAGAGGCTGAAGGTCCTCATTCGCTTCCGCTCTCTCTCTCTCTCTCTCTCTCTCTCTCTCTCTCTCTCTCTATTGCGTTATCGCAAATACGAATTATCCCATTCATCAAGGTTCCAATTAGCTGCACTGGTGCACAAGTCTGACCAGGGGAGCTTGACCTTTGTAGTGCGGGACGCGCCCAGAGTCTCTTTCGGGCTCCTCGGGCCAGTCTCCGCACCACTTCCAGGCCTTACGAGTAAGCAGCATTTTGCAACCAGCCTCCTCAACTATGAGTACTACTTAGCACTGACGGGCTAGTATCCGTGTATAGCTAGCAGAGTGAAGATCATAAGAAGATCATGAATCGCCCACTCTGGCACAGGGTCACCCATGCTGGATTTGAGAAATCTTGTTTTTCCAAGATGGTACATGCCTCGGCGCCCAAGGGTACGGGTTACTCTACAAGTAGGAAGAAGCAGCGGGACCTCATCATCCGCCCAGGGTCCAACTAGGGCAGGTTTCCCACGTGGGGAGTAACATGAACCATCCGAGCTTGCGGCAGGCCTCTGCAAACTAATCGATACTCCGTAGAGTCTCTAACAATGGCCTGGGGCAATGTGTTGCTCGTGATTCATGAATTATAGTGCTCTTACATGGGCGGAATAGGGTACATTCGCACAAAAGCCCAGGTACAATGCCAAGCATCACCTGGAGAAGCTATAAATGCTGGTCTGGCCTTTCTCTGCCAATAAGTCAGACGCCGCCGATGGGGCAAGAAAAAGACCAGAAGTGAATATTCCCTTTGAACTCTTGAGTCTTGAGTCTTGACTCCTGAGAGAAAAGGATCTTCAGGTCCCCAGCTCGTGTTCGTTTCATGTGGCGAATGTTTGTTGTTTCGGAGAGGGTCAATCTTAGATTGCGGGAAACGAGATTGTGTAGATCTTGGGGTGTGATGTCTCGTATTCCGTGATCTCGTGGGTGGATCTACAGCAACAACGTCATCTGCACGTGACAGCAGCCCATTCTTCAATCGGAATTCGTGCTCCGGGGCGGCTTGTCCACTTTCCAAGCCGCACACATTTGATTGCGGCCCCATATCTCATTTCAATGCTCTCCGCACTCCTGCGTCTTCCTTTGGGATATGGTGAGCTGCTCAATCTCAATAGCCCACCTCACCATCATTACTTTATCTACCCAAAGTTGAAGAAAGATAAACGAGACATCATCTCCCGGTCCCGGCAAGTCCCCTATACCGGGCACGGAGTGCCCATCTGACTTCTCGGTGACATGAAGGGTGCGGAGAGTTGAGTCAGCTTCGAGCATGAGTCACGTGACAAGGCTACAAGGCTGAGTTGCAAGCGGCCTTCCGAACAAACGCCGTGCTCTTCAAATAGTACTCACAATTCCAGCAAGGGAATTGAACCCCGTCACCATGGACACAAGGTTACCACTCAATGCTAGCTGCCTCCCCAGTACGATAGATACTTGCCTGAAACTGTTAGTTATCGGCTTACCAAAGCTCATATTGTGGCTACCGAGGTAGATAACGCCTGAAGAGAGCAAGAATGGTGTGCTTTACGGACCCTCGCGGTGATGAAAAATACTGGGGCTTTTGGTTTTTGCAGCCCGAAACCTCAACGGTTGGGGGCATTCCACTGACACTATGATGCATCTATGTATGTATGCCCTCTAACCTACCTCGGCAAGTTCATGTTCATACAAGTACGCACATAATGTAGCATCTGATCCGCAAATATGCTGGTGGCAAGTGTCAAGACATTGACTCTGGGACGGTTTGACAATGATGATAACAGTGATAAGAAGAAGAAATGGTACTCGATACAGAGTACAGTACTGTTCTGGATGTCGCATAAAGAAACTATCTACCCACCGCAATGACGAAAAACCTATCTGCTGGGTTCATTGTGTTGATTTTCTGACCAGCCGCTTTGACCGGGGCCACCGGGCTTGCTCAGTGGATGGAGAGGTCGTAGTTTTCCGAGAGATTGCCGCGGAGCTGCAACCAACCAAAATCAAGAACTCGTGGTCGGAAGGGACAATTCCGACACCATCCCGCGGGGGCATGATCGTATGAAACGTGGCTTTCACGTCTTACATTGAGATTCTCGAGAGAGGAGTTTGACGAGAACATTCTCAACGTCGATCATCAAGGCGCCGAATAGCATGGATGAGGTTGCCTTGGGGCCCATGTTCTTCTTGAAATGTTACACGAGGAAACGCCACAGCCGGTGGTCGACAGCGGAAAATGAACGAGCTCGGTTCTCGAACACTTGGCCGATTTGTGGAGAGGGCATGAAATTCGACGAAAACCCGCAATCCGCAAAATATCTTCCCGATTGCTCTTCAAGAACCATCAAATCCATTATTTTATGTACGGAGTACCAGACGTATATCATGGACTTTCACCATGACTCTTTCATGCTGCTGCCATTCACCGTTACCAAAAAGCAAACAGCCTAGCTCAATCGAGCGCTTCGGCAGCATGACCTTGGTCTCGGCATGTCTATCGGCTGGTGACCACTAAATCTTTCTACGCGGGATGGGAGCTCCCTGCTCCAGAAAATCTTCCGGCCGGCGCTGCCCGCGGATGACCAAGACGGAGTGCCCCATGGGACCTTTTTGAACCTCGGGTAAGATCAACGAATAATGTGCGAGTTTACTCCGCGATGGAGGGTTTCGACTCCCAGTTATCTCCAGCTTGCATCCCTGGCTGCATCAGCTCTTCTCGACTTCCGGTGGAGGTTTGCCATATGCACAGCCGACAGCTGCAGTCGTTCTCTGGCTAAATATCGCGGCCCTTCATTTGTATTCTTCATTGATTACCATCATACTGCAGCAAAGATGGTCTTCTACCCTGAGAAATGGGTGCCCGAACTCCCAGAGATCCCTGACAATGTTCCCATATGCGATTTCATGTTGGATGAGCAATACGGAAGACGTCCCTACTCCGAATCTTGGGATACATACACCTGCGCCTTGAGTGGGAGGTCAATAACTGCTTCCCAACAGAAGGAGCATGTTGAAAAGTTATCCCGCGCATTGGCCCAGCAATTCGGGTGGAAAGTTAATGAAGGAACCGAGTATGACAAAGTCGTCGGCGTCTTTGCGCTCAACACAGTACGGTGAATGCCCAGTTGAACCCGCAATTCGCTAACTAGCCCAGATCGACATCATGTCCCTATCATGGGCTATCCATCGACTGAACGGTGTCTCCTCTCCAGCCAATGCTGCATACAACGCGGATGAGCTAAGGCACCAGTTGACGAATTCCGGCGCCAAGTTTCTGTTCACCGTCCTGCCCTTACTTCCTGTTGCATTGGAGGCCGCTGAGAAGTCTGGCATCTCCAAAGACAAGATCTTCATCTGCGAGGTTCCAGGCGATGGGGAATACCCAAAAGAGTTCAAGACCCTCTCGCAGTTGGTGAAGGAAGGTGAATCAGCACCCGAGATCGAGCCTGTGAAGTGGACCAAGGGCCAGGGCGCACGACAGACCGCATTTCTATGCTACTCAAGTGGTACTTCAGGCTTACCGGTATGTCTGTGTCGATCCGTGCTTCAAATTGGTTTTTCTAACGATCCAGCAGAAAGGTGTGATGATATCTCACAGAAATGTGATCGCCAACACAGTCCAAATCTCTGTATATGACAAGCTCGGCCGCGACAAGATCAGGCCGGGTTATCAGGACGTTGCCCTCGGTCTACTACCTCAATCCCATATCTACGGCTTAATCGTCATCTGCCACGCTTCGACTTACCGCGGAGACCGTGTGATCGTCCTACCAAAGTTTGACCTGCAGCACTATCTCACCGCGATCGAAAAATATCAGATCAACACACTTTACATCGTGCCGCCTATCATCATTGCCATGGTCAAGAACCCTCAGCTTCTGAAGAAATTCGACCTATCGAGTGTGAGACAGATCTTCACTGGTGCTGCTCCTCTAGGCAAGGAGACAGCCGAAGATCTCTCCGCCCAATACCCTCAATGGCAAGTCCGACAAGGTTATGGTCTTACCGAAACGTGTACAGTCGTCTGCTCCACAACGCCTGCAGATATTTGGTTTGGATCGTCGGGTTGTCTCATTCCAGGCTATGAGGCCAAGATCATGAGTGCAGAAGGTAATGAGATCACAGGATACAACCAAGCAGGAGAACTTCTGGTCAAGTCACCCAGTATCGTCTTGGGATATCTGAAAAACGAGCAGGCCACCAAAGAGACTTTCGTGGACATGCCTGAGGGTCGGTTCATGCGGACGGGTGATGAGGTCGAGATTCGTAAGTCCCCAAATGGCAACGAGCACATTTGGGTTGTCGATCGCATAAAGGAGTTGATTAAAGTCAAGGTAACCGCTGCCCCCTTTTTACATAAACTTCACACCTGACAAAGAAACAGGGTCTACAAGTTGCACCAGCCGAGCTGGAAGCCTGCCTTCTCAACCATCCGGCCGTGGCTGATTGTGCTGTGATCCCCGTTCAAGATGACAGAGCGGGCGAGTTACCAAAGGCTTTTGTCGTCAAGTCGAACTCGGTAGGATTAGAGGAAAGCGAAGCCGCCCTGAAACGCAGCATCAGCAAACACGTTGAGAAGGAGAAGGCTCGGCACAAGTGGCTCGCCGGAGGAATCGAGTTTATTGACGTTATTCCCAAGAGCCCCTCCGGAAAAATCCTCCGGAGGTTGCTACGCGATAAAGACCGTGAAAATAGGCGTAAGGCTGGGCCTAAGTTGTAAAGCAGACTGGGACTCCCCTTTTGGGACTTGGGGATACCTTCTTGTTTTCATACCGCTGTCCAGTGTTTGTGACCTGGGAGCTTTTTAGAGCAGAAATTCGGCTACCGTGAAAATTAAACGGCCTCGCCATTGTGCCGTGCAACATAACTAGCTGTTCATGTATGAGCAGAGTCGATAGATCCTCAGCGATGCAACAATAGTTTTCATTTGGTTGGCAAAATCCAGGCTGCCACGAAAAAGATAATGCCTCGACCACTTTCTTATGACGTGCGAAGTTTCGCAGATGGACGGCTCCCACTCGGAATACCCAGTTCGACATCACGGCCTTGCTACTATTATGAATATAACATATGCCAATTCAAAGCATGGGAAGCAGGGCAAAAAGAAATTGCATTAGCCGCGAATCGAACGCGGGGCCCATCGAAGTTGGATGGCAACGATGGATTTTACCACTAAACCACTAATGCTGTCATGACGGGTTATTGGAGGGAAAGCTGCTACTAAAATATATAAATCTAGCTTATTCCTAAGGGGCTTGGTTACTAGCTTCACCGCTTGGAGCACCCCGCCTGCACCCCGCAAGGTGTCTGAATACCTCAGGCCGACCACCTCACAGATCCAGCACCATGGACAGATTCCAACGTTCCTGGCTCAACTCACGAGGCTGAAGATTCAAGAATGTTTTTCCACCCCATGGCACCCACATGGCACCCACATGGTCTCCGTTGACGCGATTATCTACTGTTCAGTGAGGCGTGTTTCGATCTACAAGATGTTCACAGGGATCTTGTCGTTATGCAAAGTCTGACCCATTGGCGAGAGCTTCTTTGGCTTACTCATCTCTCTCTCTCTCGGTTACTAGTACTAGCACATTCCACCATCGGTGAGATTCGAAACTAGCCTTCGACTTCTTGAGTGACAACATCTCTCACGAGTATACGATATGTTGTGGCATTGTGTTCAACTAGCGGAACAGGCTGGATCGACCGTCGATGCAAAACGAGGGACCGATGATGTCATCGCTTTCTCGGCGATCCTCAGTAGGGCTCGAATTTGAATTGCTGACTTCCCACCAAGTGGTGAAGTAAGTAAGGTAGCCATCGACGTTTAACGGCAATTCTATGAGGCTGTCATAGTTTGAGTTGCTCGACATCTACTCGCACGCTATCGTGATAGAAGAATAGAAGTGTGCATCCGGGAAGTGGGCTCATCCTCGGCTGCTACACCCGCAATGGCTCTCAGTCTCTACCTTCTAACATTCAACTGCGCGCGTACACTTGTCCAGCCTGATAGCTTTGCACCTTACCTGTTCCATGCGCTGGAGCCCAACTCGCCATCACCAGAGTTGCTTGTATTGTCCCTACAAGAGCTTGCCCCGATTGGTCCCGCATTTCTAGGAGGATCCTTTCTCACACCATACTTCAACGCGTTCCGTAAGGTTGTCAAGCTTGCGTCCAAAGATCACACTTATGTCAATGTGGTATCAAGCAATCTCGGCCTGACAGCGATCATGGTCTTTGCCAGAGACGATGTCGTCGACAACGTCAACTGGCTTCACACAGCCGAGGTGGGACTTGGCGTCAGTGATATGGGCAACAAGGGTGCGGCTGGAATCAGGCTAGGGTACAAAACAAGTGACTCGGAAGAGCTTGAATTGACATTTGTTGCGGCTCACCTTGCCCCAATGGAAGATGGACTTGATCAACGGAACGAGGATTACCAAAACATTGTTCGCAGACTTGTCTTTACACCGAATCCTAGGCAGAAGCCCATCGCACGTGGTGAAGAAAGGGAGGATGCACCCCTGTTACAGCCCCCCGTACCCGCAGACGGACACGAAAACAGCATCTATTCACCAAGCTCATACCTTTTCTTCGCTGGAGATCTCAACTATCGCACATCATCGCTTCAACCGTCGCCGCAAGATGCCAAAGAAAAATTCCCTCAACCTACAAAGGACGAGGAAGATCCCAAACATTTTACGCACCTCCTGGCAAACGACCAGCTCACTCAGCAAATTAAGGCTGGCAAGACTCTGCATGGCCTGAGCGAGGCACCCATCGAGTTTCCGCCCACCTACAAGTACAATACTGACGCGAGCAAAGCTGTTACCCTGGATGGAGGAGAAGAATGGGACTGGGCGCGTCACCGCTGGCCCAGCTGGTGCGACCGAATATTGTTTCTGCACAATGACGGGGTCACGGTTGACCCACAGAAATACACGTGTCTGCCGTTGTTTGCAACCTCGGATCATCGTCCCGTTGCATTGTCAGCGACGGTGCCATTGAGGCCATTGACGAATGCAAGTCATATCCAGGAACCTCCGTTCAACATCGACAACGAGTGGAGAAGCCGCAGATCATTGGCCCGGAGGAAGGAATTGATTGTGGGTATGGGTGCTTACCTGGCATTGACCCGGGAGGGTAATGGACTGGCATTGGCAACGATTCTGGGTGTCGTGGGTGGTTGGTTGATTATCAGATCGTTGCTCATCGTGTGAGAATCGAGACAAAGCCGGTCAGTGGGTCCTTGGGCCGGGATTCCAGGGCACCTTTCTCTTTCTCAGACCTATCCTCAACGTGGAGTTACACTGGTGACTCAGGATGAGTTTCCTGTGCCAACAAAAAAACGAACTGATTGAAGCGCTGAATGGGGCTGCTCTGCCGAACGAGGTAGCAGGATTACGCGAGGTCGAAATGCTTCGACGCTGATTCTAGCGGGAGCCAGGGAAAGCGTACGAGTAGTCTCCGTTGATCAGCGACCTGGGGCCCCCCCACCCAAACCTTACTCTCTTTCTGGAAGATGGCCTGGCGAGTCGAGAACGGAGCACGGCGTACGAGCTACTACTAATACTACTGGTTACCTTATGCCTCAGACAGATACTCCCTCCTGGCATGGCTCCTGCACACGTAACTCGTACGAGTAGTTGGGTTTATGGATACTCTGGGTGGTTCGGAAATGACATGATTTACGAGTATGTGTAAGGGTTCGATCATGTCGAAGGACTCCGGACGGGAGATGAAGGACCGGTACCCCCGGGGCCCAAATGGGCATCGATTATAAGCAGATGCTGGCTGATGAGTCGTCTTTGTTTCCCCACCTCGCCCTTCAATCTCTGAGGCAGAATCTTCCGACAGACGCGACTGACTGTGCAGCTGACATGACACTGCTATGGTTGCCCCGTGACTCGAGGCTAGGGGAATCTACCCGTGCTACTACTGCATACTGTACTATGAGTGATCTGATTATGCATGACCTCGCTCCAGCAGTTGATCAACTACGACCACCCGACGCAAACATGAGTAGAGTTCGCAGTGTTGAATCTTTGCAACACCAAAGGGCCCTCAATACGCTCCTCCGAGGTTACAGAGCATCAGAGCATCGGAGCTCGCGCCGGGTTCGTGTAAGCAATGTGATCCAGGTCATGCCGTTTGATGGAAGGCAGGTCTGGACCGTCAGCTGGTCGAGTCTCATGAGGCCTGGACCGCCAGCCACCCGTCCGGCTTCGAACCGGCTCAGCTGTTGTGTGCCCATCAACAAGAATGGAACGCGAAGCAAATTGGAAGTTGACTTCAAACCGAGTTTGTTCCCTGCATGTCTCGGCCAAAAATGGCTGTAGCGACTCATCCCTGTGATAGGTCGAACCTAATGGTACGGGCTAGGTGGTCTGAGCTGAGCTGAGGGTCGGGTCAAAGGTGTGTGTGTATATGAGTTGGGTTAGCCGGCATTAGGGGTCAAAAATAGGCTGTAGGAAAACGGGCGTGATTTGGCGACTTCGATCCCATAATCAAGATCTGTGCAGTCCCGAGCCCAGGGCCGACAGACGATGGGAAGTGGTGCAGTGCGATGGCTGTCGATGCTGTGCCTGTCCTCCGCAGGGAGTACTCGTTGTAGAGACTGCATTACGATTTCAGTTTACCAGGTCGCGACAGCGGATACCCGAGCTATCCGCCCGGCGGTGCAGGTTAGGCAGAGAGTGAAGCCTGGCAGGCATGACTAAGGCCCCCGTCGGCCGGGCTCTGGGTGGGCTCTTAGGGAAGGCTAAGTGCCGACAGCCTGCATTGGCAACTCTACCGGTATCGGGCAAGCCGCAGTTATGCCTGACGAGTCTCCGAAGACAAAAGTTTGGTGAGGTGAGGTGAGGTGAGGTGAGCTGTGCAGTGCAGCACAGGGCAGTTTAGACACAACGGGACACACACATGAGCATCTCGACTGCCCATGACCCCGAGGGTTAGTGTTGTGTTACATTGAACACCTCAGAAGGAGTTGACGGACAAAGTGCAATGTCACCGCATTACGCAGGACAAGTGAGAATAGGCATTTACGTGTTTAATAGGACCAGAATGATCGATGCAGCAACACACGGAGCACCGGCTGTTTCTTTCGATGAGTTGATGATCCGCAAACCAAAAGCCAGCGAGTGAACGAGCCCAAGTTGGAGTCAGACTCAGCCATGATGGTGACTACGTCTTCTGCATAATGCTGTTAGCCGTGGACCATGGAGCAAGGGACGTGCAACCTTAGGAGTAGGAGCCGCGAGTCGTGAGTCGTGAGGGCCTCAACGGAGACCAGGTACGGAGTAAAAGGTTATTACGAGTCCATGCATTATTACGAAACCCTGGCGTCGACGACGGGGCAGGGAGAGGCCAAGTAAGGTTGCGACTTCCAAGTAGGCAGGGCGAGGACTTGGACTGATGTACGACGCAGTAAAACGCAGGAGTACGCGGTAATACGCAGTACCGTCCCCGTCCTGCATAGGGCAGAGGGCACAAGCTAGTGCCAGTTACTGTACAGTACGCCGTACGGGGAAAACGCTGAGCCAGGGGCAGGCAGGCTACTGTGGCATCTTGGCAGCGTGATGGACACGAGTGGGCCGCCGGCCTGACGAACGTCTCGATCGTCTCACACGCGCCAGATCCTGGCCGAATATCAACTGCTGCCTTCCCCGTTGTTATCCTTGAATCCTCTATTTCACCCGACAGCCTCTCCTCATCTCTCAAACATCTCTCACACACTCATCCACATTCTTCACAACTTGGCCTCTCGAGCTTTGAAACACAGCCTCAGTCAACAACGCCTGCAACGACACCATAAACTCAACACAGCTAGACCCAACTGTCTATACCGAGCAGCCATACCACCCATTACCCATCTGCCCCTCTTAAGGGTTTCGACAAGAATCCATACTCGCCATCCAAACGTCTGGCATTGCAATAGCCACCTCTCCTGGCCCTGTCACTGCCATCCATCTGACAGTTCCAGTCAAAATGTTCTCCTGCACGAATCAGCCTCGGGGCTGCCGTGGGCGATGTGATGTTGCTGGTGGAAAGTGCACCGAATGCAAGGTATGTTCTGCTCGAAGCATGCCCACCTCATGCCACCTGGGTCGATCATTGACAGTCTGGTATAGATGTACAACTTCCGCAGTCAACCCAGCAAGCCATTCCGATCGGTCTTCACGCAGCCGCCCAACTTTCGGTCGGGGGTGTCCCCTACGTCATTTGGGGCTGATGTCACCATGCCGCTGTACCCTGCAGATGAGGCCCGATAATCAACCACTCATTTCACGGTCCACCACTTCCAACTGGCAACCCAATCTCTCCCACCGCCTGACTTGGCACCTTCGCACGCCTCCAGAATTCCGAACTGACGCTGATTCTGGAAATGCACGCGGAAACGGAGACTGCCACCTGCCAGTTATTCCATTACGATTCACATGACGATTACGACCACGACGCCGACATTCAACCTTCCGATTTACCCCACTGACATTCTAGCAATTTCGACTATGATTTGGAACCGGCCTGTTTGGGATTTCAGCGCTGGCGTCTCGAGCAATTTCTTCTTTACAACTTTGGGCATATTAGCGTCTGGCAATAACGGATCCACCTTGCATTTACTCGAAACTTCTACGCGTACATCGATGAACCAGGGTACTTTTTCAGCCCTTGGTCTGTGTAACAACCACTACATATCTTTTTTCACATCCCGACCTCATGCAGCTGAGTGTTCTGCATGAGCTAGGTCCTTTCTTGCGAGTTTACAAATGGGGGGCAGAATTGTCCTCGTACCATCCGAGCACAAAACCTCCCGACGAAAAGTCAAAGGAAGAAAAGTCTTGGAATGGCTGATTGGACTATGACATATGAGTCAGCAAGCTGGTTTTCCTACTCATCTACCTACCAATACTCTGTTCCTTTTGGATACACGAAGTCAACTGTAACTTAGAATAATCTATCAACAGACTTCGTCACAGCTCTTGGAGTGTGTGTGACCAGAGAAGAATTAAAAAATCTGATACATGATAACCAATGCTCCACACGCCCTGATCTGCTAGGTGTCTTGACTCTTGACCACTTTCGGCCTCTGATTGCGCATCCGCTTCGAACTCCCCTCTTCGTGGAGGAGATCAGTACCGTGCATATTGGGAACTGAAATCCGGTGCAACCCAACGAATAATTGACCGTTCGCAATCATGATCATGATCGGCAAATACGAGGAACTTTGCATTTGGCTAACGGGCGCTGGTCTTGACACAAGTGTCCCATGATGCTAAAAATGAACCTCAGATGCAGGACCGAGAAATGGTAGTGAGACAAGTGGGCTGTGCTGGGCAGCTGGCGCCCTACTATAACTGACGAGTTATGCACACTGCAGTCATCAATGGCCGGCTGCGAGTGCTCCAAATATCTAACTACTTAGTCTTAGTCGCCAACTAAGTACATACACGTACTATTACTACTACTCCCGATTTACTACCGAGTACGCGGTATTTGCTGTCGTCCGCCTGAGCCACGGTCGACGGTCGACGGTCGGGTCGACGGCATCCTCCCTTCCATTGTCTTCCGCAGAGACCCAGGGGGAAAACATTGTCCGGCTCTCTCCGCAGCCTTCCCGAGGCTCCTCCTGCCCCACGTGATCGCGCACATACAAGAATGATTGTTGACCTCTTCTCTTTCCAAGGCTCCTTCATGCAGGGTCCTCTAGAACTGCAGCAGAGAGGCTTGGTTTAACTTAAAGTCTTGGTTTGTCGAGTCTGTCTCTGGCAGCCAGTTTTGATGTCCAGTATCCCTATGGGAATACGACTAGTCTCTCTGGTTGCGGAAATCCTTCACTCGAACGAGCAGCCGCACTCCGCCTGAGCTCGATGAAAGGTCGACTTTACGGTCGGTGTCACACTCCTGAGGGAGACTCTTTCATCTCCCGAGGATGGGTCAAACTCTTCTACAATGGCACTAGTAGCGGTAAGTTGCAGTAATCTAAGTAGGTCTGAACTGATCTTTTTGGTTTCGATGGTGCCGGCTAAGCAACCACGGCTCCTCGATTGCAATTGCCTTCAGCATCAGTCAGCATGCAGTGAGGAAGTTGCTCACAATGGTATCTTTTCGTGCCTTCTCCATGCACGAGACGCCGCCTTCCAAATGGTCATGCTGTGCCTCCTCAACAGATACTTGGGACTTCTCCTCTGCCTGGCCGTTCACATACCACATCATCTCCCCCAGTAAAAGCCCGGTCAAATTTTGGTTACCAGGTAGTAGTACAATATGGTTTTGACCGAGTGTCAGCAAAGCGATCCTCTGCCTCACAACTGTCGGGCTTGTAATCATGCATTGATAGCCGCAGAACGCGCCATGAAGACAGCTTCTTCGGACGAGAATTATGGCGCCTTACCTTCTTATTACCACAAGCTTCGCAAATCAAAATCTATGCTCACCCCCCGCCTGCCGCGTTCTCACAACCAGTCCAGTTCGATCCTCCGGCTCAAGCGGTCCCTAAGCAAACTCAAACCCGCGTCGAGAACCCCTACGAATGCCGATCCTGGACAGATAACACCAATGCCGAGGCCTTCTAGGTTCTTGAGTATGCGAAGGAACCCTTTGGATCAAGGTAGTCAGGAGCCAGACTCCTGTGGGAAACAAACAAGGACTGACCCTCCTTCAGCTGGTCTTATCAAGCCCTTGGGAAAACCTCGCACCAGAACAGGCGAGACGTCTAAGCCAAGCCCAGAGAAGATAACCACAGCCTTGTGGGATTACGCCCATTACTTTGACTTTCGAGGTTACGAACGGCGGGGCATCCGCCTCTCGAGTCGAGAAAAGTTTAGAATTGCAGCGAGACGCGTGCAGACGAGACGCAGTACATTTTTGACGCGAGAACACGGAGCAGAGAGCCGAATCGCTAAGAACAATGAGCTCGGTCTTATCAAGAAGTCAAGCTTGATCCATATTCAGGGAGACAGCGTGACACCTGCGAAAGGGTCTTTGATCAAGAAATTTATTTCGCATCCACAGCAAGCTGATCTATTTTACCAATCTGATGGGCCAATTACCGTTTCAGGTTTCGATAAATACGAAGTCATTAACGAAGATGGCCCCCACGGGTTGAAGTCAAGCTTCGCCAATGAACAAGACGAAGTTTTCGATACCTTTGCACATGACCTCCACTCAGCCTCTAGTCGGGAGAGCTTGCATTCAAATGCCCGATCTCGAGTAACCAGCTGGACAAACTCAAGCACGACCGGGTCTGTCGCGATGCGTTCTGGACCACTTGACCGAAATCGGCTTTCTGTCATCAAAGAGGATGGAGGACCACACCAGCCCTCGTCTTCAGCCGGACGTCACATTGGTGGTGTCAGTCTCTTCCAAGAGCCTCTACAGTCAACAACAAGTGAAGGGCGACCATTACTTCCCATCGACAGTCAGCGCGTCTACTCGGCTTTGATCAAAAGAATCGAACAAGAAGAAGCTGAGATTGAGAAAACAACAGCGGCCCTGGAAGCTGTAAATCTGGGGCATAGAATTCACACAACCTCATCAGTCCCTCTGGGCACCACTATCCGTATGGTGAAAAGCGAACCATCCATAAGTGATGGAGCTTGCTCAATTATGCAGCAAGACCTAGGTGATGAGATCTTGTCGCGAGTCTCACCCAACGAAGCTCCAGCGCTTAAGCAGTCCGGGGAGGGAATGAACGGAGCTGAACGGCACCTTTCAAAACGGGATCTATGCCCACCCTTCTACCCCTTTTCTTTCCCAGAGAGGTCAGCACGCTCCAGTCCATTTCAGAAATTATTTAGCGAAAGACACAAGTACAATGGCGGCAGTGTCTCCAGTCGAGACGACGGCAGCATATTGGTCAATCGACAGTTCAAGGCTCGCAGATTCGGCCGAACACGTTACGGCAGTAGTAGTGAAAGTATATACTCACGAGCAACAAACGGGTTGTCCGACGAAGACTACATTTCCGCGAATGGAAGTTCTGCGAGCGTGGTACTGCCTCCAACCCGGCTCTCAAAGTCTAGATCTATGATAGAACCAATGCATACAATGCGGATTGTTCCGAGATCGACCTCTACGCTTGTCTCAGGTACCAAAATTGCTACAAGCACATCTGAATCCGAGACTAGTTCGGGCGCAAGGGATGTTAGCATTGGAAATCATGTTCGAGAGCAAGCTCAAATACATTCCGAGGACGGTATGAACAGAATCAACCGGATCACTTCAGAGTCTGGGCTCGATATCAGAAGCAAATCAGACGTAGTAGGATTGGGCGTCCGTGACCCGAATCTGGGATACATGACCAGCCGTCGTGGTACCGATCTTCGCACAGGCACCAGTGCCAGCGCTAGGATGAAGACCTTGTTCAAGCGTGTTGCTTCTGATAAGTTGCGCAATCCGACTCAACGTCCCAGCCTCGAGGACAAACCAAGCAATTATGTGGACGGTAAAGCTCAACGACTACAGTCTGACTTGCCAATTGTTCAAGCTGCTCTTCTGCAGGCGGGAAGTGAGGGCAACAATAAAGAGAACCGGTCAATCGACCAGAATAGCAGTCCGCCCCTGAGCACCCCCGGCCGCTTACAGCTGCAGTCGAGGAATGGCAGTAAAAATGGACACCTCAAGAAACGAGCCAGCGAAGTTCTGTTCAATCCGCGCAAAGAAACCCATTCCACTCCGACGAGTAACCCTCGGACAGTGTCCAGGACGTTCAGTGACGCTGAAGAAAGCCCAGCGCAGAGAGCCAAAAGTCGATTGGTTGCGAGGCTGAGTCGCCCGTTTGACATGGACGTCCCACCACACAATAGACCATTTGACAGTATGTATCTTGGCAAAAGAACTCCTGGACATGCGGATACCGTTGGAAATAGCCGTTTGAGTGTTGCACCTCGAGCTTCCAAAAGTTATGGGGGTTTGAGAATGGCAGTTGTAGAGATCGGAGGTGATACCGAGCTAGCCAAAACTTCTTCGTCCTCATCAATCTCCCGAAATGCATCCAAAGTGATAGGGTTATTTGGGAGTAAACGGATGGTCAGCAATTTTCTCAAAAGTCGCAGGGGGGAGAGAAGTATCAGCGCCGACGAGCGAGCTCCATTTGGTGGAAGCCCCGCCTTCGTTTGACTGCACCGATCTGATATTTTATCCAGCGATTTATGAAGTTGAATTCGTTGACTCGCGAGCGCAGAGGCGCAAGCAATCATTTTATCAGCAATTGCTCGCGCCCAGATTGTGGTTCATTCGTTTGTCAGGGGCTTGGGAATAGGGAGCCAGAGATAGTATGCAGTCCAGACCTCTATGAGATAGCCTTAGGTCGCTGCTTGAAAGCCACTGTATTCCGAAGCATTGTAGGCAACCGAAACACTCGGCTTTATCCTTGACAACGTTATTCAGAGCTGTACTGCTCCATGTATTGATTGGAATTGGCGTCAGCAACTAGCCAATCAAAATGAAGGGTCGATGTTGAAGAGGGTTCTGGTCAGTACCACGAAACTCGCTCCAGCCATCCAATAGAGACCAGATGGGTGGATCTTGCATTGATTGTTATTTGAGTCATCTTACGCGTGTTCTCCGCTTGGTTCCATCGCATGCGACGCCGTTGAATATGATGGCAGATCCGATCCGTAGTTCAAAAGTCAATGAATGAGAAGGGCTCCACTTCCAGAAAACCATATTTCTACAAACCACTTCACTCGATACCAACCTTCAGCACAACAACAGTGTTGGTATTGTATACCCAATCCCCAATCTGACGAGGTTCGCCACCACAACAACTTGGTTCTATTGGGTCCTTTTCTTTGGGAGCTCCAGTCGCAAGACTCATCGGACTTCAGCGAATCCTCCCAGGACAATCCCGGGTCCACTCAAACTCTCCACCGTGATGGCCAGACTGTGTCTGATCTTCATGTCCTCCGTCATAAAACACGAATTGTTCTCCATTCCGTCTTGCGTATCATGTTATACTTTGGAGCTTGGAGCAGTTTCCCAGGTGCTCTTTGCCCAAACAACGACACCATTGTAAGAAACATGCTTTCAAAGTTTTTGACGGGTCTCTGGCCATTCAGATCCATGTACTTCAAAAAGTATTCTCTCCAGTATACCTGGGTGTCAGCAAAGCCGATCATCACAGTGACAACAAGTTAAAAGGGAAGGCAATGCCACTTTGAGCATTCTTCCCTCATTTTCTTTCTCTTCCCAAGGTTCATCCTATGCTCCCATTCCCCCTTGTTTGATTGTGACTGCTCTCGATACTGCTGACCGCGATGCAGACTTCCGTTGATAGCAAGAGAGACGCTAGGAGATTCAAGTTGGGAGTTGCTGGTGAGTGCAAGTTCCTGAGAGAATTCGAGTCGTTCTGCTCTGTGCTTCATAGCTCGTTGGCCCATCGTTTAGTCCAGAACTTTTACTCTGGGCCGTGTACTCATGCTGACTCGGAATGATATCCTACTCTCTAGGTGGTCGCCTCGAGATGACAGACTCCAGTAAGTCTGACTCGAGGAGGCACTTGAGGGATGCCAGGGCTCGCCCATGGCTGATCAATAGTGTCCTCCGAGGACGGTCAACGACTGAACTTTCTTCTGGTCTGGCAGAGAGCAAGGATGCCCCTAAGCTCTCTGTTGGTATCATCGTGACAGCTGTTCCGGCGTCACTCTCTTCAGAATCTGTCTCAGGTTCGTCGGAGAAGCAGTCTGGGCAAAAGCCAGGAAAGGGCCCCAAAGCTGTAGCGAAGGTGAAAGCCCTAGCAAGATCAGCGGGATCTAAGATTCCAGTCTGGGTCGGCCTTTCTTGCGCTTTTTCCCGTTGTTCTCTCCAGGCCTCTGACAGTGAAGAGAGAACGACAAAGGACACGACTGCCGCTCATCCTAAGGTCACGAAGGATACACCGGCGTCCCGACTCCCAGTTCGTGTCTGGAGATCGATTGCTGCGCGTCGGCCTACCACTTGGCAGGTACGATGCAGCAACACTTCAGGCACTCATGTTGCGGTGTCTAAGGACAAAGGTGCAGGCAGGACCCAGCAGAAGCTGTCATCGGCTGCTGCGCGGAACCAGGGTAGTATCGGCAAGGAGCCGCTCAGGGGTTCTCGTGAAGGGGTCAAACCCAGATCGATCCTGAAGCACCGAGCTGAAGACCAAGGCGACGCAAAGCCCGCACCTCTGACTTCTCTTGGCCAAGGAGTGAAATCCGAACCCAAGAAGAAAGTCATGTGGCAAGAGAAGCTGATCACGGCTTATCTTCCCAGCCCTGGGTGGCCTCCCCGTGCCTTCACGTGCAAGCGTTGCCGAGGGATTCGTTATTGGGACGAGGGGAAGAAAAAGTACGAGCTGCACGAGGGCTCGCCGTGCTGGTGTCCAGAGGCGGAGACTGAGGCTTCTGCCTTACAGCGCTCACTCCAGGATTGGTTGAAAGATCAACTTGCGCTTGGGTATGACAATGTCAGTAACCCAGTCGGATATTGTACGGTGGCGGAGGGCGAGCTACATTTTGAGCCGCTCATTCCTGAAACACCGGCACATTGATGACAGCCAAGGTTTTTCTGAGTTCTTTGCTTGCTGACGGGCATTTGAACGCTGACCTCAATGTCAGGCGAGGGTCAAACGGCGGCTGAAGTCTTCGGCAGGGCTATTGCTGATGACGGATGCTGCCTGCTGACCAGTGAGTCCTTGGACGCCTGGACTTCACTTTGTTGCAAACCCTCATGTGGATGCAGAGAAGCAGGGAAGTTGAAGACAAGAAGATGCCTGATACCAACCTAAAAAGAGCTGGAAAATCTCCCCAAAATTGGTTTCGATGAGCTGACGGGCTCTGAGGACCTCCCAAAAAAAACTCGAGAATCTCCCCAGAAAATGGTCCGAGATGAGCGATGCTCCTGTGAGACCAACCCCCAAAAACGTGAAAACCCCAGAAAATGGTTCAACATGGGCTTCGGCTCTGAGACCACCAAAAACATTTCCTTTCTTTGCGTTTGCTTTTTGTTCTTGTCGTGGTGGGAGGGTTTGGCGTAGGGCAAGACTACAACTTACCCGTGGATCAGGCATCAGGAGGATCTTATTGATAGTGTCATTGATCTCGCAGGTACCAGATCGGGCCTCGTTTTTGAGCTGAACAGGGTTCTGGGCTACCTGGAGCATTTGATGACCACATCCATTTTGCCCTACGATGACAGCCACCTTCTCGTGGTGCAGGGTGTTAAGCTGGCTTGATGAGCTGGTGAACCAAGAGCTGTCGTACTATGTATCTCCTACCTAAGTGTATAACAAACAAAGATGGACTTTGACATCAGGCCACTCGTCATGCCACGTGACTCGGAGTTTTCGGTGGGACTCCCGGGTCAGTCGGATAAATGATATAGCGAGGGCATTGCACGTGATTGTACTAGGCCTGTCTCCGTTGGCCGTGTGGGTGCCTTGCCACTCCCTCCTCCTCCCAACCTGCAACTACCGAAATCATCCCATTCGCCTGTGCTTTAGCCTCTCGATCTCGGAAGTTGAAAAATGGCTGGGGACTCCATGCCATACGGGATTCGCACCCGATCTCTGTCACAGACTCGCAGGGCGAACAGCTGATTCTGGGCTGCCCTGCCGCTGCTGCTGCTCCTCCTCCTCCCACCTCCACAATTTCGCCCGATTCTTTCGATAGCTCCTTCCCCTCAACTTGCAGAAGTTCAACCCCTCACCTTCCACATTCCCAAACCTGACTGTTCGTATCTCCACATCCAGAACTTGAGGTCGCTGTCCAAGCATCGCCGTCTCCAACTTGATTGCCATGGACTCGACAATGTCGGCGACGGCCTCTGGCAGGGTCAAAAGGAAGCAGTCTGGCAATAAGTCCAAAACCCTCCCTTGCCCCCATTGCCAGCGCCTCTTTGCACGCTTGGTATGATCGCAGGAAGCACCGATTATTTGCCTCGGCCATTGACTGACTGAACCACTTGACCATAGGAACACCTTCAAAGACATATTCGCACCCACACCAAGGAGAAGCCCTTCATCTGTGAGATCTGCTCCAAGACCTTCGCGCGCAGCGACCTGCTTGTCCGCCATGAGAGACTCGTCCATCCGGGCGAGGAAGATCAGCACACCACCAGAAAATCCCATAAACATCATGTGCAGAAGTTCAACGAGACTGCGCATGTGGCTCAGCCGCAGCCAGCTCATCAGCCCTCGTCCGATCCCATGGACATCACCTCGCAGCAAAGTCAACCGCTCATGTCGCCTCAAGCTCCCCACGAAGGGAGAGGCATGATGGACATGCTGGACCCGCAGCTCATGCAGCCCACCAACGGTATCTCATCACAACAACCTCCTGTCATGGGCGCACCTTCTCTCGACCCTTCATGGGGCTATGACCTCAATTTGCTCTCTCACGCTGCTAGCCACGTCGCTTCAAGTGGGCAAGATCATTATATGTCTAACCTGCCACAAGTCTCCCATGAACAGCTGCATGAGCCTCTACAGCAGATCCTGCCCGCCGTGTCAGAAGCACAGTACCAGCCTCGAATGCTTACAGAAGGCTACGGCCATCCAACGCCCATGTTTGAGCCTCCTGACCTGGGTGACCCCATGCAGGACTTCACTGTCTTCCTTGATAGTGTAGGACTTTCTTCCGAATGGTATGCCACTATGTTTGGAAATGATCAGGTGGAATCTTATCAGTCGCCAGAGCTAAGAGGCGACCACCTCAACATTTCCCGACCTCATTTGAACGGTGAGCATTCTACCGATTCCAAACTCGGTGTTCCCCAGGATGAAACAGGCACCTTTTCGCGATTTGGCTCCAGACTACCCTCCCTCCAGCCAGAGTTTAAAGATCCTGACATCAAAGGACCAGAATCTCGAAGTGTTGCCGTCGAAGAACTCGAAGCTGCCAAGGTCAGAACAAACTGGGACGTCTCAGATTCCGATCGACAAATCTTCGCCTCCAAGCTGGGGGCCTTTGATAATGTCATGCCGAAAGGCTTTATTCCGCCCTCAAGACATTCGCTTTCTAGGTACTTGGCTGGCTACGTCAACGGCTTCCACGAGCATCTGCCTTTTATTCATGTGCCCACTTTGCAGGTTGCCGGTAGTGCACCAGAGTTGATACTGGCCTTGGCTGCGGTTGGCGCACAGTATCGCTTTGAAAACAGTCGTGGAATTGAGTTATTCTACGCTGCTAAAGCTGTGGTGATGGAACAAATTCGACGTCGTGACGAGCTAGCGCTTCCTCACTCATGGAACAGGCCACGAACAGGATCCCTCGCTCAGTCCCCTCCAGGAGGCGGCTTTGCCCCCCCGAGTCATTCTAGTAGCCCATTCCAGTACATCTCACCCGAAGATGCAATTCCCTCGGACAGTAAGGAGCAAATGGACTCGATCCAGGCCCTCCTCCTCCTAAGTGCTTTCGCCACGTGGGAACGGCACACTGAGCTGTTGCGTGAAGCCTTAGCATTCCAGAGCATTCTTGCCCGACTTGTTCGCGAATCAGGCCTTATTTCCCCTGAGGTAACGCAGTCTCCAGAAGATTCGACCTGGGAGGAATGGATCAGGAGTGAAGGGGAAAAGCGGACCAAGCTGATTGTCTACTGTTTCTTCAACCTCCATTCAATCACCTGGAATATCCCCCCCCTCATTCTGAACTCCGAGATAAAACTCAACCTTCCTGACCCGGCCAATGAATGGAAGGCTACGACGGCAGAACAATGGAAGAAATTGCATCTAGCCAATTCCTCACCGTCAATACCTTTCCAGGTTGCATTTTCTCGACTCTTCACGAAACAAAGTCAAGCATCCCCAACCCCGATCTCACCGCTTGGCAACTATGTCCTGATTCATGCTTTGATCCAACAAATCTTCTTCGCACGACAGCTGTCGTTGGCTTGGCCAGGGGTTGCAGGATCTAGCTTGAGGATCGAGGATATCTCTGTGCTTGACCGCGGCCTTAGCTCATGGAAGACGGGCTGGAGACGAACACCAGAATCAAGTCTGGATCCTCAAAATCCCAACGGACCGGTTGCCTTCACGTCAACAGCCCTATTAGGACTAGCGTACATTCGACTGCATGTCGACATGGGTCCATTGCGGCACCTCGAGACCAGGGACGCGACACAGATCGCCGCGGCGCTCCTCAATACCCCGGACATACGCCGCGACCCTCGTCTCACACCTGCGCTTCTCCATTCGGCACATGCTTTGTCCATACCAGTTCGCCTTGGGATTGATTTCGTCGCCCGCACCCAGACATTCTTCTGGTCCATACAACATTCTCTCTGTAGTCTCGAGTGCGCATTCCTCCTATCCAAATGGCTAGTCATACTATCGCGATTGGAAAGGGAAGGTGGTGCTCCAGTCACGGAGCACGAGCGCAAGCTTCTGCTCTGGGTACGCAGCCTATTGGATGAAACAGAAATGACAATCCCCTTGGATGGCGATGCAAACGATCACACTCTACTACATGAATCACGAGAGCTACTGCAAGATACCAGAAAGATGAAAGCCTTGTCAGTCGCAGTGGTCCGAGTGTGGAGCAAAACTTTCAAAGGCAACACTAGCTGGGCAATTGTCGATATGATTGGCAGTGCGTTGGAGATGTATGCCGACATGCTAGAACAAGAGCTCTTTGAACAATAACACGAATGTTCTTGTATCCTGAGAAGCGTTTGGCCTCTGTATATGGGACTGACTACGGAAGAAAGGGAAGGAACTGGGAAGAAGTGGTTACGATTTTACCCACGGATGACATTTGCCGGGACCTTGTTTTCAGCCTTTTCGAAGACTGTGTAGACCTTGGTTTTCCTCATTATTAGCATGGGCAGGGTTGAGTTATGATTTCTGGGTGGAAAAGACTGGGATGGAAGCCACGGGCCATGACTCGTTTTGTCATTCTTCGTAGGACGTCGTTTTCTATTCAACTATTCTTAGCTAAAAGCTTCACGTAGCCTGATGCCCTATGGTCTACCTGCGTTCTAGGCACAAGCAGCGAAGAGAAATGGGCTCCAGTCGAGAAATGCATTCAGAGTCACAATCACAATCAAAATCAAAAATCAAAATTGAGGGTTCTTGCGGGCGGCGACGAAGGAGCCTTCGAGCGAGGCATGGATACAGTCTCGCGACGGCGTCGTCCCGAACTTCCAGAGAGGCCCTCGGGCTGTTTTTCGAGCGCCTAGCTACTTACTTGGTTCGTGTTAGATTTAGCTCACGTGAATCGAGCACTCCATCCTCAGATTGGCTAAAGATCCTCTATATCTCTATCACGGCAATTCACAAGGCTGCGGTGTCAGTCACGTGGTTATGCGGCTCTTCCTCGATGATAAATGTGGTGAGCGCGTCCAGCGAGCGTAAGTTTTGTGTACGTCGAGCCTCCCTATCATTACTACGAGTAGGCTCCTTCAAGACTGCTCGAGCCGAGGGACTCACTCTAGCACCTTAATACCCACTTGTTCACTGAATGGTTCCTGATAACCACCGTTCCGTGTTGAAAGCCCCACAGTTTCTATGATAGTTTTCTCCGAGTACATATTCAGAAACGAAAGTTCAATGATTTTTTCTCAGAAGGCTCACGCGACTGGGTACAATGAGAGGTGGATGCTCAGGCAATTAGGATAGAGTCAGTGAGATCGTCCATTGGTGCCCAAGGCATGGTTACGATCTCCTTTTTTCTTCTCCACTACCTCGGCCCAGAAATAGGTGTAGCCTCAACGGTCCGCCAGAAAACTCAATTCTCAGATCTGATGACTTAGTTGAGGGAAACTGTATCATTGTGGGATGGTTTGAAGAAACTTCTTATCTTAGTCTTGAGTTGCTATCACTTTACGAGTACTCGGACAGACACATCTCGTTGTTCAGCCTTGTCTGACATCATCTTTGGCGGTAGTGGCCTACGCTCGCAGTCATAACTCAACATCGACTACTCAATTGAACTTGATTGTGGGTACAACGGACAATCGAGTCTACGACACCTGTCACCTTACACAGTTGAGTTTTCGTTTTCTTTTCCGTTCACCTGTGCGCACACCATCGCTGAGACTAAATATCCACCCAATCAAAGCCACATTGCTTCAGCCGAGCCGGTCCTCTGATACCTGGGTACATACGAGGTATTCGCACATATCTAAGCGGAGATAGCCAGGATGCCGGTCCGCCAACAAGATGATCACGACTCCACACGCAGAGCTGGTGTCTTGAGTCGGGCGGACCGAAACGATGCTCGTTATTGCACTTGTTTGTCGGCACGGAGTATTCGTATGCCCCATATGAGCCCGGTCTGTACGAGGCATGAGTACAGATGCCACATCGTTTTACGGAGTATCCTGGTCGCAGACTGTCTTCCGCCCTAACTGACTTGTCTGGATTAAAACCTCCGTTTGCTGGGCGCCTTCCCATGGTGCATTACTGACAGGTTCTCAAGATGAGAGATTCAGTGTTCCGAGGACATCTTTGACCGCCACAGAAACGCGCGTTCTCTGCTAGAGATGCTCTATATCGCCTCTTCTATCTTCAAGAACAAAACAAATCTGCGCTTCGCTCCGCCTGTTGGGAGAGGCCTCAAGATACCGACCGCAGGTGCTTCGCCTATTTCTCCTCCTGAAACTTGGATATGACAATGCTCCCATACTAGCATAGACCACAGCATCCACTTGGTGGGTGACTAACAGGCTCAACTCCACTTTTCACTCATATTCTCAGAAAGTTGATTCGTTACTCACGCGGACCAGGGCCTCGTCTCGGTGCCAGCCCCATCGCATTTCTGGTCACCATTCCGAGATTTACCATAGTCGTCTGTCCGTGCGTTTCCCTGGGTACCGACCGCTAAAGCGGACCTGTCGCCTGCTAAAAAACCGAAAAATACATACAAAACAAGTGTTCTTTTGTTCATCTCATACCCATGGTGCAAGGTAGAATCACCACATCTACACTATGTATGCATCGAGTCTAGATCTTTGGAAGCGCTGGATGCTCAGGGAAGGGTAAGATGGCGATGCTCGCTCAATCTTTCTAGGCAAGGCCGCTTGTGGGCACACCCAGGCCGCTATCATCCTATTCACCTGGACGGAAATGCTTCCTATAAGTCAGTGCGGTAGTCCCACCATCACGCCCCCTCTATCACATACAGCAGCCGCTAGCAAAGTTACCGGTGTCCAATGGTGTGGCACGATCTCATATATATCACATCCTCTAGCAAAAGAATATACATAGAGAGCCTTGGCAGTGTCCCCGAGACGGATCAATTGCTCATGTTCCTCGACCCTCTTCCTCATATGGGGCGTAGGACCAGGTACATGGTACTCCCTCTCCACACAAAGTCTGCCTAGCGGTACAAAGAATTAGTGACTTCAGGTAACACTCTCCGACGGGACGGATCAATGGTATTTCGTCCCAGCTGCCCGCCATTGCTTCTCGCCTGCGCATTCCGAAGTTCTTCAGTTATTTTCAGGTGAAAATGGCGCACTGGCCGGTTACAGCAGTCATGCCACTGTGGATAGACAGTAGATTTAGTGAGACAGACGCGTGCCTCTCACCAAGTATTCTTTTGCATGCCCACAAAGCGAGCCTGTACAACACCATATTCAGGGATCCTGGCTTAGAATCATGCCCCAGAACCAGTATTCCATCCACATCGGGGATCCATATCATTCACAGGATTACATCAAGACCTAGGCACCCTGTTACTATACAGCGGTATCTGCCCACCCTTCGCGCCGCCCGTCACGTCACGCGCCTGGTTGCTATCATAGTCCCACGGGGTGGTCCACCGGGCACCGGCTAGCACTCCCCTGCCGCTGCAATAAGCAAGCAAGCCGGATCTGACATGCGGACGAAACAGCATCGTCAGTTCTGCTCAGCTGCGCTAGGTCATCTCATATAACATCTCCAGCAGTCCCGCTATTCCGCCGGAATTCTTCTCTCCTACCTTCTTCCACCCCAGAGGTCTGCTCAGACCAGCTTCCTCCCTCTATCCTTCATCTTTGTTCATCAATACTATGCTTCTGTTCGTTTGGATATTCTGAGCAAAACGTGCCCCCGCAGGTCTCCGGGTATTGACGATTTCAGCCGACTTACTTTGGCTGATATATCGGGTGATATCTAACCATGTATGATATATCTCGACAAGGTTCCAGGCTTGCCAATCTCCGAACATAGATATGTGGACCCGAGGATTGATGTGCAAGGCATCCATTCCTGGCTTCACGGCACAACTACGATAAAATTCAAACAAGTCGGACTCGAAACACTCTCTCTGATGGAATGAAGGATCAGGATTTTATGATCCGTTGTACTAATATTTATCTCCGCAAGTGGTATCACTGAGTTGACCCTAGCAGGGGTTCCTGAAAAAGAAAGGATACTATGGTCGCTCAAAAAGCCAAACCCAAAAAAAAGAATGTTCGTCCTCCGCTGTGCTGTCGGCCAGCTTATGCATACGTCGGCTTTTGAAAATATGTCCCACCCGCGAAATTCTATGGGGGCAAACGCCAGATATGTTTCACAATGAGTTGTCTCAGCGACGATCGGCTATTTCGCTGATTCGGATATGGGAAGTGGAGAAGAAAGAGTCAAGACCAAGTCCAATGTCCGTTGACAAGGACGGGGACCAAAGTCATCAAGCACACGCAAAGAATGGTGCGTGTCCCGCGCATCCTTTCCGTGAGTGAAGACTCTCGTGCCTATCACCCTGTACCACGCTTCCAGGGAAGCACCAGGCGTTTCCCAGGCCGTTGGCCGCCTTTGGCTTTGATTTTATTGGCGATGAACAATCAGTCTGGGACCTGGAGCTTGCCAGCTGTTCAGTTCTTGAGGTCGAACAATCAACCTTAATGCTGCCTACCACCAGCAGGCGCCATTCAGTGTGATTTTCAATGTGACGGTACATAAATAAAAGTGAACTCGGTGTCTTACAGTCCGAAGCGCAGGAGAAGAACCTGAGAATCTCAGGCGCTTGACCTAGTTCTGGGTGAGACGAGCGTCCTGATTTGAGATGCTTGATCATCTAAAGTGCAAGTCATCTTTATGACTAGCGCATTGCTGCCACCTTGTCATTGCTGCCTCAGTTATTCGCCGGTCATCTGAGGCGTCTCTGACGAAGGCGGCAATCGTGGGGTGGTGGGCACTTCAAGGCAGAGGGTTTTCAGCCAAACCTTTCCAGATCATTTGGAGATAGTCAGAAAGTGGATTGAAAGGCCACCCGGCTCGGTCTCTGCTAGCTTTGAGCAGCCTGACGACCTCCAGTCGTTCTCGTTGGTCTTGGATACACAGGCCAGCTAAGAAAAGGTGGGTCAGCTAATTGGAAAGAAACAGAGATTGGGATCTGCCTACCGATGAAAAGACATTGGGACGACATGATGGCAGAAGCATCGTCCGTCAGGGTTGAAGCAAGACCGCAGGTTGCGTTAGTGTACGTCTTGACCCCTGCTTGTTTTGCCATGAAGTCACCAATGCCTCGCAAGCAAGGCCGGTGATAAACTAGCAGAATTCTTGCGGCATAGTGCAGTTGGAGTGCGACGCCTTGAAAAAGGAAACGGTCAGTACGCGTCATATTCATAGGTCTGAGGCTCGGAGAACTTACTAAATGCTGGGGGATGCACCCAAATCGGTTTGAATACTCCGTCTGCCTCTGCCGAAATTGGCAAGGGATTAAATTCCATTGGTAAATGTCGATGCCACTCATCGAGCAGGCTAGACAGATGATCGGCCTTAGCTACTCGGCTCTTGAAATTGAGCTCGCCTTGCTCAATCTCGGACTGAGAGCAATACGACACCACTTTTGCCATCAAGTGGACAGAGCGAGCCGCGAACTCGTAAGGGTTCATATTGGCATAATCCTTGGTGGGATGCCAGGAGGTATAAGGTTTGCGTTTTTCTCTGAAGGCAGCCCAGATATCCTGACCAAGCCATGCCCACCAAACGGCCTGTTTGATGCCTTTGGACTCGCCATGGATCAGCTGGGATCGCTGAAGGCGGTAGAATCCCTGGAGATGCCGCTCCCAATCCTTCCGTGAGCCATCAATCATTTCATATGCGGAAATAATCAGGCAAGTGGCGAGAAGCTCGTCGCTTCTATTGTAGGAATCGTGTCTCATCGCATCCTGGATGTACCGGAGTGCCTCGTGGTAATACTGGACAGCGTCGGTTCGATTGAGAGTGATGTTGTTGGCGCGTCGAGGCGTCAGAGATAGGTGACAGATGGAAAGAGCAAGGATGGCGTTCAAGAGGCCAAAATTATGCATGGCTAGATGAGGCACGTGGGTCGAGAAATTTTGCATGGGATCGAACAGATCAAGCCAACGACTGATCCGAGCGACGAAGTTGTCAAAGATCTCGACTTCGCGCGGCTTCATGGTCAATGCCGCCTTGGACCGCCAAGGAGGAGGCGACTCTAATCCTTGGGCCGGGTCCTCGGAGACGCGACCTGAACTGATTCCTGGGTCGGCAGCGCTCGCATCTATGGGATGGGGGGAATACTGTCGGCCCTCCCACGCAAAATTTTGAGCCAAGTCTATAATTTCCGGTTGTTGCGTCTGGGAAATACTTCTCCTCCGACGAACCCAGTCGGCATCAGGACGAGGGCCCTCGTGTTGCAAATCGGTGTCGCCCACCAGCTGTCCGAACCATTTCGCAACCGCAGCGTCTGGGTTCGCCCGTGAACTCGCCGGGTGAGAAGTAATTGGGAGATCTTCTGAGCCCGTGCGCGAACGAGCATAAGTAACGGGTCCATATGAATGTCCGTATGGGACAGACGGGGACATCATCTCGCTGTGCAGCGACGGAGGACCCGGACTGAAGCGAGTGGAATCTAAGTCTTCTAAAAGCGGGGTCCAGTGGGCGGCCATGCCACCCATTCTGTCGTATTCGGTTCCATTGACGGAGTGAGGAGCCGATGTAAGGCGGGCATTTCTCGCCTGCCAGATGGAGGCTCGAGAAACAAGCTGTGCTGGGTCGTCGCAGGGGCTATTCCTATGGCTCCAAGTGGTCCTCAGGGCCAGGTCGAAGCCCTCCGGTGTGTCTGGGTATTCAAGGTCGGGATTTGTGATGACTGAAGGAGCGACAGAATTAGACAAAGAAGGCGTGGTAGAAGGCTGTTTAGAGGCCGAGTTGGATGTTGAAGCTGACGTTGAATCTGGATGAGGGGCACACGGGTCTGCATAAACGCAAGAATGATTACTTCGAGTACAAGGCCCGCAGACTGGTTTAGCCTCGTTGCACTTCAAATGACGCTTCCGACAAGTGAGGCATCCTGTTCGCGTGCGGAGGCCTCGGCCACGGGGTTTGCGCTCTCTTGTCCGAGTGAGCTTTTTGGCAGAGTCGTTCGATGATAACGACATGGCGAAGGTAAAGAGGTGTGTAGGCCTCTGATACACAGAGTTGAGTATATGGATACAAGATGGGAGGCAAAAGATGACACCATCGGGAACAATAGAACGGGAAATGGAGCTGGGGCTTGAGGCAAGCAAGCCACGTTAATATGCAGAGAGGGCGAGTGCTTGGGCATCAGCCGTTTCAGATGCTTGCGGATAGCCGTCTGAAATAGAGCTTCAGGTGTTCCGCCAGAAGGGTCGAATCAGGAATGGTGAAATGAATATCACCGTGCTGCGTGATGCAAAAGATGGAAAAGGATGTCCAACTGAATAGAGTTCAAACTCTACCAAGATGAGGATTGGTAGCAGTATACACGGCAAGCCAATTGCCAACAAAGTACTGGCTCAGTATCCTTTACCAGGGTGGAGGGCATAAGGGGGACCAACTCAGGGTGTCAGGGACCATACGAGTCGACCAGGATCACCAGGGATCAGGGGACAGCAGGGGGGGGGAGTTCGTTCAGACAGTTCCACCATACCGCTTTACGACCAATGAGGCTAGCCTGTTGTATAGAGTTTCTGTTTCTGCGGGTCGCTTTGGAAGAATCCGAACAGAGCGACAAGAGTCGACATGGCCTGTCCTTGGACAGTTGGAACGGCCCAGCATCATGGTCAGCATCACTGCTGTGCTCCGTTTTTGGACCTTGTTAAAAGCGATACAGGCTACTTGTGAGCTCCTCGGTGTACCAGAACAACGGCTGGCCAAGTCTTCAATGGCCGCCATGGCACGCACCGTCTCACCGTGTGATGCCACGATGGGTAAAGCCCGTGGAAATGGCGATTTCAGCCTGTGGAAAATGGGACAGCAAAGTGATACGATGCGGCGGTCGAGTGGGTGGCTCTCTCGATTCAAGCATTATAATTCTTATTCGCTTAGCCTTCCGTCCGAGCATTGGCCTTGCAGGGCTTGGGCTGGGCTCTGCTGGGCTGGGCTTCTCAAACTAGTCCCCCGGATCTGCCCTTGAGGTACCTAGCAATTAGTCGATGATTTACCAGAACGGAGCACTCGTACTGCCTTGCTTAACCTAACCCTTAATGCGTGGAGGCTAGTGGTCACATGGCGGCGCCTCTGCACTCCGTATGCTCTATTGCTCACACCTGTGCCTGACTCCCATCCTTCTCCCTCCTTACCCAGACCAGACAAGACCAGGGCAAAAGGCCGACTTGCTCTGCCGGGCCGGTTGGAACAGGACGAGATGCTGCATGTATTTTCTTAGTCAGGTCACTCTGGCTTCTTTCTGCTTACCTCGCCTGCCATCTCCCTCCATAGTTATACAATACCGTTCTGGTGCGATGGAACATGGACATGAAGGCCGCCTTCTGAATCGGTATTCGGTCCAATGGGCAAATTCTCCAGCGATTGATCTGGTCATGTCTCCGGTAGACCATAGCAGTGCCTCACCGACTCCCGGTGCTGCTGGGAGGAATCTTATCACCCCAAACTCGACTCGTGGGCGTGGATATCTCCAGGTCATCCAAACCATCAAGCCGTGCAATCGATTCGTGGGGTGTCCAACATCCAGCAAACTGGCTCTCCACCAAACAGGTTGGACTCATCATCAAGGTTGGTGCCAAGACTGCGTCACTGGCCCACTTCTAGGCTAAGCCCGTCATGCCAAGGCGTGTGTGGGGCCTCACGTGGCATTCGACACCAGCAACGCCCTGCTGCCTTCCTTGAGCGGATACTCTTAGCTCCTCTGCCGGTGTGGAGTAGGGATTTTCCGGGTCAGGCTGCCCCGTAGTCCTGTTGTGACTGGTCCACTTCTATCCACGTCGGAATAGCCTTGCCTGTCGGTGGTCAGCACCGAGCTGGGAGCGACGAGGAGCAAGGGGTTTCTTTCTTTGCCGGTGGTATTGCAATCTTTCTTCCCATTGTGGCCGCTGGTTGCTTGCATCGATTTCATCAGTCTCACACTCCATCATCCGAGATTCAGTCGTGCTGCATACGCCGTTGAGTTTGCAAGCAGGGGTTCGTGCGCGCTGCACGCCAAGCGCTGAGGGAGTCGTCAGCTTGCATTATCGATCTTACGAGTAGGCCCTTGACGGATGCAGCCACCACTATTAATCTTGCTGTTCTCGAAGAATGATACCGTGCAAGAAAATTGTGGTTCTTGGAACCTTAAGTGCCTCGTCCCGCCGGAGCATTTTATTCTTCATGCACATGTGCCCCTGTCCACCAAGCCACTGGCCCTCTCCCGGAACATTGCATCATTGGTCACTCGGCGACCTCGGTGGGACGGCTGTGGGACGGAGGGTGGGATTGGCCGAGAATCCAGGACCGGCCCAGCAAGGCATTCTTCATTTAAATTCGGCCTGCTAGTCTCGTCCTGACGGTTACTGCTTTGGGTCATTTGGCGGGCACTGGGCGTTCACAGACAACTCACACCTACACACCTACACCTCTACAACTCTGTGGCTGGCCCACGTTTGCAATTTGATGGAGGCGTCGGTGGAGGTCCCGGTGTGGAGGCTACCCCTGTCGGTCCTTTTTTGATGCGACGTCCCGCCGACAGTTATATGGACAAGAGGTACCGTCTCAACCTCGAAGAGCAGCAAAGCACAAGGAGCGGTAAGGAGGTTGTCATATCCGGCTCAGAGCGTGGACCCATCTTAGCTTCACACCTACAAGTAGTGGAAGTTTCCTGAATCACGAAGACTCGACTACTGTGCGCATCACTCACAGAGTTGGCCTCGAGAAAGTGGACCTCGCTTCGACTCGCCTCACCGTACCTCGTGGCAGCCTCCTCATTTAGAGTTTCCTTTATTCCATTTCCATCACTTTCCAGCCTGGCCACGATCGGTCCAAAGGCACGGCAACGATGTATGTCCTATGTAGTCCGTACTCTGTTCCCCACACACGAAGTAGCGATGAGGGCATTGACCATGTTTGCTTGCCAATCCACAGATTGCCTCTTTAAGTGAGGAAGTGAGGATCAGATCGGACCTGGCTGCACCCTGAGTGACTATTGCATTCCCATGGTGCTCGACCTTTGATTATCAGTTCGCCAAGCGCAAGCGTGCGGTTGCATCCAGCGGGTTCTGAAACACCCCAAGAAACGCCCAATGCCAACAACAACAGGACACTTGGTTGAACCCATGATTTCGGAAAAGTCAAGCTATCCATCAATCTTACAGCTTGTCTCCATCGAGCTGAACCAGAACCGCTGTTCTCGTCGCGAGTCGCATCTGAACTCTCTGGGATTTTCCTGGATTCACAGTGGCCAGCCTTGTGCAGATCATTGCCGCGCCCTGCTACCGTTGGAGTGCTACCAATTGAATCTCGCAACAACCGGGTAGGATCCAATGGTCTTCTGACGTGCGGAACCGCTATCTATTAGCAGGCTGGCGCCTGGCACCAGCCTTTGGACTTCTTCAACAACCTTGTTTAGTTTGGCTGTGTGTCTCTCTTTGGCTGAAGTGCAAAGCCGTGGAGCGACAAGCGGACCGGACTCAAACCTGTGACCTGCGTTTGATCATTCGAACCCTTTCGCAGCCCAACCTGTTGTGGCTGCGGGACGCATCCGGGTACTTCGCATCCTTGGAGAGGATCGTTCCAGATGACTGCCAGTATTGGAAAATACTGTGTCAGCATCCCCACAAAACCGTCCGTTTCACTATGATCAGTGATAGTTTTCGGGATGATCCCGAGAGGCCGATCATCTCTTCTACGAGCAATTGGCGTGCAGAGCCGTGGAGTGTCTTTCCCCCAAATCCGCGCTGAGATTTTATCATACATATGTGCCGTGTCATCGTGATGATGCTCAACGTTTACGATGATGCTCTTCATTGCCAATGTTATTTGACCGGATAGCCTACATTCTAACCTCATAAGCGATTCACAGAGTTTAAGTTCCATTTTCTTCCCCAAAACTTTCAAGAAGCGTCTCCCGGACATATACCGACATGTCGGAAGATGACCGACTTCCGAGAACCCTCGGGAATAGACAGGTGGAGCCAAGCCCCGCCCAGCCCGAGATGAGTGGGATTTATCTGCTGACTGATGCTTGTGCGAGAATTTTTAACTTTGTTGCGGTGTGAACATACGAGGTGGTGCAGTTAATGTGCTTGGTTTTCCTGTGTGTCCCCTCCTCCATCTCGACGACTTGCGGAGCGACCTCCGCACATGAGCAATTCAACATGCGCCTAGTGACGGGTCAAGCTATGGCAGGAAGTTCGGAACGATTCCCTCGGAATGCGCGGCCCAGAATGGTCTAGTCCGCCTCGTAATCTGTGCCTTTAGCTTCGTGATTGTGCCGTGTTTGAAGATTGAGAGAGCTGCAAGTATCACTCTCAATGTTTTCTATCCTGCGCGCGAGAGAGAGCGCAAGGATGCAAACTAGGTACGGTACGGGTTACTCTGTGCCATGCCCTTAGCAATAGCCCAGTTGCACCTGTGCTCGGACGCCAGCGATTGGAATGTTGGTCGTTTCTGAACTGGCGACACCTTGATAAGAGACTGCGTTACACACTTCTCACAGAGTCACGGCACATGCACAACGGTTTCGTCTTTCACCCCCTACATATGTATGAGCATGCTCGCACGGGAATCGTACTCCGTTCGTCCACCACCCTTGCCAGGTGCGTGAGAAACTTGAAACCGTTCCCCCACCACGCCGGTAACAACCGACACGTGGACGGACTAGCTGTTTCTGAGCAGCGAGCTGTCTTGGACTCTGGCTTAGTGGATGATCTCTCCCCTTAAAAACTTACCCACCTCGTATAGACAAAAGGTGAATTCCCTCCAGCCAATGCCAACCAGCACCTCCACTACCCGATTAGGTACTGATACCCTGTGAGTTTGGTATCTTGGGATGATGCTAAACTGTATCGGGACGATCAACGTCCCTCTAGCAAATGCCGGTCCTGAGGCTTTAATTCGAGGCTTCTTCGGGCCAAATCTGGGCGGTGTTGACGGGAAGAACGGAAACGTCGCGGGCAATCTTCTCCAGATTTCATCGATGCGGCAATGTCCACCGCAATCACACTTGTGAATCTACTGTCACTGGTGATTCACCAAAATCCAAGTAGGCGTCACCAACCTATTACTCGGAACTGTCAAGAAAGCTTGGTCACCGCCAAATATTCGCCTGGAGCCTGGGGGGCCCTGCAGCCGAGAGACCATCCCTCCTCCTCGTCTCAGGAAGTCTGTAAACGCAAGTGCAAGACAGCGCACAAGTCAAGACGCAGGGCAGGACGCGAGGCGACACTCTGTCCGTATGCTTCACCTCCGATCATCCACCCCTGAACCAAAAAGCAATTGGCAGAAAGCGAAGGGGATTTTGATTGCGATTGATGAACCATGATGACGACCCAAGTGGTGGTTCGGTGGCTCCCTTCGACGTTTGTGGTAATCATCCCCCACCTCGTATTGTTTGCGCAGGGATGATGAAACAGGGATCGATCGGTCGATCAACGCCCCTGGAATCTTTGCGACTTGAAATGCAATGGAGGACTCCACGAACGGAATACAGTAAGTACATACAAAAAATGCCCCGTCAGGGTTTTGATCTCATGTGCCCAACGTTGCTGCAGAAAACCAAGTTTCTCCTAAGCACGGCCCCCAAACCCATCCGGGTGTCCCATCCCGGGCTCCCCCTGCTCGCCCGCTGCTCTGGAGTCGCGACTAGATACTGTAGGGTTCATGCCCCAATGGTTGATCCCGGCCGTTCCCGTGACCGTCCTGGTGAAAACTCTAAATCATCCACTTCCCGAGGCCTTCTCCACCAATGATCACCCTGATCACTTTCAACTTACAAGGGACAAGCCTACCGTTCGAGTCAAAGGCGCTGAGACGTACCCGTCGATCATTATCATCAACGTCACGTTCAAGAGTCAGGCTCAGGGCGAAAACTCGGCCGAGTTTCGCCCTTGAAACAAGATCCCTTTTCAAAATCAATCTCTTCAATGTGACTCTAGCCATCGGGCATCAGCATCCGCCGGGGATCCATCTTCGCAAAGATCAGACACCGAGCCGTAGAGAAACCCTAGAATCTGGGCGGTGCCTTGATGTCCGCGCAAAATCAAGCGGCCAGTCCGGCGAGTGCAGCGCCCCAACGAGTCAAAGGCAGACCACCCCTTCAGGCGTTTGGCTGAGGGCTTCATGGTTCGAAAACAAATCTGCATCGCCGTCGCCACAGCGAAGAAGACAGGCGATGGAGGCAGACATACATAGATGTCTGTTCGAGACTTCGCGTGGCGCCCTCCCACCCCTAGCGATTACGGCAAAAGGGTCGTGTGAACTCCAGACTCGAATATCAAATGGAATGCTTTCACGGGGCACGAGCGTGTTGACAGCTGCGTCAGCCAAAGAAAGTTAGTTAACCTCCAGTTGATACATGTTCAATGGAGATAGATACATGTTGGTCATCTCTTCTTCTTGCGGCCTCGGTACTCCCAGGAGAAGCGGTTATGAAGCAGATGTACATCTTGAGACTAGGTGGTGTGTATCAGAAGACTTTTTCTTTTACAGTACCTTTGCTTGAGATCTGTATGTAGACAGTACGCACGTTTCCTTACTCAGTAGAACGCTCGACTCGCTCCAAATAAACTCACAGCAGTCACACACTATACAGCCACAACTTCGGAAAACATCGCAAGTAGTGACAGACGCTTCACGAAATCAGGCCATCTTTGTAATTGAGAAGCATCTCTCCATTTGCTGCAGACAAGCTACAATACATCACCAATTACTGGGGACCTACGTTCAATCACTGCAATTTCGCGCTCTGCTGTATGCTGATGATTTCTCTCCTCTGAAAACCAGAACGTTTGCACTTGCGCGAAGCCCTGGAGCATGGAAACAGACCACTCCCTCGACTTTTGACTTCTGACCGTGAAGCTGGCTTGCCGTCGATTTAAGAGACAAGAATCCACACGACCCTAGCCTACTGTATATGCATGCATGAGCCACAGATGCCAGGCGCGCCACACGTGTTCGAGGAGACCCTAGGGAAGAAATTACATCACAGCCCAAGCCCATGGAATCGGCACCATTTTCGCTCTGATCGCTTGAGTAGAGATCAAAAGTCCTCGGACACCAGCTCCAACCGACCCCACCTCAAAACTGCCCACCGGGGTTCCAAGGGAGATCCCATGGAATCGAGTGCCTGCAGGAACTATTTTCCAAGGTAGTAGTGACTGGCCAGTTCTGGCGAATATGCTGGGGGCCAAGGAGTCAAGACTCATATAGAATTCCGCCTCGAGCTTCCGCCACTCTGACCAATTCGTTCTTTCAGATCTCGGTCTGTCGGTCGTCGCCAGGGGCTGGTGGTTGAGTATTCTTGTCAGATATCTCGAGACCTGTTCGCTTTCAGCCACAGGCGCTCGCTGTCAACCGCGATCTGTGCGATGACCATGTCACGGGACACCTGGCTGGCTTCTCATTACTTTGCACAATGTATTCTTGACGGGCTAGGCTTGTCTCAGGGAAGCTTCTGCGGGAAAAAACTATCGGTATTCCGGTACAGCAGACTGCCATTGGGTATGGGCATTACCCATATGTGGCCAAACAAAGAGACATCATGCTGCTTCCAAGTGTAGGCTTGGCTTCGAGAAACGTGTGGTAAACCGATACAGATGGGGGATAGCGTTTCGGTCGTCGTCCGGGAGGCGAGCTAAATGGTTCGGAGGAGGCCTGTCGTGGTTATGTCCGATCAAACGAGGCCGGTGAATTCGCATACGTTTGGCTCGGCGATCCACAAGACGATGGTGATGTCAGCTCAGAACCGAGAGGAGGCAGAGGAGCCGCGGTGGACATAGCAAACTAATGCGAACTCGTAAGATCCTTGCGTATGCACCTGCCGCATAGCAAGGTTTCTTGATGCAGTGTAAGATGCGCGAGAATACAGCTCGGTGGTCCACAGTGACGATCGCCAAAGCCTCAACTGCTTTCCCGAATCCGAATGTTCCACCATTTCGGCCCTGATCATACGTTAAGACTGTCAACCGCACGCGCGGAGATCAATTTGACCTTCTGGAATCTGCTAGCTAAGCAAAACAACCTTTCTAGTTTGCTTGACGATGTTTTGAGTTCTCTCCAGACAAATTCGATCCTCCTGGATGGTGGACCGTTGCGATACATTGCCCCTCGATTGTGTGAGAGCGTTTTTTCTTTGTGTGGAGCCGGTATCCAGTTGATGGGGCATTTGCCCATCGCCGAGGGAACAACAGCGCTCATGCCTCTTAGAAGACTTAGTGGACTCAAATTGCTGGTGAGCCACACTGCTTGGTATCTGATTCTCCATTCATGGCAGGGCAGCAAGAAATCTCACTTTTCGTCGCTGCGGAGTCGGGAATATTTCATTGGTACCCCCTCTGGTGAAGCACGGGGGCACTGCTCCGGAATGAGGATGATAATCATCGATAGTGACTTGTCTCTCTTCCTTCCCGTGCTCGGACCAATCCTCCAGTCTTTCACATCCAGTTCTGAGGTCTTCCACGACCAGTGCTGCCATGCCGAATGTGAGCAATGGTGTTTGGCCGGATGGTTCACGGTCATATCCAGATTTTCTTCAGCATCGGCCATGCCAGCATCCTCACTATGTAGGTCTCCTGGAGGTGCACGTTCATGTCTGAGTGTCAATCGCCCGAAGCACCACTATCCCACAATTGATCTTCTTTCTAGAGGGCGAATCTGGTCTGAGGGTTTAGTCATTGAGTTATTGCTTGAATGGAGGCTCGCAGCTACATTCATTCGATCTGGTGTCAAATGTTGGTTTGCGTAGCAACGTGCTTCGGCTGCTCTACTGCGACAATGGGAGTAGGTTGAAAAACGGATTGATGGCCGAAAGTACGTCTTCGTCCAAAGTGCAGAGCATCTACCGGTCAAGCACTGTACACTTATCAGTTTGAAGCGGGTTTACCGGGTACCCATAACCAGTGATCTTCCTGCCCCAATCGGATGTTGGACAGAATGCTATTTGGGAGAGGTCTGTTAAGCGGAATAGACCATTGACCCTCATAAGAAAAATCCGCGGTCAGGGAGACTAGAATTTTCACGGTATATTCAAGCCAGTCTCGATCGTTCGGTACCCATGGGTTGGGCCCATATCTCTACATTTCAATTGGACTTACTGATTTGAAGATGTCAGCAAGGGGATTGCGACAGAAATGTCTCGCTTAAAGGTAACGTAACGACCTGAGGTCGAAGCAAGCCGAGTCAATATTGATTTTGATATCTGTGACTTCTAGGAAAATGTTGTAGATTTGCTAAACACTGAAGAGCCATTGTTGGCTTCAGCCGGACTTGGGAGAAACAGACAGTCTCACCATGTTTTCAGTATTTGGACGGAGCCCGCTGACTACTTCTTTTCTGTAGGCTCCAGCATGAGCTCAGGTCGGACATATTTGTCAAAGTCTTCTTCAGAAAGTGCCTTCAATTCCATAGCGGATTGCTTCAGGGTCAGGCCTTTCTTGTGGGCATTCTTAGCAACTTTCGAGGCCATGTCATAGCCAATGACCGGGTTGAGACAGGTGACAAGCATAAGACTATAAAACATGTTAGTGTAAGGGTTGAGGCAGCAGCTTGGAGCAACCAACCTTTCGTGAAGAAGAGTGCTGATTCTCTTCTCATCAGCCTGTAATCCGACGACCAAATGATCCACGAATCCATTCATTGAATCAGACAAAATTCGGATGCTGTGCAGCAGGTTTCGGATCAACAAAGGTTTGAAAACGTTCAACTCAAATTGTCCACTGAGACCTCCAACGGTAGCAGCAGTGTGGTTGCCAATAACTTGTGCAGCAACCATAGTCAGGGCTTCACACTGAGTAGGATTGACTTTGCCAGGCATGATACTGCTACCCGGCTCGTTTTCAGGCAGAATGAGCTCTCCCAGGCCACAGCGAGGACCGGAGCCCAAATATCGAATATCTTGAGCAATCTTGAAAAGACTGCATGCGAGCGTGTTAAGAGTTCCTGAGGCCTCGACGATGCTGTCATGAGCAGCCAGGACCTCGAATTTATTTGGAGCAGTCACGAATTTAGTACCCGTCAGCTTGGTGACTTCTTCAGCAATACCTTCGGCAAATCCCTTAAAGGTGTTGAGGCCAGTACCAACGGCAGTTCCACCCTGGGCTAATTGCCTGAGGTGTGGTAGAACAAACTGGACTCTTTCAAGATTTCGGTCCAACTGGGCAACGTAACCACTGAATTCCTGCCCCAGGGTCAAGGGAGTAGCATCCTGCAAGTGAGTTCTACCAATCTTGATAATATGGTCAAAGGATTCCTTCTTCTTCTGTAGGGCATCCCGGAGGTTGGTAAGGGCCGGGATTAACTTCTCCTCGAAATCTAGGACGGCGGCAATATGCATGACCGTTGGGAAGGAGTCGTTGGAACTGGCGGACATATTGACATGGTCATTGGGGTGGACAGGCTTCTTGCTACCTAACTGGCCTCCAAGGATCTCGATGGCACAGTTGGAGATGACCTCGTTGGCGTTCATGTTGGACTGGGTGCCAGAACCAGTCTGCCAGACGACGAGAGGGAAGTGATCGATCAATTTCAAGCTGGCAACCTCGGAAGCAGCTTGCTGGATAGCTTCACCAACTTTGGGATCTGCGTGTTTTGTCAGAGCAGAGGATCAAGTGAATGCGGAAGGAGAGCTCAGAGCATACCGAGGCCATATTTCATGTTGACGGTGGCGGCAGCACCTTTGAGGATACCGAAAGCTCGCACGACACCTTCCGGCATACGGTCTTGTGGCTGATTGATATTGAAGTTCCCCAGTGATCTTTGCGTTTGTGCCCCCCAGTACTTGTCGGACTCGACCTCGATGGGACCAAAGGCGTCGGTCTCTGTTCTAGTAGACTTGGCCATGATTGTGGTAGTGCTAAACGCTTTGTAGGTGGAAGCAGAAGCTCGAGGGGTTATTGAGGGAACGAGGACAGGCCGTGACGAGGATTTGTAGGAAGAAAAATAGCCGCGCAGAGAAGGAGTTCTTAACGTTCGCAGTGGTCGGCTCAAGCAGCTACTCCGCACTGGAACTGTAGTGAATGCATGTGAAGATGGTGCGATGCTGGACACAGCCCGATTCAGCATCTTGAAGGCCGTCAGGGGTCGATTGGATCGGCTAGAGCAAGAGAATAACAAACAATATACCAGGTTCAGAAGCCTGAGTAATGCAGCAGCATATTTCGCTGACTGTGTAAACTCGTCGACGGGACTTTTTTATTATTATTTTTGGTAGCAGGGAGAGCTCCGAAGGCGTTTCTGCCATCCTCGAGGCGATATCGGAAAAACTCGCGAGCCGCCTCAACGACATCAGTCCGGTTGGGTGCAGGCGCGCCCACGCCAGGGCGGGTGGCAGGTGCGCGATCCGATGCCAAATAATAATAATAATAATAATCATAATGACGCGGAGGATAATAGTCTGAGAATCAACCACAACTGATACGCATACTCAATGCCTTGCAATAATGCCTACGTTTCCCGACAGAAACATTGATTCTATCAGGTCAATTAACTATATTATCTGTCGTAACGCAATTGCAAAACCCAACCACCCCACAAGGGGTACAGCTGGGTTGCCGCTAATCGAAAGACTTTGGGTATCTCTACGTATGAAACCTCTGTGCTCAAAAACAAATCACGTTCTGGTCCTCCTTGCACTCTCTAAGCCGTGCCTTCAATTGTCTTGGCCGCATTGCCTATCATGAAGTCCTTAGACTTGATGAACTTGACCAGAAAGCTCGGGACCTTCCAGCCAAATGCTGCCCCGACTCCCTGAGTCGGGCCAATTGGAACAAACATCATGTCGCTGGTGATCTTCTTGTAGATGTTCTTAGTCCGTGGTCCGGGTTCTGTATCGCTATCAGCAAATTTGTCAGGATGTTTCTTTGCGTTCGACTTACCAGCTCCAGAGAGGTCACTCCTCACGCTCTCTAAGAGGGCACCCTTGGCGAACTGAACATCGACCACGGAGCCATTTGAGTAGCTACCAACTGTCCCAAACACATAGACATTGGTCACGCCGGGGACGTTTAGACGAAGAGTCTGTGCGTCGGCCTTGACCTTCTGTTTTGCATCCAGCCATTCCTGAGGCACAAATTTGGTGTTAGGTTTGTCGCCAGTTGCTTCGATGTAGACATCTACTGTTTTGGTCTCTCCATTGCTGAGCTTCAACACGTCCTTGCCATTGGCCATGGTATGCTCAACAACACGGACGTTGTCGTTGACGACTTTGACTCCCATTCTCTGCAAGCGAGCAGCTGCGTCTTGCCCGAATTTGGGATTCGACAGGCTGGCCAATAGACCGGTAGTGCCTGACAGGATTGTGATCTCTTTCTTGTTCCCGTAGACCTGGCCAAGCTCGCCGGCTGTCTCAACGCCAGCGGCACCTCCACCCCCGACGAGGACGGACTCAGCATTAGGTAGTCGCTGATGCAGGTCGGCAAGAGCGTTCTTGAGGGGCTCGGAGCCATCTGACACCGTCCAGATAGGAGTAGCGAAGTTAGTGCCCGAGGCGATGATGAGTGAATCGTAACGAATAGCAGCAGAGGTGTTGGTGTTGACGGTCTTGCTCGCAGGGTCGATCGAGGTGACATATGCTTTGACGAACTCGTACTGCTCAGGGGTGTACTTCTTGAAGCCGGGGGCAATTGGGAGAAGGGCTTTCTCAAGAGGAAGAGAGGCAGGGTCGACAATGACTCGAGGTGCACCAATTTTCCAGAAGAACTCCTCATTGGGAGCAATCTGCACGACCTTGAACTGCTTGCCTGAGAGTGTAGGCAGGACAGTCTTCAGGAGGCCATGAGCAGCTGAGAGACCGGCGAAAGAGGCGCCGATGATGACAATCTGGTGCTCAGACATGGTGGTTACGTTGATATGTGTTGTAGGAGTGGCAGGGCGATAGAAAGAGAGACGACGGAGGACGCAGAATGGATGGTGGGAGGGGTCAGGAGAAAGAGAGGATACAGAAAAGGTGTCAGCAACGGACAACGGGGCGACGGCGAGAACTAGCTGAAGGGCGGTGGTAAGGTTGACAGTCGGGTGGGGACCGGCTGGGATGCGAGATGCGTCGAGGATCGAGGACAGCGTGCGGATACTATGACTGGAATGACTGGATGGCGTGTGCAGCACAGATTGCAGGCGTTGCGAGGAGCTGAACGGAAGTACTGTACGAGTATATATGAAATATGTACATCCGACTCTTTCTCAAACGTGGAGGCCTCAACCCTTTTCTAGGTGGTGAATGCGCAGTCAGCCCTAGCCAACTTTTATTCTTCTGCCTCATTGTGCGCGCACTAATCAACATCAGCTGGACGAGAATTCTTCTCTATCCTTTTCCTTTGCTTACAATTGCAACCCTGGTGGCTTACACAATGTGTAGGCTCAATGCGCAGACTCAAAATGTCTTAATTTTAGTTGCAGGGCCTAAACCTAGACGCGTGGCTGCATTCGCGACTCACCATCTTCCGCCAACAACGCCAACGATTGGCCAGATGTCCGATATCCGTTTACAAATCGCCCGTTTTGGTGCTAGTGCATCACGTGATATCTCGCCCGAATGAAATTCAAGATTATATATTCTTTCAGACGGGATTTTAACGGTCAGATAAGGCAACTACTTCGCGCTTTGGCGCTGGCAAAGCCCCGGTGCCCATTAGGGTCCGTGAATCGTGTCGTCCGACAGAATATGTCTCTCGGACGAGAACAATTTCACACTATCGTAAATATGTACTAGTTCGCATAACTGAGTATGCCGATCTTGCGCCATCGGTAGACGATAATGCACAAAATCTACTCGTCCTCACTGCGCGTGCCTCGGCCCGATTCCACTCACCCCATGTACGGAGTATAGACGTCTCATTAATTACACAGCATCACGAGTTGTTGCCTGTTGCGACACCCCAAAAGTATGCCGACCACGCCGCGAGGATCAACACAATCAATGATCCAAAACATATCCTCGAAATCTTCCTATTCTTCTCCCCATCTTCGTCATGAAAACGTCGTTTGCGTTCGTTGATGATTGCACCCTTCGCAATACGCTGCTTGCGAGTCCATTGCAGATGTCGCAAGTCAATCGATTTCATGGAAAGGACCACCAGCATAATTGATATGGCTGCGGCAGCTGCGGCCCATGCCGAGTAGAAAATGCTGACCCTATCGTAAGAGTTGTTGTCACGATCTTGAATGACTCCCGTGACCACGCGTACGATGATATTGACACTGCTCGGATGTCAGTACCTCCACACACGCTGGGTGCAGCTCGGTGCAGACTCACGAGTTATTCATTGCAACCTTGACAGCATAAGCTGAGCCGAACACGGATTGATGCCACATCGAAGTTCGGATCCCATCAATGATCACGGTAGGTCCAAAGGTAAGGGCAAATGCGAAAATCCCAAAGGCTGCTGCGTTGCCCGAGGCTGTTTGGCTATAGGCGACTAACGCCATGGCGAGGAACGTTCCTGTTCCGCAAATCACCACTGTTGGTATTGTCAGGATTCAACCCATTGACCCCATAGAGTGATCGGACACTTACTAAGCGACACACGATTTCCGTACAAATCAATGAAAACTCCAATGAATGGCACAAGGAAGAAGCCTATTTTATATCAGTCGGAAGGTCAATACATGTTTCGACAAGTAGGAACCTACCAGCATATTGCAACGTGGCCGAATACCAACCGGCAGTAACTGAATCCGTCCCAAAACGTTGCTCCGCCAATTCAGTCGCATTTTGTGTGAAGACAATAGCAGTACTGGTCTGGAAGAAGGAGAAAATCATGATACACCAGAAGATCCAGGGTAACTCCAGGACCTTTTTGATCTCAAACTTCTTGTTCTTTTCCGTCAGCTTTTCACCCGTTGCCGGATCCGAAACCGAACCAAATCTCTTTGTGGCGAACTTGTTGAACTGATAGAAGACGACAGTCATAAAATTGGTGAAGAGGTTCCTAGCGAGAAGACATCAGTACACGGACTCGTGCCTGCGCTTCCATCTTCAAGATCGCTTCAGTGTATTAGGGTTGGCCACCTACATGATAACTGCGACCCAGAAGACCCAAGCGAAGTTCCCAGTGTTCTGTACAACTATCAGCTACATGTCTCTCAAACTCAGTAAGAATGGCAGGCCTACCTTCGCAATGATATTAGCACTCGACTTTCCAACAAAAGACCCAATCTTCCCTATCCCAAGTTCCAAACCCAATGTCGACGCGAACCCACTGCTGGGAGGGAACCACGAAGCAAAGATCTTGTACTGCGCAATTTGCGTAGCAATATCGCCGAGCGCGGCTATGATCCTTCCAACTACCATGAAACGGTACGAACGAATTTGCGCCGCTGCTGCAATCAAGATGGATCCAATCGAGTATATCACATTTCCGTATAGGATGGCACCTATATCGAGACGATCAGCCGTTGGAACATCATCAATGAATCCCCAGAATACTCCGGGTAAGGGAGACAGGTACCTGCTCCACCGATCCTATCCGTCACCAGGCCACTGAAGAGGATCAGCGCCGTGACCATAAAATCTTCACTTGCTTCCAAGAGCGCAAATTGGGTGTTGTTGATCTGCAGTTCCTTCTTGAGCGTCGTTTTCATCGCCCCCGTGATGCCCGAGCTCCAGTGAGAGCCAAAGCCGATGGCGGACACCAAGAGGATCGCAACGATCTTCCATTTCAGGCTCGCCTCGGGCTTCTCGGTGCCATCATTGGACTCAGCCGACTCCCTCGAGGATAGCATCGTTTCATCGAGTTCGCTCAGCACAGTGGGAACCACTTTCTCCGAGTTAACCATCTCACTGGATTCCTGACCTGCTCCCGGCCGGACTGGCGAAGCAGCATTTGCCATATTTCAATTACTATAAGCGAGGGGAAAACGGCCCTAGACAGTCTTTGGGTAGAGATTCATTTGAAAGAAGGGAATTATGGTAGATACTTCAGCATCGTGGTTCATCATCGTATATAAATTATCTTCGTTGTTGGACCAAAAAGTTTCTGTAGCCGACGGCTTTTCTTCACGAGCCTAGCCTGCATTTGTGACCCCTACAGTCCCAGAGTTTTCCTAAATCACTCAAGCCAGTCGGCAATAATAACGGGCCACCGGGGTCGTGTTGAGAGTCAAGACTTCGTAGTCCGGATCTTGCACCGTACTTGTGGGTTCTTATCGCCCATAGTGATCCATCCCACACTGAACGCTCGGCCAGACGCCGACACGGAAAGGGCCACCTTGGAACATGGCTCCGCAGGTCAATTTGCAGGAAATGTCTGCAATGGAACCCAGGGGACCAGGAACCCAAGGATTCGTGCGGCTTTTACTTGAACTTGAGCTCATTAGCCGATGCGTTTAACGACCAAAGAGGCAGAGAGCGAGGAGGTGTGAAGGCTGACGAGGCTCTAGCGCGGAAAACTCTGCATCTAATCTAATCACTAACAGCGTTCATTGGCCAGCCGGAGCCGATAAATTATCTTATCAGATCCACATCCTTTGTTTCCTCCGCGGGTGGAGGAGAGGGAAGGTCTGGTTGTATGAGAAGTAAACAGATCCTGATTTATTGTATTGCCCCTGCCGGAACAGGCATACGTTTTGCCCATGCTTCTTGAGAAGGTCTTTTCCAGGGCGACACCTGAATGTCAGCTCTAGATGAACCTTTAGTGAAGTATTGCGAGATACTAGTAATATTAATGTGCCAAGGTATTATACATAAGGTAATAGTCAGTATGGGTATAGTACAGATAAAGGAAAAACATAGTCCCTCGATAATCTTTGTCATAATCTCTGCCCTCGCATTGGCCCCCAAGTTGTCGAAATGTAATTGATGATTGTACAACGTGAGCCTGTCAGGGCATCACTTCAAACGTGCGAAAGACTTATGGATGAGGCAGCCAGCCGATATTCGACCTCCAGTTATGGCCATGCTTGCTCTTCTTCTCCGTCAAGGCCTCTTCACTCTCCCTGCGTTTCTCCTCAACTGGAGCAGGCATGGCATCAGTGGCTTGCCCCTCCTCGGAGGCAGCATTAGCTGCAACAACAGCATCGGGTAACGGTTCAGCTACGGAGTTCTCTCTCGATTTGAGAGCTTCGGAGATTACGCTGTGACGTCTCGTAGCGTGCGACTCGTCTTTGCCATTCTTGGAAAAGTGCTTGCGGTAGAATGAAACGTGTTTGATGAGCCATGGCTCCAACCACGAGTCAGCAGCGTGCGAGTTTCGGCGAGCTGTGCCAGCAGGCTGGTCGATCGCCATACCGTTGAAGAATTCCGCCATTGTTTGTGTTGTGGGGTCTACACTTCAGAGATAGGCTTCTTTGGACAAAGGACAGGGATGGAGTGCTGACTGAATCGATTTGAATTTATCGTGTTTGGTTTATGATGGATTGCACAAAGTGCGACTATTCTTTCAATCGTCGGTGATGCTGAATGCTGAGTGTCAGTGCTACTAACAACGAGACAGATCTAAATACTTATGCTTTTCAAACGAACGCCTTGTGCAGAATGATGTGGTAAGATGGTAATCCTCTCAAATGACGTCGACCTCGGTGTCTTCGTATAAGCAGAGTCATATGGCTCAAACATGAGCGTATCAACGGCAAGAAAGACTCCGAAACTCTGGGTTAGCATGAATCCGGGGAGGGGATGATAAGCACATGAAACCGCAGAGAGCCATTCATCGTGTTTGAAACACGTCAACCCTCAGGCTCTTTGGTAAGGCTCCGGCCGTAGAGGCCTATCAGCATCATGGGTCTGGCAAAGGCTCAGGGCGGATGTTAGCGGAAGCGCGAACACCGTATACAGTGAGAGCGGCCTCTCACGGGGATGAGGTTAAAAATGCCGCATGTACGAATCTGGCCATCTAGTCATGTCGAAAACATGACCTCCGTGGGGAAACATGCAGGGTCTCTCACCGGGATCGGTTTGATGAATGTTCCGGATGATTAGAAGTCCAAGCCATTGTGCTTGAGGTAATTCTAATGGGATTGACGATGAGATGAACTGAGCAAAACCAAGGAAAGGAGATAGGCAACTATGTAAAACATGCAGGCACGACGGTGGTGGGCGCTGGCCAATTATGACGTCACTCTCTCCACCGCCAACCCCAGCACACAAAATTTTTGTGATCCAGGAGCCCAAGGCTTCCCAATCACGCATCATCCTTACACAGGTTGCACAATTGTGATGCTGCAAGTATTACTTTTACTATACGATAATTGGATTGAGCTACACACCTTCTGCATCACACCATATTGAACACAGGGGCTGCTACTAGCGGCCCCGGAGATTTTGTGCCTCGGCCCAGATGCCAGATGGTGCGGCAGTCCTCAAGGCAGACCAAGCCTTGACGAGGGCCGCTGGACTGGTGCTTGTCACGGATACCCCCAAAGGTAAGTCAACTCGATGGAGATGGAGCAGGAACTTAGGACAAATGGTCTTTCAACCCACCCAATCAGACGGAGGGGAAATGCTGTCCTTGCCAATCGTATTGAAGCCTCCAAGCATGAGGCCATCAGTACACCTGTCTGCGTGAAACCCCGACCAAACCACCCCGTCTCCTGCACTCATAGACAATCTTTCTCTCCGTTTGACTAACACCTCCTGTGATGGTATGTTATAGGGAGAGGAGTCTTCGCAACCCAGAATATCCCTAGTGGGACTATCGTGGAAGTCAGCCCGGTGTTAATCTTCACTGAAGATGAGGTTGAAAGCCATACCCAACATACTGTTCTTCAGCATTATACATAGTAAGTTACTCGGCAAGTACAAACCACGTCAAGCTGTTTTCTCCTTGTACGAAAATCTGCTCTTCCAATGCGTGTCATTGACAAGCTACCCCAACAGCTACTGGCCATCACCAACCGGCCGCACCACGACTCAAGCGATTGCTCTCGGGCTCGGCAGCATGTTCAACCACTCGACACTCCAGCAGAACATTGGGTGGAAGCGAAACACCCAAACTGGCGTGATCGTGTACAGTGCGCTCCGAGACATCAAAAGCGGAGAGGAATTGTGCATTTCGTATGGAAATGCAAGGCTCTGGTTCCCTGACGCTGACGCTGACGCGAATGCAAAGGCGGCCCGGTGTAATGGGGCCATGGAAGACGGAGCCGGCGAACCCCCCACAGAGATGGAATTGAGCGGGCTTGGTAAAATGGAGCTGTAGAACTCCGTTACCAGGAATCTTCATTCAAGTAGACTGACAACTCAATACCTAGCAGTGCCATGATTACTATTCTTCAGCATCCCCCTCACGGGGAAGAGGCGCTTCAAGTTAAAGCTTAAGCCATAGACAGCTCCTTGGAACCTGTCGTGGTGCAAAGCCAGCCTCACTGGTGGGAATAGGATTCTTCTCGGCTGAATAGTTCGTCCGGGCCCAAGCGACCCCCAGCCGTGGTGAGGACTAGGTGAGGTGAGAATTGTTAGACAAAGAGACTCGTCGCGCAGCTCGACCCACAGTCTCTTCTGACTGCGGGCAAGGCCATTGCCAGGGATAGAAAAGGTCGAATCGGATTGTCTCAACCATGGAATACGCCCGTAATGTGTTGTTGGCAATGTCGAACCCTCCGGCCTTCTCAACTCGGTGGGTTTTGATTTTCGATCTGGACCCACGTCTCTAATCCTGACGGGCTTTTGATGCTTAATTAGAGAAACAAAAACATAACGAGAGTCTCGACCATTATGTAGCCGAGGCACAAATACGGGACAGGATACAGCCAATGACGAGTAGCGACCTGCTATTGTGGGGCGTCACCCATCGTATATATACCTATATTATCGTACTCGTGTATCGTCTTCAGCTACTAGCATCTGTGCACAATTGTGACAATTGGGCAGTCTGGATACGGAGAGTACGCATTCTGTGTTCACTGGCCAATAACGTGATACGCACAATGACATGAAAAGGCTCCAGTCTTTTCCCGTGAACGGCCCCTCTCCCTTTGGGAGACTACTATATATAGTTCTGGCTGTCTGCACCTCAGGTGTGGATCTGGGTGGCTTCTTGTTTCAACTTTAACTCATTGCTCACATGTACTGTGTTGGCTCGAAGGCCCGTTGCTGCTCGCAAATGACGGCTAGCAATTTCCATGGTGGCGTCATGGCAACGACTTCATTGAATCCAAGGGCTCGAAGGATGACCGGCGCTTTCCTCCTAGGATTCACGAGCCTTATCATCGATACAGACCGGCAGAGTCATTTCTTAGCTGGACGGAGTGATACATGAACACATTTTGCCGCAGAGGCAAATCCGCAAGAGAGAAAACCAAGGCATAAAGTACCGTGTGGGACTGGACTGGGAGCAGGGAAAGTTTCAAAAGATGCTGCACAACATATATGCATTTGACAGGAAGTTTTCGAAGTATGTACCACAACCAACTTCCGATGCATCGCCTCATTAGAGCAGTTCTTCAGCACCGGATCTGCCCGAACGAGGGATCTGGTGAGGCAAGCTCATTCCTCGGAAGTGGGGACGTAGTTGTTCAACAGCAATGCCAACCACCCGTTCGACCATACTTGTTCACAAAAATGAAATGCCTATTTCATGACCACAGCCACGTGTTCATCCATATACTTGTCGATGTTTCCAAGGAAGCAGGCAGCAATGATACTGATGGATCCAAATGCAATGCTGGTGAGGTATACGTATTGATAACTCTCAGCATAGGCAGTCTGGCCAGCAACCACAACCATTTGGTATGCAGTCTCATTGTCGCCAATACCGGGGATGGTCTTGAGTGCTGGAAGCAAGCTTGCAGCTGTATACTCAATAGCGTGAGTGATATATGTGACGTTGGTGATGTTCAACTCCAAGGCCATGGTGCCACCAATGTATTTGGTGGCATTAGGAACGAATTTGTTGACAAAGACATTATAGTAGACGGTATAGCCGATGCATCCGCCAATGACACGGATTGAGAGAGTGAGAGCGGTGATGGTTGCGATAATGTCATCAGGACAAATGATGGTAGTGATGATCGACGCAGGAACGACGATGCCGCCAATTCCAAGGCCAGCAAGGACCAAAAGTCCCCAGAGCTGATTGAGGTTATCGCGGGTTGCAATGGAGATAGCGCCGCAGCCAGCCGTCATGAGGATGGACGAAACAACCAATAGCTCTCGGTTGTGTCCTCGGAAGACCGAGAGGAGCCATAGGACGATACAGGCACCGGCCAAAATGCTGAAGCCAATCGGGATACCTCGGATTCCGACACCGACGGGATCATGGCCATAGACATTGAAGGCTTGAGTCGGCCAGAACATGATGACAGAAAAGAAGTTGGCACCGGAGATTGCCGTGATGATCAGAGTCAGGGAGAGGGTTCTAGCCTCCTTCTTCATCCTTGATGGGAACATGGGGAATTTAGCAAACTTGATCTCCCAAATTGGGAATGCAATGAAGAGTAGGAAGCCGCCAAGGATAAGAGGAGCCAGAACATGAGCCGAACTCCAAGGATATTGGTATCCGCCCCATTGCAGACCAGCCAGGAAGACGATCATGCCTGTGATGGAAAGTCCACCGCCGACAAAATCAACTTCTCTGATGATTTCTCTCCTGGACAAGCCCCGGGAATTTGGTCTAGGTGGTGGGAAGTAGAAAAACAAGGTGCCGAAGAAACCAATAGCTGCCCAGATGCCGCAGAGGAGAGTGCAATAGCGCCATCCGGCGTGGCTGGCAATCAATTGAGCCCATAGGACGGATGGACAGAATGGCACAATGGTGAACACCAAGACGGCGACGTACTTTCCTCTTGAGCGAGTAGGGGCGAGCTCGGCAGTAACAGCCAAAGAAGTAAGTTCACAAATTCCGGCACCAACCCCAGAAAAGGTCATGCCGACTATATCAACAATGTCAGAGTGTTCTCCGGGGGGGGCCTGTGTGGCAGTCACGGAGGAATCTCACCGATGAAGACATTCATGTTTTTGGCAACGCCGCAAATGATCATGGCAATGACAAGCAGAGCAGAGCCACCTAAGGCGACCCAGCGTCTCCCGATGAGATCGGAGATTGAGCCAACGAAGGGGCAGATAGCAGCAAGGGCCAATAAATAGGCCAGAACGAACCAAATCCAGCGATCAACTCCACCAATATCTGCATAAATATATGGTGGGACGCCACCGAGGATGTATACTGGAATTTGGGAACCAGTCCAGAGGAAGGCTTGTGCTACAAGTGCCAGAACTCTCTTGCCGGTCATCTTGAACATGTCAGTACGGCGTCTTCTGCAAAATGGAGATAGGTTTGGCTCACAGGAGGCTCATGGTCGTGGTCTTCATCATCGCCATATGTCCGCAGACCATCCTTCTCATAGTAGCCAGGATGGCCAGGCACCCTTTCGTTGGTGTGGACCTGCTCGACATGATCCGAGGCGTCTTTGTTCAAGCTCGCGGGAGATTGCATACTCTCGCTGGAGCTATTTGTCGTTGGCTGAGCGGCGGTGGTCGGCTCAGTAGTTGCCATGATGGGCGGAAAGGTCAAAAGAACCCTGAATGCAGTCGAGGGCACGAGTCAACAAGTTCAAGATGAGTTGGAAGAAGAGTAGGGGGAATGGATGAGAGAGAAAAGAGAAGTGGGAGAAAGAGAACCGAGTGGAGGAAGAGGATGGGATGGGAAGTTGGAGATTGATGTAGGCAAAGCAGCAAAGGATCAGGATGTTCGATTCGGTTCAGAAAAGGCGTGAAAACCTTGGTCACCAAGATTCACGAGTAGGGATAGGCCAGGCTATCTCAGTATTCAACACACGGCGGGTCTGGAGAAGTATTGCGACCAGAGATATGGAAACTATGGACTTGTTTGGTCATGGGGAGGGGAGGGGGGTGTATCAGCGACCATCGAGGTTTAGTGGAGCACCTACAGAACACTAGGGCCAAAGACAAGCATGGCTAGTCTGAAGTCTCAAGCGTTCAAGTGGAGGCGAAGAAGAGCAGACCACGGAGTTGTCTGGGGATGTGGATCGCCGGGTATGGAGAGAAAGATGGGACGGATGGATTGCAATGTCACAGACTCACAGGCTCACAGACTCAAGGGGATGGAGAAGCCGCAGCAGGTGGCGACCATGTGGGCAGGGAACCCAAGAGGAAAGAGGAAAGAGCAAACAATGTATCGACTGGGGCCCCGGCCATGTTCCTGTTCCTTCCAAGATCTCCCAGCCAGCGAATTGGAAAGCGCGACTCTCACAAGCGTGAATGCTGGGTGCTTGACCGCGCGCCCAGGAGGTGCTGACTTGGACGTGACGAGTCCAGAGGCCATGGAAAGTCCTCCGTGCCCGTGTACCTTCCTGCTTGGTATTGCCGTATGTGGGATACCCATCTGCCAGCCCCATCATGTTTCGCCTCGACAACAGAAGGTGACGAAAGGTGGACGGTGGGATCTTCCCCTCTCAGCGGGCCGACGCCTCTCTTCTCGTTGCCAATGGCTAATACCTCGCTTATTCACGATTCCTTTGGAGGCGTTGTCACCACTATTCGAGGTCGGGCGCTGACATAATCGCGCTGACTACAACAGCCGTGGGATTTCTACTCCATTCGGCATCAGGAAATAGACGATGTAAACGTGAACCAGGTATGTATGACTACTGCTGGACCGAATATAATTCCATTCTTTCAATCTGATTAATAGCCCCAATGCCCCGGATTTCAGGAGGGGACCCTGAAGGACCTGGGGCCGAGGGCTCCAAGCAACCCTAAGCTACCCAAAGCACAAGGGCTAAGCGAGGTTAAGGGACACCTGGTCACCGCCCAGCTACAGCCCACGAGTAAGAAAAGAGGAGGGGGGAACACCCTAACTAAGGCCGGCGCCACTAGCTGGCTGCCGCTATAGTTGATCTTGGTGGTCTCGGTGGGTCAGGGTGTCATCCCGGAGCAGAGATATACCAGTGACCAACTCTGGTAACCGTCAATGCACCACGCCCAACCCGCCCACGCCCACCATTTTCACCTCCAACGAACCTGAATGACGATCGGTAATCTCCTCAGGACTTTGATGACTCGTCAGTGCGCGCTTAGAGCCCAGAATCCTGCTCCGTGTTTTCGAGGCACCGAGAGAGGTGTGCGGTGAGTCGGTGACTACGTGTGGTCAGTGGTGTCTCTCGACGGAAATACGCCCATTGATGAAGCTGCTTATCAGTGGGACCAAAGACTCTCTAGGCCCTCTAGGGGCTCTAGGCTCTCTAGGCTACTGGGGGTGCCGTGCTTAGGCTTTGCTTGGCCCAGGCTAGCGACATGAAAATCCTGGAGCAGAAAAGCAGATCACTCTCCGCAATCCGGCCAGCCAAAGCTGGAGAAGTCAAGCCCCCCGAAGCACCTTTGAACCCCCTAGGAAGGCCGAGGGCACTGTTCAGCCTTCGGCTGTCAATCCATGTACCTATTCGTAAGATACCGAGCAGCTCTCCCTAAAGGTTCGCTACTGAACTCTGTAGAAATGCCTGCGGTCAGGTCTATCACTCGGTCAGACGAGGCAGCCTTCCTCGCTCCATTTCACCAAGCCACCCCGTGTTGTCAAACTTCGATATAGACGCCTTGCTGCATTCTGTTTCTCCAAGGAAGCCAGCCGCCAATGATTGCTGTCGATTTTCTCCTCCCGGGCTCCCTGGTCTCCTTGTATGCAAAGAGCCGCGTCCCATGCTTCCGGCTGGTCAAACGAAAACACATGGCTCTCGTTGCATTTCTCGGGTCCGCCGAAATCCGAGCACAGTGGTTTGCTCTCTTTCAACCGAGTGCTCACTGCTCACATCCTTACTCACACTCAGACCGCTGCGCTTGTTCGCAGCGCGTGTCTCGGTGCTCACTTAGTTGAAAACATTACGATTTGATTGATGGCCTGCTAATGAATCTAGTGTCCGCGCAAAAACTTTGCAAGGCCCGGGATCTGGCCAGATGAGGAGTCTGGTCCGGTCTTCCCTTTAGGGTCGGAATCGAGTCAACGTGTCCGTTCCACTGAATCTCAGACCATCCACATCTGGCACTGAGTGTATGGGTTCCTCGGTACTTTTCATGCAGCCTTGACCATCCCAAGTCCTTTACCCGGTAACTTACCGAAACCTGACCAGGTAGTTAGTGACTTTGATGCAAAAACCAAAACCGGCTAACCCACGCCACCACCATGCCAACCCCGCAAATTCAAATATCTCGAGATGCATTTCCATGGGATGCTTGATTTATGGAGACCCCACAGCCTGGCCCAGGTGAGAGCCCAGTACCCAAACCGTCAACCATGTTGACTCGTGCCCTTGCGCATAGCACTTACACCCAGCGATGTCAGCGCTAGCTTTCAAGGTAGGTGGTGGGCTCCCTTGCACTGTTTCTCGTGCCATCATTCCCCGCAATTTCGATACCCAGCCCGAATTGCGGCCCGCCAGTAAGGAATGGATCTTGACTCGTTCTGGCCGTTTCTACTCTACCAGCACCGCGAATCGAGTTCATGCTCGTCCCTAGTCGTGGGAAATGATTATAAAGATATGCATAAATGAAAGGCGAGATTCCGAAATGACCATCGGTCGGGACCCTTCGTCGAACACATTAAATCATTGGTGACTCGACCAAGGTTCGAACATCCTGCACCAGGGTGCGGCTCCCTGTCACCGCGTTTAAGCGGCCAACATCCCTGGCAACGTTGCGGATGTCTCAAGCCGAAAGTCCAGGGAATTGTCGCCATGGAACTTGGAACCAGACGTTGCGCTGCTCAATAACGTAGGGCTCTCGCTCAGAGGCGAGATGAGGTAAGACCAATGCATCATTTGCTGCTTCAAGGCCGATCATCATCTCCGCTATCGTCCGATGCATCTTGATCAATGTTTTCAGAATTGCCAAGTCTTAACTGTACGGTGGCAATCGCGTGTTGGATATCATCGCCTTTGGAAGATGGTACCTGGATTGTATGTTCTTGTTTCTGGGATACAGCATCATAGATTGTCTGAACTCGGGGAGCTCCTTCTATGTGCATCAGGATTGAAACCAGCTGGACGCGTTTCTGCTGCGGAGGATTCGGGCTATCAGATACGCCGGGAGGTATGAGAATCGCATAGATATCTCCCGGTCGGACCGGCTTCCTGAAGTCAATGCTGATCACCTGTCCTTGTAGCTTTCCATCCTTGGAGTAAAAGTTCTGGATGTGTTGATCTATACCTTCTTGAAGCAAGGTTGTGATGATGCCACCATGGATCTATATGCACAATCAGTCCCGAACATCATCCGCTGTGACAAGTCTGCTCCTACCACGTCCGGCCAGCCTTCTATGCCAAACCCGAGGAAGAACACCATCATTGTGTATTCTTGCGAAGGATGTCGGAAAGCTCTCATGGTGATACCTTGAGTCCCCGCAAGCTTTTCCGAGACAAGGTGAAGACCTTTGCCTGTACGAACCAGGTGATCATTGTAGTTAGGATCCTCGATCCATTTCTCTTCTCTGAGTGACTCAACGAGTGGATGGCTATCCAATGTATCTACAATCTCCTCGAATAACTCTTGATCCTCCGGCGATCCTGGTTCGAAAGGCGGTTGCAAGTATTCCCAAGTAATTAAGGCTGTTCCCGCAACAAGACCGAGGGTCGAGAAGAGCGAGGCCCAGAACAGGGATCGCGCAGCCCGAATAATGGGCGATGGGCCTGAGCGGCCCTGGATTGCAGGAGTCGTCTGCGGAGGAGTGTAGGGCGAGGTATCAGGAAGTGGTGTCCTCCCCGGGGTTTGGAAGTATTCCTTATGGGGACCGTGGCCGTCGTGCTGCCCTCGCCGAAGCCTTGTTATTTGAGGAGCAACCCATCTCGCCTTGCGGCGTAATGCCGCTCGAAATAGCAGCATCAACTAACTACTGCCAAGGGGTGCGCGTCACCGCGAGGTCTCAACAGAAGAGAGTAGGGATGTGTATTAGCAACTTCTCAATTTGATAAGTTTGGCGCAGCAAGAAAAAGTGCACAACAAGAGCAGCGCTTCATGAACATACTCTACGGTGAATCAACTCTGCTACGGCGCGGCGGATTCTAAGGAAACGCTCTCCCGCAATTGTCAGAACCGAGGACATATGCATATTGACATAGTGAAGCAAATCACACATAGCGATCAAGGAAGCAACAGCCGCCGTGGACCAGAAGCTCGCAGCTTGCTCTACGTGGGCTGCTGAATTAGTCTGCAGTCAACCTCATGCAGTTCATTGCCGGAACTCATTCCTGAACTCCTCCCACGCCTCAGCTGCAACCTCATCATCCGACAGAATATCATACGCCGTCATCGCCATCCCCTTTGCACTGTCCATGGCTAATAAGTAAGCAGACCTCGTTCCAGCCGCTATCGCAAATTCTGGATTATGCGGACTGGCCCCCGGGATCTCTGGACCCACACTGAAGAAACCATGGAAACTCGGGACTTCATAGCAGACATTGCCTGCAATGTCTGTAAGCTTCTATCCACAATGCGGGCAAGCTGGGCATACCCATGTCTGTAGATGCCCCGATCGGTAGGTCGCGACCGTCTGCCAAGAAAGTTCTACCAATTGCCGACATGTTTTGCGTGAAACGGCGGGCGATGGTCATGTTTGGTCTCAGATCTTTGTAGTCGCACTCCCTGTCCCAATGTCAATTCCAAGCCTTCTGTGAGTAATAAAGGTAGTGGTGCAACTTACTCGTCCCAGGTGCATTCCAGACGGCAGCCTGTTGCTTGCGCGCCGGCACAGAAACAAGCGTCGACATTTTTCGCTATATTGGTCACACCGGCAGCGCTTGCATCCCGGATGAAATACTCGAGGCTAGCTTCGTCGGGAATGAGATTGGGCTCCATGCCACCGTTGCGAACAACGCCATGAATACGTGCTGTTGGCTGGAGCTGCTGCCTCAACAAAGAAATGTTGACATAGGAGGCCACCACGGCGTCAAGCGCGTTGGCCCCATCCCAAGGATTGAGCCCGGCATGAGCGTTCTTCCCCTTGAATGTGACATTCACTTTTTTCCGGGCGAGCGATCTGGTTGCTGCTATTCCGTCAGAAATCTTGGTCCCGTCGTAGTGTGTTGAAGAGGCTGGCCCTGGATGGGACATGATGCACGCGTCGACTCCTCGGTAAGCACCTGACTTGATCAGTTTTATTTTTCCTCCTCCAGATTCCTCTGCTGGAGTCCCCAATAGTCTCACTCGTCCACTAATCCCGTTGTCACGAATAGCCTCGGCGGTTGCAATGAACGATGCAATCGAGCTTGTGGCAATTAGATTGTGGCCACATGCATGGCCTATGCCTGGTAGTGCGTCGTATTCAGCATTAAATACAACAATCCGTCCGTCTTTGCCGTATTCGACTTCAAATGATGTGTCGATCCCATAAGCATGTCTTGTCACCGAGTATCCTAATCCTTCTAGCAGGTCACAAATGCAATTGTGGGCTTGGACCTCTTGGAATCGTATCTCTGGGTTATCGTGAATCTAAAGTCACGGTCAGGATGCGAGAAATTAATCTTGCCGTATGATGGTTCAGCTTGACTTACATGTTTATTGATAGCGGCCAACTCATTCTCATGGTTCTCTATTGAGAGCGCTACCTGTTTTGAAAGCTTCTCTGGAGTCAAGGCTTTGAATAGTCGGCCAGGAGACATGCTGAATACCCGAATTACTCTGGCGATAGCGTTCAAAGACGCTTACGTGCCCCGGGCGTTGTATTATTTGAAGTATGGGAACCAGTTCAAGTGACCGCCGGTCCATCGTTGGCCTTCAGCACGACATCCATTGCCGAAAATATATCCTTCCTCGGGCCCTGGAAAGCTCAATCTGGATATCTTCAGTGCATCTTCATTTAGTATAGGGGAGAAATCACTTTGCCGAGTCAACCAATTAGAATATCGAAGCAACAGTGATTCTTGCCGAGCTGATCGTCGGTCTGCATACGGGACAAACGGTAAGCTTCCGCGCTTCAGCAGAGCTTATCTCGTCCTCCTTCGACCCCGCTTGGAAGACAACCTCAACGTTACTCTCTTGAAGTGTGCTTCAGGCATCCGAGGACAGTATCCGAGATGCCGAATCAAAGATAGTTCTACCGCTTCAAGATGTGAGGATGGTAGTGAAACCCCAGTTTGGTCGGCATGGGCCTCGTTCTAGACATGGTACATATGCAAGCTCCCTGGGCCTGATCTTCATCTCGGCTAACGCTATCACAAGGCTGTACCACCTGCCGCACACGCAAAGTGAAGTGCGACGAGGAGCAGCCACTCTGTTCACGATGTGCACAGGCCAGGCTTCGATGCGACTGGGGCCAACCTGTTCAGAGAGTCCGCGCAGCCTCAACTCCAGCTCGCAAATTCATTTCGGCACCGACATCTTCAAGAACTGTAACACTGGCAAGTGCTGTTCCAAAACCTCAGGCTGAGTGCCTGCAACAACCCGCAGATGCAGCCGATGAGACCCAAAAGGAGGTCGTACAATTGTCGACCTCCCAAAACATGCATCAGGCTCTGGAGGCCTACCGCGGAGGAAGGCAAGACTCATTGCGACCAAGCCTCTCGACAACTCACATTCCCCTAGCAAACTCCATTGTTTTGTCCGCACAAGACATGCAGTCCTTCAGATATGTACCCGAATCTCTTATGGTTCTTCGTATGGGCAAGCCCTGGAGGTGGAGCATGCTTTCTTATGTACACTCAAGAATAGCATCCAAGGAAGCTGGCGTTATGAGGAGCTTCATAGCCGTTGCCTCCATGGAACTGCGGTTTCTAGAGATATTGAAATTCCAGGACGCAACTCCAACCCTTGGAAGTCTTGCTAGGACACGGAAATTGAAAGAAGCTGCGACGAACTACCTTCACTTGGCACTTCAGGACCTTTCTTTGATTTTGGATCGTGTGTCGGGCGCTCAACCGCAACCCCAAGACATTGAAGCGCTTTTTTCAATCTGGTTTTTGATCCTTCTTGTGGGACTCTACGATCCAGAACTTGTCAGTGCCTCGCATGTGCACCTCAACGGCATTCGCTCCTTCCTTCAGCAATACATTGATAGGAGCGTAGCTGATGAGCGAGACAATCTTCCCCCTGTTGCACAGCAGCTCTTGCTATTCATTGCGTACGTATGACCTGATGACTCGAGGTAAAGACTGACTATTTAAAAGATATCACGATGTCATACTCGCATTGGGTAATATGAACGGTGGTCATCTCTCACTTGACCTGTTATCAGCTCCAGCAAAATCGCCGATAGCTTACGATCAAGTCTTCGAACAGGCGCGACGATGTCTGCCTAAGATTTGGGGTTCTGAATACCCTGTGGAAGAGTTATTGGATGACGTAGAGAACTACCGCGGATTGTCGTTCCTAACTGTCTGCCAAAAATTAAAATTGAGCGTCTGGAAACTGGGTGTAGCAGCAGCTCAGGGCAGCCTGGTTGAGGAAAGTAAGGCAAGACTCTGGAAGAGGATCGAAGAGACCGGCGAGGTAAGTGGCCTTCTACTGAGTCATTGCACCGCTCAGACGATATTAACCTCTTTAACAGCAGTTCTGCGATCTACTCGCATTAGCGAAAATGGCCAAGAATTCGAATGGCCGACGCGTCATATGGACTGTGTATCATGCATGTCTGGATTACTACGCCGTTAGGGTACTATACACCTGCATCGACGGTGAAGATCCATACCCGCAATGGCTTCAAGGGACACTGTCTGAACTCTTAGCCATCGCTTACAAGTCCACTCATGAACTTCCACAACAGATATACCGCTATGCTTGGCCTCTCACTGTGGCTTTGATGAAGGTGCGCGATCCGATCCATAAAGACTGGATCAAGACCCAGGTCCGAAAAGCGGGTGTACTGTTCTCCAATCTTGGACTCCCGCCTGCTTTGCTCGATGGGAGTTGTGCGCTAGAGACAATGTTCCTCGAATATGGTCAAGACAACTATCTACAACTATCAGCATAGCAACAAAATAAATATGTGCGGAGATGTCTAAGCTACCTGGCTGCCATGTTCCTCCGCAAAAGACGCCGACAACCTATCAAGGGGTTTGAGATCTGGACTACACGCGCACTATCTGCAGTGATGTTTGCACACATGCCCCTTGGGCCCTCGGCTACCTGGATGCATTCGTTGAGAATGATAGCCCGCTAAAACATCAGGTTGTCATGGTATCTCAGCAAACCCCACGGGGTTCGTAAAAGGATATCGGGAGACATCGACGAGTCCCCACTTTTGCCGACAGAGCCAATCAGAAGCGCTCGGCTCTTACGAATACCCTGCCCTCTACAGTGCGAGATACTCGAGATCGCTGGCGCTGAACATCCACAGAGAATAAAAAGATAAAGTTCTACCCCGGAATTGTTCACTGCCATCGCTGATTTAAGAATTCCCGACATTATCTCCCGTTGACGGATTTGTGCGGAATGATAAGATCAAATGATAGCGATTCCTCGCAACGCCATGCACCTGGCCCTATGAAGTAAACCAAAGACACGGACATCCCTAGATCTCATCGCTAGCTATAAAGCATCTTCACCAACCCTTCTTTCAACATTATTGTCAAACACGTATATCATAATCAAGCAGCCCTGAGTTCTTACGCAAGCGTAGCTCTCATCCCAAGAATGGCAAGTCCCGAGAAAGTGATAACTCGGAGCATCACCATGGATAAAGACATCGGAGACATTTCCAGTCTTCATGAACAAGACTCGTTCGCTGTAGTCGATGGTGGCCAGCACTCGATTGAGGAGAAGCAACTGCTGAGGAAGATCGATCGCTGGTTAGTTCTCTGCTGGGCACATTACCGGGGTTTGTTGCTGATGTTGTCCTTGCAGGATCATGCCTCTTTTGACGATATCCTATCTACTCCAATTTCTTGACAAGCAAACGCTGAACTTTGCATCCGTGATGGGACTGATTCAAGATCTTGTGAGCTAACCTCTGGCGGCTCTTCGCCCATTCATTTGAGAATTAATTGACTGAGTGAATCGAGGGTCTTCATGGAACACAATACTCCTGGTCAGGTAGCGTTTTCTACTTTGGTTATCTGCTCTTCAGCTACCCAGCTTCATTCCTTATGGTCCGTCTGCCTTTGGGAAAATACCTCAGTGCTACATGGTATGCAATTGCTCTAGGGACAGTTCTCTCATCATTATCCTAGCTGACATACCAAATGAAGCATCGTGTGGGCGGTCTGTCTTTCCTGCCATGCTGCGACTTCCAATTTTGTCGGGTTGGTCGTTGTCCGAGCCTTCCTTGGCGCAGCTGAAGCCTCAATTTCTCCCGGTTTCTCACTGATGACGGGAATGTGGTACAAGCGAAGTGAGCAGCCATTCAGGCATGGATTGTGGTTCTGTGGCAACAGCTTGGCCGTTATGTTCGGCAGCCTGCTTGCATACGCGATCGCCCACATCAAGCACAGTTTGGGCCCATGGAGGGTAAGTGGTACAAGCCCGTGAAGCAGGAATAGAAGAGTCAGCCCGTTATGCGGTTTGCATTGCATTTCAGCTTATCGTTCTATCGCATCGTTTTGAATATTTGCTGACTCATCTTCATCAGTGGCTCTTTATAATATTTGGTGTCATGACTTTGGCTTGGGCCGCAGTTCTTCTATGGCTGCTGCCTGACACGCCAACCACCGCTCGATTCCTCACTGAGAACGAGCGAGTTAGGGCTGTCGACCGAATTCGAAGCAACCAAACTGGAATGAAAGATAATCAATTTAAGTGGAAGCAGGTTTGGGAGGCCATGACCGATATCAAAGTTTGGCTATTGGTGATCTTTATGCTGGCGACTTCCATCCCTAACGGTGCATTTACCACTGTATGATAAGAAACCAACCCTTGAGTATCTGCCTCGGTACTGACAGTTTGTTTCTTAGTTTAGCAGTCTTGTGTTCGCTGGGATGGGTTACGATAGGTTGCATGTGTATCTATTGCAAATCCCCCTTGGCGCTGTTCACGGTATCTTCGCCCTGGGCGCCACGTTTCTCTGCAGCAAGTTCAAAAATTGCCGCTGCATCGTCGCCGGGTCACTGTGCCTAGTCAGTCTAGTCGGCAGCATTCTTGTACGCTATGGGCCCAACCTAGGAAGTAATCTGTTTGGCATTTTCATCTTTATTGGATACGTGGCGGGCATCCCGTTGAGCTTGTCAATGATCAGCTCTAACGTGGCCGGATTTACGAAGAAAGCTGTGGCATCGTAAGTGGTGACTCTCCTTCCAATTCAGTTGATAGTAAATACTAACTAGAACCTGCCAGTGCCATGATGTTTATTGCATATTCTACCGGGAACATCATCGGGCCGTTCTTATTCTTCCCATCTGAGGCCCCTCATTATCGTGTAAGTGGAGCCTATAACCGGGCGGTGTCCAAGAGCTGATGCGGTCACAGAGTGGCTTTTTAGCAACCACAGTTTGTTTCGCCTGTTCTTCGCTAATGGTAGCCACACTTCGTGTGTTGCTTTCTCGTGAGAACCAGCGGCGCGATCGTCTTCAATCCGCAAATAATGGCATTCCAAGGATCGAATCACCAGATGACCTCGCCTTGACGAATGAGACGGACAAGGAAAATTTGAACTTCCGATATGTTCTCTGATACATCGAGCTTGATGCGGGATATATCTTTCTGATACAGGCTCGCCAGAGGCTGAGATGCTGAGTTAAAGCGAGCATCGATCTGAGATCATTTTCCACAGCATAGATGTGATCCAATAGGCACCCTTGGACAAGAGCCTTTCTGGTTATTTGTTGAGCAGATAAATCTTGTATAGGTGTAACCCAACCTCTGTCAGAAGTTTACAATTGAAAAGAGTCTGAGACTGCACAATGTGCTCATTCGTGCATTCCGAAACGCAGAATTGGTGATTCCATCGTTTCTACGGAGTTCAAGAGTCAGCCGTCTTATCTGACGGCAGGCTATGTGGTTCGCTAACGAAAGCATTCCTTCCCAGCATTCCCATTATGGCTCGGCTAGTCGGCAGACACTCCTATCCATGCTGGCCCACTCGGTCCAATGCTAAAGCATTCCGGGCTCCATTAAATGCGAGGGAAAGCCTCGTATCAGTGCATCTTCTCAGCTCGGATCAAATGCTCGCGGCTTGCCCAAATCTCCCAACAACAACTCATACCATACCTAGAGTGGGAAACCCATCGAGATCTAAACTGTCTCATCCGGTCTGGCAATGCCATGTACACCCTCAAAATGACGGCCGAGCTGGCGTTTTCCCGAAAGTCCTTGACTGCCATCGGGCCCACACGACAGGCAGTAGAATCTGCCTCTGGCACCGCGACGGGGCTCTTCTGCCACCACTCGTTGTATGGGGGTGCGCTAAGATTTATGGTGGTCTGCGACCGCGCTTCGTGGTGGTCTGTGAGCTTTGGGTTGCTGTGGCTCCAGTGGCAGTACTGCCTGCTGTTCCTTGAACTGTGCCCGTATCCTCGTGGGCTCTCTCGTCGTCGTTAATGTTGGCATTGTCGTCTCTGGCTTGCTCGTCCTCTCCAAAACCATTGTCCAGCTGTAGATACTTGTAGATCTCGTTCGGGCTTCGTCCGTGCTCGATCGCCTCGTCTCCCCACAGGTTTTCGTGGTTGTCGGCCAATCGTTGCGCCCATCCTCGAATACACTCATCGCATTTCTGGATCATGTCGGCAGAGAAATTGAAGTAGTCCTTGTCTCTCATGTGAGCCATGTCTTGTGTCTCAAATGTGGGATAGCGAGGCTGAAGGTATTCGTCGCGGTACTTCAGGAGAGCCATGCGTGTTTCTGGGATCGAGGATGCTGTCTGCAGGTCTGAAATATCCACATGTGTCATTACAGCATTGCCATCGACCACAAGGCGATTCCAGAGCTCGTCGTAGAGTGCCGTATCCGCAGAGAGACGCCTCGAGGGCAGATTCAGCTTTAACTTGAAAGCGAAGTTCTCGAGACATGGCAAATTGGTCTATAAGCTGGCGTGTATGGGTATCGAAATCAATCCTAGAAACATCCTGTGCCTCACTATCGTTGCAAAAGGAGCCCACGTAGGCCCGGATACCGGCAATATAGGCGTCTCGCAGCATTTGAAGGGAAAGGTCATACTGCGCCGATGAGGCGAGGAAGCCCCAAATGGCGCCAATGCCTGCATCCAGGGCCAACCCTCGTATGTCTGCCATTTCTATGCGTTCTGACCGCCTTTGGGCCGTCAACTGTGGTCAGGACGTGTGGGAAGGTGGGTAAGACAGATAAACGATGGAGACGAGGCTGTAGTCACGTGCCGACGAAAGGGGTATCGCACGAGGCAGTCGACTGCGACGGGCGGCTGCTTGCTTAGCACTTGAGGCGTGAAATGTGGAAGATCGCGTTAGTTGTGAGAGATAGAACTAGAGCTATTCAATTAGGGGATATCAGGGTGCACATTAAAGGAATACCCACCCGGTGGCGGGTTGGTCCTGTCGACAAAAATCGGGGTTTGTAGCGGTGTTCGACCTCGTCTGGAGTGAGTAGGACGCCTGCCCACGATCCACAGCATGAACAGGAGCCTAAATATAGGCTATCCTTGTTGGAACGAGTAGCTACTAGGCCGTTAATAAGGTATCTCTTTGAACATTCTAGAATTTGTAAAACTGTTTGCTCACTAGGTGGAAGACATCATCATCTAGAATTCGTTATTCTTCCAACCCATGTCCGCCTAGGTAGCAAACGTGCTTGACCTTGGGCATTAACCTGTTTCCCCAACTTCAGCGCAGTGAATCATATACCTCGGGGGTGCAGGCGGCAGGCACTCTCCGACCATCGCGGAGATGGAAACTGCAGCGGAAGGACACAAGACAGATAAGGAACAAAAAAACGGAACACATCTGTTGTTTGGTATTGTTTTATCGACGTGACAGCCAGCAACGCCTCAAATTTTTGCCGATTCATTATGCAGGTCCCGTCTTCAAGCCATATGCATCTTGGCTGCATCGCTCTGGGGAATCTAACCCTGAATCACCATATGCCGAGCATTTTGAGAAAACGTGATGAAAAATTCAGCATTGATCATCATTTCCATGACTGGTGGAAGCATCGTCCATCCTCCTCCCACATGGATTCCATTTCGCTGTACATAGCAATTCGATCCTTCCAAAACACACCATGCAAGGAAATCTGGGTCTTATGAAGTCGGGTTGGGGTTCATCTGGATAGAATTATAAGTGCCTGGTCACGGTCGATGATGGTTGTGGTAATTCATACCTTTCTCTTGCCACCGGTCAATGTGACGTTGACGAATCGTCGAGTGTAAGTTATTCTCTTCTTCGCACGGCCCTTGGGGCTCTTCTTCTTCTCCTGGGGTTCGACCTGTGATCCGTTTGTAAGCCTTTGTTCCCATCTTTCCACGATGATCGATGAATTCAATTCGGGAGGAGGTGCGAGACTGCGGGTGCCTGCGCAATGAGTTCGGGTGCTCACCTTGGGGGTCTGAGACTTGACTTTGCCAGCACGGGCGAGGGAGCCGTGAACTTTACCCATGATTGCGATATGGGTTTAGCAGATGATGAGATTGATCGTGGTAGAATGGAGTCGATAGTGGTGGTTGTAGTCTGGTGTCGGCGAGGCGAGGTCTGGGAGAAACTTGCAAGAGTCAGAGTTGGTGGGTGCCAAGAGCGGGCATGTCGGTCATGTGATCGCGCGTTGTTATCTCCGTAAAATCCACACCCAAGTTTGCCAACAAGCGAATTACAGCTGCACCTTGATTGGGTCGCGCCAAAAATCGGATGTTCGTGCCTGCATTTGCCTCGCCTCCAAATCCCTATGATGATGTCTGGTAACTCACCAGATAACTTCCAATGATTCAACTTCATAGGCGAGACCATGTCCATGAGGCTCTGTTTACTAGTCTAGAGGTTGTCTTGTCTACCAAGGCCCGGTTTCCGCTATGCATGCCGTAGACGCTTCAACCATTGCAGAATGTTCGCTCCAAATCACAGCTGACTATCTACTTTTCTTCCTCAACCTCATCTTTGGTTGGTAGATCAATGGCTTTGTAGAGAAGAATAAGGGCCGAAGCACTTTCACCACCACCAGCAAGGGTGATGATTCTTTCAGGCTCCACCTCGCTAACCTTGTCATCGTTGAACCACCACCATTTGCCATCCTCTTCTGTACGCTTGCCACCAGGCGCTTTGGGATCGTCAACCACCTTGCCTGACTTCTTGACAAAGCTAGTGTAATGCCCGCTGTCTGCGCTTGCCCCTTGATGGGTAATCACTCCTCGTAATTCGTAAAGACCCGATTTGTTTGCACCTTCATCAGCTGCAAGCTCGGGATCAATCACAGAGAACAACTCTTTTTTGGCCTGCTTGATTGACTGAGCACGTTCTGCTTCGTACTCAACATCTGTCTTGTAAACATCGAGGTCGCCACCTTCAGGGACTTTGTCTTTGGACTCCTTTTTCTCCGTTTGCTCTCTTAACTTTGCGATTGGGGCTGCTTCCACCTTCATGGCTTCGTCATGCTTACGGTCTGCTTCCTGCTTATGAGCCAGCTTTTGTCGCTTCCTCGCACGCTCGACGTCTTGCTCATCTTTTCGAATGTTTCGGATTTTATCACGCACGGGAATAAGTCGACTTTTCAGCTCATCCGTACAGAACTCAACGATATCGAGCTCTTCTGGGAAGGTGACTTTACGCATGATCTTGGCTTTCTTATTGATGTCTTTCTTCCAGTTGAATCTCACAAAATGAACGGTAAGGTACTGTGGGAGCCTTGTGATTTTCGATGTCTTGGTATAAATCGCGTCACGACCCAGTGTGGGAGAGTGCTTCTCGATTTCCTCGGTCAAACCAGCCAGGATGCCGTCTCGGAGATGATTTATGGTGATGTTGATGTGGCAGTCAAGTTTGAGAAATGAGTCATCTGTCTCAACGACAGGCTCATTTTCACCAGCTTCAGCTGGAGGGGTCAGGGTTGAATGGACAGAACCTGCGAGATAACGATCGATGAAGGCCACTTTCCCCTGGCTATCGGCTTCACCTTCGGTAATTTTGAGATTCTGGCGCAAGAGATGAAGAATTTGCGACCAAGCTTCCTCGGCATCTTGTTGTGCGTAGCCGTGACCATTTTTGGCCTTTTGAGCGAACTGGGGGTAGGCAGATCGAAGGGCATTCAAGAACATGTGTGGAGGAAATCCTTCTTGCGTTTCAGACATTCTCTTGTACAGATCCCGAAGTTGAGCAGTTAAGTCGGTCGCGCCGCTCAAGCCATCCAGACCAAAGCGACTGAGATCTTGAAGGCTGCTCCGTGCCGTAGGGTCAGGCTTGTACAGCTTCAAGGAATCCTGCATTTCGGGGATGCTCCGCAAGACTTGTAGAGCGGAGTTCAAGTAACAAGTATTGCCCAGATTCTGGAGACCAGCAGGTGTTGCACCTTCTTGGGCAGCGGCTTCGGCTTCGGTCATGTCCTCGAAGAACTTAGGCTTCTCCTTTGGGGCGAGCAAGGCGCTGCCTTCGGCGGATGCAGTACCAAGCATTGTGAATATTTGACCAGGCTTAGCATTAAGTTTGGAAAGATCAGTGTCATCTTTCAGTTTTCCACCCTTGATGAGAAGGGATTGGCGATCAGGTTCAACACCGGTCAAGGAGAAGAGCTGGTACTTGAGAGTTTCGCCGTTGGTAGAAGGGTCGAGGTCGACATTGTACTTTTTGCCTTGGTGCTTGATAGTTACTAATGATCGTTAGGAAATTAGGTGCCACAAAGGAATCTGGAGTGTTGGGACTTACTGGGGATAGTCGCCATGCTTTTGGAATAGGCAGGAGAGCGTTGTGGATTGAACAGAAATGGGATGGAGTCGGGACTGAGGGAGTGCTTTGGAATCACCGCATGGAGGCAAAGCGATGTGTTTTGGTATTCCTCGCACGAAGCACTAATTATGGCGGAACCCGGCCAGGCACGTCCGAAGTACGAATCGTGCCAAGCCCCTTGCCTTGCATTGAGCCTGCGATCCTTCAGACTCAAATGCTTCTAGATCCTTCTGCGTTTTAGATGCAAGGTGACCCAAGTCCCTACTTACTGGCCTTGGCACATTTCATCCAGCTACTGTAGCATATAATGATATGTAATAGTTCGAGGTGTGCCTTGCGGTTAGGATGATGGATTGGTTTTGAAGTAGAAGTCAGGCAAGTTGTGAGCAAAATGGACACTGGTGTCCATCGCAGTGCATATATTCCAGCATGTTATATACGCCATTCCAAGTTTCAATCGTGCCTAGTCAACGCCAGACTAGTCATAGTTTCATCTCATTTGTCCTGCCTGTATCTTCCCGCGTGTCAATACCCAAGAATATGACTAAAACCCTCAGCCTTGCGTGCTCCCAGTGGCTCCCAAACAATTGCCAAGCAATCACGTGAATGACCGCGTGCACCAAACTGGAATAGGGAAGGTGCTGAGGATGTCATGCTGGCTGGCTTTATGCGGGCGGCACAGTGGCTTCCCCTCCAACATTCAATACACAGTCTCACTGCAATAGTTGTCCTTTCAGCTCCACACCGACAAATAGATTATAGAGACTTATGCTCAGCCATTCCTCAATACTTCCAACATAACGAAGTCTCCTCGCTTCGATGAGTCGGTAGAACAACCACAACATTCTCGCAATCCCGCTCTGATCGACAGCATTGAAAATGGTCTGCCTGTAGCCTGCAATTCTCAGATTCCTTATATGGTGCTGATGTTTCCTTTTAGTCACAATCTCTCCGCCCGTACCTGCAATGCGTCCGATCATCACTGACTGCTGCTCTCTCTCTGTCAAACTTCGCTTCCCAGGCCTCAGAACGGCACAATGTCCCCGAGATAGAGGCTGCTAGTTCTCCAGAAGTTCTACTCAACCCGCTCACGGTCGCACGGAATGAGAACGAGAAGGTCCTAATAGAACCGAGTGTGAACAGCGTGAGAGTTAGCATAAGGATCAAGCAGGCCGACGAAATTGAGAACATCCTGGTTCACAAGTTCACCCGATTCTTAACCCAAAGAGCGGAGTCTTTCTTCATCCTGAGACGCAAACCTGTCAAGGTATGCTTCAAGACAGTCACCTCTCTGCTGTGGAGCATTCTCGTCTGATGATCTCCAGGGTTACGATATCTCTTTCCTGATCACCAACACACACACCGAGGAAATGCTCAAGCACAAGCTAGTCGATTTCATCATTCAATTTATGGAAGAAGTCGACAAGGAGATATCCGAAATGAAGTTGTTTGTATGTAGCACGCCGGATTATTGTCTTCTATCTCGGCTAACTGTATACCCAGTTGAATGCAAGGGCCCGGTTTGTGGCTGAATCTTTCTTGACTCCGGTATGTTTGTCAAGCTCCTCGTGGAGCAATCTTACTTACCTTGTGCAGTTCGACTAGTCGGAGTCGGCTATATTGAAAAGCAGTCATTGCGTAAGTTAGCACGCAAGCGACCAACTGTGGCAGGTCAAAGCCACAGACTCCCTCTCTCTGGGCAAGGAGGTCGTTGCCATCGATGAAGGAACTCTGACCCCGAAGCTCACGTGACCATAGCACTGGATCATGACCCGGACGTTGTCGATAGCCGAAGCGTCGATAAAGATGCATTGCAATCAGATGCGGTGCTAATAAAAGAGGCAGTGCCGCTGCCTGCACTGAGATATCTCTGCCATTGTTTCCCATGCGAATTTGTCACTATGAAAGACTCTCTTGTTGGACGCCAGTGATACCTCACCAGACTAAGATTTGATCGAATTCAAGCTTTAGCAAGGCAGTCTGCTGTAGGGGCCTGAATCGTTGATGAAAGTGCTCACAGGCATTGACTGTTCGTTCACGCTAGAGATGTGATGGATGGTGAAGACTTTGTCCAGAAACTGATGAGACATCAGCATCACTGCTGCTCAATAAGACCGATTGCACGAAACTGGAAAAGACGCCTTGCCTTCTTCTATCTGTCACTAGCAAGAAAGGCCCTCCAAATCAAGACTTATTCAGATTGCCGAATGAGAGAGCTTTCAGTCGTCCCTTTATCTGAAGCCACCACTTGCCACTCCCCTACCTTCGACTGTCAGCGACATTTTGCGGTACATCAGAAACTGGTATATGGCTTAAGCTGGGACCGCCTGATATTCCTCTTCACTTTCACGTTTACTGGAGATAACTCTCTCCTTCCCTCCCCACCGTGCCCAACCGATCTTAACCCTCTTCCTATTCTTCCCTTTTCTATCTTTCTTACCTTCTCTCTTTATATCTTTCCACTCCACCTCTTGCTTCTCCCTTCTTAATTCATAATCACACTGTCCTTCCTCTCTTCCTTTGACTCCCATCATGGCATGGGCCCCTTCAAGAGATCTCGGATGGTTTCGCTTGCAGGGTGCTCATCCTCTTCCACCTGGTGTTCAAGTCCCAATCGAGAACGCCATGGCTAACCTCACCTTCTTTCCTGGTGGCTTCGATCTTCAAGCTTCCATGCCTCAGTACAACTGGCAGGCAGGAAACAACACTACTTCTGGCTTCAATCCAAATGCCATTCATCCCCAGGTTCCACTCTCCTCGATGAATTCCACTGCCTATCTGACCAGCGTCCCTCCAATTTCCCAGAACGCAACCATGACCACAGGCGTTGGTACTGAGTCTCCTACCACGGCTTTTGGCCCAGGTTCGCAACCTCACATCATCGATCCGGTCACCTTCGTCGGCCCTACCAATCATGGAGTCATCAAAATCAAGAATGTAAGTTATCTCCCCTACCGATTTTACTCTCTGAAAAGCTTGAACATCCTCCATCTCACGGCCCAGTTCGGGATTCCTGGTGTCTATTTGTGGCACCACGGAAACGGTCCGAGGTTGATAGAATCAGGATTGCTCAAACACATGAAATGGAGCCGGTTTTTATCCCCGTCGCACTGAAATCTGCTTCACCAGCTGCAGTTGATATCAGAAGACCCCCGCTAACCTTGTGCGTTCATTTCTAGATCCCCTATGGCATCACCATGGCTGAAGTCCAACAATTTATGCTCAAGCATGTGACCACATCAGACATCCTTCAACCACACCGTGATGGTTATCCATATCACATCATAATGGAACGTTCCACTGGTAAAACCATGGATGTATTCATTGAGGTTCAGACCCAGGATATTGCAGCAGATGCTGTGGACCGCAATTTTCGTGGCATGAAATTCAATAGACTCGGACAACGGATGGTCAATCTTGAACTCAGCTCCCAAGCCCAGCTTCTCCAAGACTTGTTTCCACGCGCGCGCAGTGTCGTCTGGGATGAAGACAACAACGGTGCTCCTTACTTGGTCGAGAATACTGATCCATACTCGTCTGGTTTCAACGGCCTCATGACAAGAGAGGAGTTGAACGGACTGATACGCCACGCAGAGACCCCAGGCCGCGTAAGTACCTTTTCAGGAGAATCCATCTATGACAAGGCTAACTTCATCCCTATAGTCTCCATTCGCCCAACGCAGTCAGCAGCGCCCTTACGAATCGATGATCAGTACTTTGTACAAGGTATGGACTGAAAACAAAAAATTCAGTGGCGGGCGTCATGCTAACTGCTCTCAGTTCCCATGGTACGCTACTGACCTCTACACCATGGAAGAAAGAGACGGTATCTATTTGTCCTTCATGAGACAGCTCAAGGTACTTGTTGACAAAGCTGATCCTTTGAAGCAAGAGCGTCGTGAAGTTGGACTTGACACCAAGCTCCTCATGGAATTCGTCTTTGCTGGTATGAATTGCCCCGCCTTTTCGCAACGCCAGAAGTTCAGCATTGTCATCATGTCTGCTGGGCCAGGTCGTGGAGTTATTTTGAGTGCCTATGCTAGAGCTTGGCCATTTCAATGTCTCAGCCCTGACCCAACCAAACTTTCTGACCAAGATATTGGCATGTGGCTCCACATCATTCAATCCGGTATGGAAGCCCTGGTTCGCGATTATGGAGGCATTCAAAACGTTGGCATTGAGCCTCACCTTGGTGTCGAATTTGTTGAGGACTGTTTCGTTGTTCGCGCCACCGATAGTGGAATGCAACTCACTCGACAAGCTTTTGCAGCTTTGGAAGAAAAATTCCTCGCACAGGCATTGAAGAAGGGCTGGGCTATCTACCTAAGCCGATATGGACTTTTTGGTGAAGAACCAAGCACTCTCGAAGATCCATTCGAGGATGGAAACTCCCTTCCAGCTCCTGATCTTTCATGTCGTCGAGGCGACATCAATGGTCCTGGCCCTGCTGTTGCTACTGATGGCCGTATCAGTACTGCTCGCCGCAACTCTGCCATTGAACTTCCGCATCAGACCTACATGCCCTCTGCCGCACCTACTCAATCGCAGGACACGACGCCATGGACTCGGACTCCTCTATATCGTCCCAAACAGGCTGTTCCCATTACCAGACCAGATGGTACGGTGATCAATTTCCGGCATTCTGACACTGTGTCAACCTCTGAACGTATCAGCGATAAGTACAATGGCAGCATTCCCAATGCAAGTGATGGATCTGCTGCTGTATCTCCAGCGGGAGGCTTGCGCCGCAACAGCGATCAACGTCGCTTTCCGTCCAATGCTTCATCGAACTACGATTTCCCAGTCATTTCGAAAACCACTGGGTCGCCTTTGAAAGGTACGCCTCCGAGCAAGCCTCTGCCCGACAGCACCACAATGCCCGCCAACCTGTCTCCGGCCCGCACCCTTCGTCGCATGTCTGGTACTAGCGTCAGTCCGACCAAGACCGATCGCTCAGTGGCCTCTTTTCGGACCACGGGATCTCCCTCACGAAAATCTAGAAGTGAAGACGTCGATCGCCCTAGCATTGATGGTTCGCGGAAGCCTGGGGACGACCACCGTTCAGGTTCTATGAGCAGCACTGATACCATCGTTCACAACAATCGGTCCTCTCCTAGCCGCTTAGCTTCTGCGAGCAGCCCTGGTACCTTCGTTCAAACCGCTAGATCCACTCCTGGCCGCGCATCATCCTCTAGCAGCCCTGGTACCCTTGTTCACACTAGGTTCTCTCCTGAAGAGGATCCCATCGCTGAAGAGGAAGAATTAGGATCCGACTACCATTCATCTTCTGCAAGCAGCACTGGTACCGTTGTCCACAAAGCTAGATTCTCCCTTGAGGAGGATATTATTGATGAACAAGAGGAAGAGGAACGCGATTCCATTCGTGGTCTCTTACGTGCTCGCTCTCGCAAAGGGGCTTAAGCATTGACGTCTTCAGCTCAGCGAGCAATCCCAATACAATCCAAGTACAAAGGAATGGATGTGTTGGTGACGAATGAAACGATTGAATTGGGATTTATTTCATTGGGGGGGGGATGAAGTTGGAGAAAATGGAGTCAAGCATGGCGATCTGCGGTGTGCAAATAGCACGACAAAAGTCAAAAGTCCCCAGGGAGCTGAAGTAGCCACAGATTCATCGAGAGCAATTGCTTGACATGGCATGGAAATGGGCTGGCGCTTGCTTGCATGGAAATGGATTGGCATTGCGAATCGAATTGGATCGAATCGAACACAGGGACATGGAGACTCACAGCATCGCATCGGTATGGCCTAGCAATTGGCAAATAGGCCGCAACTTGCATTCAAGTGAATATGCATGTAGACTTGCTCCGATAGCAGAACAGAATCAATGCATTAGCTGAAGCTCTACGAGTTACCGTTGCTATTTAATACATTTTCTCATTTCGGTTCTTCACATGATCTGGTGGTCACGGTGTGTAATGACAGGGAAGGAGCAGGGACGCCATCCCTGGTTGAATGTCGTATCTGGCTCAAGAAGGAGGCAAGCAGTGTAAAGGCCGACTTGGTGCAGGCAGCGAGGCGCTTCTGTTGGGGTAAGTAGGTGGCAAGGAAGAGCACGCGATTGCTTAGATCCGCATCCAACAAGGCACGTGTGTGTGTGTGTGTGTGTGTGTGTGTGTAGTAATGTTGATTGTACCTACAGCAAGGTGTGTCAAGCAAGCACTTCCCGGCAAATGGAATTGAGGACTCTATCTGGGGCCAAAGGTATTCATGAGGCCTTACCCGGCGCGCGAACCGGTGTTAGTCGTCGATCGTATCAGGCTACATACGTATCGGAGGCGCCGAATACTCGGGAGCATCTGGCTAGCTCGAGACTTTGGTGGTAGAGCCTCTTTCTCTCGTCAGCCTTGTGTTCAATTGCATCCCATGCCTCCAGGCCAAGTGTCAATGGTCCGCATCAAGGCTGCCCAGTTCTTCACCGCCAACAAACACTGGTTGAGAGGCCCTGGGCATTCCTCGTAGGGGGTACCGTCGTTATGAGGTACTCGTCGTGGACCTGGGGGTCGGCCAAAGGTACTGAGGATTACGAGTAGAAGTACGGAGTATTGTACCAGGGAACGGCCAAGCTTGCAGCCATTCCCACGTACGCATACTCCATACTCAGTAGTACTTGAAGTACGGATACTCAAGTACTCATGGAGTACGGAGTACATGCCTGCTCGTGCCTATGGAGTAATCACGGAGCACGCGTACTTGGACCAATCAGGCAAGAATTGGCAGGGCCAACGCGGCGTGACTTGCCTAATATGTGCATACCCCGCGGCGCTACCCGCCGGCCGCCGGGTCACGGCCATGGCCACAGCCAGCGGCCAAACCACGCTGACGGAATAAATAAATGGAGCAAGCTACAGGAGGGACCGGCGGTTACGATTCTCTTAGCGGGCTATTGAGGGTGGGGAGGGGTTGGTTCGAAAAAGTCCCTAACAACCGAGCGACGAAGCGGGCAGGGTCAATCAGCCGTGTGCCCAAGCCCACGGACCTGGCATCGCTTTCGCTTCTGCTTTGATTTTTGGCATGCCACGTTTTCCTCCCCTCCCCCTTGGGCCCGTGGCATCCCCTTTTTGCTCAAAGGCTCCTCTTCGTGCCCACCAATACTGGCACAGAGAAGGAAGCCCAAATAACAATAACAACAATAACGATAATGATAATGTGCATGTGCGAAACGAGAACCCGAGAATATCGTTATGTATGTACTGTCGATTATTCACCTACCCACACAAGGCACAAGAGCCTGCAAGCACACGCCCCTTCCTGCCCGCAGCCCGCACCCTGCAGTTTGCCCCGCTGTTCTTACTCGCACAGTACCACCCGGCTCTTGCCTGTCCCCAGCAGTAGTAAGCACGACCATTGTATGCCCAGAGGTATAGGTACCCGAATGAGTCACGGTAGGTGAGTACATAGGAGAGGACAGACTCGCACCTTTAGCCACTCCAGGAAGCATGCTGGTTCCAGCTCCGGCGGTCGGCAGGTTAGGATCACGCCGTTGTAGGGGGACATGTTCATCATGCATGTCGCCCGCCGTTGCAACTGTGTGGCCGTGCATACTCCAGACCAGATTTAGAAACTCGTCCTCTCTATACTTGACTGATCTAGAAATAATAATAATAAACAGGCCAACAAGACAAAGACAGCTCAGCTTGCCGCGTCTTGGACGAGCTTTCAAAGATGTTGGTGAAAACGGGATGGCATTTCAAATCAATCACTATTGAAAGGACAGTAGTTGTTATCTCGCAAGTTCTTCCACCTCTGCTCGGATATATCTACCGTTCTGTTGCACGGATGTATTCAGACCATCTCGTGTTGTTGAAAAGGGTCGAGCGAATGTTTTCTGGCGCAGCCTCGTTGATGATCTGTCCCTCAATCGACACCTGAACCCATAGAATTGCTTCCTTTGCTTCTTCTTTTCTTCTTTGCCATTAACAAGTCCATTAGATCCCCCCCCTTCTTGCCCATGACTTCCGCCTAATATATCGCCGATTGCCCAGTCCTCTGAACCCTCTTTTCTGACTCTCTCTGACTCCCATACTCGAGAAGCCTCTCAAATCAAAAGGCACGGATCAAGAAAACTAAGGCGTATGCGGCAGAATGCTTTGGCTTCAGCTCATGACAAAGAGGCACCCAACCACTATGAGTACATGAAAATCCCCATGCGATTGGTTCGATCCATGCGGGGGAAAAAAACAATAACAAATCAGTGCTGCCTCCCAAGATACAAAAGTGCATTAAGCAACAAAACAGATAGCCTCCCAGGTTACATTTCATTTCGCAGTCGCAACGGGTGGTATGAAGCAGGGGCCCTGATAGCCAGCCTCCATCGCAAAGAGCCTTGCAAGTGGTTGCCATAGACAAATTTTGGTTTTTCAATCAAACAGCCGCCCAGTGGGAATCGTCGATTCAAAAAACAGACCGCCATTCATATCCGCTAGCGATTCCAAGTAAAGACCGATCTTCTTGATGGGGAAAATAAAGAGATGTGGGTTGCCCCCTAAGTATATATCTGATGAACGAAACGAAAACGAACTTCTCCCATAAAGGACCATCGATGAGCGCAACAACAAAAATTCTGCACTCGAGACCACGAGGCCGGAAAATTCAGGCTTTTTTGAGACTGCTTCGCTCCTGTCACCCCGGCTTACCAGTCTACTACTTCTTGCGGTCGAGCTTGCTCAGCATTTCATTGTCGCTTCTGCCACGCTGTTCTGGTCCTCCAGCCGAAGGCCCTCCAAGCATTTCATGGACTTTCATGCCGCTTCTGCCATTCGCGGATGAGCCGGCCGAGTTGGGCTGATTGGGCGGGGGAGTTCGACCATCATCATGGTTTGGGCCATGGTGAGGCGAATTGAAACTCTGCGCTGACTGTGGAGTAAGCCCAGATGGCGGCGAGGCATTTCCCTTTTGAGACTGGGTGCCATTGGGATAGCGGGACTGCTGCTGCGGGTAAGACTGATAACTCATTGTCGAGGTAGCAGGCGACGTTGGGGCTCCGCTGGTGGGGTCTGGGTAATCATAGCTGCCACTACTATTGGCACGCGAGTCATATGTACCATGGCGAGGACGAGCGTTGGGATGAGGAGACTGGGACGCATGAGAATTCTCATTGTGGGGGTCATCATCAGGAGGGGGACGCTTGAGACTGACACGTTCATCATGCTGGGCAGGCGGTGCCTGCCCTTGTGCGTCATAGGGCGATCCCGCCGCAGGAGGGTACGGGGACGCCTGGTAAGGATACGGCTGTGGAGGATAATGGCCTGGAGGAGGCGCCGGAGGATAACTGTACTGAGGTTGACCATGTGGACCAGGAGGACCAAGTGGTTGTCCATGAGCGCCATAGAGCATGGGTTGTTCTCCATTTTGACCAGGCCGATTATCAGACTGACCAGCAACAGGCGCTCTCGCACCCCCAGGACCATAGACAGCAGAAGCCGGAACAAAGGCCGCCTGTGAGGAGACAGGGTGGAATAAGCATTGCTGGTTGAACCGAACACAGTTCTGGCAACGGCCATCCGGAGAACTATCGTAGCCGGAACATCGGATCTGGAGAAGGAATATTAGTCCGTGGGTTCACGTTTGGCACTGTCGATCGCATACCTTTCTCTTTCGGCAGTATTTGCAGGCGATGGCAGTTCGCTGTCTCGGGGCGGCAGCAGGAGGAGGGGGGTAATGCTGAGGAGGAGGATAGTAGCCAGGATATGGATGCGGTGGTGGCAAACGATAGGGGTCTGGCTGCATCTGCTGGGGAGGTTGTCCTAGATCCGTTCTGGGTGGGTAGGCATAGCCTGGATGCTGAGGGTCCTTTCAAGGGTGTGGTCAGCTTCAGATTTGAAAATTTTCATTTTGGACAAGTGAAAAACTTACTGGATAGTGGTGAGGTGGAGGATAAGCACTATGTGGAGCGGGTGGCCATGGTTGAGGAGGATATGGTGCAGCTGCCCTTGGATCCGGATACTGTCCTTGACGGCCTGCATCTGGAGGAGGATACGAACTGCGATCATCCCTAGGAAGGGCTCCTCGAGGAGATTGTTGCGAGTAGTAGCCACCTTGGTTTGGGTCATCCGGAGAAGGATATTGAGGGCGCTGAGATTCCCTAGGGTCCGCCATTTGCGCCATGTTCAGAGGCGTCGATGTGTGATACAGATCCTGGCCAAGAGTAACACACGGCTTAGGAGTTGCCGAGGCTGAGGTCGAATGGGTCCAACAGATAAAGACCGTCCAAGGATGGGGAGGAGCAATCGAAGGCAGGGAAGATGGTGTGCTCTCAGAGCGCGGTAAAAGACAAGGCAAAACAACCCCAAGGGATTGACGACCTCAGAACCAGCTCGAGGTCGAGGATATCAAGAGCGCACTCGCAAGCAGCGCGGAATGTCAGCGAAGAAAGAAAAAGAGGATGGAGGTCCTGCAAGGGTGTAATGGAGGGACAGGAGAGTGGTATATTATTTGCTCTCGGATGGCAAAAGGCTGAGAAGAGATCGGAGGGTGGGTTTACGAGTTGTGACCTGTTCAGAGGATCAGGTGTTCGAAGGGAGGGCGGATTGAGGGTCGAGAGAGAGCCGGTTAAGGCGATGGTGAGCGTGAGAGGCGTGAGAGAGGTGGTGAGAAGGGTACGAGTCAGAGGAAGAGTGGACTGAACGGTGAGGAAGTGACAAGCTGAGGGATGACGATGATGGGAGGAAAAAAGGCCGTTGATGAGGAATGATTGGAGATGTGATAGAATGCTGGGTGGTGGAGAGGGTGTGCTTGTGGTGCTTGGAACTCCAGCGTGGCAAGCTGCCTAGGTTATAGGATAGGCTGAGGACAGGCGAGTGATGGGCAGACAGGATGGAGGGAGCTAGGCTACTGGCGCTCGCCCTTGTGCAGTCTGTTCTGGAAAGACCCCCAGGCCCGATAAGTCGGGACGGTCAAGGCTAGCGCGTCCGTGCGACAAGGATGCTGGTGCAGTGCCAGGTGCATGTGTGCCAGTGCCCGGCTTGTTGAAGTCCAGTGTCAGTGCTCGTACTCAGTAGTGGCTAGCCTGGAGAAACTAATGAGTGCACTGGACACCCTCCAGTTACACTTGTTCTGCCGGCGTCGGCTGCCTGAGAGAGTTTGGGAGCTAAATAGCCTCCCCAAGGATAGTGGCCCTGGTGAGAGGCACCGCCTGGAAACCTAGAGAGGCTCCACTGCAAAGTGTGACCCTGGTAGATTTTGTGGGCTGAACGACGCCAAAAGATCATGCGCGTTCCCCCCTGGCCTTTAGTGTGGTACCTGTGTACGTATGGAGGGCTCACTCCTCCAGAAGTTATAGGGTACCAGGCACAATACGGAGAGCTGTTCCCCTCCCTGACAGGTTTTTGAGGTGCCACTTGTCAACCCGCGCGGGGCGTTCAGGGTGGATGTACCTTTGGCACTGGATACTCGTTGTACAATAAAACCGCCCGGCCCTCCTCTTTTGCTGTCAACGCACAGATATCGGGGGTAGTAAAGTGCTAAAGTATTCGACAGAAAGGAAGAAGAAAAGCCGGTTAATCAACTGTTCGGTAAGTAATAGTTGACAAAATGTAATCCTTTAGTGGAGGATGTTGGATTTGGTGGAATGTCTTTCACATCCAGGTGATGATGGTGCGGTCGGACACCAACTTGTCTCAAGACGATCCGAATTTTGCCAAAAGGTTTTGGGCAGCGTAATATATTGGACAGGAGTGGTTTGCAAAAGTTGAGGAAAGGACGAATGAGTGAGGAGTGGGCGGACAAGATGGCTTGCAGAGTGAGAGTCGTCACCGGCAGACATGCAGGATCCACTTCGGGAGATGGCGCGCCGCAAGGGCGGAGGCGTGGGTGCAGACCTTCAGGAACCCTTGAGGCTATTGTGGGAGAAAGTGAAAAAAAAGGCTCTAAAGTGGGATGTGAGAGGCGGCCAAGTGGGAGGGCAAGCGAGGGCAATTGCCAGTCAGCTTGCGCAATAAAAAGGCAAACTAGAGCAGCCAGGTGCAAATGCAGATGTCAGCCGTGTCGACACGCTTGCCAGAGTGGGTGATTATTGTGCGGCTAGGTTCGTCCCTTGAGGAATCGTTGTGAAGGCGAAGGGGATGGGCGAGATGGTCCTTTGCCCGACTAGAACGGCGGGACTGCTTGAGTCTGAGGGTGGGTGTGAACAAAGTGAGTGGACGATCCAACTTGTCGCGAATGGCTCTGAGGGTTGGAGTGGACTTCTGGGAAGCTGCCGCAGCCAGCCGCGAGAGCCGATTATTGGTCAGCAGGCTGAAGGCTAGTCTCAGACTTGAGAAAGGAGGGGCAGGAGATGAGGGCTTCTGGCAATAAATGATGGTGCGGAGTGCTCTATTGGCCCGCATGGACCTGGGATGCAATAGATGACTTGCTGCGGGTAGGCAAGTGGCGAGACGAGACGAGACGAGATGGAAAGGACCGAAATTATCGGACCAGAAGGTGATGGAAAATAGTGTCAAGTGTGGGGATGGGAGTATGTGCGAGTACGACGAATATCCGTACGGATACTCCCTCTCGAGTACAGAGGATTGAGGACTAACGGGGGTGGTGAGAAGATATGGTGGATGAGCGTAGGGGCGAGAGCTGGAGTTGGATGAGCGGTGACTCCAGCGAGAGCGTGGGATGTGGACTGGACTGAACTGGACTGGACTAGTAGTAGGAGGGATGGGGTACGGAGTAGGAGTACTACGAGTACCACAGGGAGTTAGCTGTTAGCTCACTGGACGGACGTGGCTTCGATTCGACGCGATGCGAAAAAGAACCGAAAATGGTAGAAAAATGGAACAGGTGGCCGCTCTTGGGTCGCAGGAGCCAGGAGCCAGGAGCCAGAAGCCAGGAAGGGAGGTAGGAAAGAGCCAGGCCCGACTGGCAGAGGATGGAAGGAGCCGAAGGAGGAAATAAATCTGTGTCAGGCAAGAAGATCTGGACGTTTGACTACTTGGAAAAACTGGCTGGTACGAGTTGAGTAGTCCTGGGTGGTAACTTGACCAGGTACGGGCCAGCTGTCAAGGATGGGGAATAATAATGACAATGGAGAAAGGTAGTTCCCCGGGGGAGAATTCCACCTCTACGGAGTATGAGAGGCAACAACTCAGGGATCGACTGTCAGATCCACTGCGAGGTATCTCGTACGTACAGTATCTCTCGTATGTACCAAGTACTGTGGAGTTGAAGATTGAGCGGCACTCTGCTGGAGTGATTTGAGACCATCCTACCGACCATGTCTGTCTTCGAAACCCCAAGTCAACGACGGGGCAGCATGGCAAATGGCACATGGCAAATAGCAAATGGTGGCCCCTGGGTCACCGCCAACTGCGTTTGCTGAGGCTTTAAGCCGCTGCAGCTTGTGAAATAGGTGCAGCAACTGGTATAGATTCCTGGACGCGAGCAGCAGCTTAGCTTGGGCCGGTCCTTGCGTCGCTGGCGGCATGCATTGCATCTGCGAGCTGCAGCAGCTTGGCCTTTGCTTCCCTTTCCCTTCCCTTCCCTTCCCTTCCGCCTTTTGGCGAAGGCAAGGGAGCCTGGGGCAACAAAATGCAGCCCAGAGCCCAGAATCCATTGTGATGAGCCGCTACTGCATGCACTCTGCATCTCGAGCCGTGCCCGTCCCAAACTGTATGTAATAGTCTTGAGTCTTGACATCAACAGGGCAGAGTCGTCACTGTCAGCTAGGTAGCACCTACTCGTACCCAACGAGTAGTTGGTACACAGTAACTAATAGTACTTGCGTATTCCGTACTCCGTGCTCGGTACCAACTAAACTCCAAACTCTAGTCCGTCCCTAGACACTCTCCTCTCGCACCACACAACTGAACCTCGTCTAGCACCAACGCTACCAGAAACCAGATTATCACTCCTCGTATGTCATTCTGCTCCAGGTTACGGAGACTTTCCGCTTCGTTCCTGTCCCCGTCCCCGTCCTATTTCCCAACAGCGACCATCTTCGGTGAACTAAATGTTGGTATAGGCAGGTGTGAAGTTCGGAATGACAACCCATCATGACAAATCGACCAGTACAACACCAAGCACTCTCTGATTCTTGCTGCAGGTCATGTCCCGGTTGTGTACAGAGCACGCGTGTACAAAGCAATTGAAATGTCATCTCCGTCCTGTCATGTGTTATTCTTTTCGGACATCACTGCCGCTGCTTGTTGATATGGTGACGTTTAAGTTGTGCTACCAACACGTCGGTTCTTCCGTTTCTTACCATTGGTCGATCCTAGATTGCGTTCCTCTACTTGTCGGTTTCTTTTCTTTTGTTTGTCGTGTTGCCTTCGTTCCACCATCTTTGGTGGCAACTGGCCCAATGAGTACTCCGTACTAAGTACTCGGTGCAAGGTAGTCCATGCTATGGCCCCCTTGACCTTGGCCAGCCTCCCAATTCAAGTCGGAGGCACCTCGTATTTTCCAATTGTGGGATGATACTCCGGAGTCGTTTATGGTTTAGACCGTCATCAAAAACTGACAGTCAGATTACTCCAGGCAGAGCGGTGAACAGACATCAGCTCATCGAAGCTGTCAAGGCCCCGGTCCAGAAGATGCCGACGACTAGAAACCAGAAACTGGTTGACTTCGATCAGACTTGTCGCAGAACGGTGCCTCATTCATGAGTCCAATCGTGGTCCTGCGCCTCGATCACTTGACCTTCGAACGTATGTATGTACCCTGCGCATTGGGCTGCATGCTGCGGTTGATACGTCCCCCACAGCATTTCGAATCGGGTTGCCGTACAGATCCGGCCCATTAGCTTCGCCTAGCCTCTGTTCGAGACTCCCTGTCATGCCTGCTACCTTGCAGCTTCTTCCCTGGACAAAGAGCCTCTGGGTGTCTGGCGCATGTCGCTTCCCTTGTAACCGGTGTTGTTTTGGTCATGCTCTTGTCTTTTCTCCACTTGGAATTGTCCTTAAGATACCACTCACACCGAATAGATTCCGCTGACCGGTCGAGGATGAAAATAAGAGAATCGAGGACGGAGGGTTTGGGAGGTACGCCTTTCATGGGCCCGAGGGACACCTTAGGCTGAGCTAGCATTTCTCAGCACCCACTGTAGGTCTTCATTCTGTTGGGTGTGCTCCGTACTCCCTACTCCCTACTCGGGAGCACTGCGATTTCTAAAAAAAACAATGGGCTTGCAGACGGAGTATCTTTTGGATGCTCTGAAGGCCCGAGAGGCCCCACGAACAAAGTGGAGGGCTGCGAAATCCTCAATTGGTCCCAGTCGTGCCGATAGGTCTGCAATGAGGGGAGCTAGGGGAGAAGTTGGCCCATAATCATCAAGGAGCCCAGGGAGGAAGGGGGCGAGGGGAAGGGAAGGTTCGGATCAGCCCGCAGCCCGTCTTACTTACGCAGGCGTTGGCGCTGGCGCAGGCAACTCGAATGGGGAAAATTCCTGCTTGTCCCAGGCAACGGGACCGAGTCATGCACCACCGCCACGATACTCGGTACGAGGACCTACATACTAGTGACTAGTTACTTCTGAGGGTCTCCAAATCTTGAATCCTGCAATTAGTCCTTTGCATCGAACAGAAAACTTGACAGACCGCCGGTGCTGTGATGTGGCCAGGAATTCCGCAATGCATACCAGGTATCCATCCTCCGTACTGCATGCTTTGAAGGTTTCCCACCAAGGCAGTATTTCTTTGAAACGGCCCTTTATCTGCGCTCGGGTCGCAACATCAGTATTAGGACTTCGCATCCGGTCGGGTTGCTATGCATAGACATTGCCTTTGACATGAGCGTCAGGTCAAGGAGTTATACAGATTGATCGGTCTTCATTGCAACCCCTGCACCAATCCGAGATTGCCAGCTGGATGCACCCCGAAGTATTACATACCAAGTAATCAGAATAACCAGCTGACTGAAATGCATTGCATAGGCAACCTTCTGTACCGAGGGTTTCACTGGACAAAGGGCTTCCGGCCCTATCAGATTTTAAATTCCCATTCTTCCAGACACCCCTTCCCTACCGCGCACTATTGCAAGACGTTGAGAGGGTGGAGCAGGTCAGTTTGGCGCCGAACCGCGGATTCGCACCTGACGTGGTGCATGAGTGGAAGGTCGAGAGATGATGACACAAAGACACACTTCGGGTCAGAGTTAGTTTGATACGTGTCAATCGGGAGCGCTTGCTGATTGACTGCGTCCTGTTTGTCGTTGGGGAAATGCGTTCTTTCACTGGTCAGATCAACCCATGATTGACACTCAGGTTCGATCCAAGCCTGCAGAACGGCTTCTCGGGCACTCCCACAGGTGTGACCAACAGAATGGAAGCGAGTCGCTGGTTTCTCTGATGGGAGAGGGACCCTTGCAAAGCACCTCGAGCTTGTCTCACCAGCAATCGGATCTCTAGCCATCGCGGGCCGGCTCTGGCCTCGATCGCTTGCAGGCAAACCGTCGCTCAACTTCCAGGGGTCATCAGACCTTGTCAACATCACGTGTGCCCCATCACCTTTAGGGCCTTCAACCAGCTGGGTCTAACACAAGCAGGAATCGCTCCCACCACTGCGGCGCTGCAATGTGAAATGCATGAGATAGTGTCAGAACGATGCTGTCCCACTTGTACTGGCTGCTCGGATTCTTCAGCGATAACTTTTCCTACCTAAGAAGCATTCACCGAATGGTCGATGAAGAAAAACACGGCGACTCAAGGCTCAATGAGAAGGCTAGGCAGGCGTAATATCCGTACAGGTAAGATTCGTTTTTTCGTATTGACAGCCTGAATTGTCATTTGATCTTATTTCTTCTCCGTGGCGTTGACCAGTTCACATGACCGAAGGCATATGCGCGATCCAGCGGCTCGTTCCACCGCTGCAGAAGACGGTCGATTTACTAACGAATGACTCCGTGGTTAGCCCAGACATCAGCAATTGCACTTGCAATCCCCCAGTCAAGAAGAAGAGACTGGAGACATTACGGGTATTCACACGTCCAAGTCCACTGCGCTGCATTTAGTATCGGGAAGGGGAAGCCGGCGCGAAGACGAAGAGGCGATCTTGCTGCGCTTTTACTTCGTACCTTCCAAGTTCCCACCGACTGCAAGCCACCCCCTCCCTTTCGACAGATTTTCGACTTAGACTTTCGACTTATCTCCGTACTTGACCCATTATTATTTGCTCACCGCCTCCGGACTCTGTATACGAGTAAGCTATCAACTACTAACTAGGCCTAGGTAGTACTCGCCACATCCGTTCCCCGAACCGTTTCAGCTGAAGAGGAATCCCGGCAGGGCGAGCGACCCACAAACTCTCTCAATCCTTGCCACACATGATTGCCGTTGCCCTTTCGGTCAAAGCCTGTCGCATCCCTCCGAGTATTGATTGATACAGGCATCCCTGCCACAACCACCAATCGAAGGCAGCACACACAGTACATAGCCCTGTGCTCGGATTCTATGCGTCAATGCCCGATGACAGCTTCATGAAAGGCGCCAGGGACACCCATTTTCGCATTGACGGTGGTATTTTACACAGACGTGAAAGCTTGACTCCACTACAACGTGACACCCGGGTTCTGTTTTGCTACCCAGAGTGGCCGCCAAGTCTATATGCGACTCATGGACTCTCAATATGTCACTCATATACTACTCCAGCACGAGCCACCTCGTGTCTAGGCGATCGTCTTAGACATCTGCTTCTTCTCAATTAGGTGTCGGTGCCTCTTTTATTGTGGTGGCAAGCCTCGCATTGCTACCTTTGCTCCCAAACCATTGCCTCAATCCTCAGCTTCTGTAGTGCTCGGTTCATCATCTCCATCTTCGTCGTCGTCATCGCCCTCGTCTGGCATGACTATGCTATTGAGATATGTGACCTATGATGGTGGGTGATTAGAAAAAGTTTGCTCAAATTCTTCGCAGAATCGTTCCAGGTTTACATGTGAGGGCCATTGTGGGCCACTGGCACAACCCGATGAGGATCTGAAAATCGACGCAGTTTGGTTCGCGTTCAGCCCACCTCGTCGCGGTTTCCGGTCATGGATAGACTGGCTTCCTAAGTGATGGAGCACTTTATCACACACGAGAACTAGATGGTCATGCTGCCCAGTAGCGGAGCCGCCCGCACACCACAATCAGGGTGATAGCATGCCACACAACGGAGGCGAACGCGAATTGAAAATGGAAGGGTGGACTCACAAAGGGTACCATCACGCCAATCAGCTGCATGATATTTTCCAGTCCCATGTTGCCCGTGATCTTTTCATCTGGGATCGTCTTGCCCAGGGTGAAATTGCGCAATCGAAGCAATTCGATGTTAGGATTATCCGCTTCATAACCCTACACACACACAACTGTCAGCTGAGCCTAGATAGCTTCTCCAGAGCAGATTGTGTTGGGACAAGGGGACGAATTCCTGAGGGTGTTTTGGAAGTCAGTGATCAAAGTTGCGCACAGCTTCTCCTGCGGCAAACAAGGGACGATCCGAGACAAGGCGTCTCAGAGGCGAGGGGTTGTCACGAGCTTGCAGCATGTCCACTCCTCCTTTGTTCCTTGGGCCCTTTGCTGGCAGTAGTATTGAGCACGAAAAAACGGCACGAATCGACCGGCTCTCTGGGACAGGTCGGTGCCCGTGCCCCTAGTCAGTTTGCCATGTGAGAAGTAACCTTGGATTGGTGGCAAGAGCGCCTCCTGTGTACCAAGAGCAGCTACTTTCGCTGATGAGCATCGAGAGGGAACCTGGTGGCTCAAACTGCGCTGGGCGGGACATCCGCCTACCCCTCTTCCCACCAAGTGTGGGCTTCGTCTTTTCACTTCTGTATAGACTTGGACGACTGCCTGTTCCAGCAAGCAATGTTGATGCCTCAGACGCTGTCATCACGCACTAGTATCGAGCCAGACTATTTGGTCGCTACTGTGGTCTGGCAACCATCGTTACAGAAACGCTTGGAGGTAGCGTTTTTCGTAGCGGCGTAGTGGCTTATCGAGATCAACGCAGGCAATTGCTCACAAATTTGGCAGGAGAGGTCACAAGCGTACGTTCTGTACGTACCTTTGGCTTCGTTTTGAGTGCATTTTCAGTATTTTGACCGGCGAACGCCTTGACAGCCTTCTTTTCGTCGTTCGGTATCCCTCCTAGGATCTGACTGCGCATTTGTGGCTCAGTCAAGACTTGCCTTAACAGGTGTGGTTTCCTGTCGATATTTCGCCGCAGAAGAGCAAGGGGCTGAGCCTCAGGCATCCACAGACCAGCGCCTTGTCATATAAAGAGTCAGTGGTATGACGTCCCACGGAGTTATGAGCTACGCACCGACGATACTCTTGCCGCCAGGCTGTATTTGAACATAGTAGCATGCGTAGGGACCTTTCCGGCCCGTGCGAGACCTGTTCGTCGTGAGTGTCACTATTTCGACAAGCGCGATGAGTTCAAAAATACCATGCCGCGGAAAAATGAGGCTACAAAATACCATCAGCTTGCAATATTGAACAGGTGGGGATTCAAGAGGCTCACCTTGTAAGGGGTTGGGTCGTTCGAGAACCTGACGTCTCGATATATCCTGAAAACCTGAGGAGCATCAGCTCAGCTCATTCATAGCTGCTTGACACATTATGTTGTGCATAGACCACACTCACAAGATCTTTGGGCGGCAATTCTGGAATCGTCTCATCCAACTCACTGATTCTCTCCGTTACACTTTCAACAAAGCTCTCCCAGTCCTTCCAGGACGTCCTGTAATCCGGGTCGTGCACTGTGGAGTGAACAGCCGTAAGCAGGTGCTCCCGTCAGGCAAAGCCCATACCATGCCATGATATGTGTGAGTGTGTGTGAGAGAGAGGGGCGGCGGAGAGTGAGTGAGTGGGAGGAAGGGGAGGAAGGAAATAGTGTAGCTACTTTTGAGCCATTCTCGATCATTGTTCTTCCTCAAATCCTTCAGAAACTCCATGGTGTTGGGATGAATCTTCGTAGGTTCATATTTGATCCCGCCGTCTCCTCGTGGTTTGGGCTTCTCTATGAATACTTGCTTTCCGGGACCCAAGCCCGTCGAAATCCCTGGCCTCCAAAGCTCTGTAGCTTCGTTGCGTGCACTGGTCAATGCAGACTTGATACCACCACCAACGCCAGCCTTACCATAGCGAGCAACTGATTTAGTTCTCCTTTTGGGCTTGGCATCCTCTGCAGAATCGAATTCATCTTCGACGTCGTCGCTTGCAGCTGATGGAGCTGTCGTTGATGCATCATCACTACGATCAGGGTCCTCATAACCGGAACTTCCCGCATCATCATCTTGTGTCTCGTCTACATCACTGTCATCGCTTCCGGGGCCGTCAAAGTATTTGCTCTTTGTTGGAGTTGCCTTGGCGCCTCCAGAACTGTGCACTGACTCCCTCAATCTTTTGGACGCTCTGCTGCCAGGAGTGGCTGTGATTGGGGTCGTCGACAGTTGCCGCTTCTGCGGTTTTCTAGCCATGGTGGCAGTGGCAGTGGTTGAAGCTCGTTTCCCTCCTGCTGATTTTCGCCCGGCCATTGCTGTAGATGAGGTTTCCAAAACCAAACAAACAAACGAAAAGTTGAAAAAGTAGCCAAAAAGATGCTTGGCTCAAGCTGGATTTACTGTTTAGAGATGTACTAATTATTTCCTGGTGCCAGCGTCAAGAGAAAGGGGCTTGCTTAACTCATCGCGCCTCAGACGCGTCAATCAGTTCAGCAGCTCGTGTCAAGTGACGTCATCGCTTATTCAATGAGAATCTCTATCTTCACTCACGACTTTTCGGCTTAGGCATTTTGTGCATTATCAAAGAATCGTCTGCTGCGTATCAGTCTCCTGAAAGTGAAGAGCGATAGCATCGAGAAAGTCTCCGACGGCACCAAAAACTTGGAATCCATAGAAGTGTCACCGAACAACTTCGCGAAAGAGAGACTGGCCTCGTTTGCAAATCGTCAAGCTATCTACGAGGTCCTTCTCCCTCTGTTGAGCAAAATCCCTTTACACCTTCTCCTGGTCAAGCTGTAAAATAAGCTCAATCACCAAAGATTACCTTCACAAGTTGCTGAGCTTAGTCGATGTGACTGCATGATAGAAGTGGGAGGTGCTATTCTCGGCCACATGAGCTCGTGAACACCTAAAGTTTAACTTTTCCCTCGCTCCGATATCTGCTTCTAAGACCACTCGAAAATCACACACCACTTGAACCGTACACAATCTGAGTGACTTGTTTCATTACAGACTAATACGGCACAGGCAGCAAAGCCAAGGGATGGTAGTCTGAAGCCACCGAATCATAGCACCGTTGTTCTCGACCCACGAAGGGCAATGTCTCCGTGAATGTCTCCGAAATCCTTAGCTTGCCGACACCCTCGAGAAGCTATATCAAGGCTTGGGCCTTGGTTCTAGGGCGAACTTTGCCTTGTCATTATCGACTATTTTAGTTCTATGAGGTTCGCATTCAATATAGTCCTACTTATTCTTTGTTTGGTCCTGTTTTTTTCTACAATGGCCGATGCTCACAGCCATAACCACCATCACGACCATGAACAACACCACCATCACGACCATGAAACTCCGATAGACTCAGGGTCGTTTTCTGAAATAAACCGGGAGCATTGGAAGTAGGTCTTTATCTGTCTCCCTCTTCGGCAAGGGCCAGCTGCCTTGGCTGCCCAGGTCAACAAGTTCCAGGCTGATCAGATAGTAAATATGCTGCGTCATATACGTCCGAACAATGGCAAAAAGACCTCATCAACCAAGTCAATGCTTTCATCCTCACTAACGTGTCCTGGATTGGCGTCGACTTCATAGATCTAGGCGTCGCCTTTGAGAAGGATGTCGAACCAGCTAGGTCAGTCAGGGTGCTGGACTATGCTTGCGGCCCTGGCACCATCACACATGCTCTTGCTGGCCGTGCAACCGAGTACATCGGAATGGATTTCAGCGAGAACATGGTCAAAGCCTACAACCTGCGCTACAACCCTGTCTCCGACGCCTGCGCTGCAAATCCCCTGGACGGCGACGACGGCGACGACCAAAAGCTAAACGCACACGCCGTCGTAGGTAACCTATTGGACCCGAAAGGTACGCCAGCGGAATTCGACGATCCGAAGTATAGAGACTTCGACCTTGTGGTCGTCGGTATGGGATTCCATCACTTCTCCGATCTTCCTCTGACCATGTCCCGGCTTCTGGACCGCCTGAGACCCGGCGGTGTCTTCCTGATCGTTGATTTCCTCAAACACGCTCCACTGAACTACGAGAAGGACCACCCTGCCGCACACACCGTCGCACACCATGGGTTCACTGAGTTGGACCTCAAGCAGATCTTTGAGGCGGCTGGCTTGACCGAGTTTGGGGTCCGAGTCTATGGTGAGAAGGTGATCCTGAAGGGAATTGAGCCGAGAGAAATGTTGTTGGCAAAGGGGACAAAACCGAAAGGTGGCCAGGGAGCCTTACTTTGAATAGTGGCCGTGTATGCCGAGTAGAGTAACTTTCAAATCATAGTTGGTGCAATTTCTCCTCCTCTAGGTTGACTGCACAGCCAAGATCAAGGCTTGTGAGCCCACCATGTAATGATCCATCCTGGTCTCGATCCCATAAGTTCTTCGATTCGATTTTCTTGGCAGACTCGCTGTCCATTTTCGTTTGCCGTTGCCTGAGCAGACCTTCCCTCCTCTTCCGCAGCCTGCGCTCATCCTCGTCTTCCCTCATCTCCCCCTGCTGTCTTCCAATGAAGCGACGGGTTTCCGCTCGGAGACGTTCCCTCCTCACATCATTCCACTTGAATCTTTCATTCACCACCGTGGCACACATGGCAAGATAGTCTTCGCTCACAATCCTCCTGACCTCTTGATCTTGAGCTTGACCTTCGACATTTTCTACAACTCCAACGACCGTCTCGAAAGCCAGGCCCGCTGTCCTGATAGCGACCATTACGCCCGAATTTTGATCGCCAAGCACACGTAGACTTTGTACTCCACTTTCGCGAAATCCTGCATTTATGGCCGCGGAAAGTAAGGGTCGAGCGTGCCCGAGGGATGCACAATGTATATGGAGTATTAGAGGAGAGAACAAAAGATGCACGAGCCGCGGCATCTTCGTACGGGCTGGGTCGCTGCCGTTGGACTGAGAAGGTGTCTGTTGAAGATCCGCGACAATTGGAGAGGCGAGTTGGAACAGCTTCGTAAAATGGTCCGATTGGTGACTCCCATGCGTTTTTCGACAGGACGAGACTGGAATCGAGTCGTGGGAGACGTAGAGCCAATGCCCGCCTCCTTTGCCACCGGGAGATGTTCTCATTGAAGAGGCTGCTGTTCTCTTCTCGCTTCGAGTATCTTTATCCAGTCCAGCTTCAAGCTCAAGCGTTGACTCATCCTTGACGTTAGCCTCCCCGCGTCCAGAACCATCTCCAGCATCACCACCTTCGACAAACACAGCAACACGGCCAGCACAACTACTGGTTGTGACATAGCCTTCTATCCCGTTGATCTCATCAATCAGATCCCGAATCCCGGCATCGACATTACCTTTGGGTGACTTGTCGGTGTACTCATCAGCAGGCTGTTGCAGCTCTGACAGGATCTTCTGTTTTCGGGCTGTGAACGCTGCGGGTATTTCAATTGATGGTGAAGAACTAGATTTAGGAGCGGGGTCCCGTTGAGGTCGAGCCATGGCTCTCTAATCTTGACAGGCTGACCCAAGAGGACAGATATGTGAACGTTATGCTGCTAGAATTTGAAAAGATGGCGACTATTCTCGGCGATGGAAGAAAAGCCTGAGGGGCGATGGCGAATCGGAACAAATTCTCCACAGCCTTGCACACGTAAGGCTGAGTTCATGACCAAATGAACCGCACGAGTGGCGTGTAGGCGAGAAGCTGGTGATTATAATTAACTCAAATTTCGGAAACTAGACCACTCAGACAATTCTCAGAGACGGCACACTCTCAAAGGATCTCATACTCGAATTACCATGAGAAAGTTATGGCGTTCCGCTCCCATTGCAATTTGTTATTATCGAAAGCAGTAGCATAGCTCGGCTTTTGGGTGGTAGAATAGAACCCCCCATAGCAACAGCTCTTGTGTGGTCCCATATTGGGCGCTGCGAATCAGGGAACAAGTTGCGGGAGAGTACGACGTATACATACGAGTATTACTGCACTTCCGAGGTCCCAATGACAATCTCGTAAATCCATGAGTGATGGGCGCCTCGACCGCCCAAAAGCGGCCCCTCTGGGGGATGCCAAGCCTGGAAAAGCACCGGGAGAGGTGCCTAGGTAATAAGCTTAAAGCTCGTAACCATGCTGGGCCGTGGCGCCCCGTCCTGGTCAAGTGCTGGTTTAACCATGGTTAGTAAGACGGTGCTTCCTAGGTTCTTCGAGAGTGTGATCCCTAATTCCCCTGAGTGATATCGTCATCCGCACGCCATCAACGTCGCGTCCCATTGGAATGCCTCTCAACGAGAATTTTCATCCTTACCAGAAGAATACTACCTCCTGCCAAAAAGAGCCCACGCGCCTTTTTGATGAGCATGACTTCATCGTCAGATCGCCGTCCGGGTTGAGTCTGTAGAAATACTTGACGTGCTGCGTACCTGTAAGTTTCCAGTCCACTCCATTCCCAAGTTAGTAAACGTGATTCCATGGACATCGTCTTCGACACGGGCAAGATCACCACTCCGCTTGCTTGACCCTCATAACACGACCAGTCTTAAATCGGAGCTCCGAAGGTCTAAGTCAGTCCCAAAAGTTGGAACCCCCAATAGATATCAACCAGGCTTGGCCCGCTTTCCATCGACTTCTTCTTTGCGGGTTATAAAGAGGACCACGATAACTTCCTACGATAGAGAAGGACAGAAGACTGGGCCAGAAACCGTTCTTCGCTTGCCGAGGGAGCATTCGTCGAGTGTCTTTGATCAGGCATCCAGCAACCATGGAACAAACCACGGGCACGTCCAAGAAGACAGACTTGCGCGTAGGCTATCCGCACTACAAGTTCAGATGATTGCGATTGGAGGAACGATTGGAACAGGTATCTTCTTGGGGACGGGAAAGTCTTTGGCCACAGCGGCCCAGCATCGACCTTGATCGCCTATCGCATTGTGGGTGCCATCGTCTTCGTAACGATGCTTACCCTGGGAGAGATGGCCGCCTTCGTGCCCGTGGCTGGCTCATTCTGTACTTACGCCGGGCGGTTTGTCGATGATGCGCTTGGCTTTGCCCTCACTTGGAACTACTGGTTCAATGATGCGGTCTCGACGGCCTCGGATATCATCGCTCTTCAACTGCTGCTAAAATTTTGGACGGACAATTTCCCCGGCTGGGCGATCAGTCTGATCTTCTTGATTGTCGTTATTGTGTTGAATCTGAAGCCTGTCGGGGTTTATGGCGGGGTGAGTTCTGAGTTCTTGAATCAGGGAGTCCAGAGAAAAAGTTCCCGCTAACAATATTTGCGCAGGTTGAGTACTGGCTCAGTCTTCTGAAAGTGGTCACAATCTGCATTTTCATCATCCTGGGCATCGTGGTCAACGCAGGCGGCAACAGAGACCACAAATACATCGGCGGACACAACTGGCACATAGGCGACGCACCGTTCGTGAACGGAATAGGCGGCTTCGCATCAGTCTTCGTGACCGCCTCGTTCGCGTATGGAGGCACTGAATCGATCGCGGTGACGGCCGGCGAGACGCAGAATCCGGCGAAGAATCTTCCCAAAGTGGTGCGCAACGTATTCTGGCGGATTCTGCTCTTCTACATTCTCAGCGTCTTGCTCATCGGCTTGAACGTCCCCTACAACTACCCCAACCTCTCGGAGAAATCGACCACCACAAGCCCTTGACCATCGTCTTCACATAGACCGGAAGCAACGCCGCAGGCAGCTTGATCAATGCAGTTATCCTGACAAGTGTGATCTCGGCTTGCAACCACGCTTTGTTCGCCGGTTCAAGACTAATGTACACTCTCGCTGTCGACGGGTACGCTCCAAAATTCCTGGGAAATTTGAATCGGTTCCAAGTGCCCTGGGTGGCCGTTCTGGCCACGTCTGCGATCTCAGGCCTATGCTTCGGTGCGTGCTGTATCGGGGCCGGCCAGCTGTGGTCATGGCTGCAGAATCTGGTCGGTGTGTCCAACCAGCTGTCCTGGATCTGCATCGGTCTCTCCTCACTGCGGTTCCGAGCCGGTAGCAAAGCCCAAGGCCTCGAGCACCTCCTTCCATTTCGAAACTGGACTTATCCCGTCGGTCCGATTCTCGCGGTCGGCCTCAATATTGTTCTCGTGCTTGTGCAAGGCTGGTCGTGTTTCAGCCCGACGTTCAGCGCCGTGGACTTCGTGTCCTTCTACGTCGAGCTGCCCATCATACTAGTTATGTTCCTGTTCTGGACACTCTTAAGCGCACGAAATTCGTACATCTCGACCGTATGGATCTGATCACCGACCGTTACGATCTCCAGTCGGATTACACACCCGAGACTGCTTCTCACAAGAGCCAGGTAGTGATGACTAAGAGCAGGTGGAAATTCGCCTTGAAAGAAAGTCAAGAGGGTATCTTCATTGGGAAGGCGAAGAAGGTCGGGATGTGGTTATTCTTTTAACAGGTTTTCATTGTTATTCGCCACAGGCTTAAACAAGAGCGCCGCTGCGCTAACTGTTCTGACCGCATTTTAACAGCGATGCAATAACACGGACCTTAGTGGTTTCAGGACCTAGGTTTCATGAACTACTCAGTAATGTACTCCCAACACACACGCATTCCCCAAGAGTGGGATGCGATCTTGATAGACCCTCGCAGTGAATTTAGTGAAACAAACAGTGGGAAGACTATATGGAATGAATTCGTATCATTACTAAGATTTCATGTCCTGCTCTATGCATATCTAGCGTGAGTTATCTTTGCTTCATCACCATCTGGGCGTCACAAAGAGGTTCTATCTAGGTTCTAGACCATGCGCAAAAAGTGTTTCGCTTGCAGATTCATGCTGTAATTTTCAGTGCCATGCGTAACAAAATAACTCCCTGCCCCCCAAAAGCGCCAGCCGCTATTCGCATCTGCTCAAACGGGAATGACATATGTAAGACAAAATATTTTTGAAAGATGTGTCGTACCACGAAAAGGGTTGGACGAGGCTTGTGAAAGGCTACAGGGCGCAAATAGAGGAAGAAAGACTATGTATGGACGTGGGTCGTCGAGGGGATAATCATGCCACAGGGGCAGCGACGGCAGCCTTGGCGTCGTCCTTGTTGGGCACGATAGCTGGTGCTGGTTGCGTGAAAGATTCGGGCCAGATGAAGGCCTTCTCTTCTTTGGTTGGGCTCAGGGCTGCGAAAATCGGCACCGCAGCTTTGCTGCTGACACGCCGCCACATGTTAGCTCGGGGGTTGAAGGTGGTGGGCAAGCCTTTGCCATGAGTCTGGCCATCATCGACCTCGGCGATCTTGATCACCTCGCGTTGAATATCGTCGAATGTGTCGAACGGGATGAATGGGAGCTTGTGCTCGATACAGTATTCCTCTAACCGCAAACCACGTCGTGCAAAGAGGACATCTGCCTCTCGTGCTGCGGGAAGGTCTGAGACACCATCTCCGATGAACACTATCAAGGGAATGGTGCCGTTGTCGGACTGGAGAGCGGCGGTTTCCCTGTACTCGTTGATAGATTGTGCCTTGTCATGGCCGAGATCTGTGTCGTGTCGCCACATCGCTTCCCACTTGCTGCCATCCTCGGCAATCTTAGCATCATTGGCGACGATATCAATATGCTTGCTCATGTTCTCGCCAATAAAGTGATCAAGAACTCGCCGAAGCACGGGTTTGAGCCCAGCAGAGATTACGTTGAAGGGGATGCTGTTGTTGACGCAAAATTCGTGAAACTGTTGGAAATCGGGATCAATCTCGAGTGCGGTTTTCATCACTTCGAAGCCGTCCTCAAAAGGTACATCTAGCGAAGCGTACAGCTCATCGGAGACCTCGCGGAATGTGCGTTCGCCAGTTTCCATTTGCTTAGCGAGGATAGCTCTTCGCTCGGCACCACAACCGAAGTTGTCGAAGAGAGTGTGGCCAGTATCTTGCATGAATATTGTGCCATCAAAATCTGGCCATAGGATCAGTATTTCAATATCTCTGCCACAATATTAAGAAAGCAGACCTGAAAAGCATATGATCTTTCGTTTTGTGCCCATGTTAGCAGTGTTAGTGCGGTGGAGGTTTGGCCTCGCCTTTGCCTCGACCGGTGGGGGAGTGATTGCAATAGGAGCCATTTTAAGTGGTTGCTTGATGGCCAGCGGGTAGGATGTTGAGAGGCACACTGAGTTGATGAAACTGAAGCACGGTGTCTTGAGAAGATGTATGTAGCAAAGAAATGATCAGGTGGACTGTGCGAGAGAGGTTCGAGTTATACGTAGGAGGCGGCGAGCTTGCATTAGGCTGGTGTTGAAAAAGATGGGATTATTGTGGGCTCATGATCTCGTGCATGGAGATATCGATGGCTGTCGTTGTATTGACCATCAGAACCTTGTTGTCCTCCGCAGTGGTCCAGGCGACTACGGGATATTGGACACAGACCATCATTGGACAATGACACAGACACAGATGTAAGTTGACGCCATATATTCGTCTACCAACGATGGAGAGTGACTGGTTCCACAGTTTGTGGATCACTAATGTGGTAGAGATAACAGTAAACAGTGAGTGGCGAAGTAGCAGGAGGTCCCCTAAGGCACAATATCGTAGTAGGATTGGTCTGGCTAGCGAACCCGGGGTGGCCGCGGCGAAATGCACATGCTTAGCTTGAAATCTGGTTTCTGGCCCCCCTGAGTAATGGCATTCTCGATATGGATGATGACGCTGTGGTCTTTGACAATTGGCTTGTTGGTGCGCAATGTGGGAGCGAAAAAAGCTGGAGAGAGGCGGTCAGCATCAATGAACCAGGGCTGCAGTACATCGAATTAGTGTGCATGGACAAGCCTGAAGGGGAAACCAGGAAATCACATCTGACTTCCTCAGCCCACGGGGAGCACTATCCCAAGTCCTGCAGCCGACAAAAGTGAGATTGCAATCGGTTGGGATTGTGAAATCCTCTTCGCAAGGTGGTGTCATGGAATGTACGTGGGCTAGCAACAGGGCTAGGCTAATGGTGGCATAATTAGTATAATTACCGGCTTCCTTCTCGGAAAAACTCAATCGGAGGTAGGGGGAATGATTCTCCGAAGACTGGGTTATCATAGACTTCGATCGACATTGAGATCAACGTTCTGTACCTGTCGAGCATTTACGGTAACATTCGTCCAATGTCATTCATATTGTTTCCTTCTGTGTAATTCTGGTACTGTTCCACGAGGCAAGATCTGATTTCTGCTCCACATGGGGAACTGAACTTTGAGGACTCGAGGCTCGAAGATTTTGTTGCTCACATCTCTCGAATTATATCAGAGAAAGAAGGAGAAGGAACTACTGATGGTGACCTTGTTGTTAATCCCTTCACAATACATGAAACCGCCTGAGAGCCAAAGAATTTGATGAGGTTTTCGAGACGGGGACAGGCAGCGTCGCAAGGCATTGTTGACGTTTTCTGCCCACGGCCTTTCAGAGATGTCCTCAGCTCAGTCACGCCCAACATCTCCTTGTACGCGATGAGAACAACACTAAAGACTTTCCCTCTTTCTCTCTCCAGCGTTGACGCTAACTTTATCTCCTTCTAAACACATGGACAGCGCCCTTTTTCCCCCCTTGATGATGTTTGCCACACCTTCCTCCTCTCAGTCTTCTCATTAAACAGGGGAACCTGCCTTATCCCCTGTGCGCCTTTCTACCATCACTCTGAGCTCCTTAAAGAATCCGATTATGCCACCTGTTCTCTTAATTCCTGTACATGCCAGCAACAGCACTATGAACCGCAAGTGCGTTTGCACGAGGCCCTCTCCAACCCAATTGCCTCAAGCCATCAAGATCTCCTTGCGCAAATCAAACAGAAATTCGCCGGCAGCCGCTCTCAAATAGCGTTGTCCACCTATCTTAATACATAAGCTGCTCAACCGACCCGGCAAAAGCCAGTGGTTCTATCATGGTTGAAAGACGACTTCTCATGCTCGAGTCCTATTACGCCACTCACGATTCGAAGAACCAACACTGGCGACTCACAAACGCTCCTGGCCTCCCATTCGACGAGCCTCTCGACAACTATGAGTGGTTTGTGCCAGCCCACTGTATACCCGCTCTTGTCGATGAAGTTTCGAGAGTTATATCTCTGATGTCTTTGTCGGGAGATCAGTGGTAAGTCCTCGATCTTTGAGGAGCTCAGCAGAATGCTTTTCTAATACTCATATAGGAGACTTATCGGTGTTTTGATAAAAGGACCAGGTGGTTTGCTCCGTCACCAAGACGGCACAAGATACAGGCGTGCACTCATTGAGAAAGTCCCTCGACCAAAGTCTAATGCACCAAATGTTACCAGACAAAGCGGGGCTCCTGGACACGGAGTTTACCCAGGGCGTTAGAGGTTTGAGTTGGGAGCGGATGTTCTGAGCACTGGAAGATAGTACCGGCGCAAGCCCTCAAAGTATCGGCATATTTCGTTAGAAGAATGGAAAACCTCGACGGAACTTGTGAACTCCCTATCCTTTATCAACAGTAAACTCCTTACTCACATCTAGGGGCAAAACGTGCTCGAAAATGGCCTGTCGTTCACCATACAAAACCTACCTTTCCACACATTGACCATTAGGATCAACGCATCACTGGTGCACATTCAGAGATGTTGTACTCATTACTGAAGACCTTCACTAAAACAGCAACAGCTATTCCTAAGGGTGGTTGCCCGTAATTCGACCCCACAGCTCTGTCTCCTCGGCAGACGGTTATTGTCGGTGGTTCATTCCTCTGCACACGGAAGCGGCCCGCGTCAGTGGTAGGCATCATCAACTTGTTCCCTCCTCTGTTTTCAATTGTTAGAACACCATTCAAATTACCAATTTCAAGCATCCGGTAGAGCTTTTCGACCTATTCTCGTGACAGGAACTTCACGATGGCCTCCTCCCTTGCCCCAAGACTACTCAGACCGACCACTCGCGTGGTGCGGACAACACCACAACTCCTCACCTCGACCGTCAGCAGAATAACAATACGAGCAGCGTCGACCTCCAAACACCCTTCCGGCTTCGAACCACCCACCGCAGACGACCTATATGAGCTTCGTGACCGAGTACAGGAGTTCACCCGGCGAGAAATCCCCGAAGAAGTCGCTGCAAAGACCGACTCCTCCAATAACTTCCCTCATGAGATGTGGCGCAAGCTGGGCGAGGCAGGTTTCCTCGGTCCCACGGCCGATGAAGAGTACGGAGGATTGGGCATGGGCTACCAGGCACATTGCATTATCAACGAGGAGATCAGCAGGGCGTCTGGGTCGATCGGGTTGTCCTACGCCGCACATTCGCAACTCTGTGTGAACCAGCTGAGCTTGAACGGCAACAAGGAGCAAAAGGCTCGAGTCCTGCCCGAACTAATCTCAGGCGAGAAGATTGGGGCATTGGCCATGTCGGAACACTCGGCGGGAAGCGACGTCGTCAGCATGAAGACCACAGCGAAAGCTGTCGACGGGGGCTACCTGCTCAACGGGACCAAGATGTGGATCACCAACGGGCCCGAAGCCGATTATATTGTTGTATACGCGAAGACCGATCCAGAAAAGAAGAGCAGAGGGATCACCGCGTTCATTGTCGAAAAGGGCTTCAAGGGCTTCTCCGTCGCCAGGAAACTCGACAAGTTTGGCATGCGTGGATCAAACACGGGCGAACTGGTGTTCGAGGACGTCTTCGTGCCGAGCGAGAACATCCTCGGCGGGATCAATAATGGCGTGACTGTTCTAATGGAGGGCCTGGATCTCGAGCGACTGGTGCTCAGCGCCGGTCCGCTGGGCATCATGCAAGCGTGCCTCGACCTCGTTCTTCCATACACCCATCAACGCAAACAATTTGACCAACCCATCGCCCATAACCAGCTGATCCAGGGCAAGTTGGCGGATATGTACACCAAGCTCCAGGCCGCGAAGGCTTACACGTACGCAACAGCCAAGAAGGTCGATGAGGAAGGGCAAATCCGAACTCAAGATTGTGCTGGCGCGATTCTATACGCCGCTGAAAGAGCTACAGAATGTGGTTTGGACGCCATTCAGTTGATGGGTGGGAATGGCTATGTCAATGAGATCCCTGCTGGAAGACTGCTGAGGGATGCAAAACTGTACGAGATTGGTGCCGGAACGAGCGAGATCCGGCGAATGGTCATCGGCCGGGCTTTTAACAAAGAATATAAGGATCAAAGTATTTAGAGCTAACTCACTAATTAGCAACATATGTGGATGGACTACCAAATCCCAAGCCGGTTGGCCTAGCCAAAGGTGAGGCGGCTTTGCCCCTTTTCTGGCTTCGAGCCCCGACCTCGACCACCAGTCCCACCACGGTTTGGCTTACTACTCTGTGGTCCTGGAGGACGACTATTGCTCGGACCGGTGACAACATGGGCGTCTTGTTCCTGAAGTTCTCTGGCAAAATGCCAGTCTTCGTGTTCCGTCCGGTCTGTCTCATTGACCGGCTTTTGACATGATTTGCAGAAGAATGAAGCAATGTTCGACCGGCAGAGCAGGGAAATATCTATGTCCGCGGCCTCTTCGTTCGCACGAAATTCTCCTTGGTGAAGTTTATCGGCGGATGTGGTACCTGGGGACTGGACCCCACCTTCCCCGGTACTATCCTCCTTGGACAAGAACCGAGCGATGCTTGGGAGCTCGTCAAGACGTCGAAGTTTCGCTGGACGTCCTTCACCTTGGATCGGTGTTGTAGCATGGCTTCGATGCGGTGTGTCCATTGCAGCTTTAGCCTCGTCGCCCTTTAGAAGGAAGGTATCAATGCCTTTGTTACCAGAGACACCATCCTCGAACCCGCCGACACTCAAGGATAGGTTCGCGCATGGCCATGCGCGCCCGTCGACGATAACTTGTCCGAGTAGTGTTTTAGATAGGTCGAAAAGCATAGTCTGGTCAATCTGTTTACCTTGTGGAATTGGGAGCTGTTTCGATTTTGTCTGCCCACCTTGTCGGTGATGGAGAGCTATGGTCCTGGGCCGTCTCTTATTCTTGAGTACACCTTCTTCCACCAGTCTTGCATAGATATCCGCAACGAAGATCCGCAGCCACTTATTGGCCTGCTCTGTACTGTTTATGCTGGGTCGGAATGATTTTGCCGAAAGCATTGACTTGATCTGCGTTCTGGAATTGACCTCGCTGTTGTCTTCGCCACGGATGATTCCATGTAGCCATGTTCCGGTTTCATCCCCGAGCTTCGATTTCATCTGCTCTATGGGAACACTGAGCAGTTCAGTGACTTCCTCCGTACCAAATGCATCTACGACTTGATCGCCTAACTTGCCCCCCAGATTTCTGATCTTAGTGAACTTGAATCCCGAGAGGAAATGTTGCACAGCTCGGTTGCGAACAATGGTCTGTTGGTCCGGCTTCTTGTAACCCGCACCTAGCTTTGCCATCATTTTATTGCGTGCAATACCGGCTGAACACGTATATTTCAGGGTTTCACGAATCTTGGCACGAACGTCTCGCACAATTTCCGATCCTATATTCATGACAACGTCGTCCCAATCGGGATCATCGTCTTCAGTCTGGGCCGAGTCGAGATCGATGAGCGCGTCAGCCTGCCAGTCGAGTGCCGTCGAAGGTGGTAATGGTAGATGTTCTGTGGGATCGTCATAGGGTGTATGGCGCAATTCAGGATATCGATCAAGAAGGATTTGATGAATTTGTGCCGACAAATCCAAGAAGACCTCGTCAATACTTGCCTTCTCGACCTTCTGGATGGGCGCCGGTGGCAGAATTTCCTTGACGAGCGCCAGGCTTTTCCGCGATTCCAGTCTATAGGGATCCAGAGACACCTTGTCTGTTTGTATATGCTTTGCCGCGTCATCCCGATAAGCCCATTTATCATCCCCTTCTCGCCATGTTGCAACATGTTGAACGACTATTTCCGGACATTTGGTCTTCGCCTCGGCGACAGTGACGTGGCGATTGAGCCCAAAGTCACGGGCAGGGTAGTTGATCGCAATCAGGCCTTGCCACTGCTGCACGGCCAGTGGTCGGGTTTCCCCCACTCCCAAGCGCACCATTTCGCATTGTGCATAGAAGGCATCATAATCAATCAGTGCAATGCAACGAAGTGGGCAGGAGACGGAGGACTGGCCCAGGAGATGCAGTTGTCTATATGTGAAACGTGATTTTTTCCTGATGCCACTTGTCAGTGAAGGTGAAGGCAAGAAGGGCTGAGAGGATGACATGATCGAGACCCAGGGCAGCTGGTTTGGAGCGAGTGTTCGTGGTTCAGTGTCGCGCTCGCCTCAGGGATGGGCGACAGGTGCCTGCAGATGCGCTCGCTGAGAAGCCATCATGAGAACCGATACCTAGCAGTGACATTGACGGGGAGATATTGTCCACCTTCTACCTCAAATCTTCGCATTGTATTGAAGTAGTTGGGAGCTAACTGAGGCCATGGGCAGCGGGATGCGTGCCTGTAGCTAATGTACGAGTACATAAGCAAAACGCGTAAAACATGATGGCGTCACTAATTATCCCCATCTTCCACCTCAGGCACTTACTTGAACGTGCCAAGGACACGGCACGTGAACCGGGTGGCTTTCCAGAGCGGCTTGGTAGTTGAAATAAATCTCAGTCAGGCAAAACCACAATGAGCTGGATTAGTGCTGGGAGACAAGCAGGCTGCCTCAGGTCAGACGGAATGCGCTTTTAAGTTAAGGGAGGAGCCGTCCGTCACCGGGTGGCATGCTTTTTACATAAGTTCCTCTATCACCCGCATCTAGGGTTCGAAATTGTCCGTCATTTTAGTAAAATGACGGACAAATAGCAATAAATGACTGGCAGAGCATAAATGACAGACGCCATGACACTAAGTACTTTTAGAGGCTTGGTTATACACTAAAGATTGTCTAGATAAAATTTTGGCCTACAGCGTACTCGTAGATTTACTAGTAGGCGCCAAGAAATTAAACTCCTAGCTATAAGTGACAAAGTGCTGTCATTTTCGGGTAAATGACAGACATCTTGGCGCCCCAATAAATGACAGACATGACGTGTCCTGTCTGTCATACGAACCCTATCTGCATTAGAACTTCTCCTCCGTTTTTACTTTCGCTTATCTACCAGGACCCCTCGAATATGGAGCTCACCTCGGGTTGGGAGGAGAAGCGTCTGGGGCTGAGTCTTCTGCTCGCTTACCCTAAAGGGATTGCACTTTCCTCAGAACGTTATTAAACCCAGGAACCCATTACCTACATCCGCGGGGTGGGGGGGGGGGGCTAATGCGGATCACAAGCGCCCACTTCAAGTATCAACCTTGTTGCTTCGCTGTCACCTAAACCTTTCGATTTCAGATAAAACTGTTGAGAAGACTCTTCGCAACACTTCACTCTTGAGTGCCAAACAGGTTGAAACCTCCCCGCCAACAATCGCGTTAAGAATGGCCGAACCTACGGCTGGAAGTCACATCGGGCATGATGAGAGCAATGCCGGACTTGTCGTTGATGTGGAAAACGTAGGCAATGACACTCTTTCAGGATCCAAGTTGACACTCGCAGCAGACCAACAGCGTCGACAATGACTCTGGTCTTGGAGACTCCGTAGCTGGGTCTCTCCTGTCCACATCTCTCGCTCCATCGATCTTGGATTACAAATTTGAGAATGGCCGGCGCTATCACGCTTACCACGAGGGCAAGTATGTTCTTCCGAACGATGAACAAGAACAAGACCGTCTTGACTTGTTACATCACATATTCCGCCTGATTTTGGATGGAGGTCTTTTTCGAGCTCCCTTACAGGAACTCAAGCCTCAGCGAACTCTCGATATGGGAACGGGGACTGGCATCTGGCCGATCGAGTTGGCTCAAGATTTCCCAGAGTCCATGATCGTTGGTAATGATCTGAGTGCCATCCAGCCTAATTGGGTGCCACCGAATGTCAAATTCTACGTGGATGACTTGGAAAGCGACTGGGCGTACCCTCAAACGGAGCACTTTGACTACATCCATGGCAGAGCCTTGATCGGTAGCATTACGGACTGGAAGAAACTCGTATCTGAAGTATTTAACCACCTTAAGCCAGGTGGGATTTTTGAGAGCCAGGAATATCCCTGTGCCATCTATTCGGACGACGATACGGCATCCCTCGTTCCGGAACTTATGGACTGGGTTAGTAAACTTAATGAGGGCTGTGCAAAGATTGGGAAACCGTCCGCCAATGCCCATTTAATAAAGGGTTACATGGAAGAAGCGGGATTCGTTGACGTACAACAAGAGATACACAAAGTAAGCAGGATAGACGCAATGCTCCCCTAGCGAGTCTTCGTGACTACTGACAACGCTGTGTAGGTCCCAATCGGGAGGTGGGCAAAAGGCCACAAAAACAAAGAACTTGGCCTGTTCTATCATGCACAATCATTTGATGCCGTCGAACCAATGACCTTGGCTCTTTTCACCCGAGTACTTGGGTACACAAACGAGGAGGCACAGGTTGTCATTGCGAAGGTAAAGAACGATTTACGCAACAAAAAGGCTCACCTTTATGTCCCTTTTTATTTCATATGGGGACGAAAGCCCTAGGATCTATGAGAGAGAAGAAGAGAAAGCCACGAAACCATCAGGTCAGGTCCCCCGGTCACGGTTGATGCTGAACGACCACCAAATGAGTTGATTAAAATTCCTTAAAATACTGCTAGAAGTGGCTTGTTCGTACATTCCATATGCCGAGCCGGGTTTAGAAGTAGGTAGTGTAGCCGAGCTGCTGAATAGACCGCTCTCTTGGTCTTCTGCGTATTCAAAATACGGCGGCAATGTCTCGACGACCTAACCAGAGAGCTAATGATGAGAATGAGGTAGTTTCGGTTGGTTGTCCACAATCGGCGCGGCCCTCGGTATCTAATATAATTACGGAGTACTACTTGTACCATTGGAGCTGCCTGACCCGCCTGGCGCTTGTCCCTATCGTGTAATCTCTAACACCAACCTCATCCTTCACAACGAGCAGCAGGCAATTCTCTCCCTCATTAGAAACCTCAAGTGGGCAGTCACATCGAGATCTAAAGTATGTGTTCGAATGTCCAGACACTCACTCGATGCCTTTGGTTTGGGCTAGCCACCATCTCTCAAGCCGTCTTCGTTCCGATACCCGACAAAGAGGTTCCTGTGACGCCATTTGACTGGGGTAAACTTGAGTCCTCTCCGAAGCTCGATTTTCAGAAATGTTATGACGGTTCTTTCGATTGTGCGAAGCTGGTCGTGCCATTGGATTGGAACGATCGGTCGAATCCAAACAACATATCAGTCGCCATAATCCGACTCCCTGCTGTCGTTGATCGGTCGGATGAATCCTATGGTGGAGCGATACTTGTCAATCCTGGGGGTCCAGGAGGCTCCGGCACTGATATCCTGATCAGTTCTGGAAAATCGCTACAAGGCCTTGTGGACAGTGAGAAGCATTTCGATATCTTGTCCTTTGACCCTCGTGGAGTTAAGTACACAACACCAAATGTCGCCTGCTTCAACGACGATGCCGCTAGACAGGCCCAAATTATCCTGGGTATTGGCGCGGGTGGTTTGGATCGTTTCCCTGATGCTCTCAATGTGAAGTGGGGACTTGACCAGGGCTTGGGCCAACTTTGTCAATATTCTGGCGACTTTGAAGATGGATCGAACATTCGTCAATATGTCAGCACTGCATTGGTAGCACGGGATATGCTCGAAATCGTGGACCGGCTCGATGAACACTTGAAGATTGAATTGCGAACTGCGAATCCGCTGGCGGTCAATCAGCAACAAAAGCTCACTAAAGATCCCAAAGAGGATGTCCCGCTCCTAAACTATTGGGGCCTGTCCTATGGGACGTACTTGGGAAACACTTTTGCTTCAATGTTCCCGGAACGAGTCGGTCGAATTATTTTGGATGGGGTTGTCGACGCAGATGACTACGCTGCAACGGGGTGGACCTCAAATCTCCGCGATAATGCTAAGACCTGGTCGAAGTTCTTCGAATATTGCTTTGAGGCGGGCCCAAAATGCGCGTTCTACGAGCCGTCCAATAAATCACCAAATGACATTCGTGCGCGGGTGGACGCCTTCCTGGAGAAGCTCAAGGAGGAGCCAATCCCTTTGATCGTTGCAGGCAACTCAGTTCTCCTCACACACTACATCCTGAGAATATCGCTTCATACGTCGCTGTACTTCCCCAATTCCTTCTGGCCTCTGCTCGCACGATGGCTTCAGGTATTGGCGAGTGGGGACTTGGTAACGGCAAGCTCAATCATAGAAACCGGAGAATTATGGCAGCATCGAAAGCACAGAGGCTTTTCACCCTCCCTACCTCCTATTCCAAATCTCTTAGGCTTGGGGACCGTGTCCCTCGAGGACTCTGGTGAGCCCTTCCAATTTGGCTATACTTGGCAAACGGAAGCTTCAGTCTCGATACTGTGCGGTGACGGAGATGATATTACGGCTCGCACCAAAGCCAATCACACCAATTACCTGGCTCTCTTGGAGTCTCAATCCGAGCTGAGTGCACCTATCTGGGCAGAGATTACGCTCCATTGCATCCACTGGCCATGGTCACTGAGACCGTCATCGAAAAATCGTTTCAATGGGCCGTTTCGATCGAAACTGTCAGACTATAACCCCAGAGGTAGTCCGCTTTTATTCATTGGCAACACTGCAGATCCAGTGACGCCTGTATACAATGCCCACAAAATGTCCAAAGGACACGAAGGGAGTGTAGTACTCACTCAAGATATCCCAGGCCACTGCTCCACCGAGAATAATCCTAGTAGATGCCTCTTTCCCATCGTCAGAGCGTTCTTTGCGAATGGCACACTTCCGGAGCGCGACTTGGTGTGCGAGGGTATTCGGAAACCTTGGGATTAGGTTCGATCTTTACAGAGTTTGGCGCAAAATGTCTTGAGGAATGATGAGACTCCTCTCTATGTCTACAACCCGTAGTAAAAGTGTGCTCTCTAGCTTTGTGAATTATCCCACGAACCCACAGCCTTGCGCGTGCTGACCCCTAGGAGATAAATCCCCGGTGTCGACACCCCAATCATATCACGTGACACGACTTTTCACTTCTCTTTCAGTCCTGCTAAAACTTTCGTGTTCCCACACCACAGTCCGCCCAGGTAATTGTCAGCAACTGGGACAGCTCAAACGGAGCCGCATAAGGCTTTTTTGCGTTCTAGTAGCGTAGACGAAGGTGCTCTCGGTTTCCCTCCTGAGCTGTACACGACCTTTTTAAGCTTTCCCCAACAATGACATCCTCGTTTCTCACCCCGGGGTCGATTGCCAAAGAACACGAGCTAGCAACTCTGCATCTGCGCCGGGATGCTTCTATCCCAGTGGTCCTGTCGATCAAGGTTCAGGATGCAGAAGATCGGGGCTACGCGGAAGGCATGGTCACCAATACCCGTTTCGGCTCCTTTCCACATTCCACTATTATTGGTATGCCATGGGGCAGTCAGATCCGAGCAAGCCGCGTGGATACCGGCTCTCGTGGTAGGAAGGAGCGGCCGCACGCGAAGAAGCGGAAAGCGGATGCGTTGGAAGACAAAGCTCCAAATGGTGATGCCTCTTCGGCGCCCACCAAAGACGCCGTTGCTGCGAGTTCTGGCTTTGTGCATGTTCTACCACCTACACCTGAAAGCTGGACTAGAAACCTGCCTCACAGGACACAGGTGGTTTATACACCGGACTACAGCTACATATTGCACAGGATCAGAGCCCAACCGGGGACAAGGTTGATCGAGGCCGGAAGTGGAAGTGGAAGCTTTACACATGCCGCTGCGAGAGCTGTATTTAATGGGTATCCTCCTGTGGAGGATATTGTAAGTCAAGAAAGCTTTACGGAGAGTTCTGACACCCATGGAAAAGTCTTTTCATACGAGTTCCACGCGGAACGACACAGAAAGGTTCAGGCGGAGATGTTGGAGCATGGGTTGGATAGGATAGTGCGAGCTATGCACAGAGACGTGTATAAGGATGGATTTCTCCTTCACGACGATGAGGCTAGTAAAAGAACCTCACCCCGCGCGAACGCAGTCTTTCTCGATCTTCCGGCGCCGTGGGAAGCGTTACCGCACCTCACACGACAGTCTCAGGATGGAACACCTTCTGCGCTTGACGACCGTTCACCCGTCTACATTTGCACTTTCAGTCCATGCATAGAGCAGGTACAGAGAACGATATCAGCTCTTCGAAGATTCGACTGGCTGGAAATTGAAACAGTAGAGGTGCAGCACAGGCGAATCGACATCCGGCGGGAATATACTAGCCTGCAGTACGAAGGGATGCGGGGAGTCAACACCATGGCAGCAGATGTGAACGAGGCACTGTTAAAGCTGCGAGAAGTCAACGGAAGAGCAAGGAGTCATCAAAAGGGCAACCCTGAGGAGGCAAGGGTTTGGGCCAAGGTCGATCAAAATCAGCAACAGCAGACTCTCCCTTTCGACGGTGGGAGGCTGATTCACCGAACAGAACCAGACTTGAAAACGCATACGTCGTACCTCGTGTTTGCGGTATTGCCCCGATCATGGAGTGAAGAAGACGAAGCTGAGGCTCAAGCAAAATGGGTGAAGCATGTAGATGTTACATCGAATGTCCCGAAAAGCCAGCGCCAGCTTAAGAAGGAGGCCAAGAGGCGAACAAAGGGGCAGAGAGAGATCAAGCATCAACCACATGGACAGAAAAGACCGGGTGAGTCAGCGGGTGGTGAGAAAGAGGAGCCTTGAGATTGTGCGATGGTGAGTGTTAGAGGTTGACGGCAGAGTATATTGCACACTATGGGAGAATTTGGCCGTCGCAACGCGATATATCCACTGGCTCTTCTTCTCCGTCTTCTGATTCATACTAACGTTGACCTGGATTACTAACATTGTGAGGTCCAACCTGTTGGGTGACTGTTGTGGAAGCTGTCAAGTAGGCGTGACTGTAGCCAAACTAACAGCCCCATCAAGCCCAAGCCTGGATGATCAGCATTATTGGGGGCGGGAGCTGCCGCTGGTTTAGGCTACATTGGGCCCTCCGCTACTGGAAAGTGATCTCGGGAGATCTCAATGGGCGGCCTCACCTAAGCGGACTTGGCATGTTTGTCTTGTTTGGGGTTCCTCCAGACCCTGCCTGCGCCTTGCATGAGCATCTCTGACACATCCCAGCCCTGGGCCCGTGAAGGATGGATGCAACAAAGATGAGTCAATGAACCCACATAGTGCTCCCGCTCTCTTCTACTTGAGACGCTCCTTCTGCTCCTCTGCTCCCAAGTTTTGCAAAGCGTCCAGAATGTCTCAACCTCCCTGGGCTCAGCCCCCTGGCTCAACTCACCAGCCGCAATTGAGAATCTATAACTCCCTGACCCGGTCAAAAGTACCCTTCATTCCGATCCAGCCTGAGCACATCTCATGGTATGCTTGCGGTCCTACTGTCTATGACGACGCCCACCTGGGTCATGCCAGAAACTATGTCTCCACAGACATCATTCGTCGGATTCTGCGGGACTATTTTCACTTCAGTATCAAGTTTATTATGAATACCACCGACGTTGATGACAAGATAATTCTGCGGGGAAGGCAAAGACATCTCTATGATGAATACAAGAAGCAGCATAGGTACCGTCTTCAGAGCCCATCCATCACAACTAAAAGCTTTCTGACTTGAGGCCAAGATACATCGACGACCAAGTTCGGCAAGATGTCCGGCAGGCGTGGCACTACTACATTCAGAAAAACCTGAAAAGAATAGGCCCGAAGACACTACTGACTCCTGAAACGTTCGACGGTGTAGTCGAACAGAGCTACGGAGATATCCTTGCCGGAGGAAGTCTGGAACCAGGCACCAAACCGGGGGATAAGGAGGCAAAGATCAAAATGCACATCACAACTGCCCGAACCACAGCAAAAGCCTTGATGCAGGACCCAAAACTCCTTACACCACACGAGTTCTACAGCAGAGTTGCCGATCCAATGTACCTGGTCCTAGACGAACAACTTGGCAAGTCCATTCGAGGTGATGACTATGCTGTCTTCACGAAGCTCACCAAGGAGTATGAGCATCGATTCTTCCAGGATATGCACGATCTAAATGTGTTGGATCCCGACGAGATCGTTCGTGTGACCGAGCACGGCAAGGAGATCGCTGAGTTCGTCAAGAAGATTGTCGACAACAAATTAGGTTACAGGACCGCCGATGGTTCTGTCTACTTTGACATCAAGGCATTTGAGGCGGCTGGTTTCCCGTACGCGCGACTCGAGCCCTGGAACCGAAATGACAAGGACCTCCAAGCAGATGGCGAGGGCGCTCTTTCGCAAGCGGATGATAGCGTCAAGCGGTCCGATGCAGATTTTGCCTTGTGGAAAGCATCGAAACCTGGTGAGCCTAGTTGGGACAGCGAATGGGGCCCGGGTAGACCTGGGTGGCATATCGAATGCTCAGCAATGGCTTCTGGAAAGCTTGGAAGTCAAATGGACATACATTCCGGAGGTATTGACTTGGCGTTTCCACATCATGACAACGAGCTGGCACAAAGTGAAGCCTTCTGGGCTGACGGCCGTCAAAAACAGTGGGTCAATTACTTCATTCACATGGGCCACCTGTCCATAGCCGGGTCCAAGATGTCCAAGTCCCTCAAAAACTTCACTACCATTCGGGAAGCCCTGCATGTGCGAAAAGATTGGACATCGAGGAGTCTGCGGATCGTTTTCTTACTTGGTAGCTGGAAAGACGGTATCGAAATCACGGACGACATGGTTCTAGAAGGTCGAAGTTGGGAGGATCGAGTGGACAATTTCTTCCTCAACGCGGTCGACAACATCAACACCGCCAAGCATACCACCAATCAGAATGGAGCACTCCAAGATGTTCTACAAGACACAGAGGGAAGAGTCCGAGCTGCCCTCTTAGATTCCTTTAACACGACTGCCGCCATGGCCTCCATCTCCACTCTGATCAATGCCTACAACAGTACCAAGAAGATTGACCTCACTTACGAGGATCATATCAGTACCGCGCGCTTTGTCACCCGCATGGTCAACATCTTTGGTCTCAATGGCGATACTCCTGCCGACTCTACAGCAATAGGGTGGAAGGGCATCGAGATTCCCGACGCGGCAAAGGAATTTGTCTACCCACTTGCGAAAATAAGAGATGAGCTACGTCAAGCCGCTATTGCCAAATCAATCACAGCAGAGAAGGTCCAAAAGATCGTCTCCAGTTCTCCTGAACAAGCAGACATCCCTTCTAGCGGACGGCCCAGACCTTCATACGCCCGTGCTTTGAGCGAGTTCAGCCGCAGCGCATTAGAAGCAGCCGCACCGTCGGACTCGGTGGACCTCAATAAGCAGATCATCGCTCTATGCGATCGTGTCAGAGATGTAGATCTCTGGCAGCTTGATATCTACCTGGAAGACCGCGAGAATGCTCCCGCGCTCGTTCGGCCTGTGACCGAAGGACTCCGAGCTGCACGCCGCGAACGCGAAGACCGCGCTCGCCAGAAGGAAGAAGCGAAAAAGAAGCGCGAGCAAGAAGCACTAGAAAAACTGCAGAGAGGACGAGTCCCTCCGCACGAAATGTTCAAGCCTCCCCACTCCAACGACTACTCCGCGTGGGACCCAGACGGCATCCCGACGACAGCGAAGGATGGCTCGGCGCTGACAGCATCGAAAATTAAGCGGCTGAAGAAAGACTGGGAGCTTCAGCGCAAGGCACACGAGAAGTACCTCTCTGCCGTGCAAAATGGCGCGGCCGGACCCGCGGTTGCTTCGTCTCCAGCGCCTGAGGACGGGAGCAGTGGACCAGCGACTTAGAAAGGAGTCAAACATATCATTCAAAGTTTCAGAAGGAGGTCGAATTCCTTTGTAGTCATCAGTCGATGCAGAATAGGGTCTTCCTTGAACCTTACATATGAGCCTCGAAGGGACTCCTCTATGATCAGGCCCGAAACTCATGGGAAGAGTAGAGCAGAACAGCCAGATGAGAACAAACGTCTTGAGCCTCCTAAGATACCCCAAAGCCAATTCCATCCAGCCTTCGCTCCCTGAGAACAGGTAGAAAAGTGAACGTGCACAACAGCCTTCCACTCTCAGGTAACTAACCATCTACTCGGCGTAAAACGCTGTCCTCGTTCACGAAGAGGTGGGATATACCTTGCTCCTACCTTTACATTGCGCATCGCCACCTTTTTAAATACAACTTTCTATGTCCTTTCTATCCGATACTAACCAGGTGAGGTATCTATCATACATCCACGTGACTCCTGATTGAGCATGTATGCGTACCTAGTTAGAGGAGTCGGCAGGCGTGGCGTACGCAGGTGACGATGGTACATCAAGGTCAGTCCCATCTCGTATACACTTTCAAATTCCGAGATCAGAGCGCGACCATTCTTGTCGAGTCCTGGATTCGAATGGTTTCGTGGACGGCTCTTTTTTTCCCACTTGCGTCGATAGCGATCTTTCCCAGCTGCAAGCAGGTCGTGTAGCCGACATCTGTTCTCTCCTGGCCTGTGAACGCAATTGTGTGCAATCGGCGGTCCTCAGGCGGTAGGGGACGTGCGCGTAGCTCGCACAAGGGTTTTGGTTCCGTAAGGTCTACAGGGTTGTATGGCTGGCCCTCTTCCAGTGTAATGGCATTCCGAACAACTCGTGCCGTCAGGACATCGGCCCATGGTCCATCTGGCGGTACTTTCTCGAGGAGAGCAAGTGCCTTCCTCCTCAGGACTGGATCACGGCACTTCATCACCGTGAAGTACAGCGGTGGCACCAATTCCACTACAATCTTGGTGCGTGGTTGCCCCTCGACCGTCTGTTGCACAGCTAGGGCTAGGACACGCTCACATTCTAGGAGTATCTCGGCAAAATGATCCATGTGCTTGTCGTATGCCATCTCACTGATCTCGGTGCAAGCTTCCAACCAGATGTAACAAACATTCCAGGATATCAACAAGTGTGATGTCAATAGTTGCATATCCCGACCACTCATGGTGTCCCGGTGCGAAGAACAATATCCGGTAAATGAAACGCGCCACCTTTTCAATTCATCAATGGTCACCCTTTGCGCTGACAAAAGTCCTTTGATGATTTCGACGTCTTGCCACATCAGAATGGCAACCCTTACGGTCTGATATGCTTGATACATGAGATGGAAGAGGTGCGACCTGATCCTAGAGACTTGATCCGATGGGGATGAAACAGATCGTCCGGCATCATTGGTGGGCGACACATCGCCAGACCAGTCCGAAAGTGGCAGCATGACAAAGTTTGCTACGGCGACCGCGTGTCGAGTAAAAAATGACACGATGACCTCGCTGAAGACACCCATTTGTGCCGACTGCGTACTTTTTTTACTGCGCAATGTTTGACTCAAAACCTTGAACCCACTCTGAATGAGTTCCATGGCATTGCCGATATTGTTTTGCTGAAACTCTATGCAGGTACACAATATGCAAGTGAGTAAAGCATATGTACTATCCATTTCGTTCCGCTCCATTCGCTGTTGGAGATTGGAAAGGCCTCGGTTGTACCACTTCAGAGCCTGGCGGTGGGGTGCACCCGTGGCGGGTGGTGTCGAACTTGACTTGAAGGAAACTAACAGCGCCTCGTGAGGTACATTTTCGAACATATAACTGCTTGATACTGCTATATCCCAGACAGCAGAGTCGGACAGGGCAAGAGATGGGATAGCATGCAGCCAAAAGTCATCTTCGATGGCACCCGCAAAACAGGGTGCCGCACGATGAATGAAAAAATCGAAAGAGCGTCTTTCAATCTCGGTGCATTGTGGCTGAAGGATGGAAATTGTCGGCGAGAGGACTTGGATCCTCGAGACTGCACTCTTGGTTCTTGAACTGGAGAAGTTGTCGACAAAACGAAAGCGAAGATCCAGACTGCTGGGCCCTTCGCATTTCCTCCCAGTCTCGGTGCATTTCCGACAATAGGGTCTCGTCTCGTCACATTTTACTCGACGGACTCTGTGTCAGTCAGAACGTGGATTCCCGTCTTGCCCTTTGATTGGGGTGCTGATTAATGGTACTCACTTGCAGGTAAGACACCCATTTTTGGACTTTGCGTGGGCAGCCCGTCGTGCACGCATCTACCACCTGATGTAATCGAATCCACCATTCGTAGAAAAGAGATGCCACTGATTGGAGACTGGGTTCGCTGACGAGACGCAGCGCTATTTGGAGGGTGCAAAGGGAGATACGAGCGTCCAAGAAAAATTAATCCATGCAAGTTAGCTGCGGATCTGCACCATCGCCGTTGTTTGGAGCGATGTCTTGGGGGGAGCTCAACTTAACGGCGTGCTGGTCTATCGTTGGCATGGAAGACATAATCAACGGAATTGCCATGACTTACCTACATGTTTAGTGCCAGGAGGTAGTCCGTAGTATGGATATCAATTGGGAATACGACATGTTTCGTGCGGCCGTTCCAACCGGGCGGAGAGGGTTAGCGATGGACTCGTGCCAGGCGCCCGGGGGCCCGTTTTACGTCCCCTTGGCCCCTGCCGTGTTCTGATTGGACATGTCGTGTTGATGGCTAGATTCGGTCTAGCGTTTACGATAGCTATCCTGCTGTCGGTGGACTCGGCTCCGGAATATTCCAACTCCTAAAGATTGAGGCCTATTAGCATCAGTCCCCAGTGTAGGAGCTTGCTTGTTCCCATCTCTATATGCCCTTGGTCGTCATTGGTTCGTTCGTGTTGATTTCAGTTTTCAGACTTGCCAATGTCAGGGAGGTCTCAGATATCATGCCCATGCCCACGGCAATCTCTCAAATATGGGCTGTGCTTATATATCTAATAATGTTGGTAAAGGTGCTCCTCGCAGAGCCTCTGCGGTCTGTATTTCCAGTCTCTCGTTCACTACCCAGAATTCCAATCTGCCCAGCCTCCTTCCCTAAGAAACTCGTGGTTCGGCCTCGAGTGCGCCATCATCACCCTTTCTCGACGGGAAAAACAACAAAAAGCCAGGCCCAGAAAGCTCAAGTCTTCACTGTGAAGGCTCCGTCTCGGCTCAGGAAACTTGCCGCCACAGTCAAAAACCATGGACGCTCTGCCGGACTCCGTTATAGTTCTGCTGGTTATCCTCGCCGCTGCGTTCTCAGTCTGCATCGGCTTTGGTATGCAAAAACTATTCACCAAGGATCAACCCTCAAACTGGAATCAGAAATCACAATCACAGATGGAGTATCAAAGAGAAGTTCGTGAGCGGGGGAAAATGCAAGCGTGGGACGAAGCCAGAGCTGGCAAACGACATCATCCAGAAGGATATCGGGTATCAAATTGACAACGAGGAAAAGCGTTATTGCACAGACACAGTCTGCTGAGCTTGAGATATCCTTGCAGCATGAGATAAAGGCGCATCTCGAATATTCCATACGCTGGCCTCATCGTTTCAAATAGCCCTGCCTGCACTGCTTTGAAGAAGCCATATACGCAATGATGTTGAGACGCAGCATCTTGATACTCTGGTGCGGCGCGTCCTTCACTTGCTCCTCTTCAGAACCATGCCTTCCATCTTTAGGCAGCGCTGTGGTACATAAGCCAAGGCCATCGAAGACAGCAAAGGAAAGACAATTGAGACGTGGGGCGGCACCAAGGCGAGTTTTTTTCAGAGCACAGGGCCGAGCAAGCTGGAAGCCATTCATACCATGAAGGTAGAAGCTGTATAGTAGTGTCGAAGCAAATGGATTTTAGATAGATCATGAACCGGGGGAACTGGACGCACTCTTCATATTGTACGGAGTACTGGCAAATTTACAATGGGCTAATTGGGCCCTGTTTCCATCGAACTGTTCGCCATTTTTTCTCACCCTAGTCGGCCAAGCAACAGCTCCCAGGCTCTATAGTACTCCCCTAATTGGCTTCTCCTAATTATTTAATTAATTACACTTCCTGCTTATATCGAAGAGTAAAAGTCTCACGCGACAATTGTGCCACCCGGATGTTGAAAACAACGTCTCGAGGGAGCAATTTCTGTGGCAATTCTTCGACTAAAGGAGAGATTCCATATAACGAAGTCAATTTTTAGCTAAGGCGCCAAGCCTTACTGTGCCCTTTCCTTACGCACTGGAGAATCATAAAGCGTAGCTTTAGATACCCCTAGGCAAGTATTTAGGTAATCTATTCCCAGGCCCTCTCATCCAACGGGACCTCATGTAGCAGCAATCTCGATCACATGCAGATATACTATTGTGGGACAGAAGAAAGCCAATATATTCGATAGCTCAATCTCGCTGTATCTTACTATCACTGTCTGGGGACCTACGACGTCTATTCTCACGACAAATGCAGTAATGATATTGAGAAGCGGAGAAGGTCCCTGGAAGACGGACCGGGACTACAAGGAGCTTTGTCCAGATCTCTCAGAGGCCAAGTTTGCTCAAGTGAGCGATCTTCTGTTGGAGAATCCGAATCTAAACTCGACCCATCTATTTCGAGCAGACGTCGTCTTCGATAGTTCACAGATATTAAAGACAGCGTCAGAGAAGGAAAAAGCATATGGTCTCGTCGTCGCAAGTGACCGTCATGAAGGAAGCTCCGAGGATGACAAAGGTGGACTGAATAATGCGATTTATTCGCTGAAAGAGACTGGACCGGGTGCGGCTCCAATCATCGACGGCGCCATCCTCAAGCGACAGGTGTTGCGAAAGCTCATTCCAAGGAAACCACAACTTGACGCTGCCCTCGAGCAATGGTGTTATATCTACGATATCTCTCAATCTCCCCACAGCGCAGGCCGCATTGTGGTTTACGTCCCACGTATCGAGTCTGAGAATGAAATACCATGGTATCACCCTCCAGTTCAGTCCCTCGCTTATCTATATGAGAAGAAGGAAGACGAGGCGTCACTCTCGATCCATTACCTGCCCTTCGATCCTCACAAGGAGGTACCCGGTCGTTTGCATCGCACATTTGTTTCTCTTCTCCAGACCTTTCTCAGACTAGCAAAGAACCCCACCCCGGAGCACAAAGTTGCCAATGGGCTCCAGGGCGATGCATCATGGTTCTCTATGGCACCTTCCGCATTGAAGGACACAATACTCCCACAACACACTGTCCAAAATACCTATAGCCGATTGAAGCAGCAGTACGCCTCCGATCTCGTTTCTCGGTGGGTCGAGAAGACCGAACCATCTAAGCATGTCTTCGAGGATCTCTCTATCGCCGCGTTTGTAATTGAACTTTGGAGGCAAATGTATGCTACAACAGCGGACTTCTCTGGATTCGTCGACATTGCATGCGGCAATGGAGTCCTCACTTATATCTTGATCAAAGAAGGTTATGCTGGTCGAGGGTTTGATGCTCGTCGGCGAAAGACATGGGAAGTCCTAGGGATCGATGAGTTCCTGGACGAGATGATTTGCATTCCGCAACCATTCCTAGCCACGGTCGAATCCGAGCTCGAAGACTTGCTACCAGACACCAGAGTCCATAGTGGTCTCTTTCCCCCAGGCACATTCATCATCTCCAATCATGCCGATGAACTGACGCCGTGGACACCGCTTTTAGCTAACCTTTCCTCTCCAAGCTCACCGCTTCCATTTCTTGCAATTCCTTGCTGCTCACATGCACTCAGTGGGGCGAGGCATCGATACACCCCGAAAGATGTTCATCCGCAGTTCACCGACTCAACAATCAATGACCCTGAAGCGCAGCCTGCGGGGGGTGATTTGAAGACCTTGCGTGCAGCGAAAATAAAGGCAGCAAATCACTCAGACGATAAGAGTATGTATGCGTGCTTGACTCGTAAAGTTGTGGCTCTCACGGAAGAAATCGGTCTCCATGCGGAAGTTACCTTGATGCGGATCCCAAGCACAAGAAATATTGGAATCGTTGGAAACCGTAGTAAGGCCATCACGAAAGGCAAAGCAACATCGCTCACTGTACCTGAAACCATGCCTCTTGATACAAGCGACACAGGGGTGCATGTGCAGGAGATTGTCGCTCGGGAATGTGCAAGGTCGGGCGGGGTGCGTGAGGCGGCTCAGACATGGATTCACCGCGCTCAGCAGCTCCAAACAGGGAAGGGAAGGGGGAAACTCAACCTTGGTGGCACTAATACGCATGTTTTATCCTGATCATCTGTTTATTTGGTGACAGAACTATCTCACAGACTACCACTTCTCGATAAACTCCGACTGACGGCATTGCTCGCCGTATCATCCTCGACATTTGGCAATGCGACATTGAAAAGGCCCTCTGCCCACTCCGCAAACGTATCGATATCCCATACAGCATTCTCTGGGCCCTTACCCTTGCGGGAGATTTGAGTCGTACCATTGATCTTGCGATTCCCGCCCAGCCGCCAGACATATCCATCGAAGAAAGATTCATAGATTTGGACGACCTGATCTTCGACGGCAGCGACAAGGGTTTCTCGGGTACGAATATCGTCGATATATTGCTCCAGCTTCGCTCGAAGGATGGGAATTTCTTTCTCAACGTTCTTGCGCGTGGTTGAAACCGCCTTGTCCAAGTGTTCAATCTTGACACTCGATTTCTCCACATCCCTTGGTAATTCCTTTGTCATATCGTTGGCGAACCCTGCTGTGAAGTCATTGATCACCGTTCGAAGACGTCCATCCAGCTCGACTTTCGCATCCAGCATGTTTTCGACGACCCGAGGTAACAAACCGCCCGTGCTGAAAAGTTTCACCCAACTCCTCGGGTTAAACAGCCCGCCGCGTTCGCGTAGCTCGTAGAAAGTGCTAGCGACGCCCGAAAAATCGAACGAAACATCAGGCGTGACGTATTCAATGTCAAAGGCGACGATTTGGGACTTCAGAAGAAGAAGGCTTCGCAGTAAGAAGAGCTGTCCATCGGCAGGAGAGGACTTGGAAGATATTTGCAGGGAAGCAGAATGTAAAGAGATCGTTGTTTGATGTACGATTTGATGAGCGAGATCGTCAAAGACGGAAGAGTTGACCAGTCTGTATATCCTTGACAGAAGTTGTATGGCTTTTGCAAGCGTGGGATAGCAGTTTTGAAGTGCAGTACGGCGAGATGCAATGGTCCAGGAAAAGGCACCTTCGTCGCCTGAGTCTTCATCGACAAACTCCGGCGTTTTTCGGGTTATTGGATCTCGTGACCTGCGGCGGCCAGAAAGAGGCGTGCTTGCAGTTGGTGGCCGTGAAGTGCGTCGTGGATAGTCGAGGTCGTCAGGCTTCGGCTTGAAATTCTCAATCTCATCTCGTAGAATTGCCTGTGCACGGAAGAGCAGTCGGGTCTGTGCATCCTCTAAAGCTGGCTGGATCAAGGAGGAGAAGTCGAGTTGATTCATGTCAACAGGGCCATCTTCTTCTTCGTCGTGGAGGTATCTAGTCTGCAGCAGCGTCACAAGAGAACAGAGCTTCGATAACTTGTTCTCATGAATGATACGTGGGCGAAGATGGTCGTAAAGTGGCTCACACACTGACTCGAGAAATTCATAGACCCCTCGGTAGCCGTGAAACCATTCGCCCCAGAGCTCAAACTCGTCCAAGCACATACCACGGATATAACTAATACTGGAGCGCGCAAGTTGGACCAGATCCTTGGAACTGGGGGCTTGTCCGATCTCGGTGAGTCGACGTTGTACTATTGGGAGTATCAATCTTGCTCGACATGCGGCAAAACTGGCGTGCAATTCGTTCATGAGGCTCTGATATTCTCCTTCCGTGCCCGGTTCAGCCTCTGCTGGAGGATTCGCACGCTTTTGAATTTCCAGACCGAGTTCTTTCATTTCTGCCGCCCCTACTCGGAACTTGGCGTATAGCAGAGCCGACATCGTTGTATCATTGAGTTGTTTCGCCGCGATCCTCCCTGCGACCTCCGTTGTGGTCTCTCTGACTCCAGCCATGAACGTATTCCGAACCAGAGTCAGAGCTCGTGTAAGTAGCAGTCGGTAGCGTGACCGGAAATTCTCGGCTTCTTTGTGACTTGTGTGCGTCTGCATGTAGTCTATGCATTCATCCAGAGTAACAAGCATATCGGAGAAATCTTTGCTTCGGACAAAGGCTCCAGCCCCAGGGGCATTGAGTCTTCTCGTGATTCGTTCCAAGGGTTCGTAGAAGCGTAAATTGTCGGCGATATTCTGTGCCACCGAGTCATTCTTGCGCTGTTCTTCAAGGATATTGGCAGACTGTTTTCGGAAGCTCTTCGTCTGGACATCGATGTCTTTGAAAGAGGCAGAGATTTCGGATAGTTCGTCGAGTACTGCAGCGGTGTCTGCCAAAAGGGAGTCGAGATGGGAACGCGCGGTATCCAATTGATCAAGGTAATTCCTACATATCTTTTAGCGAAAAGTCAAGAGTATTGGATTGGGAGACATCTTGGTCGTACTGGTATTCATCTAGACTGGCGTCCAGCAAGTCTTCATCTATGTCACCGGACAATTTGAGAAGATCGACTTCGTTCCCGGCACTCTCGAGTCGTGCTAGGGTGGCATCTTGTGGATCACTCATGTTCATCTGGAAGGCCATGGCTTGAGCCAGGAATGGTGGATGGTTTCTCTCGAGTCATATAGAGGCCCAACTCAATGACAGTCGCATCCATTCATGCTCGCAAGAGTCCCAGCACAATTGACAGTTTGACATGTCCAAGACCAGCCTCCAGTCTCAGTCGTGGACTCTTAATGGGCTATTGCTTGGTTGCCCAAATGGGAAGAAATTCTGCCACAAATTCTCAGGGCGGTGAACAATCGACAATGACGTCCTCCATTTCGCGAATACGGTGTCGAGACATATCAATTTGAATGTGAGCTTTGGACTGGCTTTTGTCTTGTCTTTCTTCAAGATATATATGAATCGCGCGTACTGTTCCTCAATGGCTTCCAGGAGCATAGGTAGTTCGGCGCTTCATCAATTCACTAGGTCATCACGATCGACAACCATTACCTCCAAAACCCGTACACTGTTTCCTAAGTCCACAACTTTCTCCACCAGAGTCCCTAGCCCTTCCAACCATCACCAAGCCTGGAAACGACATTCAGTTGTCCTCTTCGCTGCGGCTGCCACGGTTGCATTGATCTATAATACCAGTCCCTTCACTCAGGTTTTGGCAGAAAGCCCCGCTACCGAATTGCCAGAGATCAGGATCGAAAAATCTAAGAGGAAAAGGGGGGCTTCAAAGGAGGAGAATAGAGATCTCATCAGCTCACAGCATTTACAAGTCAAAAAGAGCTGGGAAAATCCTGGTGTTTATATTTGGGGGTCCAATATCGGGCAGGTTGCATCACCAGACTCCAATGAGCCATACGTAAAGACCCCTCGACGATTGTCATATTTCGACGATGTGCTACTACGAGACCTCAAGCTCGATCGGGGCTTTGGTGCCGCTGTCCTTGAAAATGGAGACCTCGTGCAGTGGGGGAAAGCCTACTCTGAAGACACCACGGAGCCAATAGTGACTCTAAAGGGTAAAGATCTCAAAAACATTGAAATATCCCGAGACCGAGTCATTGGCCTATCGAACAATGGGACCGTCTACTCTATCCCAGTCTCGAAGTCTGATCAAGAGACGGGCTACAAACCCAGCGAAATTTCGTGGATCCCCTTCCTGAGCACTTCTGCCAGCACAAGCTACAGAAAGCTCTCGCCGCAGAACCTAGGAATCGGCGAGAAGGTCATGAAAATTAGTGGTGGTCTTGAACATGTCTTGCTCCTCACCAATAAGGGCCGCGTCTATTCAGCTGCATCAGGCACAGAGGACTTCCCAAGCAGAGGGCAACTAGGAGTCCCTGGCGTAACCTGGCTTACACGGCCGGAAGGTGCCTACGACATGTGCCATGAGCTGACAACATTGCGGGGCTTTAAAATACAGCAGGTGGCCGCGGGAGACTTCCATTCTGTAGTTCTAGACGAAGAAGGCCGAGTCTTCTCCTTTGGCGACAACAGTTCCGGTCAACTCGGGTTCAACTATAACCCTGAAGCCCCATATGTTGACACTCCATCCCTTCTTCCCATTAACAGACTATACCAAGGTACCAACCAGGTGCCCAAAGTTACCAGCATTTCGGCAGGTGGCACATCCAGCTTTTTCTCAGTCGATGCCACCCGTGTGGCTGGACCGTCTGAAAATCCCGCGGAGATCCGTACCTTGGGTCGAGTCACAGCAGACGTGTGGGCGACTGGTGGTGGCCTGAGAGGGTCACTGGGGAATGGAAAGTGGACACATGTCCAGGATCAACCTACAAAAGTGCCCACACTCAGCGGTCTCTTCGAGTATGATGAGAAGAATCGAACCGTGATCCCCATCCGGATGGCTCAGATCTCTGTCGGTTCGACACATGCGTCGGCCATCATGGAGAATGTGACTTACCTAGATGCGAGCGAGAGAGGAACAGAGAACGATACAAATTGGGGCGCCGATGTGCTCTGGTGGGGCGGGAATGAGTTCTACCAGCTTGGGAGTGGTAAGAGGAACAACGTCGCCACGCCCCAATATATCCGCCCGCTGGACATGGCTGCGGAAATCGAAGCGGGCCGAAGAGAGGAGCATCGTTTCCATGCCACCCCCAAGCATACTGTAACTCTCAAGGGTAGAAAGGTGAGCATGGAGCAGCGCATCGAGTGTGGCAGGAACGTCACAGCTGTTTTCTCCGCCGTCTAAACCAAATCTTTGTGAGACACTTTCATCTCTATTCTCGTCCTGCCCTGAGTCTTGGGTCGAAGTAAATGTCTATGCTTAACATATTTAGTCTTAGCCTAGTAGTCCAGAGCAAATATCGCTCTTGTGTCTTGTGTATGAACAGTGTATCATACTCTATGTATGCATGTGGAAGAAGAGGTGAAGCAATTCTTCGATGTCCAACCATCCAAGAGAAGTCATCGATTGCTCACACCTTCGCTGTTGCTTTCATTTCATACCGCCAGGTTGAATTTCATGAACCACATCCCAAGGTCATCAGCTCCATACGCCTTGCTCCGCTCGAGAAAAGAAGACACGGCACTAATGGACCATGACCTCAGGCTGGGAATTGGTCGGCGCCTTCTGCTCACCATTGGTTTCCGTGCCTGCAGCACCCTTCTCATCAGCATCGCCCATCTCTGTGTCCTCACCCTCTGCGCCCTCTTCCTCGTCTTCGTCATCTTCCGACTCAGAGCTCTCCTCCTCGAGATCCTCACTGCCGGCGTCACTGTCTTCATCCTCGTCTTCTCCCTTGATGTTCTTGGAGTCTCCGGCGTCCCCTTCGGCCATCTTCTTGTCGCCTTCAGTCTTGTTATGCTCAGGCGTTTGCGCCAAAGTTTCTTCTGTCTCTTGAAGCTCTTGCTCCAAGGCAGCCTGCATCTCCGTTTCCTCCGCGCCGTACCCGGTTCCATCATCATCGAGTGTGTCGGCTTCTGGTTGGTCGGGCGGAAATTCAGCGGGGGCTGATTCTTCCGAATCCCTGTGCGAAATTGTAAGAAAAGTAACGAGGGATGGATACCACCGGTAACGATCACTACATACCACTTGATGGCGAATCTAGTCACTCTCGGTTTTTCTGCAAGGACATTTCGGCGAATTCGTTCGATGATAGGTTTCGGAGGCGGGTCATTGTTCATCTCCTCGTTGTCATATTCATTGTTGACGTAGTAACCAACGCGGACAAACTCTCGCCCATCATAGGAGCAGGTCAGAAGAATGACGGTGACGCCTAGAATCTCTGTAGCGGGCAAGCGGGAAAGATTGGGTGGGTCGGCCTCGAAGATGAATTTGTTGACGCCGATGGGGATAGGGCCCACGAGAAGAGAGTCCAATTCTTGGTCGTGTTCGGCAGAGGTTGCAGAGCCGACATAGGTGAGTTTCCACTCCAGGTCTGGAGGGGTAGATAGATCAGTCTCCACTACCGAGGGCGTAAATGCGACGACTGTATGGCAGACCTACCTTCGCGCAGTTGCTCGAGGCATTCAAAGGTGATCTCGAACTCATAAGGAGCGGTGAAAAGTGCAGGATTGTTTAGCACTTTCACACCCAACAAGGAGACAACCGACATTGTCGCGGGAAGTGTGGGGAGGCGATTGCGAAGAGTTTGAGGTCCGCGCGATTGTGTGGAAGCAACGACGTATCGATTGATTGATGAAAAGTGGCAAGGGATGTGCGCGAACAGGAATAAACAATTGAACGGCAGTTATGTGTGTTGTTGTGGCTGGAAGGTGAAGCAGAGTGCGCAGCATGAATGTACCACTGGCAGACAAAATACCACTCCAACTGAGATCCGAAGCGCGTGCCCCAGCTGTGGCCGTGGTCGCGTTTGGCTCCGCGTAGCAGTCGTCCCAACTGGCCAGGTTCAGCAGTAAGATCACTAAGTGATTTAATGCACTACCTATCTAGTAATAGGAAGGTTCTCCGAGTCACGTGACTTCTCTCCGATATGATCTCTTTTTTGTTCTCCAAGGGTTGTCCCTCTCTCTCCCACAACTTCACTGTTGACATTCTTTGTTTTCCAAAGCACTCCGTATCCCGTTGACTGTGTGCTCATTGTGCCTACCACATGGTGTCCCTATGAACTAGCACCACCTCTCCTCCCTGCTTCTTCTTCGGTGAGTAACAGAACATTCACACCTGACAATTCTTGCGGCTAACCATCGCGACCAGTTGACGCTTCCTTGCTTCTCTCGTGATTCCTCATCTCAAAAACCCGCCTGGATCGACCGGTGGAGAAGGATCACTTCTCGCTATGGCGACTCCCTTACAGGGTTTGCCATCGCCGTTAGGCATGGAAGCACAATCACTACCAGTTGGCTCTAATGGTGTAACGGTCCCAGCTGATGCCTTAAATGCGCCCTCATCTGATGATTTGAATTCTTTCGATAATCTACCTGATACAATACAATCTCCAACTCAATCTCCTCTCCATCCGCTTCCTACGAAACCTGCCAGCCAGCTTTCCTCTCAAGCTGCAACACCCAACCCTGCCATTTCCGCCCAAAGTCAACCCCGCATAGTCGGTGGTTTTGAAGTTGATGATGATGTTGAGGAAGAGGATGGTTCCCTGGATGAAAAGGACGAGCTTGATGTCTATGATCCTTCTGTCGGGTTGGACTTCGATGTCTCCACGCCTGCCCCTGCTATCCCCCTTGATAGAACTTCCCAGTCACCAGAACAAGAAAATGGAATCACTCCTGTTCCTGTCCAGGCATCTGGTAGTCCTGCTGACATTCCCTCTTCTGCTCTTCCTTCTGGCGCTGATGCTCATGCACCACGTGCTGCAACTGCTACACCCGCTCAATCTACGTCTCATGAACCGTCGGCTCAACCTTCTCCACCTCGCTTGAATGTGAATGGTTCTGTTGCCCCAGCTGTTCCAAAGTCGAGACTTGCTCATGACATTGTTGGTATCTTGGAAGATCGCATCAAGGACGACCCACGGGGTGACACCGCCGCTTATCTTGACTTGATCGAAGAGCTGAAGAGTCGAAATAAGCAAGATGACGTTCGTCGAGTCTACGATCAATATCTCTCCGTCTTCCCTCTAGATGTAGGTGCTTGGCTTTCACACTTCTTCCTCGGCCTGACTAACCTTTTCTTAGGCCGAGCAATGGTGTGCCTACGTCAAGTACGAGGAAGGAAACGATAGAAAGCATGCGATGGAAACCCTTTTCAGCCGGTCTCTTCTTGAAGTGCTCGACGTCCAGCTCTGGTCCCTATACATCAATTACATCCGCCGTCGCAACAGTATGCAAACGGGCGATGTGGCAAGGTCATACAAAATTATTAATGAATCCTTTAGTTTTGCCCTCAAAACCATCGGCATGGATAAAGATTCGGGCACTCTATGGCAAGATTATATCAATTTCCTCAAAACGGGGCCTGGTACTGTCGGGGGCTCTGGTTGGCAGGATGCTGCCAAAGTTGATACTTTGCGTGAAGCATATCAGAAAGCTATTGCCGTTCCAACAGCCGCCACCACCACGCTCTGGAAAGAGTACGATTCTTTCGAGACAGGGCTGAGTAAAATTAACGTAGGCTCGATTTTTATGGATTCACCATAGGTTGCTAACTTGCTACCAGGGCCGTAAATATCTGCAGGAAAAATCGCCCTCGTACATGACGGCCCGGACAGCGTATACACAACTTCAAAATCTGACCAAAGACCTACACAGAACAACACGCCCACGCTTACCTCCCTCACTGGGGTATGAAGGCCACCATGCTTACTTACACCAAGTTTCTCTCTGGAACCAGTGGATTCAGTGGGAGAAAGACGATAATCTGGTGTTGAAGGATGAAGATATCAAGCAATATCGATCGCGGATATTGTTCACCTATAAACAAGCGCTTATGGCTTTGCAATTCTGGCCCGAGATGTGGTACGACGCCGCCGAATTCTGCTTTGCCAACGACCTGGACTCCGACGGCACCAAATTTCTGAACCAGGGGCTCGCATCCAATCCCGAATCTCCACTTCTAGCGTTCAAACTCGCCGACCGGATTGAAGGATCCACTCAAAATGATGAAGGAAGTGATCCAGGTGCCAAGGAGCGTATGAAGAAGATCCGTGAGCCATATGATGGAGTCTTAGATGCTCTCTATGAGCATGTAAAGAAGGTATCTGTCAGAGAGAAAGAAGATATCCAAAAAGCAGAACTTTCTGCGACTACCAACGGCGAAGGAAACGGAGCCGAAGAAGACGAGATCAATGCAGCCAATATTGCAGCCAAGCAAGCAGTCCTCAATGCACAGATAGGCACCATTAAGAAAGGCGCCCAAGCTCAATCCGATCTCCTCAGTCGAATGATATCTCATGTTTGGATCGCTCTGATGCGGGCCACTCGCCGAGTGCAAGGCAAAGGACTACCAACGGAGCGCGGTCCTAGTGGGTTCCGAGCCGTCTTTGGCGAAGCGCGCAAACGCGGGAAACTGACCAGTGACTTCTATGTTGAATCTGCTCGTATTGAGTGGAACTGCTATCGAGATCCCACCGGCACCAAGATCCTGGATCGTGGAATGAAACTGTTTCCTGAGGATGACTATCTTCCACTTCAGTACATCAAACATTTGTTTGAAATCAATGATGTGACCAATGCACGCGCCGTCTTTGAGACCACGGTCAAAAGACTAATCACGCATGAAGATGCAGGATACACCATTAAAGCCAAACCTTTGTTTGCTTATCTTCATGATTATGAGTCCAAATACGGCGAGCTGGCTCAAGTTCAGAGCCTGGAAGCACGGATGAGAAAGCACTTCCCCGAAGACCCTACTCTTCAACTATTCACAAACCGCTATAGTACCCCGACATTTGATGCCATGCGTGCACACCCAGTGATTTCACCACAGCAGATCCAAGTTCCTGAAACCGTCCTACCCTCGGTGGAAGTACAACAAGCCTTAAATTCGCCGATACAGAAAGTGATCGACGCCATTACGACGAATTCGCCCAAACGGCCATTTCCGGACGATTTCGAGGACCTTGGCCCTCGTAAGCTTGCCCGAGGTGAATCTCCTCTCAAGGGTGCCGCTGGTCGTCGAATGAATCAACAGGCTCAGCAGCAGCAGCAGCAACGACAGCTCAACCCATCGACAGGTCCACCTCCATTCCCTGTTCCTCCTCCGCTCCCCCCACAGATCACGTATCTTCTGAGTATCCTCCCGAAAGCCTCACTCTACGTCGACGTCAAGTTTGATCCGACAACTGTGGTTGAATTGATTCGTGATGTGCATCTGCCCCCACCATCCGGCATTGGCAGTCAGCATCATGCAATGCCACAGCAATCTTCGGCCGCACAATGGTCGTCATATACGCAGCATCAGCAGCCACAAATACCTCCAGGAAGTTTTGTTCCCCCTCCCGGCACACAGCCTCAGTATGGAGGTGGTAAGTCATGACCAGATTCTGCTTGTCATACATTCAGCTAATGTCATCGGCAGCAGCTCCATTTCGGTTCGCATAGTGTGGGCTTTGGAATGATAACGGTTGATTGAGACCTTGTGCATCACGGGCGGAGGGAATTGCGGGGACATGGGGAAAGACATGAACGTGTACACTACCAGCAAAAGTATTTCAATTGAAGCGCCACGATGTGGCGTGGTTCTCCAATGGGCAAGAGTGAGGTCCTGCTGGGGCTGGCATAACTTACAAGGAGGTTTCGCAAAGCCAGCAATCTGGGGCTCTGCCACAGATACTAGTCGAAAGCGCATTATTGTGGTGCATAATGCTATAATTTGAATCGCGAACTCACTCTAATTGCAAGGCGCACAACAAATCAGTGTCTTCTGTTGTTAGTAGTGCGTTGTTGGATTTGAGTTGCCGCTACACCGTTCGGGGCCTAGCGGTACCCTTGCTTTGTCCGGGTTGCACAGCTTCTTCAAAACCCAACTCACTTTGGTTTCAGCCTTTCTTTCTTTCGTCTCTTACAACAGCTGTAAGTGAGACTCAATATGACCCTCAATTAAGGTTCAAATTGATTTCTCACTTTGCTGTCAAGCCCTTGTCGTTGTCTTGGCATAACATGTGATCGCTGAGTCGTCGAGCATGGGCAAGAGCCCCAAGGGTATATAAACACCCACTTACCTCCTTCCTTCCAACCAACCACTTCCATCAACTTACCTTCTTTCTTTATTCTCTTTCCCAGAACCTCTTTCTTGTTTCAATCGAGACCTTGGCCTTTCAAGGACCACTTCCTGGGCCGCCTCGTTGCAAGGCCGACATCGCCCACAAAGCCTGACCTTGGTCAGTCCAATTCTCAACACAACAGTCGACGGTTTGAGGCAGGTAAGCATCTCTTTCGGCAAGATTCCCTCTGACCCCATCCGTATCCATTCTTCCTCTCAGCCAAAACGTACCCCCCCATTGCCTGGCAAAAATCGATTTGTTACGCAATTGTTTGTTCACTGGCTTCTCACTTCCACCTGGGCCACTTCCCTACCCTTCGTCTGGTACGACAACAACAAAATGTTCTCTCCCTCTGTCATCTTCCCACCTTCCTCCATCTGACCGAATCTTGCAAGAGCTTCTTTCCTTGCCTGATCACACCCAACGTGTCCCCCCCCTCCCCCCCTGAAGCCTCTCTCCTGCTCTTTTGTCTTTGTTCCGGCATCCATCCCATTAAATCTCAGCATCTTACCATCCCATTCGACAGTCGCTACAAACCCACCACATCTGCCCATACTTGCATGTTTGCCCCTACTTGGTTTAATGGACCTGACCGACAAAGCATTTTGCAGATCTGAACCTTACTTGACACCATGTCAGGCCCTGCTAGACGTCGTGGCGTTGGACGTGCTGGTGGTGGTGCTGAAGGCTCCTCGGAGACTTCATCTCGCCGAGGTGACAGACTCCAGGTCTCCGGTGGATTCGATGGTCCTGCATCTCGAGGCAGCGCGTCTGGCACTGGCTCCCAGGGCCGTCGTGCTTCTAATGCTCCTTCAGTCGGCTCTGGTCGCGGTTCTCCCAACGCTTCCAAGGGAGGTTCTGCGCCTCCTCCTATCCCTCCAAGCCAAGCATCCGGTCCTTCTGCGACCTCGACCCAGACCCAAACCGCGCCCATGTTACAAGGTGATCCAGCCCGTGACACTCAACCACGCTACACGGATTCATTGCGTAACATCGACTTGCCTGCAAGTTTCTACGAGATTGACAAACTGGTAAGTCTTGTACCTGAAACAGCCACGTTGTCCATGTTTGTCTAAGAAAGGAATTTTAACCATCTGATCCCTTTTCTTCCTTCAATGCTCGTTCCTTTCAACGTTCCCATCCTTAAATACTTTTCTCCGTTCCTTCAACGTTTCACATTCATTCATTCACCACTCCATGCCTCCAGCGCTGTAGTCCTTCAGCGCCATTCTTTCACAGATGGTGTCAGGGCACTGCTTTTCTGTTATCCATTTTCATTTCCATCCGGCACCAGCTGCTTGTCGCAGCAATGTCAATGTCTGGGGCGAGAGCAGGCCATTCACAATTCCATTCCTTCCATCAAGGTCGCTGCTCCCTGGCTATAAATAACTTGCCCACCCCCCACTCCCTTCCGCCTTTCCCTCATATCATCGCATGCCCTCCTATCTACATTCGTCTCCAAAGCATCACATCTTGTCTTCCACCATGTCGTCCAACGACAATCCTTCCTTCTATCCCTATATCCGCAACATAGCTGCACCAGGTACTGACAATCTACAGTACACTCTCCCAACCGAGTTCACCAAGCGTCCCGGATTCAACACCACAGGAAAGGCGGTCCAAGTCAATGTCAACGCATACAAGGTCAACAGCTTTCCTTCCGTCAAGATCTATCAGTATGATGTGGTCATTGGATCCGGTGCCGAAAAGCGAATGGTCCAACGCAAGGTCTGGAATTCCAGTGCCCGCAAGGACAAGACTGGAGCTGCAATGATCTATGATGGCAATCGTCTTGCCTGGTCCTCAAAGGATCATGGTGAGCTTCGTCTCATGATCGATCTTGACCAAGAGGAGGGTCGTCCCAGTCGCGGCGACAACAACAGCTTCCGCCTTCACATCAAGAAGACTAGAGAAGTAGACATCAGCATCATTCAACAGTTCCTTGATGGTCGAATTCAGATGAGCATCTCCGTTGCTGAAGCCATTAATTTCATGGATCATCTCCTGCGTGAGGGCCCTTCTCAGTCTCCAGAATTTCTCTCAGTGAAACGTTCTCTTTTCAAACGCAATGGGGAGCGTGCCGATCTCGGTGGCGGCATCGAAGTTTGGCGTGGTATTTACCAATCAATGCGTCTTGCTGAAGGAAAGAAGATGGTTGTCAACCTCGATGTTGCCAACTCGTGCTTTTGGAAGCCCTCTGCGCTCATTGCTGCAGTTATTACCAACAGTGGCTGGCGTGATCCCGCTGACATTGCGGCTCGACTTACACCCACTCAGACCAATGGTAGTATGGTCGCCAATACTACTCACAGAGCACTCCAGTCTAAGTTCAAAGGTGTGATTGTTAAAGCAAGTTACCAAGGTAACCCACTACCCAAGAAAGAATGGAAGATCCACAAATTCTCTACCAACAACTCCCATCAGGAAAAGCTTGAATGGAAGGATCCCAATACAAAACAGCCTACTGGAGAAATGCTCTCTGTCGCTCAGTACTTTAAGCGCAAATACAACACTGCTCTACAATTTCCTAATCTTCCATTGGTTGAAATGACGAAGAGAAATGTTAAGTATCCTATGGAGTTCCTTTATATTCAGAACGGCCAGCGCTACAACACCAAGTTGAATGAGATCCAGACTGCTAACATGATTAAGTTTGCTGTTTCTCCTCCTGCTACTCGACTTAAGGCTATCAACGAGGGTAAATCTTGGCTCAACTGGGAGAATGACCAATACCTCAAGAACTATGGTCTCAAGATTAGTTCTCAGCATATTCAAACTAATGCTCGCATTCTTCCTCCACCAGGCATCAAATTCGGTAATAGGGTCGAGCAACCCGGGACTAAAGGCCGTTGGGATCTCAAGGGCAAAACTTTTCTCGCTGGTAATCCCACTGAACTTGTGGCATGGGGCATCGGAGTTTTTCCTGGTCGAACTAAGCCTGATAAGGCACAAATCGATAAGTTTGCCTTGGACTTTACACGAGCTTATCGTAATCATTCTGGTAGAGTGGCTAACTCACCTCCCCATATCCGCATGTTACCAGCCGATGCTGGTCAGGGCGTTGAGATCCTTCATCAGGAGACAGGCAACAAGTTCCAACGTCGTCCTCAATTGCTCATCTTCCTGGTTCAGGATAAGCAGTCCTTTCACTATCTTCGAATCAAAAAATCTTGTGATTGTCGATTTGGTGTCGTTTCACAAGTCATGCAGATTCAACAAGTATTGAAAGGTAATCCTCAATACTACTCGAATGTACTTATGAAGGTCAATGCTAAACTCGGCGGTACTACTTCTCAAGTTCTACCTCACAATACGAGTGGCTTCAAGGCCTTTAGTGTTCCAACAATGTTGATTGGTGCCGATGTCTCTCACGCATCGCCTGGTAGTCAACAAGCGTCTATGGCTGCGCTCACTATATCTTTTGATCGCTTTGGTGGTCGTTATGCTGCAGCATGTCAAACTAATGGTCATCGAGTCGAGATGATTTCTTTAGCTAACTGGCACAATATGCTTAAACCACTTGCAACTCAATGGATGAGTCAGGTTGGCGGTGGAAAGCTTCCTCAGCAGGTCTACTATCTCCGTGATGGTGTTTCTGAGGGCCAGTTTGCTCACGTTCTCCATCAAGAGGTTCCTGAGATCAAGGCGGTCCTAAGTGGGATTACTAAAGATAAGTGGAATGGCAAGATTACAGTCATTATCGCATCAAAGCGCCATCATATTCGAGCTTTCCCTATTGGCAAGGATGCCTCTGATCAGAAAGGCAACCCTCTCCCTGGCTGTCTTATTGAGCGAGATATTACGATGCCCAATGAGTTCGACTTTTATCTCTATTCGCATATTGCTCTTCAGGGCACTTCTCGACCTGTCCATTACACCATTCTTTACGATGATACTAATCATCGTCCTGAAACAATTCAGAACATGATCTATGAGCACTGTTATCAGTACATGCGGTCTACTACTTCCGTTTCTCTTCATCCTGCTGTGTACTATGCACACATTGCCTCCAACCGTGCCAAAGCACATGAAGATATTGCATCATCTCAAGGCCCTCAAACAGGTCCCGGTTTCAAGCAGGGTCAGGCTGGAGGTCGATCTTCGGAGCCCAGCGACTCGGAAGTGAAGCCATTGATGCCTCTCTTCAATGCCAACGGAATTGTCTTTGCCATGTGGTACATTTAAGACTGGAAGCCACTTCTTTACCTGTCTCCACAACAAGCATGACGTGTTCCACCGAGGTTCAGATTTAAATCACCACTTACGGGAGTACGCATCACAGTCTTCGATCGACTTTTCTTCTATTTGTTCTGAGTGTTCAGCTCCCAGATTCACTAAGTAATCGACATGTGCTCAGCACGGTCGATCAGGCGGGAGAACAGTGAGGGGAGCCTAAGCAGTTGAAGTCTCTGCTTCCGACCAAAAGGCGAGGCTCTATTCAATGAGTCATATTCCATTCACGACATCGACTTCCTTAAATGAAGAAGAATTACAAAAAAAAAGTACTTTGAAATGTGCAAGCTCGTCCACGCCATTCGGGTGGTCTCGGGCATGTCTTCATCGTCAACCATTCTACGGGCAGTTGCTGTCACATCAGTCCGGCTGAATGGTCTTTCTTAGTTTAGCTACGCAATGCAAATCATTCAATCACGTCTGTTTCTTTTCTCGTGATACCTCTTGAAGCCTTGTAGGTGTGGCTCAAACTCCGGCGAATGCAACAGCGACACGTCAAGATGATGCAGCAACTAAACTCGGCCATATTGGTCTCCAGAACGCCTCATCAAGGATCACACTTGGAAGGCGAAGCAAGGTAAGTGATATCTTGTTTCTGTTGATCACCAGAAGGACTTTGCTGTGATGAGTGTTGCTGATAAATGAGCAGCTTCCGAGTATGTAGACAAGGTTGGCGGCACGAGGAATCAAGCGTTAACAGGAGTCGAGGATCACCGAACAATCATGACATCGACATTGGTGTCAAGTTCGACTCGAAGGCTAGTTGCGAGAGCTATCAACAATAGCGTGCTCACCGTTGGCTCTTTTCCAGACCTGCCAACCTATGGAAAGCCACAGATATGTAACCCTCGCCCCCGAGTTGTCCCCGCCTGCTCCTTGCCGCAGGCCCACCAAGACCGCGATCTTTCCTCCCTGACTGATCAGTTGATGAGGTTATAATATCCGTTCATTCCAGCCCACAAGTCATGATGAGTTTTGCCAGAACAAGGAAGAGATTGGGATATCTTAGTGCCAAAGACGTTGACGGCGGCAGTCTGCCGTCCATGACTATGAGCAAGCTTCTTCCAGCTTCAAGAGATTTGGACATCACACTTGCCGTGGTGCCACAAAGAAGCCAACAGGTAAGTTTTGATGGAGCTGGCATGTAGGGGGAGAAATGTGGCTAGACCGAAGCTTGTGGCCCCCAGGTGTGCTGAGCGCGATGCTAACTCTGTTCTCGCAGGTAAATGGAGTCGATGAGATCTTGCACATCTCTCCTACTCTTCTGAGCCCTCGTCCGAAGAATGTGGACTCGCCGTGACAGAGTCGAATATTGACAGCGCCCAAGGCCGTCGGGCAAATCTACGACCCGAGCTTCGTTCCATCGAGACCCCTCTATGGATCCGCAGGATACAACGTTTAAGAGAAGGCTCCGCCCACGACGTCCCGGCGGGGGGGGGGGGGGGGAGACCTAGCAAAAATCGATACTGACCAGTCTCATTCAGACAAGGAGATGGAATTTCTGAGGAGTAAAATGCAGAGATATCACGAATACTTTACATAAGAGCTAGGGACACCCTGGACGGGAGACACCAATTTTCAGGTATGTAGACCAGACAACAAACTAACCCTTACCTTTTGTGGAGGTTTGTCAGCTTGTGCATCAGATAACGTTTCGCGCAGGTGGCGGTTACACCTGTGCTGCTGCTCCTGCTGCTCACTATGAGTGATAGAGCTTTATGAAAGAAAAGAGTCCGCGAAGATCGAAGACCAAGCTGGCCCAGCACAATCCAAAGTCTCCCCACAAGTTCCCCCGTGACCAGGCTGCCTGGATTCGGGAGGCATTTGTCCCCATCTTGGCCGCGCTACATGTCTCAAGCCACACGCACCCTGACGAAGGGCAGCTTTACGAATCGAGATGAAGATGAATCAACCCACGGGACAACTGGAAGAGAACTTTCTTGATGCACTGCCTGTTTGTTAGCTGCTCAAGGGACCTGTGGTGTGTGGAGCATGGCCAGGATCTCACGGACCAGCAAGGAACAACGACTAGAAGGACTTTGACAACTGACTAGTATGTAGAGCAGTTTGTCCCTTGAGGGCTTCATTGATGAGTGTTAAAGCAATTTGAGAATTCTAGCAGTATACGGTATTGTGTACCCCAGTAATACCGCCGTGATCTGTCAGTTCTAGGAAAGTTCAATGCCAGGACCGTAGAGCAGTTGCAAGAAGCCTAGGCTGAAACCCAACACAACCGCGATATGAAAGAAGAAAAGGGTATCCACCGCCATGATGATCTTCTGTTTAGGAGTTACCCTGTAACGCGGATGCCCCGTGAGACACACGAAGATAAGTGTAAGAACATATGAAAGGAAGATCATTAGAAAAAAGAGAATCTCCAGACTCCCAGGCTTTGCTCCGGTAGCAGAGCCGACCAACTGCCGAATGGTCACTGCGCATAGCACCGCTGTCATGTAGAACCATGCCCATGTTTGTGGTTTGCTCATTGGTCTGTACACTGATATCTAATCACGGATACCCCGTCTTCTGCGCCGTTGATCTTGCTCCGGTCCACCTTCATCATAGTCGAGTTGGACGACATGGTTCTCATTGGGGAGAGTCTCGTTGGCGCCATCAGTTGGAGCGTGGTCCAATGGGCTCAAAATCACGGTCTGCGGGCATCGAAGGTCAGCCAGAATTCATCAGGCAAGAGAATGGTGTTGGGTAGATATGGATCCGTCACTGACTCTTGAAGAAACCAATCCAACTTCTCGCGAAGGAGGATCCAGATCTGTATTTTCCGACCCTAGATCTTCTTGATCCGAATGCTCGCTCGGGCCATTCGATGGAAAGATCTGCATGCCGTCGTATAATGTGATCGATCGAGCAGAGGCCAACATGTCGTTGAAGCCAGGCTGCAAGTCGGGTGGTTGAAGGTATGAGTGAGTAGTGCGGTTCATTCAATCCGAGGAGCGGTGTGGTGATACGGGCTAGATGGCGGCGGGAGGTGGACTGGATTGGACTATGTTGGCACGGTAGTTGTACACAAGATTGATGCTGGTTATGATATGACGGGAGGCAAAGCTATGTTCTCTTGGATAAATGGCCCTGTCAGCATGCGGACGATGGGGATGAAGACGGAGAACTTCACAGGAGGAATCCGTGCGGGCAAATCATGCGCTGAAAATGCATGGCTCCTTCCTCCGAAGATGTCGGTCCAATCGGTAGCGGCAGGTCCAACGGGAAAGAACCCACAGGAAGAGAATCCTCGACGAACACTGGGACGGTGATGGCAAGCAATGGAATGGATGTGATTTGACAGGCCAGATTCAAGCCAGAAGAAATGCCCAACATCAGCGGCCATGATGCCAGAGTTTTACAATATACCTTTTCCTTAGCCTCTGGGAAATGACAGCGCAGAAAATTTGATATAGCAGAGCCGTACCACAGCAATGATAAAACAGATCGCCGTTCGATGGCCCAAACTGTAGCCTCATCCAGCGCCTGTCCCGCACAGGGTATATATCCTAGAACCTGTTCCTGAATGGGGAATGCCTTCGATTCCCTGGGTTCGCGTCGCACATCGTGCCGTTTGTTGATACAGGACGTGACCTTCGTTATTCGTCAAAACAAAAACGTTTCCTTCTTTCTTTTCCCCTTGGACTCATAAATGGCTCGGAATGCAGCAGAGATCCTGGCTCTAGCGAGGGTGATAATCGATTACGCCTAAGCTCTTACGCATCTGTGACAGTCGATCTGGGGCAGCTGGTGGAGGTCGATCGTCGTCCGTTGCTGGTCTTTGCTTCTCTTCATCGTCGGATTTAGTCTTCTTTCTGCTAGTCCTCTTGTAATCGAATTTGAAATCCTTCAATCCGGGCAGTCGGGAGATCTTTTTGCCCGAACTGCCCACGTGATTTCTCTGGTCATCACGTGATTCACTGACAGATTCATGTCTCAATCGGCCCCTCGGACTTTGGCTGGAGCTCGTGTCTGTGCTTTGTAGTATTTGGAACGTGGCAGGATTGACGTTGAGAGCATCCGAGAACTCGAGCTGATTATCATCATCCTTGGTATGGTCGTCCAAAACCAATGCCATACTTCGTCGACGTAATTCATCCTGTTGCAACCGCTTGATACCCAAGCGTTTCAATTCGGTCTTGAAATCGTCCAGCATGATTGTGTCGGTCAAGCACTTGAAAACCAACGACAGCTTCCACCAAGGATTTATACTGAGAGGCAGTTAGTAGGTGCTCTCGGCCTGTCAGGAGATGGCATACCCGTCAGTGGAACCGATGAAATTGTGAATGCTTGCGACAATGTCAAGCCCGGTGAAAATCAGAGACAGGCAGATAGCGCCGAGCAAGATGCCAAAACGGGGAGACCTTTTGATCAATTCAAAAACCCCAGTTCCGTAGCATTTGCGAATGACGTGGAACAAAGCGATACAGGTGAAAACCCACCAAGGATCTCTATCGGCGCATGGGTAAGCAAGGATCCTGAGCCGCGGTTCAACATCTCAGTGCTTACCTAAACAAAGGCTCGTAAGGCCTCACTTGGGTGTAGAAGTCATTGATGTTGTTGAAGAATCGAAAGTTGTCATAGATCTGCAGGATGATGGGTGGTGCGGTACAAGCAAGGGTGACCAAGTATATGCGCTTGACCCACAAGCCCGTCTCTGGCTTGAACATGGATCTTGAATCGGTGAAGAACGGACGGATCTTCATCCATGCAACAATATTGTGTACAACCCACGAGCAATAGAGCAAGGCTGCTGTGCTCGAAAGGTACCATCCATAGCCGCGGAAAGACATGAAACAGAAGGTGCCTGGAGAAAATCAGGACTGGCGCTGAGGTGGATGGGGGTTGAGCATACCATGAGACAATGCTGCCAGTTGCTGGAATCATGAGTTAGCTTCGTCCGGGTGCAAGTCTTGGTGGAGGACGGTGAACGAGACATCTTACCTCAACGAGGATGAGTTTATGAAGCAGCACGCCCCTTCTCATGTTTGCAACGGTGATACATGCCATGATGATCAGGGCTCCGACCATCTGAGTGTCGCAAATGGTTAGCGTGATGCTCTCCAGACGGCAGGTCATGAAAATAGCGCACAGGCCATGTTCTCAACGAAAAGGCTGCGATGACATGATATCGGGTCTAAGATGGAAGAACTTACAAATCCTTGGCTCCATGCCTCGAGGATCAAATCCTCGGCGGACGCATTTTCACGCCAACTGCCATCTTTCGCACCGACGGCATCAGCTTCATTCTCGCTATCACTGCGCTGAAGTAGATATATTCGGGAAGCCATTGATGAAAAGTGGGAGGATCGAAGTATTGATCATGTCGGCCTGCGCATTTGTGGAGAGATATTATGGGGATGCGATGCGAGGTGCTGCGAGGTGAGGTGGGTTAAAGCAGCGGAAGAAGGACAGCGAGGAGACCGAGGCGGTGAGGGGTGAAATAATGGGCGTCCTGGGTCTTTGGCCGTTCACCTTACGTCTGATTGTAGGGAATGAGTGCGCTTGGACTGGTGTGGACTATTCGTGCACCCGGTGGTCGTCGGTCAGGGTAGGTGGTGAGAAAAGGAAAACGAGTGTATGGGTGCGGTCGAGTGGGTGTGTGTGTGAGACGACGTGGGAGGACAGGTGACCGAGAGGCGGATGAGACGGTGCGAGCGCGGAGTCGCGTGGTACAATGAAGAGGCGAAGACAAGAGTTGGACGTCGAGATCAATTAGAAGAGGGCACTGGTAGGGAACGGAGATGAGGTTTGGATCTTCAGGAGGTATGTAAGATGATGGCGATATCTCGTACTCAGCAGTGAGGAATATGGACATGAGGCATGAAATCTGAGTCGGACAATCGCCAGAGATGCGGCAACTCCAGGTTTTAGGGCTTGCAATGCTAATTACAGGCATTGGGCTGTCCCGTCTGTAACGAGAGCCCGTGTTCTTGGATCAACCCATCCCCAAGACCACGTTAGGTCATATTAGTGCTGAGGTAGTGCTCATAAAGGGTGGAGTGGCTGGCCATTGAAATCGAACAGTTCAAGTGGATGGGCCTGATGAAACTACTGTACATGCCACCGCAGCCGTGTGGAAGTGGAGCAACAAATCAAAACGAGGTGATGTGCAAGGCGTTCCAGCCAAGCGGAACCAGGGAGTCAGAAGAGCAGAGTGGGTTCACTTTCGAGTATGAAATATCTGCCTTGCAGACGTGCCGGTGGAGGACGGACGAGCTCTCGCATGGCGCCCATATGGCTTGGTTGGGATTTAACGGCCTCTCCCCGTCCTTAGTCAGTTGGTGCCGTTGTAGGTAAGGATACCCGGTTCAGTCAGCCTCGAATGAATCCAAATTTGTCAAGATACCAAGCCCATTACGGAGTACCCGGTCGTCGGCAGCTCGAGAACAGTGGGCTTCACCTGGGGAGATGATGCAGCCAAGGGTCATTTTGGGCATTTTCAGGGGTGGGGACAATTCAACGCAGAGGGCGGCGCCAGGCATGGGGAGGTGGATGTACGGATACCGATAGTCAGTTACGGTCGTCAAGTCGTTAACCAACCGAGTACGAGTAGGTGCTAGTATGCAGTTACGAGCAAAGAGCCAGGGAAACCCACCACGGGGGAGGGAGGAAGCAACCCCTAGGAGCCTTACCTGCAAGTAAAGCACTCGTTCAATGACCGTTGACCACGCGAGGCAGACTTGTCCCCAGCTTTGAAAATGCGCACCATTACATACCCTACATACCGATCGTCTAAGGTTTCCTCTGATCATGATTGCCGAGGTACCCGACATCACATGCCTATTAAATTACCCCGTATGTATTTGGATGTAGGACTCCTCCCAAACTTGGAACCCAGCACCTTGGGGAAACTGTCGTCATCCTCCTCCGTCCCAAGAAATTGGACTCCTGAGGCGTAGACAGTTCTATTGATCCATCTCGCTTCATGATTGCGAGGACGGATACATACCGAGTAGCCAGCGAGTGCGGCCCAGGTAGATACAAACCTGGATCAGCCGCGCGACAGATGCAGGGAGCTGCTCCAAGTGGATGCAGATACTCTGTACAGATACGATCGAATACGCCAGAGCAGCTGTGGAACTTTCCGAGACTTTTGCCTCAGGCACGAGGCGGCAACAACCAATCCCACCAACCCCGTCATCGAGTGGGTTCCAGCCTTGGAGTCGAAGACCGCCTTGCCCGCCATTGTATCGTAGCAGATGCCATGGCCCATATCTGACGAAGTCGGTGCACATAGTAAGGCGCCGTTGTTCGTCGACAATTCAAATCCTAGTTTTTGATTTTGGAGTGCGAATTCTAGATCCCTTTTTGACTTCTTGCCCTTTAACCACACATGCATGCGGATACAATGGAGCGAAGTGAATTGGCATTGTCGGAGCTCAACAGCAAGTTATGCCCTGTGCGGTGAGCTGGAAACCACCGTCAATTGTAGAAAAAACGCATATCATCATGGAGAAGAGACCCTCGCCTATCAAGTGCTGAGCTGCAATACACCATTCGATGGCATGTGCCATGAGACCTCGTGCCTTGCTCCCAACCAGAGCAATTCCCATCTCCATCCAGGTCAATTTCACTTTTCATACAATGCCACCCGGCAGCCAACACCGCTCGCCAGGGTAATGGAAAGCCATTCCCGCCATTCCCGTTCATCACGGCTCTCAATCCTGGGGAATGCCTGAATCAGCCGAACCGTCGCATAGCTGGCTTCCATCAAGGCGTATTGCTGTCCCACGCAAATTCTCGGTCCCCCGTTGAACGGCAAATACTCCCAACCAGGCCGCAGAGTTTCCCACCGTTCTGGCCGAAACTCAAGTGCATCTGCTCCGTAGTAGTCTTCTCTTCGATGCATCGACCAAGGAGAATACCCGACAACCCATCCCTTAGGAACGAATACCGGGGATTTCCCGTCTGGCCCACCTCCCACTGGAAGTACTGTATCTCGAACGGCTTCTCGACTGTTGCCTGGCACCACAGGCATGAGACGCAGACTTTCGTGGAGCACATACTTCAGGTATTTCATTTCCTTGATTGAACTGTAGTCAGGACGCTCGCCGCCCAGCTCGTCCACCTCGGCTTTCAATTTCGCCCAGATGTCCGGTCGTTTGGACAGCACATGCCATGTGTTGGTGAGAAGTCCTGCAGTAGTATCACGCCCAGCCAGCAGAATGTTGAGTAATTCCGATCGGACAGTGTAGGGGTCGCGAGTCTGCTCGAGCAAGGAATACAAGAAGACGTAGCGTTGTTTTTCCGAGACCTTGCCCGAATTGACGTCTTCAATAGCCTGCTGAATGATTTCGTCCGCAAAGTCGTTGACTGTCTTGAGGTTTTTGTGCCATGAGGGATTCGGAATCCATTTATCTAGACCTCCTGAACGGAAGGCTTTCCCGACGGCTAGAGATACGAGTCAGCAAATGGCCAGACCAACACTTCAGGGACATACAGTCAGTCATGTACACAAAGGATTTGACGAATTCACTCCCAGATTTGGTGTCGAGTCCAGGAGCCAGGGTGTTGGTAGATTTGCCGAACAAGAATTCGGTGGCAGAGTCGATGGTCAAGGCAAAGAAAAGATCCTGGAGGTCCACAGCAGAGCCGTCACGTGGGATTGAATCGATCAAGTGACCTACATGCTCCTCAAACATGTCCAAATCGGCGACCTGTTGGCGAGTGAAATTGGGACGGACCAGAGCGCGAGAACGTTCCCAGCCTTTGCCATCTTGGTTGAAGATACCGTGACCAAAGACTGGTGTCATGATTTCTCTTCTACTGCTTCCCAGAGAGAAGTCTGCGAACTTGGTGGACAGAATCGTCTTGATGTTCTCTGGTTCGATGGTGGTAATAACTGTCACTCGTTAGAATGCTTGGTCGAAGCACCCCAGGGCAATCTACTCACTGTGCTTACGGGCCAGCCTGAAATGTAGGGTTTTGTGTCCCTTGCCATAGTTTCTCAATCGGGAGACCTCGTTCATTCTCCCCTCTTTGCTAGATTTGACCATGGCCCTGATGATATCCAAGCCGTATAGTTTGCCACCAAGGCCCTCGTGAGGATATTGATACGGCGGCTGGCAGCCATTGTCTCGGATCATCTGGCGACGTCTTGCTCCAGTAGTAAGTTCGAAGAAGATTCGGTACACGGAGAAGAGGACCACAAGGCCAAGAAGAACGAGGGAGGGTGCTGGGGTTGGAAGTGAGAGGACCGCCATGGTGGTTGCGTTCTAGTAGAATGGAGACCTCCAACTCAGAACTGTGATAGTGAAGGCGTCGGCAAGCAGAAACTATTCTAACTAGAGGGAGCGAGGTTGACTTGACACAGCCGGCAGGTCGGTCAAGGGAAGATATCACGATCCGATGTCAGCAGGCGGGACAGTCTCTTAGGCCAAGTCGAAAGCTTGCAGAGGGATGACAGTTGACGGGAGGGATCATGTAAACCGGATATTAGGAGTGCTGACAGAAAGACACGAACAAGTCATGGATACTTGCCGCTGGAGGATGGCTTGGATTACCGCCGAATAATTCTGGCTGACTTGGACGTTGAGGAGGATCCTGACACGGACCAGGAGAGCGGATGTAAGCGGTTAGACCGGGCAGCAATAACCTAGTTGATATTTGCGACCTCGCACCAAGGATGAGAATATAAAAGACACCAACGGGGGCTGCGGGTTGGTTGTGATTCGCAAGATCGCAATGAGGATGTTTGCACAGGTTGACGCATTGCTTATATAGGAGGGGCTTTGGTGGCACCCAGGTGGATGGCACAGACTAGACTACCCTTGTTAGTTGCCTAGGTAGGTGTCAAGGAACGAGTCAAAGGAATCAGGATGAGACCGTGAACGCGATGGAAGAGGGGTACGACGCAATGGTTCGGCTTGGATCTGAGGTCTACGAGTACGGTATGGAGTCCAGTGCAGTCCAGTAACAGTGTTTGCCGTTGAGCAGCATTCACTCTTTGTCTTTGCTCTGGCCGAGGCACGACACGCAAAGCCCATACAAAAGCAATTACGAGGTACGACGCTCCGAATGTACAGGAGTTACGAGTAATTAATAGGGCACAAGCCGGCATCTGCATTGGATGGGGGGCGGAGACTCGGGGTATGACCTCCTTCGGGGTCGGGCTTAAGTGGGGGGGTGACCGCAATCTCAACGGGCACGCCTCACGAGTCACGAGTCACGACCCACGGCAGGGGACCGGGGCTCCCTCCTCATCCATCTACATGGGTAGGTTGGCGCTATTATTCTTCCTGGCCATTCATACATACCTAGTCCCATATTATTGGCCCTTTCGTATTCTTTTCTTCGCAACACATCCCCTATTCTGAATCATCCGGTGGCTAAATTCATACTGCCGTGCACCGCGCCCATCAACTCCATCCTATCATACTCCAAAGGCCTCTCTCGTCGTGAGCCATCTGGAAACACCATCATTATGTCATAGAGCATACCAATGCTCCTCTACTAACCCTGAGTTTGGAGAATTACACCTCAGATCGGCCGAACGCTCTACGTCACCACCTCGTTGACAGCCTTGTCCATCAGACCTTGTCGTCTATAACCTTGTCGTCCTCGTTCTCCTTTAGCACGTCCACGGTAGCCACCCCGCCCCCCAAAACTACCTCCTCCTCGTCCTTTACCTCCGCCCCCTGCACCATTTGCCTTGTCTCTACTGCTCCCTCCGTATCTACCGCCTCCTGATCCTCTTTTGCCTTTACCACCCACTGTGAAATCGATCTTCTTGAGCGGCTGCTCCACCATTTCCAGTCCTTCCAGCCCAAGCTCAGCCCTCTTGTCGCTGCCGACTTTCCACGGCTGAAATATCTCTTGCGGCTGTTCCAGCCCACGCAATTCCTCTACCCATGCTCGGCAATAATCTCCTTGCGGGTCGTAGTCGAAGCTTTGTTTGACCGGATTGAACACTCGAGCTTCACCTCTGGGGTCATTCCCCACTCCCGCAACATATTGCCAGTTGCCCCAATTCGAGCTGACATCGTAGTCTGTCAGCATACATTCGTACCACTCAGCGCCCAGCTTCCAGTTGATCCCAAGATGTTTGGCCAAGTAGCTCGCAACATTTTGCCGGGCCCGGTTGCTCGTGTAACCTGTGAGATACAGCTCGCGTTGACTGGCATCAATCAAAGCGGTGCCCGTGGTTCCTTGAAGAAACCGTCGAAACATGCCATCCACTTCTGGCGCGCTGCCCTTGGCACCCGGACGCTTCCACAGATACGAGGTATCGTTTCTAAAACCCTCGAGGCGGAATAGGCGAGGCCCAAACTTTCTCGTGCACAGTCTCATGTAGTCTCGCCACAGTAGTTCAAAACGCACGGCTGCGGTACCCTTGTTCTCTCCCTTACCGTAACCTGCTACTCCTTGGTATTGCGTGTCTCGCCCATCCTCGAAGTCAAGTAGTTGGAAATGGATTTGCCGCGCCGTGATACATCCAAGAGCAAGCCATGCAGACAACTTCGTCGAGAAATCGGTACCAAGGAGGCCGTTGCGCGTATCTTTGTACTGTGTCATAGCACCCGAGCCTATCAATGACTGAAGTCGTTCCAAACCCTCCGTTGAGCCACCCTGGAACGGATGGGCCGACTTGGCCTCAGCAGGGAACGACACAGGGTCTGGCAGAGGCGGGTCAGCTTTCAGGGGCTTCATCAGCTTCGATTCCAGTTCGTCATATGTTTCTGGCAGCGAGAAGGGTTCGGTCTGCACAGGTAGCCCGGAAGGCATTGGGGGTAGGCTTGAGGGTGTTGGAATGGTCTTTCGAGGAGCCTCTCTCAATGGCTCTACAGATTTCCGGTAGCTCGTGAAGACGTCAGGCAGATCTGAGGGGTTGTCAAAAGGCAAGTCACGGCTGTCGCTGGTCAGCTCATAGTCTCAACAGTAGTGATGCCCTCAGCATTACTCATCAATGAAATATTTCTCGTCTATCCACAGCCGAAAATCAGCTCCTGCCTTCTCTGCGGCTCGTCGGACATCCCGCTCGTCGCGCTTCTCCTCCACGCCCTCTTCCTCGGTCATCCAGATGGCAGAAACTAAGGTCTTGTCGTTTTGCTGCTTTAGTTGAGCCAATAGATCGTCGATGACCTTTCCAAGCGTCCCGACACGGATGTCAAGATTGCTTCCCAACTTCGTGAGCTGGGATTTGAGATCCCAGACAGATTCGGCCAGGAATTTGGCACGGTGAGGGCCGCACCTCCAAAACCGACCGACTTCTGATCGTGCCTCGGGATATGGAGAGCGACTGGCAGGGTCTTTCAGGAACCCACTGACCTCGATCTGCTGAGCGGCGAAGACATATAGGGGTAGGACATGTGTGAATGGGTTCTGGGGTTGCTGAAATAATTTGTGAATCTCGTGAAAGATGGGGTTGTCGCCCAACCGCAGGTCGCGACGCAGGATGTATATAAGAACTTTCTGTAGAGTCATTTCACTTGGTATGGGTGGACGCCAACAGAACAAGATAATGGGCTTGATGTAGTGGTCTTCTGGTGGAAGGATGAACGGTCGAAGAGAGTTGAAATGATCCTCGCTCGTTCTGAATGATACACGGCGCCTAGCTTGAAAGGTGTTGTCCTTGCGACGTGGAAACACCGATTTCCCAAGCTACCATGAAATCAGCTTCACTTGAGGTATGCCCAGCAACAAGATATGGAAATGGAGAAGAAAGTGACAGTGTCGCCGAATGGAGGAAGACTCAAGTGATGACAAAGCCTGCGATGTTAATGGAAAGCAAAAGAGATGAGAGCGAGGTCCGAGGAAGTGTTCCATAGAATCAGTGAAGGCCTGGTAAAGAATGTCAAGAACTGGCGATCCTATTTCGGATGATCCTGAGATTCTAGCTTGGGGCAGCACAACAATCATCATGAAGATTGGTGAAGGGCAGCAGTAGCTGCCACTCGGAAAATGTACTGCTGGTGCGCGATAAGCCAAGGAGGGACCGAAAGCATGTGGGAACCATGGAAAGCTCTTGGTGAGGTCAGGGATATTTGAGCTTGGGGGAGATCTACGAGATGGAATCACCAAATTCATGGAAACATGACAGCTTCGACGGTGGACGTGGTCACCGGTGGGGCAACGAATGGAAAAGAGCATAGCAAACAGTCGGTGGTTGCCTGAAGGGTGGCTGACTGGAGAGGACGGAACGTCGTTGATGGGCTTGAGCGAGACAACGTGGCACACAAGCATCATTGACCTGGCCGTGTAGTGGTTGGAACAGCTAATGCGGATAGGTGCAGTAAGCAGCAAGCGGATGGCCTGTCGGTGCCTGTGAGAGGGTGGAAAGTCAGATCTTGTCAATGACGATCTGAGAGATCGATCGGTGGTGGGTCAGGGCTCAGGACTCTGGGAAGACGAGAGTAGCGCCGATCGCAAGAAGAGGTAAACCTTCTCCGACGATCGGGTCAGCCTGGCTCAGCACAAGTGTTGGTTATCTATCGTACGAGCAATAGTACATAGTACATACGGGGACGCTTCATGCAGATGACATTGGGCTCGATTTGGGACTTTGGAAGTGCCATCTATCCTCCAGGGCAGGTACATACCTCTGCTAGCAATCAACCATAAACTTCCGCCAGAGAACTTCAAGTTCTTGGTGAACACTCCTTACCACCTCGCACCTGGCAACAGACACGCACACATGGACACCATACATCCCCGAAAGCTGTCAACGTAATGGGCTCTGTTGGCGACGTTGTGGTGTTACAGCTGTACGAGGAACCTCACGCAGACCAGGCGTGATTCTCTTGTGGGATGAGTGATGTCCGTCGACGCTGAGTGAGTGTTTCACAACCGGCATCCCAGTGCTTCTGTTACAGTTCTACACATGCAGTTTGCGACTTGAGATAAACACAGGGACGAAGCCTCCAGCGGACGTTGGCATAAGATGCAGTCCACTGGACTGAATTGCAACTCGCAGCGAGCACAGAGGACGGGATACTAGTGTTGTTGACAACGGCAAGCTACTTCTTCGCAGGGCGCCATACGGAGAATTCCGTGCTGAACAGAGTCAAGTCGCTGGCCAAGCCAGCTAGACTCGGCAAAATTACTGTAATCTGCCACCGCGCAGGTCTGCCTTCTGTCTCTTGTCATGCGGGGTAGGGCATTCTCGTAGTTTGACACTTCCGAGGCGGCTCATAACAAGTAGGACAGGCGTGGCTTAATCGTTCGTAGAAGAGACCAAGTGATATGCTATAAGGCTGTCCCAACATGAAAGCCTTGAATGAGGATGTCCACGTACACTTTGTTGAAGCGCGGCAAGCCGAATGAGGTCTACACAGCAGTCGGAAAAAACCACCAGCTTCAGGGGAGGGAGTCTTCCCGCAGGGATCTCCAGGCTGCTGGCTTACCTAAATTAAGCGAGAAAAGGCTCCTCTTTGGCGCTGAGGCTCGCTCTCCCGGCACCTTGAAATCCTTGTCCGTGCTTTACGGCGCCTTCCGCAGAACAGGCTCAAGCATTCTACGCCACCTTCAAAGCCACATCACATGGCGGCAGGGATCCTCACCACGACCAGTTAGAACGTAGCATCCGTCTACCCGTACCTTGGTCGATATCGCCGTGGCCGCTGGCTTCAGTCCCATATTGATTTCCATGGCTTGGGCAGAGACAGGAGAATGCAAACCGCCACCAAAGCCTATTGTTTTTTGTATTGCCCCGCATAAGGCCCATTGGAACCCAAAATCATTATCTAGGCTATGCGAAACCACCCACTCTTTCAAGAGGCTCGTTCATGGCCACTGATTGCCACTGCTCTCTGCCAGCGCCCTGCCAAGGCTGGTCTCGATAGCCCTGTTATGCCGTCCTTTCCCTGGGTATAGTGAATAACAAAGAGCTAAGGGAAAAGTCCATCTCGTGAAGTATATCCATCAACACTGTCAGCCGCTGCCCAACCCGTCGCTAAAGCCTGCCATTAAATCATAACCAATGTAAAATGCTCAAACAATTGAGCAGATGGAGAATATTGTACAACAAGAGGGGCAAGAAGGGCCTGGATTTTCGGCCAAAGGCAAATGGCACAGAAACCACATATTATGCCGCCATGGCAGCTGTTGGGCTCTCGCTCACTCCCTCACTGGCAGAATCGGACTTGATACCATCCTCACGGTTGCTGCCGTCACCAGAATGTCCACTGCCGCAGCCTTTCACCAAGATATGTCTCTGGTATCCTCGTTAGCGTCACGCCATCCCCCTGTTGGAAAGACCAAGACTCACCTTGAGTGCATCTTTGCGAGAGAAACTCTTGTCACAGTGGTTGCAAGGGAAGGGTTTCACGGCCAAGTGAATCCTTTTATGGCGCTTCAGATCATGATTGCGGTTGAAGCTTTGAGGACATTGATCGCACTTGAATGGCCGATCGTGAGTTGACGGTTGTTGTGGTGTGTTGGTCCGCGGTGGTCCGTACATAGACTGTGGATTAGCGGCATACCCACTGTTGAATGCCATGGGAAGCATTCCTCCATTCATGTTTCCCACCATTGCCATCTGTGCCCCTGGACTGTGGACGTTGGACATGATCGGTCCAGGCATGGCCGGCAACGAATATGATGGTGGAGGTGGCCGCATGAAAGGTGCCTGATGGTGCGAATGCGGGACTGCTCCGTGGTGAAGAACAGGAGAAATTCGAGGTGCAGATAGAGAATGCGGATGGGGACTTTGGGAAACCGGAGCCGGGCCAGAATAAGAATATAGTGATGGATGCTGCGCGGAGCTGGATAGACTTGCGAAAAGCGAGGGGTGGCTTTGTGCTTTGGAGGTGCCGTCTCCAGGCGTTACGGGAGAATGCTGGCTTTGTGGACGAACACCGTTGGGGAGAATCGAGGAGATGAGGTTGGGGGGTCCTGGATGTGCAGTTGTGGCACTGACGGGAGACGTCAGTCCCAGAGGCGGTGCATGATAGCCGTGTCCCGAATGAATATCATACGGGGGAGGTGGCAGAGCGGAACCTTCGTTTGCAGTGGGCGAATTTGTGTTGTTTCTCATCAAAGGACCAGGCATGGGCGAAAACATGGATCTCGGAGGGAAATTTCCATGTTGCCATGGCTGGGGAGTGTAGCCGGTATGATAGCCAGTGGGCGTTGTTCCAGTATTGAAAAATGTTGGAGTATAGGGCAGAACGGGGACAGCAGCACCGTTGGGTGTTGTTCCCGTCGGTAGCCCCGACGAGGAACCGCCCTCTGAAGCAGAGTTGGACGGTGGAGTCAAGAGCTGACCAAGACTCGACGAGGGAGGATGGGATGTATTTATTCCCACCAGGGGCGGGATCCTCTGACTCGACACCTGATTGAACTGAAGGTTTGGAGGTGGGAGTTCAAATACTGGTAAATTGGAGGCTGCTTGTCGGCGCTGTGTCAAGCTGGAAGGAGCATGGAGGGCATCCAAGGACGTCCCCATCGGAAGGGGCACTGCAACGGACGCCAGGGTGAGGCTTTGCGTTGGGTATCTGCACAGATGCTGCGATATACCGCCAAAGCGAGAGATCAGGTCAATACTGGTCTGAGTAACAAACTTTAGCTGTTATCCAACGGCGGTGGAACAGATATTGCGGTGGTTCGCAATACTTGGGGGTGGTATATTGCAGGGTGTAATCTGTGACGAAGTTGTGACAATAGACACCTGACTTGAACCAGAACTGGTGGATTCGCGTCGAGGGGAAAACTACGAAATCGAGGGATCAAGTATTCTCAAGTCCGGTATAGACGAGAATATCAAGAAATGTGGTGTTGGTGATGGTGGTGGAGTAGGCGGCGGCTTGGAATTTTGGCTGTCCCTTTGCAAAGTCCCGATACCCTATCAAACCGGCGTGGGGCTCGGGGTCGCTCTGGTTGAGAGTGCGATGTTAGAACAGGGTCGGCGCAGGCTGTGATTGTCAAGTGGCAGGATGCACAGGGACAAGTGTCATGCAAGAGACACAGCAAGTGGAAAGGAAGGCCGATATGTGTTGAGAAACCTTTCAAGACAAATAATGAGGCTGTCAAAGAGGGCACGAATTCAAAAAGAATGAGAGAATGGCAGGTCACGATCCTTTTGGTCGGGGCAGCACATGGCGTTCTTAGCGGGCAGCTGGCGTCCGGTTGGCTGGACTCGGCCTTTCGCCAGGTTCGCCTAAAAAGAGGAGAGTTTGTCCAAAATGGACAGCGGAGACCAGAAGAGCTAGGATGATCGAGGAATGGCGGCTTGAAGCTTGGGGGATGAAGACATGGGTTATGGGAATCAGAGGTGGGTGGATTCAAAGCGGACACGAAGAAAGGCAGGGGGGTGAAAGGCCAAGTTGAATTGAAAGTTTCCTTTGTGACGGATGACCAGGGAGACTAACTCATCATGTTTTGGTCGACCCAGGAGTCGGGCCCTTGGATTGATTGGAGTAAGAGAGGAAAAGGCCAGAGAAGGGAAAGGGGTGCATGGGAGCCTGTAGGGGAGGCTCGAGTGTCGGCTTCGATGGTGGATGGCCCCGGCCGATCTCAGTGCTCACAGTTCAAGGAGTCATCAGAATGGGTGGGAGGACCATGAAGGGCTGAAGAGTGAGGTGAGAGGCGTGAGGTCTGGAGTCTGGGAGTCTGGGCTCTGGACTCTGGACCAAACAACAGCTGGGAGAGTCCAAGGCCTAAACGGGATGGCAGAGAAATTAGATGTTGAAGCACGACCTTACTGAAAATAGCATGGAACCAAGGTGATGAGAAAAATGGTAGGGGATGGAGACTATCACTGGTCAGTGGTCATGCACACAACTCACCTACTGAAAAGCTCCCGAACTTACTCGGTAGAGGAGGCGAAGAGACGAGATAGCAGCAACAAAGCACAGGATGATGAGGTACAGGCTACAGCACCGCAAGGGATAAGCAAAGCTAGCTGGGCATGGACATGGGACGAGAGACCACGGACAAGGACAAGGTCGTGGGCGTGATCATCGGCACGGTTTAGGGACGGATGATCATGCACGCGCTGGGATTGCAGCCCTCGGTGTCCCGCTGTCCGGCACGACTTGTCTCCTTGGGACATGATGAGAACTGTCCCCAGGGAGACTTGGGAAACCACAGTCGACACCGGGTCCAAGGAGACCAGGCAGACCAAGCCCAACACGCAGACCGGGCCCCAGTAAACTAAAAGACCGAACTAGTGATGATGGTGTCTCTTGTTTACCGAAGCCAGAGAACGTGGAGACGAGGGGGTTGAGTTTGAGCTTTGAATGCATGTGGGCGGCTCCAGCTTAAGTTTTCGCAGGCAAGCTTAGGTGTGGCACTTCAGCCACCACAGCGTGGGAGCCTGAGGTGCAAAGGACTGATATCATCAGTTGCTATTATCATCACCTCGGGCGCAGCTCGCATTCAATGGGGGTGTGCATTTTCTGATCATCAGAGGCATAGATGTCGGTACATGTGTGTTTCCATTTTACATCAATTGTACGAGTACCTAATCTACATTGCCATCGAGGTAACTCGCCGTCCCATATGCTATTCATAAGCGCAAAATGCAACATATTATTAATAATGATTTAGTACCGAGAGCTCAAAAGCAGGATTTTGAATCGATCAAGTCCAGGTTAAACCACCAGCTAGAGACTTAGTTACCTCGTAGTAATTAAATTCATTTACCTTTACCCTTTTCTGGCTTTGACGCCTGCCGCCTTTAATCAGGAACCCCTTAGGCGATTCGGCTTGAATCCCCTCCGTCTCGTCAGCCGTCACGGCCTCGCAGATTATCTTTGCGTGCGCGCTCTCTCTATACATACATGTTTCCCTCTCCATGTGTGATCAGAAACAGGCATGTACTAATTCAGGAACTTCCGGGCTCCAGGGCTCCAGGGCTCCAGGGGTTTCCCTTGAATCTCGTCATTATCATCCTTTTTATTATTGTAAATCATGATTGGCATCTCAAACTGGAACACGCGCCATTTGGTCAAACGAGGAACGGGTCCACTTTTGCCTGCACCCAAGCTGACCATCACCTGCTAGCCCCTGTACAGCCTAGTCGCCCCGGGTCAGTCGCTCCTGCCCACGGGCCCCAAGCTCAGATAGATGCTCAGATGCTCCTTCCTACTAAGTACTCCGTACTCCGTACTCCCAATCCAAACTGGATCGGTTGATCCCTGCCCCCCCTTGTCACTTTCCTTCCTCGTACTTGAATCATGGACGAGTGTTGCTGTCCTACTCGTACTCCTCCTCTGGGTCTCTCTCGTATTATTACTTGCTGGGAGCTGCGGTTGGCATTCGGACCCTACCTTTTGATAGTATGCTGCATCTAAGCCCATCCAGGTTCGTGGTTCAACCGTCAATGCGAGCCAAGTCGTGATCGAGTCGAATCAAGACCTCACTACTCCGTAACCTTGACAGTAGCACGGAGTGCTATCTCGCCATCTGATACCTCCCATCTCGCCCTAGTACTCCAGGTGGACTGTCATGGATACATGGACACATCTGTGATACTCAGTGGTATCCACCATCCTAGTCCCCTCGTCCAAATCAAAGCCCAGGCAGATGGAAAACCGCACAACTCAATCGGGTTAAATCTTGCGCTTGCACACGGAGTCGCCGCAGGAAACCACCAAACGCTTCCTCTGGCGTCTCAACCCCAGTTCTCTCTCATCACGCTGAAGGTTGATCCATCCATCCATTCACCATCGCCTCGGATCTTTTCCGGTCTGTCACAAGTCCGTCATTCTGGATGATCCGATCTTTGACCCATACCGTCTCCCTGGTCGTTCCCATTGCTTGGCGTCTTCGACAGCATACAGAATAACCCGGTACAGAATCCTAGAGTCCGCGCACCACTACTGCCGAGTATTTACTGTACCTATGTCGGACTCTGATGGTGCTACTGTACCTCGCACTTAGGTAGGCGGCATAATTGAAGAAGTGCTAACGTGTAAGACCATAGCTTTCCTCTCGTTCATCACTACCTTGAGCATCGACTTGTCACGCTGCACAGGCTTACAGGCAGATCCATAATTTCGAAAATAGTAAATCTTTGACTTCAAGACATTCTCCCCTAATTTCGATTTCACGGTTTGGTCTCCCGAGAACCTCTTCAGGCTGGCGATCCATTGTTGTGTTTCGTACTCCGTCCTCAGTGCAGAGGTCAGTGCTTTTGCAGTGTGGTCCAAGCTCCAACTGTCAAGGCTAGCACACAGCCATGAACCTTGCCATCCGCCATCTGGGCGACCCACCAGGGTCACCACCTTGTTTAGCCCCTTCTCACATTCTCACAGACTCTTGCCACCCAGAGGTTAGTTACGTTGTTAGGGTGCATGCGACCCGGCAAGCTTTACTCGAGGCAACGCAAGTCTCTGCGGCCACCATGCAATCTCCAGATCCATGTGGCTGCCACCAACCATTTGCTCACCACCATTCCCAGAATCATAAAGATGCATCCTGATCGGGTGGACGCGCCTTCAACTTTTGGGCGTTTTGCTTGTTCTTCACCCCTCCTGCCACCCTGGTCTCAGACCAGCATGTTGTAAGAGCCCCTCCAGCCCAAACAAAGTCCCCATGCAGTTCCACTTCAGTTTCCTTCTGCTTCTCCTGGAAGTTCAGCCAGCCGCATTCTCAATGCAGAACCGCCACCGGTGTCGGATGGCCACCTCCAGCGATCGATCTGCATCTTGAAGGACGGCCCGTTCTTTGTGGCCATCAAGGCTGCCACGGATTGGGGAGTTTGACACTGGCTGGCAGCTTTTCAGGGCAAAGCTTGCCGAAGCATTCTGGGGCCAACGGTGAAAGTTAAGCTAACTCAACACGAGGCATATCCTGATAATCCTCACCCATATGCCGTATGAGTATCTCGTACATTCATCCATCACACAGCAAACCCGCACCCAGCATCTACGGATACATGGTATTCGGGATTGCAATACTTCGAACAAGGACTTGGTCTCTTCAATGTTCACTGTCCACACTTGAATCACAGCCTCTTCTTACTATTTCCTCGCCTATCTTGATCAGTCCCGTGGCTACACGTGCGATGCGATTCGTCGTTTTTTTATTGCATCAGTCACCGCTTTACGTCAAACCTAGTGTTTCTTAGGATCCAATTTCAAAGCTAGGCTTGTCACGCGGTAATCCCTGGCCGACTGAACACTTTGGTGGGACTCATGCTGCATGTCAATTCTAGGGGCTCCAATTATGAGGCTTCCTAACCGAACCACTATTCCGGTTCAAGATCGCCACAAAGTGCCCCTGCAGATCGCGTCCTCGGCTTATTGAATTGACAGCCGCTTTGATGACCAGCACTTCAGACCATCGTGTTTGCGGTCCCTATGCTGGATAGGCTCTAAATGGTGCTTTTGATACTCCACCAGAGGTCCACCAAATTTTCCGAGGTCTGGATGTTTGTTTCTGAGTCTCATCAGGCAACACGAGGTTCATTTTTCACAATCTACAGTACTCGTACATTTCCGATCACCCGCGCCCACTATCTCACAGAAGCTATGTAGAAGCCCTTGTCATCCGCAATGTCGGAGATTATCCACGACAATTTCTCCGTCATGCTGCGTGAAAACACGAAACAAATTTTCATATACTTTTTCTGATATTCCTGCTCGCTACGGAGTACATACCTCGTATATGATCAGCGAGATCATCAAGGGGGGATTGAGCTTGGATGATTATTCAAATTGGAGCACCAGAATGCTTGATGCGAGGGTGAACTCTTTGTCTGCCCTCAAGCCTCAAGCAATTTCGGCTCTGCTCGTCCCCAAGTTTGTCGCGATCATCGATAACGGTCGTCCACCATGCCAGAAGTGTCTCGGGCGTACGTTTCGCATTAACAAGGTCTGTCCACTGTCAAAGTGTACGGATAGCGCTTGATGATACACGCTCAATCGTGTAGCAAGCTACGAGCTACGGAGTACACAACTACCCTGGCGAGGCTGAGGGACCAGACTTGTGGATCTCGCGTGCTGTCCCTCGTCCTGATCGTCCGTCATCAGGCTGCATGAGGGAATCACTGTCCCCACTAGATCCCTTCACACTCAGGCTGTGGGTTGCGACTTGTGGGAGAGCTGAGCCTGGAGTTTTGTAGCTTGTTGCTTTTCGCAAGTTGGTTGCCATCCTGCGATACACCCCAAGCAACTGCAACGTTGAGGTTTGGTCGCCAGGTGTGGAAATGAATGATTTCTCAGTAGGCTTCCATATCTGGGAATTGCCCTCGTTTCGCTTGGTCGTTGTTAAGAAGATGATCCGATCCTGCCGATCCATAGCCTCACGTACTGCTCCTGCGCTCTAGATCTCGTGACTTTGATCAGCAAGTGGAGTATGGTGTGTACAAGCGGCTGGGTGCACAGGGTACTATTCCTTAGTTCTCAGAGCAACTGAACTGCATTCTGTTGGTGGTAATCCTCACATGGACCAGCTCCATGAAAGGCAAGGAGTTGACTGATTTTCTCGCTTGTACATGTTTGATGTCACCTCAGAATCATCATTGACTAGAGGAATTAGCGATCTAACCATGGAGTTTGGTCAGTGAGCACGTGGGTGAAGGGGTGTGTTCGCTTTTGGCTTTGGGGGTGCAGTATAGCGCCCCTTGGGCCTTGCTTAGGGCTGCACGGGGACTCAGGAATGACAGTTAATTAGCGCTCCAGCGACCTGCCCAAAGCAGTTGTCGCTGGCAGACTCAGAGGTGCAGGACGAGTAGGCCTGGCTGGCCTGCGAAACGGTCCTCTCTGGAGCGCCCGAGAGCCCTACGACATCACCTAAGAAGGCTAAGAGTCGAGTCAACAATCAACCTGGGCCAGCCAGCGCTTGCAAGCCCCTGTGGGACGTGCCCACCCTTTCCCCTCTTCCCCTACCGAGCACCTCACGGCCGGCCATGCCGGTGTCTGCCCTACTGCACGGATCTGAGGAAGGAAACTTCCGGTGCGCGCCCACCGTCGCAGTCACCCAACCAAACCCACCCAAGTGCCCTTTTGCCCAAAGACCCAGAAAATGCCACATCCGCGCCAGCCTTCAGCCTCCCTCGAGTCTTATCGCAACGTCGAGCGACTCGGAACACTCGAGGGTTGAGGGTCGAGGGTCGAGGGTCGAGACTTCCAATGCTTGTGCTGTTCATTTGCTTTGCTGACCCGCCTCACCGTGTGCTTGATAGATGTAATTACGGAGATTTGGCGGTTCCCTCTAGGCTCTGATACTAATTAATGTCCTCGAGATGTTGAGTATGCTGGGCAGATATATGGACTCCCTGCGGGGTGCGTGAAGCTCAGTGCGAGTCTGTCGCTCTGCCTTTGGTTGGCTACCCTTGGTGCATTCGTCGCTGTGCTCGGTACTTGTAACGAGTGAAGAGTCACTCGCACTTAGCGTCGACCTTGTATGTACTCCGTAGCTGGTCGAGGTCTTCATCGGCCTTTTTGCGTGTGCATGGTGGCTTACCCGTCTCAGGGGAAGACAAGGCGTCCCTGAATACAATTTTTGGAGGCAGACCACCGCGGGCGGACAGGCAAAGGAACTCCCTAGCGCTGGTTGTTCTTCCTTCTTATGTTCTTCGCATTTGCGGTCTCGTACGAAATCACCTATGATAATAAAGCTGGATACATATATCAAAGTCCCCTGAATTACTACACGCTCAGGCTCCAAAACTGCCAGGTATGCAGATTCGCTGCCAATAACAAATTTCAAGATCGTTGATGCCAACATTTGCTCCCGGTATAATGTCCCTTCCCAAATACGCTCGCGTTCATCAATCTCTGAAGCAGTCTGCCTCGGGGAATGAAGGCTTATGTGTGAATTTGCGCCAAGTGACCATTGTACTCGCGGCCTGTCCCCGCTCAGAGCATCGTAGGTCTCTGGCTGAGTACCTAAGTCGGGCGATGCTCTGTACCTACTCCTTCTCTCTAGTTGGGGAAGAGGGCCAGGAACTGGATATCAGTTTGCCATGTTTTCGTCACATTGAGGTCGATGCTCACTCAAAACAGGTTTAAATGCAGGCAATCAGCCTTAGTATTCATCTGTCGAGTTCCAAAAGTAACAAAATCGCGTCTGACGGCCTACGCGTTGACTCCCCGCCGTAGGAAAGAGTGTCTCGGTCATCCTCACAAGCCTGAGCGTAGAGTCGTCCTTCAAAACCTCATCCAGGGCTCGCACTACTCCAGGACTCACATCTGCGATCAGATGAACCTGTTTGACGTGTTTTGGCAGATTCATGATCACCTGCTTGGGCTTCAAGAATCCATCCCAGGCATCGGGTGCCACTCGTTTCTTCAAGGCCTGTAAAGCCTGGCGGTAATCACGATCAGGGAAATCAAAGGAGAAATGTCGATCCAGCAGGTACAGATCGACAAGCACCTCAGGCCGAGACTCTTCTTCTGGCCCCGTCCGCAAAAAATCTTTAAGATATGGTATCACCTGCACCAGAATATAGCCTGATGGTTCAAGCACCAATTGCTCAAGGTTTGGACAACGATGGCTGAGAGTATGCCACATTTGCCTCGAGTCCTCTCTTGGGCGGAAACCATTGTTGTAAAGCCGGACTGATTTCATGGAAGTCAAAGCGATGTCACCAAGCGAGCAGAACCTAGTCATATCGCTAGTGAGCGTGAACGAGTTGGCACTATATGCAAACTGTAGTGCATCGCGAGAAATGGCCTTGTTGACGCGGAAAATGCTGGTGTAGAAGATGGGTGGAGTTACATCTTCATCTACTGAACCAACCGCGAGCGTTGTTGCATTCCGCACTGACGCAAAGCTGAGGGGGGAGGGTTCGTGACAGAAGAGATGCTTGTAGATTTCATGTCGAACTTCTATGGGAAGATCAATAAGACTCAAAGCCTCGGATGATAGTACTTGGTTGGTCTTCATGTTGTTCGCATCAAGAAGTGGCCTGACATATAGGAACCACGGCAATCAGGCTGAATGATTTTCCGATGCGTTGTATCATTTCCTTGCAAGACTTGAGCAATGTTGTCGATATACGACACTGCTTTGCCAAAGGTTACATCATTTATCGCCTCAAAGCCTGGCGACAGCCACACGCGAAGATGGGAAGAAACGAGGATCCTTTTGACCTGAAGTCTCTTTGAAAATCACAGCACGATCGTGCATGGAAGTTTAAATAGACTGTGAAGCAGAAGGAACGTTCGAGACAACTTTTGACTTTACAAAAAAGACTTGGCACTGCCAAGACTTAAATGTAGGACGTCCAATGTCAACGGGCGCCTCAATCCCAGGAAATGACGTCGTGCGCCACTAACAACCTGCCACCCACTGCGCCGAAGCTCCAAGCTGTCGACATCAAGTTTAACACCACATTGACTCCGTTTGTTTGTCATTCACACCTTCAACCATTGACATGCACCCAAAGCCTATGAAAGGCTGGATTAGCAATATGTTTCGAGCCGTGAGTGACGACTCCCGCATGTCCTCCAACTCCCACCGTCTACTCCGTGTCTACCTGTCATGCACAACTTGCTCGATCAATGGCTAACCGAAGACAGGGCAAAACTCTCGACGTGATCACGCTCTTCCACAAGTCCTCTGTCCCATCCTCGGTACGAGCGGCCACCATCCTCAAACAAGCATCGGCTGCTGCTTCCGCCACTGCAACCGAAGACCAAGCCTCCGACCACAGCGAACAGACCAAGTACGCTTCCCGCGACCCCTTCGAGCTTGAGATCACCGAATCCCCGCCCACAGCCGATCAGCTCAAAAACATTTTCGAGTACGTGGGAGGCAGTGGTAAGCCAGCTGAGCTGGTCAAGGGGGCAGCATCACAGAGTGATGCACTAAGAAAGCTGGCGGCGGATGGCGATACCTTCAAGAGGCCTGTCGTGGTCGACTGGATCAATGCTCGCGCTGTGGTGGGTGACGATGAAAGCGAAATATTGAAGCTTTTAAAGCAAGGGGGAGGAAACTAAGTCGTCACACGAGAGCTTCCTCAGACTTCATGCCCCGCTGGCCATTTCCGAATCACAACATGACGAGCGGATGTGAAATATTGGAAAGATACTGGGAGGACGGGAGGCTAGTGCAACGGCGACTACCAGTGTAACTCGATTTCTGGCTGGTTGTAAAAATTACGGGAAGAGACTCCAAGCGCCGGAGAGCTTGTGGAGTTTGATATTACGCGATTAGGAATACGTACCGAGTATATGCTCCATGCATTGTGAGACCACATGACTTATCAATGGCACCCGTCTTTACTACGCAGTAGACGCTGAGCCAGCAGCACAGGATGTACTTCCGCCCTCCCGCGCTTTTAGTCGCCCAAGTTAACCACGTGGAGAGACAGGAGTACCAGGTGAAAATTAGAAATGTTCCTTGTGAAGCTATCCACGGGACCGGCCACGCGCTACGTGGCGCTGGACAAATATATCCCCATAAACCATTAAATGCGACGAAACCCGTCCTGAAAGCCTGATCTCCGATTCCTTCAGTAGGCTTTCTCGCCCTGTGCGTAAGTTTTGCTGGTGTCGTAAAGGCCCTCAGTCGATACTTGGTACCGTATGATGTGATCGCCAATGGCAAGAAATCTTCTCATGTAGGTGATAGGACACGAGAAGCCCCTCGTCGAGGACCAGCGCCCCCTTCCTAGTGTTGGATGGAATGTGGAATTGCGTTGCAGCACGGGTTTCTCTCCTGACTTGACAGGGTTGAAAAGGATCAAACAGCATACAGATATTGCCCCAAAGTTTGGTCCGTTCTGCCAACGTAGACTTCTTCAAGCGATTCAGTTGTTCATGTGAGAGCAGCATGGACTTCTTCTCCGTGGCGATCCTGCGCGACGGCATGCTGCGGACGTAGCCAATCTGAATCACTGGTTTCGATCACTCAATCTTGTTGCGCATATCCGTCGCTTTTTGACAAGGTTTTGGTAGTGGTGTGGAACGAGTCTGTCCAACTGGAGCTCCTCGCTGTTGTATGGAATTGGCAGGCTGGTTCATCAGAGCGAGGGCCCGGAAGAACACAAGCATTTATGGAAGGTGGCAGGTAGAAAGGGGGTTTAGAGACGTATGGAACCATTTCGCGTTTCCAGATCCACAGAGAAATGCAAGTCTTTCCCCAAGCATATGGCCGATCTATGTATCATTGTCGGTGACTTCGTAGTTAGACCGTCAAACAATAAGGAGCACTCATTTTTCAAATTTCAGTGCAAGGACCATTTAGCCTTGAAACAGAGAAGGATCGATCGTCTGACCAGCAGACTTGAATGTCGAGCAAAGCTGCGTCCAACTTGAATCAACACGTTGCAGATTTGGTCGTCGGCAGCCTTGAAAGCGGATCGGTAGGCCAAAATGAAAGTCGGGTTGCTTCATGACAGATTAAGATCTCCTCTGGGAAACTGGTAAAGGGTGGTGTTTTCGGGGCTACAAGTGTACGAACCTTTCGGAGGGGTCGCAAGATAGAGAGCTCCAGCAAGGATTAACATTGAAACCTCTATACTTCTGCTCCGATTTCACCCAGAAGCTCGGCGCAAGAATAGCCAAGGCGACACCTCTCACCTCCACGGTTTCCCAAGCAGGCGATTTGAACGATCAGGCAAAGTGAGAGCCAGAACCTGAAGGAGAGAATGTTGTAACAGCCTTGGCTCGATTTCCAGGAGCCTTTCCAAGATACACACAAGGAATGATAGACATTGCACTGAAGAAGGCTGTGCAAAGGGGAGGGGATCCACTAGCCTGGAGTGCTCACTGGTGACATGCATGAATGAAGGGGAGGTTCAGCTGACTGCCGTCCAAGAGCACGGGATGGTTTGAGACATGCACAAGGCACACACGAGTAGCCATCCGTACTCATGGACGCTATGGAGCATCGGACGTCCAAGACTCCGGAGGGGCCAGCAAGGGATGGCAATGGTGATGAGGACTCCGTACGGGGGACGTTTGAGCGAGGAACGGCGATGCAGGAATAGGGAGAAGGGAATGAAAAGAGCTTTTCTTTTACCAAGTGTTTCGCAAATTAGGCCGAGAGTTGTGAAGTCTTCTTGTTATTGTTTGGAAGGCAGAAACAAGATGAAGAGGAGTGGGAGCTGACGTGGTAACTGGGGACAAAGCGTCGAGTTTGGCGCTGGGCAATCCTTAGCACGAGGCTGGGCGGCTGAGAGAGGAGACGGAAGGCCGCACAAGAATTAAGGTTACTAGTGCTACCAAGTAGCTAGGTACCTTGGTGATACGAAGCGGGTATAGTACAGTATCGCAAGCAAGTCATGGGCTGCGGATGGATAAGAATGGAAGGGAGAATGTGGCTGGTGGAGGGAGCGGGGAAGCCAGCCAGCTTCTTCTGTCCTCCGTATGGTGTCCGTATTGAATATTTATTATTGAAGGAGGTAGCAATCAATAGACAGCAAGGCAGTCAATACCTGGTTTTGCATTGCAATGTGGAAGGCGGGAGGCTGGGGAAAGTGGTGATGTGGTCGTCACCGATGACTCTATCAGGCGTGGCCAAGAGGGAGAGGGAGGGGGGTGCTCGTCATCCAACAACCCACCTGTAACCGCCTAAACAACCCAACCCAGCTAGTACCATTGTACTCGTAGTGCTCCAGCTTCCGCCGCGACCCGTTTACCCTGTTCCACTTCAAGGTTGTCCCAAACTCGCAGCATTCCCAAGTTTTGATGCACAAGCCAATGCCAATGCACCTAAAAGCCTGTGCAAACCTGCTGCAAGGAATCTTGATCTCGACCTTTCTTTCTTGATTCATTGCAATTTCTTTGTCCCTTCACCCAAAGACGACTTCCTCGTTGCCTGCTTCTAGTCTGTCCTACACTCGTTCATTCGGCCGTTGGAAACTCATGATCGCTTGACAGACCCTCGTCACTCGCTACCACTCGCTACCATTCGCTACCCTAAATCGGTCCACGAATCTCCCGATCTGCGATAAGAAAGATCGCCCCCACGTCATTGACAGGGGTCCATTTGCATACCAAACCGAGAACCAACAAACGAGTTGCTATTCCAGCATCGAGTCTACGACAGCGACGGATCGATTTGCTAGACAATAGGCTCTGTGCCACTCCAACCCTTCCTACATCTTTCCACCCCTCCAACATGAAACCCTTCCGAAGAAGATCGATGCTCCCGCTGTTATCAGTACTATTCGCTGCCCAAAATGCTCTCGCCATTGATATCGATCTATCAAGCCCGGACTCGATGAAAGCAGCCGCTAAAATCGCCGCAGATGAGATGGTCTCATATTACACCGGCTATCGACCTGGAGATGTCCCCGGTAACTTGCCAGCTCCCTACTTCTGGTGGGAAGCTGGTGCCATGTTTGGAGCATTGATAGATTACTGGTATTTTACCGGTGACGACACCCATAATAATATCACCACTCAAGCTATGCTTCATCAAGTCGGCCCGGATTGGGATTTCATGCCTCCCAATCAAACCAAGACCGAAGGCAACGATGACCAGGCTTTCTGGGCCATGGCAGCTCTTTCTGCTGCAGAAAACAACTTTCCTAACCCTCCCCCGGACCAGCCACAGTGGCTAGCACTAGTGCAAGCCGTCTTTAACACACAGGCCGCTCGATGGGATCTCGCTTCTTGTGGTGGTGGCTTGAAGTGGCAGATCTTCGCCTTCAACAACGGTTACAATTACAAAAACACCATTTCCAACGGTTGCTTTTTCAACATGGGTGCACGTCTTGCCGTTTACACCGGTAACCAGACCTATGCCGATTGGGCAAACAGAGTCTGGGAATGGACGTCTGCAGTCGGTCTTATGGATGCCGATTACAACTTCTTTGACGGCAGTGATGATGATTTGAATTGCACAGAGCTTGATCACATCCAGTGGACGTACAACGCAGGAACGTATCTTGTTGGAGCAGCCAACATGTACAATCACGTAAGTTACCCTCACTCCATTTGCCTTGGTCGATTTCTCACAGTGCATAGACTGGTGGCGACCCACTCTGGGAAGGCCGTCTTCGAGGCATCATCGGTAGAATTCAAGAGATCTTTGTCAGAGACAACATCATGTTTGAGGTTGCATGCGAGGACATCGATACTTGCAATATTGACCAGCGTTCCTTCAAAGCTTATCTTGCCAGATGGATGGCAGCGGCCTGTGTGAGAGCCCCATTCACATATGCCCTACTGAAGCCCATCTTGGAAGCTTCCGCCACAGCTGCCGCCAAAACCTGCACCGGTGGGGCGAGCGGTACTCAGTGTGGTCTGAAATGGACTCAACAAAGTTTTGATGGCTGGACCGGAGTTGGCGAACAGATGTCAGCTCTGGAGGTTTTCCAGTCCAATCTCATCGAATACTCCGCGGGACCTGTCACGGACGTAACCGGTGGAACCAGCCAAGGTGATCCCAATGCCGGCACAAATAGTGCTATCGGCCCCGAGGACCTCAACCAAGAACCCGTGACTACCGCCGATAAGGCAGGCGCAGGTATCTTGACTGTGTTGGTAATATTCGTGGTAGTGGGAGGCGCATGGTGGTTAGTGGTTTAGACTCGGAAATTTTGCTTGACAACAGGCAAGCGGTCGAAACGCGTTTATGATTCATGACTCGCATTTGTATGAGCGGCATTTATTCAGGCGTTGAGCTGGCTAGCTAGATCAAGCTAATATGGTTAGACATGTTATTCCATGGGCTGTGCCAAATATCGTGGAGCCAGTTCTGTGGTATTTGGCATTTGATAACGGTGGCGTTGCATCGCGAAGCTTGAGAGCTCGGAATTCCTGCAACAAAGCCTGTTGCAAGAAGATACCTAGATAACGAGGTCGGGGGTGGCAAGGCCTGCCCACGCCTACAGTGTTCCAACCATCAATATAAGCAGAATTCCTATCATGAACACAGTAAGCCGTGCATCATCGTTTGTTTCGAGGGTTACATATGCTACCAAGGACGCCGCCCGACACATCATTGTACACCTTGCTATCATGTTGAGTGGAAGATCTCATTTCCCTTGAGCTTGGGCTCTCATCTCTTGACGCATTGTATTCTGGACCGCCTGCTCCTCAACTTGTCTCTTGATCAGCTGCTCTCGAGCCTTTTCTTGCGCTTCTGCGGCAGCCACCCAGATGGGCTTGTCGGACTTGCTATATTCTTTCAATTGCGTGATGAACTCCTCGTGGTTCTGTATCCGCTGGTCGCGCATCTCGAGGTTCTTCTTTTGCAGCTCGGGGTTGAAGCGTTTGAACAGTTCGCCTTCTGATGGGGTGACACTGTGGTGGTTACCATGGTTAGTCTTGAGCATTCTATATGATGTTGTTTACGAAAACGGTGCGACTACTTACTAGTACATCAGAGCTGGTCCACCGACCGCAAACACCATGAAGCTGCAGTCTGTCAGCAGTTGCAAATTGCGAGTGTGGAGTCGTCCTGCGCTACGCTTACACTGCCCCCATCTTTGCGTACATCACGCCCCTCCCCGCCATATTGAGGGTCTGAAAGACAAAGGAGTTGATCCACAGACTGGTGTGCATGCGGCGCCCAGGGCTTGAGAAGGAATAATAGAGGTGGGAGGGAGCCTTTGGATAAGGGCCGTGATGAAGTTTCGCTGGATTATGCCTTAGAGTGATGCGGAAGCCCCAGGAAGCTGTACATTGGACCATGTACGATACCGACTTGAAGTACCTTCAAAACTAGAGTTGGTAGGCATCTTAGCATTTATTGATGATGCATGACATTTCGCCCTCCAAGCAGACTTGGCAAGTCAGCAAGTCACCGATTGGCAGGCAGGTAAGTTCCCCAATAGTTAATTAGTAGTACGTACATAGGAGTACTCGGATGACTTCAAATAGCGATCACGTGGGAGTCACGTGCATATTGGGTAATCCCACCCATGGACTTCCGCTTTCGGCTAGATGCGTCGCTAATTAGTGGGGCACCCCTTTCCATGACTGTCTCCAATCCTCTCCCTCTTTTTCAGCCTCTGGCAGCGATTGACAAAATAGAATGTCTGAAATTGGCTTGGAGATATTTAGGCTTGGTATGGCAGAACTTCCTGACATTCTGCTGCACCAAGGATGCAATTTGTCGAGTTCCTTTGCTCCTTTTGAAGACACCCTTGTTGTTTCTTGAAACCATTAGAATCCTAGTTTTCGATATGTGTTTGCAAGCACGATGTCGAAGGCTACATACACCCCGCTTTATCAAGCCGCCAGCGCGTCAAGGCTGAGAAGGATTGGTCAAGGTCAGGCTGTAAATTTGGGGGCCAGCTTCGCCGCTCTATTATATAGCCTGCCCTACACTCCCCCGATCTCAACATGTTCATCAGTCTCGACCTTCAAACGTATCCTCCTCAACAATACCGTGCCACGCAGCGACCTCTGCTGTAATTTTGGCGGCTAGTTACGATCCTGGCTCACCCCACTGGTCATGACATCTCCCACAACCTTAGCTGCTCAAAAGCGCTCCAAGTTAAGGTGGCCATCACATGCGCCCCTCCGTTGGAAGCGAAGAACGTATGGGCCGCGTTCGACCGCAGTTGTTCAGATAAAGGCAGAAACTATGGTAAGGCACTAGGAGACCAAACTGGTATACAAATGGCTTGATTGGAGACCACTACGTAGTGTTGGCTCATATGCCAGGAATGGGTAACACCAGCGCCGCGGCTGGGGCATATGTTTTTCGAACAAGTTTGTCAACATTCAGCTTGCTTTAGCGGTGGGTTTTTGTGGTATGGTGCCAATTCATCCTGAGACGAAGCACGATATAGATGAGATGCTCAACACTGTTGTCATCCAATATGATTTTGGGATCAACATCCAAATATTATCATTCATGCAGCGTGTGATTATGCTGATAGCCCCAAGAACAAAGATTGGCAACCCTACGCTGCGGCTGTGGCCGGTTGCTGTTTGAAGGCCTTCTTGAGAGAATGGGTCTTTCCAGATCACCCCGCAGGGAAATGTAGATTTCCCTCAGTCGGTAATATGTGCTTAATGATAGCTTATTTTTGCACTACGGAAAAATTGCCTAGTCCCATATGATACAAACCCTTCGATTCTGGTCCAGAATTTATTGGCCGACAAGGTGAAATCGAGCGACTCAAGTCTGGTCAGCACCGAATCCTGTCACTTCACGGATTAGAAGGCATGAGCACAAGCCGTCCGGCGCTAGAACTTGGTTACCATATCAAGTCAACACGTCCGTGGGAATAGATCTTTTGGATTGAAGCTATTGACCAGCTTACCTTCGAGAAGGACTTCCGAAAGATTGGCCAAAGGCTCCAGATCCCTGGAATTGATAACGACAAGGCTGATATAAAGCATCTTGTCAAACAGAGTTTGAGTGATTCATCAACCAGCACGGAGAGATGGCTCCTACTTCTCGACACTGCCGACGACAATTCTTTGTGGGGACTACACGCAGACACAGGCCAGACTCACTAACACAAGTCTATCATTTACCTAGAATGACAAATGATTCCATTATCATCACAACTCGACCACCAAGCGTCACTGCTTTTCTTGCCGGCAATGAAGTAACCGAGTGACCTACGATGTTGCCACATAGAGGTATCGAAATTTTCACTAAAGCACTAAGGAATCCCAAAATAGCCGACGACTATGCGGCTACATCAAAGCTTCTAGAGAAGCTAGCCTACCTCCCGCTCGCCATCATTTAGGCCGCATCCTTTCTGAACATGAGTGAGCGTCCTGCACAGGAATATCTGGACTTCCTTGACCAACCCGAAAAGGAATTAATCGAGCTGTTGAGTCATAGCTTTGGGGGCTCGACTCGATACCCGAATTTTAGAGACCCAGTGGCTACGGCATAGCTTGTCTCATTTAGTCACATGCGCGAGCGCCACGAGCTCGCAGCGGAGGTTTTCCCTCCATGGTGTGTATTAACGACAAGTCCCTTCCGCGATCTCTCTCGCCAGAAACAAGGTCGGGCGTGGAGGCCATCACAACCATTGCCGTCTTGACGGGCTACTCTTTTGTGGTTAGGCAGACAGTAGCGAGAATCTAACGGCTTGGGAGGAGGCTCATGATCTCCATCGACTCGCGCACTTGGTCGGACGAAATTGGTTGCGGACTGAGAGATCATTAACCAAGTGGACTAGAACGACTATTGTAACGAATAGTTGAGTGCTTTCTGACACAGGCTCAACAGCACAAAAGCATCTGGACGGCATACTTACCCCACGCAAGGCGATTTGGTGATGACCAAGAAGATGAAGGTGTCCCTGCGCGATATTATGTCCTCAGTTAAATGGGATTATGCTTCATAGTCGAGGGGAAGTACGACGAAGCGGTAGAAGCACATAGATTTGTGGCGGAATGGGGAGAGCGAGCGGATATTGGGTTTTTCAGACGCTCAAACTTTGCTGACCTACAATGATCTTGGAGAAGCATTGAATTGGAAGGTCATGGGTTGGCGGTCGAACAACACCTTCAACAGGCTGTAGAAGGACTGAAACTTCTCCTTGGTCCAGATCATCCCCTCACGCTAATCAGGATGACCAACTTAGCGACGACCTATACAAGTCAACACCAGTTGCAAAAGGCCGAAGAACCAGGGGTGGAAGTATTGGGGATGAGTTTGAGAAAGCTTGTGGAGAATAATTCCTTAACGCTGAACAGCTTATCCAATTAACATCGATATCTTGGTATCAAGATCGATGGAAGGAGGCTGAGGAATTCGGGTTGCAGGTAATAAGCGCAGAGTCACGGATACTTAGATCAGAGTATATGGCAAAGATCATCCCAACACCGTTACGAGCGTAGCCAAGTTAGCATCGACGTTCCGGGATCAAGGTCGGTTGGATAAGGCTGCAAATCTGCAGGAAGAAATGATGAAGACTAAGAAAAAGGTTCTTGGGGGAGGAAGGCCATACCACATTGACGAATACAGCAAACCTTGCGATCACTTAGCGAAATCAGGGTCAGTTGAATAAGGCCGAAGCACTATTATTACAAGGAATAGCGATTAGAAGGAGAGGCTATTGGGAGGATCATCCTGACTCCTTAATCGACACCGGCAGCATGGCGTTAATCTATTGGCACCGGGCGCGATATGAAGAGGCCGAAACGCTGGAGATACAAGTCGCGGAGGCGATGGAGAGGGCACTTGCGGCTGAGCATCACTTAACCGTATCTACCATGGACAACCTACCGTTGACGCACTCATATCAACATCGATTGGAGGAGGGAGAAAGACTATTTAAACACGTGATGGAGACTAAGGAAGAAGGTGCTCGGGGACCACGCCATTACGGCAGGTAGTATATAAAAGCTAGCATCGATGTACCAGAAACAAGGTACATTCTGGCGAAGGGAAGAGTTTGCGAATTTAGAGAAGAAAGTGAAGGAGATGAGAGACAGGATTCAGCTTCCATAGCCAAGAAGAGCACAAGCATAGCATAGAATCAATAGCACTCCTCGACGAACCCGCCAGTGGCTAAACAAAGAGGAAGTCGCGGGCCGAGAAGAAGTCCCAACCTTCCAAGGTCAACGGGGTTTGTCATGCGGCTAGAATCTCGATTCTGTCTTAAGGCACGTGATGATAATCACGTGACGTCACACGAGAATGTTTCTGAGAACATGGCATACTCGTAAATGGACTCAAGTAAAGTGCTGCTTGGAGCCATTGAAGATCACTGTAGCAGTACAGTAGTGGAATAACTATCTGATCCTGCGTTGCTTTTATTCGTTCACATGGCGTCTAGGATGGGTGGGAATGCATTGCCAATTGGCTACACCTCTTAAAGGGATACTTACTGTAAGTACTCCATAGTAAGTATAATGATTCATCGGGTGCAAATGGAATGACATATGTGAGAGATCAAAAGATTGAGCAATTTATTATTACATGCTCCCACGCGAGGAAGCGGACGGATGAGCTAGGCTGCTGAATTATTGCAGCCTTTGCAGCAGGTTGGGGCTCGGGCTTGGACCAAACGGTGTCCGGTCTGCGTCGTCATGGTGCAGACTGTTGCCCAGTGCACTGCCTCGCTTCCCTGTGATGAGCATCTGTCAGCCGCCCTTCGCGGGCTTAGAGTTGCCACGGCGTCCGAGGCATTAGTTACTGTATGGGAGGAGGCTGAGAACTCGTACATAATTCTGAACGTGCAAGAGGGTGCTTACGCTGCAACTACGAGTTACATTTGAGAGGTATTCAATCGCAGTGAGTGTATTTCTGAACCCAACTGAGACTGTCAAAGTGTTAAAAGTTTCAGAGCGACTGGGAATCAGGGTGTTGTCCTCAACAACTGGAATTGAAGAACGGACGCCTAGAATAGGAACAGTTGAGGTGGTGGATTACGAGTGGTTGCCGCGAACAGGAGGTTGGTTTATCACGTGCCCTGAAACACTCAGAGGTGGCGTCTCAGAACTGCAAAGAATACTTCCCTTGTCGCAGGCTCGGGGGCTCAGGCTCGCAGCTTTAACTGAAGACGATCAAGCGCCAGATCCATTTCACTACTTGACTTCTACCAGCCCAGCGTCAGCTTTCCAACCTCCATTCACATCCGCATCTTCATTCCATCCTCAATTCAACACTTAGCAACTCTTGATCGCCCCGAGCATCACATCATCTCTATTGCGACCCTCCCTTGACCCCTTCCTTCTGCCTCCAACCCAGCGCCGCAGCCCCTTTACATCTTCCACCCATCGCTACCGATTCTGTGAAGATGGCCGACCGAGAACAACCATATGACCCTTATATCCCCTCCAATGGCCAGGGCGGTGGACAGCCACAAGCTGGCGGTAATCCAAGAACAGCGGCTCTGCAAGCGGTAAGTGCCACATTTCCTCCCGTCGAGGCTCCCCATCAACACGGCAAGGAGAAACGCACCTGAATTGCAGTGCCTAGAGTACTATAGTCCGCCGACTCATCGACTAGCATCCAAGGTTGGATGCCATCCCTGCATCAAATTAGGCCTGTCGAGGTCTACTTTCTGGCTGTTTACTCTCCAAGTAGTTGATGGCGCATCTGCTTATAGTCGATCAAATATGGCTATTTGATGTGAACATCCACTGATGATTTTTGATAGCAAATCGATGATACCGTCAATGTTATGCAAGAGAACATCAAATCCGTGCAGAGGAGAGGCGAGAACATTGAGACGCTACAAGGGAAGACCGATAACCTCGCAGCTTCCGCACAAGGCTTCCGACGTGGAGCCAACCGTGTCAGGAAGCAGATGTGGTGGAAGGATATGAAGATGCGCATGTGTCTGATTGTTGGCATCATTATCCTTCTCATTGTTATCATCGTCCCCGCAGGTGAGTTGACAACCTTGGCACCCAATGCTGTTCATAATTAACCTCTCTTAGTGGTTGCCACCCGTTAGACATCGGGATAAGCACAACAATGAACCCAGGAAATCAAAATCCCTAGCGAAAGCAGCTTGTTGGTTTGGGCCTTGCCTTTGTACAAGTTTCGTCTTTTGAGGAAGATCACCATTCGCAATGGGAGGCATAAAAACTGCTGCTTGATTGAATGTGATGAACATCAAGTCTCCCAAGGGCTGGAGTGACTGCACATGTGACGAAGAAAGAGAAAGCGAAAGAAGCGAGGGGCTTTGCACAGCACCTAGGGCGTCAAATGGGTGAAGGATTGACGGACTACTTGTTTCAATAATACCACGGATTCTGTTGCCACAACGGGCGTTTATTATCAATTACTTGATCCCATGGTCATGCAAGGCTTTTCTCGATTTTGTGTCTATTGCGCATGCCTCTGACGGTGCTTCTCTATTGCCTCCTAATCTTGGTAGTTATGACTAGACATGTACGGCGCCGGATATGGAAAAAAGACCTGGCAGACTTGACTCTAACGAACGTCAGCGTTCTATTTGGTTTCCCCAGTGGCCTTTGCAACATAAGAAGGAAACAGTCCGGATCCGGAGTGGTTGATATGGGTATTCCGCCATAGGTAGCTGAGGTTTCTTTAGCCTGTCCGCTTTTACCGATGGTAAAATACAAAAACTAGAACCGTCACATGGTTGGAGATATGAGCTCTTTGTACGAGTAGGCGTAATCGCATGGGGTCTCGAGCACAGACACTATTTGGTGTATGCAAGGGAAAAGCGTGAAAATTTCCTGTCTACTTTTCCTTTTCCTTCACCTGCAGGGACAGGGAAGAATGCGTCCGAAGGTCGGCGGTCTACTCGCTAGGGCGCCACTGGAGCTTGCGGGCTCCCACTGTTACTCAGTGGGCGCCGGGCAATGGGCAATGGGCCACTTGGGCTGTCGGAGAAGCAGGGTTGGGGTTGGACTGGCTGGAATGGATGGGCAATGCGCAGTGCGCAGTGGGCACCGCTCTTTGACCTCCCATACACCCCGCAAATATTTTGTGTCGTGCTCTCAGCAGTCCTATCAGCATTCGCACCTGCTCTGAGCGAGGAAAAAAACTGTCTGCAAGCCCTGCATTCCCAATCGATCCTACTTCTTATTCTCGTGCTCCTTAGATATACTGGGCTGTAGGCTGGTTCGACTCACTTCGCTGTTTCTGCCTCTCCTCTCCAAGCATACAGACTCTTTCCTGCTCTTCATCTGGTCTCGCACGTTCCCCAGTCATTTTCTCAAATTCTCTGTCAGCTGCCGCATGAGTCAACAGCACGATGTCGGCAATGGGTGCTGCTACTGCTGCACGAGCGGTGGCTCGCGCGACAACTTCCTCTACTCTTCCTCGATCCCTTCGAGCTTTACGCCTCGCCAGACCCTCCTATACCCCTCTGGCAGCACATTATCTGTCTAATCGACGAGCGTACTCCTCTCCTTCAGAACAGCCCTCAACGAGGTCCACAGTGGTACAGCTCCTGAGCAACATTGGCTCTAAGCGGGAGGTTCAACAGTACTTGTCCCATTTCAGCTCGGTCTCCTCACAGCAGTTCGCCGTCATCAAAGTCGGTGGAGCTATCTTGACCGAGCATCTCCAAACCTTGTCCTCTGCCCTGGCATTTCTCAATCACGTCGGGCTCTACCCTGTTGTTGTCCACGGCGCAGGGCCTCAGTTGAACAAAATAATCGAAGACTCAGGCGTTGAGCCGCAGTTCGAGGATGGCATTCGAGTCACCGACCCGAAGACTCTGGGCATTGCACGAGCCTTGTTCTTGGAGGAAAATTTACGATTGGTAGAGGAACTTGAACGCCTCGGTGTACGAGCTAGACCCATCACTTCTGGTGTCTTCGGCGCATGCTACTTGGACAAGGAAAAATATAATCTAGTTGGCAAGATTAACCATGTGGATAAACGTCCTATCGAGGCAGCCATCCGAGCGGGATGTCTACCAATCTTGACTTCAATGGCTGAGTCCCCGGAAGGACAGGTTCTGAATGTCAATGCAGATGTTGCAGCTGGTGAGTTGGCTCGCGCTCTTCAGCCGTTAAAAATCGTCTATCTCTCCGAGAAGGGTGGCCTTTTCAACGGCGACACCAAGGAAAAGATCTCTGCCATCAATTTAGATGAGGAGTATGCCCACCTCATGACACAGTGGTGGGTTCGACATGGCACAAGGCTGAAGATCAAGGAGATGAAAGAGCTCCTGACAGATTTGCCTCGAACCTCAAGTGTTGCTATTATCCACCCAGCAGACCTCCAGAAGGAGCTCTTTACAGATTCCGGGGCTGGCACTCTCATCCGCCGCGGAAATAAGGTCCACAAGAGTTCTTCTGTTGACCAATTCAAAGATCTCGAACAGTTGAAGGAAGTGCTTATTCGCGATCGAGCAGGACTGGACGCCAAGGCTGTTGTCGACCGATACATCAAGACTTTGCGTGAGCAAGAGTTTGGTGCCTATTTCGATGAGCCTATGGAAGCATTTGCCCTTGTTCTCCCAGCTTCTGGGCAGACTACTCTCGCTCATTTGGCAACCTTGACCATCACCAAAAACGGCTGGCTTACAAATGTGGCAGACAATATCTTCGCTGCCATCAAGAAAGATTATCCCAAATTGATGTGGACGGTCAAAGAAGACGACGAAAACCTGACTTGGTTCTTCGACAAGGCCGATGGTAGTCTTTCTAAGGATGGCGAAGTTCTCTTCTGGTATGGGCTTGAATCCAGTGACGAGGTCAAGGACTTGATGGTCGAATTCACGAAACATGGTCGCCAGATGTTTGGTGATATCAATCTCGAATCGAAGCTTCAGAGAGCTGCCAGAGCCGCGTCAAATACGGTAAATTCCAGTGTACAACCTGGCAGACAAACGCAGAAGAGATCATTCTCGACACAGTCCAACCCCCTGAGAGCAGCAAGAAATTCTCAGTACCTGGCCAGGCCAGCTGTTTCTGTCCGTATGTACTCCACAACGAATCCAAATCCCCCTTTGGGCGCAAAGAATAGCTCAAACAGCGAGCCTTCCCGAGTCGCACTCATTGGTGCACGAGGCTACACTGGAAAGGCGCTTGTCGATCTCATCAACCGACATCCCCATTTGGACTTACGCCATGTCTCTTCGCGAGAACTGGCTGGGCAAAAATTGCAGGGATACAACAAACGTGACATTATTTATGAGAACCTGAGCGTGGAAGATGTGCGACAGATGGAGGAGAACGGTGATGTGGATTGCTGGGTGATGGCTCTACCCAACGGAGTTTGCAAGCCGTTTGTGGATGCCATTGACCAAGTCGGCAAGAACAGTGTAATCGTCGATCTCAGCGCAGATTATAGATTTGATCCTAAATGGACATACGGCCTCCCGGAATTGGTGGACCGCTCTGCAATTGCCAAAGCCACCAGAATTTCCAACCCTGGATGTTATGCTACCGCAGCGCAAATCGGTATCGCTCCACTGGTGCCATACTTAGGAGGACAACCGACCGTATTCGGTGTCTCTGGCTATTCTGGCGCGGGAACCAAACCAAGTCCAAAGAATGATGTTAATAATCTGACGGACAACCTGATTCCTTACAGTCTGACAGATCACATTCACGAACGTGAGATCTCCACTCGGCTCGGAACGCCAGTTTCCTTTATTCCCCATGTGGCTGTGTGGTTCCAAGGCATCCACCATACGATCAACATCCCGTTGAAAGAAGAGATGACCTCGCGAGACATCAGAAACATCTATCAGGATCGGTATGCGGGCGAGAAGTTGCTCAAAGTGATCGGTGAAGCACCTCTGGTCAAGAATATTGCTCATCGCCACGGCGTCGAGGTGGGAGGCTTCGCTGTTCACTCGAGTGGAACGAGGGTGGTGATTTGTGCAACGATTGATAACTTGTTGAAGGGCGCTGCTACACAATGCCTTCGTAAGTAGCTCCACCTCTACCCAAAAATGAAGAACCACATTTGCTGACCACTGACAGAGAATATGAACCTCGCACTCGGCTATGGCGAGTACGAAGGGATTCCACTAGAATAAAAGGTTCAGCCACTATGGATGATGTCCCAAGACAGATCTGTTTCCCAAAAAGCACTATGACGGGCATTTTCAACACCCGGGTTCTCGTTTTCTCTTCACACTAATTGCCGCTGTATAGCAACTCCCAAAGGTAGACTTGGGTCATAGACACGTCTTGATTTCAAGGGTTGCGATCCGCATACAGTGCGTAGATGTATAGGCTTGTTTCGACCCGCTCGTGGGAGCAGGAAAGAGTCGGAGGTGCAATGCTGCTGTTGTGATTTGTTGTTTTGGCCTCTTGTGATTCAGCTTCGGCAATTTCGACTGGACAAGGTGACATGGGGTTTCGGAGGAAGGAGGCTGGGGTGCTTGAAGATTCGAAAGAGAATCACGGGCTCTAGAAAAACAAGGAAAAGAAAGCGCAGCGCAGGTAACGAGAGAGAAAGGATAGATGTGATTGACCATTTTGATCAGACGCCGCTGCTTATGGATTCTGCTTTGGGATTCTGCTTTGCATCTGATTTTATGCTTCACCTTCAAGATCGTCATGAGAACACGAGCAACTCAGTCGCTGATCCTGCGAGCACCTGACGCACGCTCTTCTGCTTCCTGTCTCCCGCCCTCCACATCGAGATCATTCTATTTTCCTCTTCCTCTTCCTCTTCCTCTTCCTTCTCGACGACAGTCAAGTTTGGCGTGTCTGGACAAGTTGTCTAGTTTCCTTTCGCAGTTCACTTATCGCACACCATCTGGTATCCGTTCCACCTTCCTGGCTGGATGGACAACAGGCTGCAACAATGTTCTACAGTCACGAAGGTGAGCCATGTGTTCTTGTGAATAACGACCCGCGACCGCACCAAACATACTGCTCTTCCAAGTCATTTATCGTGGACGTGCTGAAGCTAAACCATTCTCTTCCTGCAGTTCTTACCAACCGGCAATATGGAGTTGCCACAATCTGGTACATACCTTGTCTGTTTGGCCCGTTGAATCAAGGGCTTCAAGCTAACCCACCGTACCTACTGTTCCAGGCTCGTTGCAACTCTCGGGAGTAAGTCCGCCTTGAAAAAGATCACACGTCGTGCGATTCTGGACGTGAACCTACCCAAGGCATGCCAAACCATCACAGAACCCGAGGCGCCACTCGCACTGCGGTTGCAAGGAAGTTTACTGTCAGTTTCTTTGAATGCATCCTCTTTTGTTCTTTCTTCTGGCAACTCAATCTGACCCTGCTTGCGTCTTCAGGTATGGAGTATCACGCGTCTACTCTCAACAATGCGGCTACGTTTTGTCCGATGCCACCAATCTCAGAGATAAGATGCGCGGTACCGAAGTGGTCCTCAGGCAGATGAACTTAGACCCAGAAGTCGGCAATACCAGGTCAGTGCGATGAAAAGAGCCTCGCATCAGGTTCCATGGTGCAATGTAGGCGATTGCGACCTGACATTTACTCCACAGGCCCGAGCAGCTCAACATTGCAGAAGACCCTATCTTCATGCCAGATCTTGATATGGACTTCGACCTCACAGCCTTCGGCTTCTCCTCCGACGAATCAAACATGAGAAGTTTCCTGTCTCCAAAAAGTGCTGCGACAAGTCTGTTAAGCCTGGATCCTGAGCAAGAGGAAGACCTTGATCTTTCAATCCCATCATTCGGTACTGTTGGAGGCTTTGAGATGTTCCCCGGGCCAGGGACAAGTTCTGTTGCAGGACCTGTTACCGGAAGAGAACACGTGCCCTCCATATTTAACGATGAGCTAAACCTGGTCAACGACCTCATCTTCGACGTTGACGACAACGGCATCCTCCGCCCCGTTGATGATCCTGGGCATCAAATACCATGCCAAGGAATATCAGGAGCGGGAGGTCAGGATCTTGTTTCAGTCGGTTTCGATGAGATGCTTGCATCTGAGCATGTCGAATCTAGGGAGAGAGACATTCAGCAAATCACTCTGATTGATGATGACGGCCCCACCTTGGACGATGACGAGCCTCTCCTGCCAGCTGTTGCCAGGTCATCGTTGAATGAAGAGAAAACCATTGAAACAGGACACGCGAAACACCCAACCTCATCCGTTCTACCCATTGACGAGCATCCAGTAACAGCCGAAGCGCCACAGCAGCGCGCAAGATGCGTCAAGTCATTACGCCCCGACCGATATACAGAGTTAAGCAACAAGGTGTTGCACGCATGGAATGAAAACTACGCGGTCAACATGCAGGCTGCTCGGCGTGTCAAGCAACAAAAGCTCTCGCACAGCGAGGCAAGGAAATATGCGGCACTCTGGAGCGTTGGCCAGGGTTTGGGAAGGGTTGCATTTGCCTTTGGGAATGACAGCGAGCCCCATCCTCTTGCGGTCTTCAGTGGGCAGTCCCTGTGGGCGATGCTTCAAGATCATGGATCAACAAATGGCACGAAAAGATCACGGAGTCAATCTGAAAGGGGCGAGAACTCTGGCGAAGACAACAGGAGAGTCAAAGCCAGACTCTCGCCGCACGAAGATATTGCTCGCGGGCCGGAAGATGGGAACACAATGGTTGCTGATGGTGACGACGGTGTCGTCTTTCAGGGAGATGATTTGAACATTGAGAGTCAGGTCGGACGGCATGCACCTCCATCGTTGCAAGACCACTCATCTGGCATGCCGTGGAACATCTCCGCATCTCGTCAAAGCTCAGTCCAACCTCTCGGAAGCGGATTGATGGCGAGATTGAGCTCCAGCGTTGGTGGGATGCTAGGAGGCATGGAGTTGGGCCCGCCTTCCGTTCTCGGAAGACGAGGATCACGTCTGACATCCGCAAGCCCTCTGCTTGGGCGGGGACTTTCCAGATTGGGGAGTCAGGACTTCGTTGATCCATCACGGCTCACGCTCGACAACGACGAGTTTGCCAATTTGGACGAACGACTCGGTGCCGGTCTTGATGTGGACTTCGAACTATACGGGCCGTCTGCAGCTGTGACCACACAAATTGCACAGCAGAGTCAATGGGTCACGGCGACGTTGGAGAATGAAGCGCGTAACTTCCTGGGGTTCTTGCAGGAGAAGATACAAGAAAGGGCAGGAAGGGATGAGCAAGTCAGCGAGGAACTCGAAGAAACGGAGCAGAGGAGAGGGAACGATAGTGTCACTTTCTCTGAGCTTCTTCCGCCGAAGCGGAACTCGCATGCTGTTGCTGCTCAAGGGCTCTTTCACGTGCTCGCTCTAGCGACAAAGGGGATCCTTGAACTATACCAGCAAGTGGCATTCGGGGAAATTGAGATAGCGATCGCAGGGTTTCAGGAAGTCAAGAGTAGCTGCTGGCCTGGAGCAGAAATGGAGATGACCCACCGGGTTGGCAGCATGTCCGAGTACGGAAGGGACTAGATCCGAATTGAGAAGTTAGCGGTACGAGTATGATTGTCAGTGGTGATAGAGACGATGTACGGAGTATGCAGCTCCGAGTAGCTTCTGTACACTCCGTACAGTGTCCTCCATAGAGGGCATGTAGGGGCTGAGGGGTTGTACGCCGGGTTGTTAACACAAGCGCGCGTGTGGGAAATATAAGGGGCTTGTGCGACTTCGGGTATCTACAAGCCGATAAATTCAAGGTGACAACAAATGGAAAATGATATCACAATTTGAGGGATCAACCTGGGCGATTCCTGGACCAGCAATTCGTGTTCTTAGACAGGAGCATTGAGAGGGTGGAGGGGCATGTTTCGGAAGCCACACTGTTTTGTTTGATCAACGGCCAACGGCAAGGGCGATGGGTGATAACTTATAACTGCTGGGCAAGGGGCCCCCACCCTAGGCAATGAACGATAGGCAGGTGGGGAAGGCAGTTGTGGCAGTTGTGGCGCAGGATGAAGGTCAAGCCACACTGCAAAATGCAACATTCAGTCTTGTGACGCCCTCGGTTTCAGACATGGCCCTTCTCCCACCACTAGAAAGGCTGTTTGAAGAGTGTCAGAGGATGCGGAACACACGTCAAGACTCAGAACACGGGCTGGACGGTCACATTCTGAACTTTGGCCTTCTGAAGAGGATACGAATACTTGATTGAACTATCCCAAGTGTTGGCTACACAGCCTGTTGACATTCGTCTGGTCCGGCCTGGGCCAATGCTTGCGCGTTGCGAGGGATCTGGTGGCCAATGCAGGCGTCATTTAGCGGGAGATCGTGCTGAAGCCCAGAGGATTGGAGGTTGGTTGCGGCGAATCATGAGTCTGTGCCTGGCTTGAGGCAACGCAAAGGACTCTTTGTTCTCCGCAATGGAACCGCATTGCGAAGCCCTCGTAGTAGTCGTAGTAGTCGTACTCCGAGCTCCGTAGTGACCAGAGAATATCCCTACTCCGAAGCATTGAACACATATGTACGGAGTATACGAGGTCGTGATTCTGAGATTACGTTAGATTGGCCTCTGCTGATGCCCTTCAGTAGTGATTGATTTCTTTGGCGAGCGGGCAGCTTCCCGTCTCACCCTTGTCCCTCGTCCGGTCCTGCTGGTGCGGGTGGCTCCTTCCTTGGTCCCTAAGCCCTGGCTCCTGCCCGTCCGGCCCAGTCCAACGTGGCCCCAAAACGGCCCTTGCGCCGAAGGCAAAAGCTCACTCACCTTCGACAATTTAACACAGTCAGTCTTTGCTCATCCACCAGTGACCACAATACAAGATACAAGTGGTACCGCTCAACGACTGTTATGGGCACATCGCCAAAAGTCCAAACATCAGTACTATCGCTTCTTTCCTACCGCCAGCTTTTCCCTGGTCCCCTTGACGCCTTTCCTTCCCCCTTCACTGCCTTTTCCGTTCGCTCCAGATGACAATGGCCTGTGATTCTGGGTGGCCTTGAATCTCATTTTAGTACTGCTGTAACGGCGTAGAGCTGTTGGTCGCTGAAGACATAATTCACTTAGAGACTTGAATCATTCATCTACTCAAACGACCTTGCGCAACCTCTCCCTTTTTCCAAGCTACCGATCAATCGAACTCCGCCGCTGATTGCTCCTTCAACAACCATGGCTGGTAGTTATCACCGTCAGCAATGGCAGCAAGGCCCGACGGCTGCTCAAACACCATATAAGCCTGACCGCCGAAACGAACAATGGCAATCGCAAGAGCAAGGGCAAGCTCAAGTTGGGTATAACCACGAGTACCAACGTTTCAACGAGTACCCAAAGAGCCAGAATGGTTACAACGCAGGGCATCAACCGGCTCAGTACCAACCGCAAGACCAATGGGAGGGTCAGAGCCACAATCAGTACTCGCAGGCTGCACCTCAACAGAACTACTCAAGCTCTAGGGACGTCCATGCGAGTGAGTTCAGTCATGGGCAGTATGAGCAAGGCCCACCTGCCAGTCGCAACTATCAATATGATGAGCGCTATCGAAGCAACAACGGGCCGGGAAGGCCTCCACTGCAGCAGAATGGATCATCTCACTCCAACGGCAATGGACATGCGCCTCGAGACCAGAGATCTGAAAGGTCCACGCCTAAGCATCGACCCAAGCGTAAGTGTACTTCCCAATAGTCAACCATTGACGGAAAACTAACAGTTCGAAGCACGTGAAAGAATTCTGCCTCAGCCGACCTCTCCCAAAATGCTAGCATGGGATAACCCCTTTGGTGCATTCCCTCCGAAACAGAAGCCAAGCGACAAAGACAGGCACGCAAGTCTGGACAATGCAATGGAAGATCTAAACATTGGTGATCGTCGATATAGTGGTGGACTTGAGAGACCATCGACCTCTCATGACCAAAGGGGACCGGCTTCTAGAAAAGATCCACCAAGGCCCAGTACTTCGCACGACCGTCGACCTAACATATCTACTCCTCCATATCAATCTCAGGTCCCTCTGCCCGGCCGCCAATCTCCTGAGGCGAGTCGCCAGTACCAAGAGGTTCGACTACAGGGAGTTAGGGCAAGCCCACCCAAGCAACCCATGCAACAGCAACTCCCACCTGCACCTGCACCACAGAGTCGAGGGCCTCCTCCACAAAATCGAGGCCCCCCTCCCCAAAGCCATCCCCAGTCTGGTCAATACAACGAGATGGACTCATATGGGTCTCAAAACGGGTTCGATTCCAAAGTTGATGGGTATGGCCCATCTAGAGGTTATCGAGATGACTATGGTCTTGACGAAGGCTACCATCGAGATCACATTCCACAGAGCATGGCTCATCAATCTCCAATTGACCCTCGTGGCCGAAACAATCTCCAACAGGCAGCTACCTTTGAAGAGCTTAAACCTCCTCCCCGCGCGATGACTACAGGCCATGTAGAACAGGTAGGCTATCGAGGAGCACCTCCAGCCGGTCTCAGCCAAACAAGGAGTAATGAAATGCCCGACTTTGATGCCATTCCAGCGCTCCCAAATGAGCAAGTGGACGAGTTGTTTGGTTCGAGTCCACGAGCGCACGAGCAGCGGGCATATCAAAAACCCGTCTACCAGATTCCGGGGTCATATCCCGACCAAGGAAACGGGAGAATCGATCAGTCTGATCCCCAGGAGTTGGTGTCTCCCTTGGCCGAATTTTCCTTCGATCTACCGCCTAGCATAAACCAGCGCCCGATGACACCAAGCCGAAATGAAACAACCATGCAAGACGGATATCGGTCTTACCAGCAAGGCTACCAGGGAGCCTATGATCAGCGGCCGGGGAGAAATAATGGGTTTGACGAGTTTCAACATCAGCATCCACATTCCCAGTACCCTCCTCGAGCTGCCAGCCGTAATGGAATGAAACCGCAACTGAACATCATGCCACGCCCACCACCATTGCCTGTCACAGTGCCGGGATATCGTTCCTTCAGCGAGGGCCAGAACCCCCGAGGGCAGGTGAACCATGTATCACCACCTGATGCAAGAAGTTTTGACATGGGCAATCCATACGACCAGGAGCCCCAACAGAATGGGAGAGGTCCACCGGAAGCAGCTGTCCACGCACCATATAATCAGAATTGGAACCAGTCAGCTCCAAGCCAGCCGTTCCAGCAACAACAGAAGCAACAGTATGCAGAGGGCACACCTGCAAGGACCACATCTCAAGATAACTATACACCTGGGCCGCCTCAGCCTGGCTACTCGAAAAACGCCCATCCGGTGCCTGTACGTCATTATGGTACGCCCGCTCCAATTAGCAATAATCCAGATGCGTTGCCAGCTCATCCGGAGCCAGTGAGGCAGGGAACAGGCAGTTTCAATAACAGCTACGCACTTCCAGGCGGGCCAAGCGGACCACAACCAGGGCCACCTCCACCAGCCCCAGCAAATCGGCAAGGGTCTGCACCGGTGTCGAATGGTAGAGCTTCGCCCAGCACGATTACACTGCAAGAAATTACCAGCTTGCGTGAGGCTTATAGTCGAATCCCTAATGATTATGCGCAGGGGTTGAAGCTCGCGAAGAAATTGGTAGAGGCGGCGCGTGTACTTTCGGATGAGGGAGGAGCGGCGGATGCCAAACAAACGCAGAAGAACCGGGAAAGGTACATTTTCGATGCACATAAATTGGTGAAGAAACTGGTTGCAGCGAACTATACAGAAGCTATGTTCTACTTGGCCGACTGTCATGGACAAGGACTTTTGGGATTGGCCGTGGATCCTCGCGAGGCGTTCAATTTGTACCAATCAGCAGCGAAATTAAACCATGCTCAGAGTGCATACCGAGTGGCGGTGTGCTGCGAATTGGGACAAGAAGATGGAGGAGGGACACGAAGAGATCCCATGAAAGCAGTGCAATGGTACAAACGAGCCGCGACGCTAGGAGATCCACCGGCGATGTATAAGATGGGTATGATTTTGCTCAAAGGACACCTGAACCAGCAGAAGAGCCCTCGAGAGGCGGTTTCATGGCTCAAGCGAGCAGCTGAGCGGGCGGACAAAGACAACCCGCATGCCCTGCATGAGCTGGGCCTGCTGTACGAGTCCGCGACGCCGACTGATCATATTGTCAAGGACGAAAGGTACTCTGTTCAATTGTTTCAACAAGCGGCAGAACTAGGGTACAAGTATTCGCAATTCCGGCTAGGATCAGCATATGAATATGGGTTACTTGGATGCCCGATCGATGCTCGGCAAAGTATTGCTTGGTATACGAGGGCAGCGGCCCAAGGAGAACACCAGTCGGAGTTGGCGCTTAGTGGTTGGTATTTGACCGGGTCAGAGCCACTTCTTACTCAGAGTGACACGGAGGCGTTCCTCTGGGCCAGGAAAGCGGCAAGTTCTGGGCTTGCAAAAGCTGAATATGCAATGGGCTACTTCTTCGAGGTTGGAATTGGGACTGGAGTTGATGTGGAGGAGGCGAAGCGATGGTACTATAGGGCTGCTGGTAAGTTCTTCCTTGACTGTTTGTTTCCATGCAACGTTGCCGTCACTAACATCTGAAAAACAGCGCAGAGTTTTCCAAAGGCTAGGGAACGGTTGGAAGAATTAAAAAGGGGAGGCCAAAGGCAACAGAAGACCAGGGTTTCGAGAACTAACGTCAAGAATGACGGTGAGTGCACGGTGATGTGATCTGGCGATATGCGGGATATGATTGATGACGGCGATGACGGCGATGAATTCGATGAGTTCGATGAGTTCGATTCGATTCGGTTGTGCGTGATATTATCATCTTCCCGAACTACACATTGTAAGGTTGACCACAGATGGGCAAGGACCGCCATGGGTTGACTATGCTGAGCGATCTTGTGATATAGGCGGCCATAGCACGAGGGACTCTTACAGGACTACTAGTAATGAACAGTGATTGTTGTTGGTCGCAATGGAACACGAAACTCCAAGCAAACAGACTGCCTAAGAACGATGGTGATATCTTTGCCCCCGTATTATCCGCTTCTTCATCAATGACAGTATCGTACACAACGATGAATGTAGGGATGCTACGAAGATGGATCTTGAACGGTCTGTTGGTGCATACTATGGAGAAATAAGGGTGCTCTGTCCCAACTTCCCAAGTGCTTCGAGAAGGATTGTGGGTCACGCAAGACATGACGTTGGGATAGTGAAACCAGACTGGCACTATTTGAATGGTTCGGAAGCCGCAACCTTGTTACGGTTTTGTGGGTGCGTCGTACGGATACTGTACTGTGCTGTACAGAGTTACAGAGTACGACCAACCTCGGAAGTCACGAGCGGGTCCATTTGTTGGAAAATGTGAGATAGGTGGGCAAGGGGTCACACTGCTCGCCCCAGTCACAATACGGCAACACCTCGAACGGAGTACTCCGCACGTGGTATTGAGGTGGTATTTCTTGCTACACCTCAGGCGAGACTTCCAATGGACTTCCAAGAGGCGGGATGCTGCTGCTTGAAGTCCTCGCCTAAGTGGCTCGGCAGTGCAGGGAGATCTCATAATTACCTAACCTGGTGAAGTTCATCAGATGCGTCGCCACCCACCCGTCCACTCGAGCACCGAAGAAACCATAGAACAACCTCTTCCGTGCGTGTCTTGGTATTTTTGCGAATGACTTTACCTTTCTTTCTTTCTCTTTGGACGGATCTGACTTCCACTGCCGACTACCGATGTCAAAGTTCCTCCCCTCGTCCATCCCATAGTAATCATCGATTTCTTCTGATTTCTTCTCGGCTGACGGGCTTCGTGTGGCTTGCTCTTCAATCTAACTCGAACCGTCGAGGAATCCCCCCCATCCCCATCCCCGGCCACGTCTCCTGTCCTGAGTGCTGACCCGTCAGCCGCATCTGGATTCTTTCCTGTATCGTTGTTTGTACCTGGTGACCTCGATAGACTTCTGTGCGTCATTTCCCGCGTGCGTTCCAAACTTTCGCCTCGCAGTCGAATCGCCATTATGTGGGGTTTCTCAGAGCTTTCGTCTGGTCGTGTCTGACATCTCCATTGTCGCACCTACTACTCGCAACCATGATCTGAAACCTCACCTGCACCTACGAGTAAGGTACTGAGGTAAGGTATGTGTCGAACATGGAAAGATCCCCGGTGAATGATAAATGGATAAGGTATTCATTCATTCATGCCTGCTCTCCTCATGTCCCTTCAGACTAGGCTCTGTCCCCGGCTATAACCAATGAATTCCCACTTTCTTTGTCGAGCCTTGTCCTCCCACTTCCGCCCCTATCATCACCACCACCATCACACCGACACAACCCACTCGATCGACATTTCTTTCCCGATCCGTCCAACACCACCAATCAACGCTTCGAGTGGTACATGCTTTGTGTGACGTCTACATTTCTCCATCCAAGATTGACTCCCTTATCTCTTTCACCATTCCCTGGGGAGCCCTCAGCAATCAGCCATATCAGCCACATATCATCATTATTCAACCCGCTTGCAATATACCCTTTATCCTTCGACCTGCCACATATTGACCCATGTAATCCACGAAGTACCCAGGTACCATTTGGATACCCAGATATCCCTCGAACAAAAACGGAAATCGAAGACGACACCATATCCATCTGCACTTCCATATCCACTTGATAGACTCCATATCCTCCAACTCCATCATATAAAACCTAAGCCCCAATCATGCCAGATTCCCCCGCCAAAATGTTCCGCTTTCCCACGTTCCGCGATACACTTACTTGTCAGAACTGCTCCACTGCTCAAGCTTCCTTACAGGAGATCCTGAGGCGAGACTCCCAATCGTCTTCCACACGGCCCTGTATTTCGTCCTCATCGTCGGATAAGAAATCGCGGACGAGTTCGACTTCCACCTCATCGACGACTTCTTCTTTTAACACCACTTCGAGAACCCCGAGTCCGAAAAGTGCTATTCCGGCAACGCCAGGCTCAAAAGACTCGCGGCAGAAGCAAAATACGCAGGCTGGAGCCCTGAATTCCTCCAACATCCCGTGATTGAAGCCGGGGAATACATATCCTTTAATTACCGGCCAGCATTCGGGACGGCTCTGCGAGCATATCAAACCCGTGTTGGATCCGTCGCCGACACCCACCGCCAGTTACTTTGTCGAGGCCGGAGGCACTGCTATCCACCCCGTTCTGCGCTGCTTTCTTTTCGAGGTAAGCCATCGCAAAATGCCCAGCTCCAAAGGCGAGCCCACCAACCCAGAACTCCGCGAGAAGATCAAGGAGGTGGTCAAGAACGAGGAAAAAGGCAAGCCCCCCCTCCCCCCTCCCCTCTTGAAACACGGAGCATGACCTTTGGCCCCCGTCTTCCGAGTCAAACTACTAACAGACTCTCTACAGGAGGCGGCAAAGGTTCATGGTCCGCCTGGAAAGCGGGCGAGTTGGCTCGCCGCTATGAAGCCCAGGGCGGTGATTACAAGGACACTGGAGATAATAAGAACAAGGCACAGAAGGGGGCGCCTGAGAAGAAGGAGAAGAAGTGACAAGAGGTAGAAATAGACGTAGAAGAATGTGAGGATGCTAGCGTTGATAATGCCATGGATTCTTAGAGGGGATGTTCTACTCGAAGCCTGAATGGAAAGGAATCTTCCTTGTCGCGGCACAGAATACTTGTCGGAGCGCCGTACCTTGCCAGCTGCCTGGTTGGGGCGTCATGAATGACTATCTCACAATTCACGGCTGTGCTCGATGTCCATCCCATTGCCTTTGCCTCTACTTCCACCAAACACTTGCGACGAGCAGGGCTTCGCTGTATCTAATAGTAGTTGATGATATGTTGTACAGCAGACCCGCTTTCCTACTCATGATCATGGTAATAGACATGGCTCGTCTGTTTTGGGTGGCAGATTTCCTTGGCAACTTCGCTCCTGCATTCTTGATTCGTAGACTAGTATCTTATTTCCTCTTCATCCAGTGACAAGCCCTCGGCAGCAACAGCAACATCAACATCGTACGAGTAAGTCACTGGTGACAGGCCCGAATCAAGACGGAAGCGCTCCAGCCAGGGGTCGCTAGCGAATATAAGCATGACCGGCTCACTGGAACGACTTGATTTCACGCAGCCATTGTAATAGTACTAGTGGAGGAAACAAGGCAAAACATTATTTACATTTGTCTTTTTGTTAGAATTCCGTATGGTTCTGACTTTTAAGAATCAATGATGATAACTTAATGTGAGATCTAGGGACGAAAGACGGACCTAAATACGCCTCCATCGCCATGATCTTGTAGAGTTGTCGGTCGCCCTTCTGGGAAGAATTGGACGAGTGCCCAGTCTGCAGGTCTCCTCAAGTCTTCGTCCCTCGTCGACTGTGCTCGGATCCATGTACAAACCAGAAGGAGTTCCCTCGCGGGCGGTTCATGCCCGGTCAATCTTTATCTCCAAGAAATTCTCTCCACACAGGTCTACCGCCCTCAACCTCCGAGCACAACATTACACCTTTAGCTTCTGCTCGACCTTTTTCTCAACGTCCTTGGCAGCACCCACAACCTCTTGCTCGAGGCTCTTGATCGCACCCTCGGTACCCTTGATCGATTGTTGATAGAGCAAAATGCGGGAAACCTGGGTGGTCCCAACGAGGAACAGACAGAAGTTCACGGCTGCAAGACTGTAATCCCAACCAAGGCAAGTCGATTTGATTAGTCTCAAGTCACACACAGATACATTGGAGGGGGGTATGGGTTGATACATACAGCATATTCTGGGGCTTGATGATGAAGCACCATCGTGTCCAGATGGAACCGGTGGCCATGAGGGCAAGGTTCTGAGTCAAGGACAGCTTCTCAGCCGGGCGAAGGAAGTCGGAGGCACCGGCGAGGACCACGCCCCATTTCATCACTGGCGCCCTGATTCAAGCAAACAGCAAATGTTAGCGACCACCTCTCTAAATGCTCTTATCCATCGCCCCGGCTAGGCCATCATCTGTCAGGCTGCTACTAGAGATGAAGAGGAATTCGGCGGAATATGTATATATATCGATGAAGGAGCCTACCAGAAATGTACCGTCTTTACGCCGACTTCACTGGTCCATAGTCTCTGGAAAATACTTTGTGGTTGCGCAGCCTCAGCGGCCGGGTTCGACGCGGTGCCTTGGAACCTTCTGAAGAGCGGGTTTCGGATGTGAGCGGTGAAGCCAGTGTATGGTCGTGAGGTTTGTTGCGCAAAGCGCATGCCAAAGCGGGAGGACATTTTTGTATAGCGAGCGAGCAAGATTGTTGGGAGCGTGAGGATCTTAGGTCGGCGAGAAAGAAGAAGGAAGAGAGTGGAGTGGAGAGGAGAGTATCGCCTTCGTGACTGGGTGCAATGAGGCCGGTAAGAGAGACTGCTATGAAGGGAGTGAATGCCGTTTCACGATCGGAGTGTGACTCGTGCAGTGACCTGTGAGTAATGGTGGATGGGATGGGGTTGAGGAGCTGCTTCAGAGGTCCCACGGCTAAATGTTTCCTTCTTGCTCCTAATCTCCGTCCGAGTCATAGCGGACTCCTTTGGGATGCTCTCTCCTGCTGCTTTATTATTGAGCATCGAGCGAACTTCAAAGCGGCAAGCGTTGCAAGCTCGATTCAACGTCCAAGGTTCCTGTAACCTTCGTGCCATCGAGAACGTCCTTTCACCAAACTGCTTTGATCGAAGACTGGGCAATCTCTCAGCCAATATGGCAACCAAGTACGCCTTCACACAAGGCCTCCGAGAGGTGCGCTTCCATCTCTGCAGCTCTAGTCAGGCAAGTGAAGCAGCAAGGTATGTCGTAACGGTCCTTCTCCTGGCGTACTTCTCTGTTCAAGCTCTGCGCAAATGGGACCTAACCGGAACCACACAGGACTTTCCTGAAGCGAGCGTACCCTACGATGAAGCACCACAACCCAAATACTCCTATATTAATACGCGAAGCCACCGGTGTAGACCCTAAGATCTGGGCAAGATATGGTACGTCCGGGACAAATCACGGCGGACGAATACCCACAGTACTGATTTGATTGATCTACAGGATTGGGAAAGGAGAAGTCGCAGTCATTAGCAGGTGAGAATCGAACACACTGGACTTAGGAGCTGGGTAGGGAATGCTGACAGATCCAACGCAGGACTTTCGGACAAGGAAATTGAGGATACAGTGACCACCCTCGTCAAAAGCGAATAGACACAAACAATTTCCGCATTGGAGATTGGAGCCGAAAGGACTGTACAATATATACAGGGAAATTTGTGTCCGCATTGCTACAAACAAGTGATGACAATTGTACATATGGTACCGCCCCAATACTATGAAAAAGGAAGAATTTTGAAAAATGGCCCACCATCTACCCTGCACCGAGACACTTCTCAACTCGCGGCGGCGACCTCACCAAACCGATACTGTGCCCATGCAAGGGGTCCTTCTACCAGTGTGAACAACTGCTTACCCTTGTCCTCGCCCGCAGCACCCACGGCGATGTGAGCCGGCAGCAAATGTTCGAAGGTAGGATGTGCAAGTCTGGCATCTGACCGCTGCAGCAGCTTTACCATCAATTCATCCCTATGTGAGCCAGGCTTTGTCTCGGCCGCATCCTTGAGCGCCTGGTCGAAATTCGCAAAGCCGGGCAGATTTCCACTCCTGCCTCCTCCCATCATGAAATGCCGTAGATTGTGGATGGACATGCCCGAGCAGATGATCACGATGTTCTCTTCACGGAGGTTCTGCACCGCCCGGCCCAACTTGATATGCGCCTCGGCATCCGTGTCGTCATCGAACAGACTGACCTGCACGATCGGCACATTGACCGGGTTCTCCTTGAGGTCGAACATGACCTTGAACGGGACGAACGCGCCGTGGTCCAGCCCTCGTTCCTCCTCCTGCGTGCGAACCCCATTGTCGTTCAACAGCCCCATGATTTTCCGCGCGAGTTCCGGCGACCCCTTGTTGGGGAACTTCTCGGCATAGTAGTGTCTGGGGAAGCCGTAGAAGTCATACAGCAAGGGCTCCTGCTCCGAGATGTTGACTTCAATCGTGTTGGGTCGCTGGGCCTGCCAGTGCGCGCTGAAGACAACGATGGCCGATGGCTTCACTTTTTGCGTGATTTCACGGCCTATCGCTTGCAGTTCAGCCCATACCGGGTGTTTGTTGTCGTACATTGTGTTTGGACCCTGAAAATGGGGAGGAGATGGTTAGTCGTTGGTTCAGCAGCTGATTACAAGCAAGCAAAATGCGATGGAGAGATAACTCACGCCATGAGAAACGAAATAGACGGGTGCTTTGCTCGCCATGCCTGGGGATGTTCGGTCGCTCACATGTGCTGTTTGAAACGTGCTTGATGCTGTACTCGCTGTGGTGACTGGTCTACCCCAGTAACTCGCAAATAGCGACTTGATAGGCTTGAGCATGCGAGGGACGGAATCTTCTGCCACGGCGGCTCCTGTCTCTTCACGTTCGGGAGACGATGTGCAGAGCGGTGTTAAATCCTGCAGGCCTGCCGCAAAGAGGACGCTGAGCAGAAGGACTCCGACAGTTATTACGATGGCCGCTGTCCGTAGTCTCGTGCTGGGGTTCCCGTGTTGTCCTTGTCCTTGGACCATGCCACCTCGCGCTGCGAGTTATATTGCAAATTGCCAAGGATGCTCAACGTTATGCGACCGTGAATTGAATTGTCTAATTACAAGCTTCTTTGGTTGTCTTTAATGGGATGCTCGGATCTGACCCCTTCACTTGACCTGATTTCCAACACCCGGCCGATAGATTACACAAGGCAGGGGACAAGTCCCGAAATCTAATGCAAGAATCTCCTACACTCAATGATACAACAAGCATCTCATTGGCTCTCATGTGGCGTGCTCCAGGGCCCTCGCTGCGATGGTTTAAGGTTTAGGTAAGCCGAAGTTTGAATGCGGAATTTCTGCCGCGACTTGGTAGCACTCACCATTCGGCCTTGCCCTTTTGCCATAATTATCTCTAGACTACTGGCACCAGTTAAGCTGGGTCGGTAAAATTCTAGACATGCGGCTCTTTATGGTAGGCTTGGCAGAGATGGCTTATGATTGGTACTTGAGCCGATGTTGTAATTCGAATTTTCGCTTGTTATTTTTTTAAACCATCGAGATATACACCCGGTTCTTTATATCTGAATGTCTGAGCACCACCATGATATCGCTGGCGCCGGCATGTACAATTTGCTCATCCCCATGTGGGCCCATACACATCGCAAAACTAGGTAGAAGCAATTACCATTCCATCTTCTCCTTGGCGTATAGATCGAGGTAGCTGTCAACATCCATGGAATCAAGCTTAGAAGCATCAGTGCCGAGAGCCAGGAGCTGCTGGATCTTGGCATCATCAAAGTGGTGGCCCAAATGTCTCTTGTACTTGGCCAGAATTTCTGGCTTAGCCTCATCTCGTCGCAGTCTATGGCCAAGGGGTGCCTCGACAACGACTTCATCAAGAACGGTGCCGTCCTTCAAGGTAACAGTCAATGCATTAGAGATGGTTCTTAGAGCTGGATCATGATAGTCCTTGGTAAATTGAGGATCCTCCACACATTTGATGGTCTTGCGCAGGCTCTCGACTAGGGGCGAAGAAGCTGCTTCACTACTATCAAGGTAGTCGGTAGCTTCCAGGCGGTTGAATGCTAACATGGTTGCAACCATATACTGAACGCAGTGATCACGGTCGGCAAAGTTATCCATAGGCTTAAATTGCTTGTCGATAATTCGGATGCAGGCCTCGTGGGTGCGGTTAGTAACCTCCTTAATATCCGCAGCAGACTTGCCCATATCAGCAAGGATCTTGTAAATCTTCTGAGCGGCCTCAACGGCGGTTTGAGAGTGGAACTCGGCAGGGTAGGAAACCTTAAACAGGACATTCTCCATGACGTAGCTTCCATAAGGACGCTGGAATTCAAATTTCTTGCCCTTGAAGAGTACATCATAGAAACCCCAAACGGGGGCAGAGAGAACCGTTGGGACACCGGATTGACCCTGTTGAACCTTGAAGGCTAGGTTCACAGCTCTTTGGCATGCATCACCAGCGGCCCAGGACTTTCGGGACATAGTGTTGGGGCTATGTCGGTAGGTACGTAAGCTTTGGCCATCGACGAAAGCTTGAGACACGGCAGCTTTTGTTTGTTCCTCAGTGAGACCTAGCATTTTGCTGACGACTGCGGCGGAAGCGACCTTGACCAAAAGAACGTGGTCCAAACCGACTCTGTTGAAGGAGTTCTCGAGAGCCAAACAGCCTTGAATTTCATGTGCCTTGATTGTTGCCTCGAGAACGTCTCTGATGGTGGGGATTTTCCCTCCAGCAACATTTCCTCCAGCCTTGTTTGTTCGTGCAATCCAGTCTGCTACGCCGAGAATAGCACCCAGGTTATCAGAGGGATGACCCCACTCAGCAGCCAACCAACAATCATTATAGTCGAGCCATCGAATCATAGCACCAATGTTGAAAGCGCCGTTTACAGGGTCAAGCTGGAATGGAGTTCCAGGAACTCGTGTACCATTGGGAACGGTGGTACCGGGGACCAAGGGACCGAGGAGAGCACTGCATTGAGGGAATCGCAGGGCTTCGAGCCCACAGCCAATCGTGTCGAGCAGGATGTAGCGCGAGGTGTCCAAGGCGAGTTCGGAGTCGATCTTGAAGTTGTGAACGTAGCTGGCAATATCAGAGACCTCGGGGTCATACTCGACAGCTGCAGTGGCGGATGGAGCACCAGACTTCACGGAAGTGGTGGTGGAGAAGGGAGCAGACATGGCGGATGCGAATCTCGGGAATCTGGAGGATTGCAAAGGGACGACAGAGGAAGGACGGAGGATTGCTTGGGCGGGAGCTCGTACAGCTACGGCACCAGCAGCCAATCTTCGCAAGGGGAGACGTTTGATGGTGGAATTTGCGAGCATGATTTGGGAGAATTGGTCAAGTGGAAGTGGGACAAGACGGAGAGCGAGAAGCAACAACGAAGTCTGTCACACTACAAATGCAGATGCCACGGCACGGGGCTCTGAGTAGAGAGAGTGGAGAGGAAGTGACGAGGCGTGAATAGGGGAGTGAGTAGGTATATTAGAGAGAGAATGGAAAATATTCAAATAAATAAAAGAGGGAAGCTGCAGTTCTCGTTTTTTCCTTGTCCGAGTGTCTTGTTGACTACGACCAGCTGCTCCTTCCCAATGGTCCACTGCCCACCGTGACTGGCCCCCCAGTATCTGTTTCACGGTGCCTGCTACAAAGTACTCTCCTACTACTGACTACCGACTACGCTTCACTACTGCCACTGCTACTCACTACGACATACTCCGAGCGCCTAAAAATCTCTTCCTCATCTCTTACTTCTCACGGCTTTTCTACCCGACGCTGAGCGCTCATCCGCTGCGGTCTAACAAACCTCAAACCCCCGTCCTATCCCCTCATCCCTCCAACTTCCATTGCCGATAGAGGCCCGATCGCTGCCTCGGCCTCGGCCGACCAAGGAATCCACCTTTCGCGGCCACACGCTTTTCCCTGGCCTGTCGTCCACGACCCATTCCTTCGTACTCCTCACTGCCGTCTCGCGCCGGTAAGGCCCATCCTGTGCCCCTACTCCTCATCCGGCCTAGCCGCCTGTCTAACTGTTTTCCCGGCTGCGGGTGATTGGTTCCATCCTATTTTTCCCGCCAGTTTTGTCACCCCTAAATTGACCGAGTCCGAACAACTTCTGATCAAGGGCAGTAACAAGGATAGTTATGTCCAAGACACATTCAAAAGTCCGCTATGACCCTGTGATTAATCCTGCTGGCACTGGTGACCAAGATGACGGAGATCTGTCGGACGACGATGTAAAGGACCAACCCGACCAGAGTCATGCCACTCTGTTGGGCCCCTCTGGATCAACCCAGTCTGCCAGATATCCCAAATCACTATATGCTCGCCTTTTCGCCGGCCACAGACTCTCCAGATCATACATTGCCTCCTGTCTCCTTATAGCGGTTGCCTTGGTCTCCGTCATCGGCGGGAGTGGATATTGGGCATGGAAGACCGGCCAAAGTCAAATCAATGGCCAGTCTCCCCCGTGGTATCCAACCCCTCTGGGAGGAACTTTGTCCTCATGGCAAGTGAGCTACAACAAGGCCCAGAAGCTTATTGAACGTATGACCCTTATCGAGAAGGTCAACATTACTACAGGCACTGGATGGGCTCAAGATCTCTGTGTCGGCAACACTGCCCCTGCCACCAATGTTGGCTTTCCTGCGCTTTGTCTTCAGGACGGCCCTCTTGGCATCAGATTCGCTGACCATATCACCTCATTCCCTGCTGGAATCACCGTCGGTGCCACTTGGAATCGTGACTTGATGCGTAGGCGAGGCGCCGCCCATGCTCGTCAGGCGAAGCTCAAAGGTGTGCATGTCCTCCTGGGTCCAGCCATGGGTCCCCTTGGCAGAAACCCTGCTGGTGGAAGAGTATGGGAAGGGTTTGGCAGTGACCCGGTGCTCCAAGGCGTGGCTGCCTACGAGACCATTCAAGGCATTCAATCTCAGGGTATTATCGCTACCGCAAAACATTTAATCGGGAATGAGCAAGAGCATTTCCGGAAATCTTTTGAATGGGGTATCCCAGAGGCTCTCTCTTCCAATATCGATGATCGGACCTTACATGAGCTGTACCTATGGCCATTTGCTGAAAGTGTGAGAGCCGGGGTCGCCAGTGTCATGTGCTCTTACCAGATGGTCAACAATTCTTATGCCTGTGCCAACAGTAAACTCATGAACGGAATCCTCAAGGATGAGCTTGGCTTCCAAGGTTTTGTCCAATCAGATTGGTTGGCTCAACGGAGTGGTGTCGCTTCTGCGCTTGCAGGTTTAGACATGTCTATGCCTGGAGATGGCCTCCATTGGATCGATGGGAAATCTCTTTGGGGTAGTCAACTGACCTTGGCCGTTTTGAATGGCTCCCTTCCCGTATCTCGACTCAATGATATGGCTACCCGTGTTGTTGCTGCGTGGTATCAACTTGGACAAGATTCGTGGGAAGAGCATATTCCAAATTTCTCGTCATGGACAAATGAGGAATATGGTCATTTGCACGAAGGAAGCAGTACCAAGCAAGAAAAAGTCGTTATTAATAAATTTGTTGACACCGAAGACGACGAAAGCCGAGCAATCGCACGTCAGGTTGCCGCCGAAGGCATCGTCCTGCTGAAAAATGATGATGATATCTTGCCTTTGAGCACATCCCTTGGGCAGCTAGGCTCTCGCAGCCGAAAGCAAGTGGCCATCATTGGTGAAGATGCGGGTCCTGGGAAAGGTCCCAACCACTGTGAAGATAGAGGTTGCAACCAAGGCACTCTTGCTGTGGGTTGGGGATCTGGGGCCACGGAATTCACCTATCTGGTAGATCCTCTGTCGGCTATAAACGCCTCTTTTGACTTGTCTACTGTCGATGTTACAAGCTCCCTCGCCAACAAGTTGTCTAAAACCCTGAAGAAGCAACTTGCGGAACATGATCTTTGCATTGTCTTCGGCAACGCTGATTCCGGCGAAGGCTATCGGTTCTGGGAAACGCAGAGAGCTGATAGAAATGACTTGGAACTTCAAAAACGGGGCTCTTCTCTCATCTCTAGTGTCGCTGAAAGCTGTGGCGGGCCTGTCGTGGTTGTCATTCACTCCGTTGGTCCTATCATCGTCGAACAGTTTGCAGATATACCTGCAGTCAAGGCTATTCTATTCGCCAATCTACCCGGTCAGGAGAGCGGGAATGCTCTGGCCGATGTTATGTTCGGCCGCGTTGATGCGTCAGGAAGACTTCCTTACACCGTTGGAAAGAGTCTCGATGACTATGGCCCAGGAGCTCCAGTACTCTACTATCCGAATGCTTTTATTCCTCAGGTTGATTTCAAGGAAGGAATGTATGTTGATTACCGACATTTTGATCGCGAAGGAATTGAGCCTCGCTATCCCTTCGGCCATGGATTATCGTTTACCACATTCGACATCTCGGACCTATCGATTACTGAGCTGAAACCTAAATCTGCACTCCCGTTACCGCGTCCAAAATCCCATAGCCCGCCGAGCTACAATGAGAGCATTCCTCCGGCAGAAAGTGCATTGCTACCAAGCGGGTTCGAGAAGCTGCGAAAATACATCTATCCATACATCTCCAGCACTAGCGAAGTCAAGGAAGGTTCATACCCTTACCCTGATGGATATGATCTCAACCATGAACCAAGTCCGGCTGGAGGTGCAGAAGGAGGCAACCCATCACTATACGAAGAGCACGTGGCAGTTCAGGTTAGCGTGACTAACAAAGGAAACCGCAAGGGAAAGGAAGTCGTTCAACTCTATGTCACATTACCCGGATCGATAACAGAACCAACGACCGGAGAGATTATTGCTAATCCCGTCAAGTCCTTGCGCAATTTCACGAAGATTGAGCTCAAGCCTGGTGAGAGACAACTCGTCAACCTCACGCTGACTAGGAAGGATTTGAGCTTCTGGTCTGTTGTTCGACAGAATTGGATTATGCCCGAGGGTGAATTTACACTTGCTGTTGGTCGAAGCTCGAGAGAGCTATCCGTACAAGGAATCTACTAAGGAAACCCTGCAATTCCCTTGGATTGGAATTGATTACTTCGAGCAGTCGAATTCATACAATTGCCAATTACAGGTGGCAATAAGCACCGAGGCAGTCATGCTATATGGGGTATGTTAAACGAAAAACAATGATCACGGCTGAATTAAGTGACCACGACCATCCCACCTTCTATCGCTCCATTCATCCATGCCTAAGAATTACTTACTCGACAAAGTCTGGTCATGGCGGGACTCTAAACCTCGGATGACATGGCCTAGGGGCAAAATTCCCAACTTGGACCGAGGAAGGAAAGAGAAGTAGTCAAGTACTTCCCCGCAACCCCACAGTGATGACAAACAAATCCTCCCTCTGTAACTCTTACTCGCTTCGCATGGGACCACCTGCTCTTCGTCGCCATGGCGCGAATTCACAAAGCACCCAACAGATTCATTTGGTCGACTCTCAGCAGGATGCGCATGCCATCACGCACACGGACTTCGGATGGTCGAATTAATAGAACCTATCAGGACTACAGGAACTGGTCCTCAGAGCATTTCAACTTTCGGGCCTGACATAGATAGATTAGGAGAAACCCACTTTTGAGGCGGTCACTGATTCCATCATACTTCTAGTTTTGTCTCACAGCTTTGTTGCCGCATCTCGTGTCACGCACGGTGTTCGTCGTCGTTAATTCTGACGTGAGACGTGAAGATTTCTATTCAAACTCTTCTCACTTGCTTCTCTTCTTATCGCTCCACGCACTTACAACCTCTCCAATTCCACATCGTATTTCCTTCCCATCTAAACAATGGCTCCAGACATCAATGCCATGGCCAACTGGGCTACTGATGGATATGCTAATAACCAGGTTCCACGAAAGGAAGAGTATGAAATTCCAGGTGAGTCCAACGTCTGTCTTTGACTTGCCCACGATCAGTCACCCTGCCATGTTCGACACACTTTCTTCAGCCCTCAGAAACCCAAGGTATCAGGCCTCCAGGCGGATTCGCTCGTTGACATCATGTGAATGATGTGTTTTCCGTTCTTGGCGCTCATCACCGTCACAACAGCTCCAAATCGGCCTTTGTGTCGCATTGTTGCCTGCTTCTATTTCAGATCCGGACACCATGCTTCCATTCCCATTCAGATTATGAAATTTGGCCCTTGCTGACACGAGTGGCCTCGGCCCGAGGGCTGCCACGCAGACATTATCCTACATGGCCCCTTTACGCGCAAGATCCGCGTGCTCTCCATCGGTGCCGGGGTCACGGGGATCATGAACGCATACCACATCCAGAAGCTGTGTGAGAACGTCGAGCACGTTATCTATGAGTCCGTTGCTAAAATTTCCCTTGGGCTCGATTGCTTCTTGGACCCTGATAGCATTTTAGGAAAAACAAAGACATCGGTGGCACTTGGCTAGAAAATCGGTATCCTGGTGAGTTCTTGATTTTTCCATTTTCATAGATTTTATTACTGGTTCCGTCAGCTGCCAATGGTGGATGTATCGGTTACGCCTATGCAGGTCACACGCATGCTCCTGGGTATGGTATCAGTCCCGTATTCAGCATTTGACCGAGGAGATCGAGGCATTGGATCGGCGTCGACACCATTTCAAGTCGTTGAGGAACTGTGCGCGGTGTGGCATTGCACCGTATACTGACTATGTGACAATCCTACAGGTTGTGCATGCGATATCCCCAGCCATGCTTATACATATCCATTCGCATTGAATGTAAGTTGGTCTCCCTATCGATTGAGGCATCCGCCATTGTCATGTCTCCGCAAAAGTAGCTCGCTGACACGAGCGTCGGCTTTGCGCTGCATCATAGCCCGATTGGCCTCGCTTCTTCTCCTACAGCCCCGACATCTGGAAATACCTGGACAAGGTGTGCGAGGTATGGGGACTTCGCAAATACATGACCTTCAACACCGAAGTCATCGGCTGTTACTGGCAACAGCAGACTGGCGAATGGCTGGTCAAGCTCAAGCAGACAGATCCCACGACCGGCTCGACGGTCCGCACCTTCGAAGAGAGATGCCATGTCCTCCTCCATGGCACCGGCATTCTGAACAACTACAAGTGGCCGAATATCGAAGGGTTGGAGAAATTCAAGGGCAAGATCATCCACACCGCGAGATGGCCGGACGATTATCAGAAGGAACAGTGGAAAAATGACCGTGTTGCTGTCATTGGCTCGGGGGCGAGCAGTATCCAGACCGTTCCCAACATGCAGCCTTACGCTAAGCACCTCGATGTCTTTGTTCGCACTGGTATGTTCCCCCGGTTTATCCTATCCCTGTTCCTCCAGAGATGATGCCGACGATGGAGCCGTGGGCCGAGGGCCGAACGTCTAGTATATGGAGCTGAAGACTGACACTCTGCCCATCTCCCTTCAACAGGTGTCTGGTTCGTGCAGATCGCAGACAACTTCGGCGCGAACCACGAGTACACGGACGAACAAAAGGCCTCGTTCCGCGACCCATACAAGCTCGTCGAGCACGCCAAGTCCATCGAGGACCAGGTCAACGGCCTCTGGGGAAGCTTCTACAAGGGCGCCGAGGCACAGGCCCAGGGCCAGGCTGCGCTAAAGGCCCGCATGGCCGAGATGATCAAGGACGAGAGACTCGTCAAGGGCTTCACGCCTACGTTCGGCATTGGTTGTCGCAGAATCACCCCCGGTGACCCGTACATGGAGTAGGTCAAGAACGGCGTGTGTATATAGAGTGCCTCGCTAACCAGTCCTCTTCCACCCTCCCGCAGAGCAATCCAAAAACCCAACGTCGACGTGCATTTCACCGAAGTCGTCAAAATCGATGAGACCGGCGTGATCGGCAAAGACGGCACGCGCGTCGAGGTCGACACGATCGTGTGTGCGACGGGGTTCGACGTCTCCTACCGCCCACGGTTCCCGATCGTAGGGCAGAACGGCGTCGACCTCGCCGACAAATGGAAGGTGTGCCCGGAAGGGTACCTGGGGCTCGCGATCCCGGAGTTCCCCAACTTCCTGACCTTTATCGGGCCCAACTGGCCGGTCGAGAACGGCAGCGTGATGGGCCCACTGATGTACGTGAGCATGTACGCGCTGCAGATCATCAAGAAGATCCAGAGCGAGTACATTGCCAGCCTGGCGCCCAAGCAGGACGTCACCGACGCCTTCAACGAGCACTGCCAGGAGTGGGTCCGCCATACCGTCTGGGTCGACGAGTGTCGCTCCTGGTACAAGAACAATGAGACCGGACGCGTCAATGCTGTCTGGCCCGGGTCTAGCCTGCATTACATCGAGGCTATCCGGTCACCGCGCTACGAGGACTTTGAGATCGAATATCTGGGTCCCGGCAAGAAGAACCAGTGGGCGTTTTTGGGCATGGGTACTGTTCGCGCGCTCGTTAATAAGGAGGATGTCAGCCCTTATTTGGACGCCGAGAACATCGATCCCAAGTGGATGAGGGCTATGGGCATGGATGCCAGCAAGCTCCACGAGACGAAGATCGGTGAACTGAAGAAGAAGCACGAGGAACTCGAGAACAAGGCAAAGGACAATGTCGAGAAGACTAGCGTCAGCTGATTGGTCATCCCGATGGTTCTTGCTTGCAGGCTTACTGTAGGATGGATGGCTTGAGACGCGAACATGTCTAGAAACCAAGATCATATTCCCAAGACAGACTGAATCAGTCAACTTCTGGCAGGAACACTGTTTCAGATACAAGATTGATTCAAGTGGGCATTAGAGAGCCAGTTGCTCTCAAGTGAACCTTGTTGCTAGTTACTATTCTCCCCCAAAAGCCCTGTTCCTCAAGGAATCGCCTGGTCCTGTGGCATTCTGCCAATGAATCACACAATGAAATGCAATGTCTCCCGTTCACTCATCAGTCTCACACGCCCAATACCCCAAGTATAGGTTCATTCGTGACGCCAACGCCAACGCCAACTGCTTTACACCCAATCCATTAGATATGCTCATCGGAATTTATTCCTGCACTCCATCATCGTACACTTCCTAACGTCGTTTCGTAGACAAGGATAACGAGAGACATCGTATCGGTTAGATAGCTTGCGCTTTCTAGATGATCGTTCCGAATGTTCCATCTGTCTCGATTCGTTTGCGTGGGCTTCCACCCTCTGTCTCGAGTTTACGATGTCTGTCATGGATGTTAGAGCCATATGGAAAACAATCTCACAACGAATTTACCTACCTGAAAGTGAAGCCGACAAACATGCCCTTGTTCATCTTTTCATCTCGATCAGCCATGTCTTCCAACGCTCTCTGCTTGTCGTGCACTTCCTTGTATTTAGCCATGTCGGCCTCGTTGCTGAAGTCATCGAAATAGCCAGCATCAGTCTCCGAATCAAGTTCAGGGACGAATGGGGCTTTCTGCTCGCGAAGGGAACTGAAGTCGACCTCGGCGAAGTATTCATGCTTATGAATCTCAGAAATGTTCTTGAAGCGATGGTCTTTAGAAGCGACAAGGCGAGTAATGAGGTCCCAAGTACGCTTGCTCAAGAAATAATTTGGATCATCGTAGATGGGCTTGCGGAGAACTCGTTGCCATCTCTTCAGATTTTGCCAGGTTTCATCAACGGTGGCGCCAGCAAATGGAGGATACCCAGCGAGAGCTTCGAAAAGCATGCAACCTAGGGACCAGTAGTCGACAGTGAAATCGTATTGTTCGCCTTTGAGGACCTCTGGAGCCATGTAATCTGGAGAGCCGACAATAGACTTGGCATAGTTAACGTCCCTCTTTCGAAGGGAACGATAACCTTCTCTTCGCTGATCTGCAGAACGGTCTTCGATAGGCTGCATTCCAAAGGGAACTGGTGTATTGCCGACCTCCTCGAGTTTGATTCTCATGCTTTCAATCTTGAAGGGGCTCAACATTCCGGCCGCAAGACCAAAATCAGTCAACTTGACGTGGCCAGTAGCGTCAATCAAGAAGTTCTCTGGTTTCAAGTCTCGGTGAATGTAGCCAAGGGTGTGGAGGGCATCGACGCAGGAAAACATTTCAGCGATGTAAAACCGTGCATGTCTGTTGTGAAGCACACCAGTGTTATTGAGTAGAGTTCGGAAATCACCTCCTGGCACGTATTCCATGGCAAGGTAGATCTGTTCATCGTCCTGGAAGGAGTAAAGCAACTTGACCAACCATTCAGACTTGGCAGCCGTCAGGATATCTCGTTCAGTTAGAATGTGTCGCACTTCGTCAAGTTTGAAAAGTAATTTCTTTCTCATGACTTTGAGTGCGCAGACTTCTCTAGTGTCCTTCTTCTGAGCGAGATAGACTTGTCCATAGCCACCCTGGCCAACCTGGGTCAAAATTTGGAAGTCGCCGTGTCGGAGACGTGTTCGTCGCTTGCGTAGATTAGCGCGCTCTCGACCAAGGTATTTGTGAAGAGCAGCGTCATACTCCTCCCGAGGGGTGTCTGGTGGAGCAGGGAATGCAGCCTTGAATTGGGTTTCCCTTGACTGACGGTTGTGGACGTACGAAAGGAGGTCGAAGTAATGATCGAGGAAATCTAAGATGATCAGTGAAAGAAGTTTATGGGAACAGATCGGTAAATACACAATTGAGTGACATTGGCCAGTCGCTTGACCTTTGGAAGTCGTAACTTTTCGAGTTCTTCCGCAGTTAGACCTTTTGTGATCTTCTTCGATTCAGACTTGTGATATTGTTCGTGCCTTGACATGGCAGCGTGGTTTTGATGTGCATCTGTGCCATACTTGACCCCACTTGCTGGTGCGTTCTCTTTGTTCGACTGGCGAGTAGGACTCTCGGAACGGCCATAGTGTTGAATGGTAGTGTCAGCAAAAGGGTCTTTGTAAACATTGTCAAGCTTAGACGGGGACTTAGGTTGACTCTTGGTTGGGGAGATAGGAGCTAGCTTCATGGCATTGTCGAACACATTTGGCAAGTCATTTGCACCGGGGGGCAATTGCTTCTTGCTGGGGCTGCCTTGAGGGGTTTGGACCGGGCTGGTGAAGCCATGGCCTGCAGAGGTAGGAGTCTGAGGACGATCGTACAGCTCATTCCCAGCACGAGTGTGAAGGAGTGGTGGAGGAATAGGCATGGCCATATTGAGGTCTTGATGAGACTTGGGGGAGAGTGGGTTGCTGACTGCCATAGTGAACTGATCGTCAACAAGGTAGGGTGCGCAAGAGCGCTGGGCAAGAAGAATGGGAGTTAGAACTTGGTACTTGGAAGAATCAAGTCAATGGGTAGATGAAGGCTGCAGTGGACTAGTAGAAGGACTAGTAATGTTAGGATCGACTCCAGATGGAGGCTGACCATAACCTGTATAGGTTAAGACAATAAATGAAGTGTTGGATCGAAAGGGTCAGAGAAAGAAAGTGAAAGGTGAATTGGAAATCACTTTCGCTTTCGGACCGGATCAACATAACGGATGTTTCCTGGGGCAACCGCTAATCTCAACAGTCGCTACTGGCTCCGACGTACAACGTTAGGCGGGGAAGAGTGGGTACGGTAGGCGGTCAAGAATGGTTCGGCAGAATGAACCCAACGTCATTACCGATTTGATGATGTCCATGATGTCCATGATGTTCATGAACAGAGTCATCAGTCATGACACGGATGTATACATAGAACAATCGAATTCTTTCTTGAAAATGCCAAATCCCATCTGAACGTCTTCTCTCCGCTCCCCTCTACCAAGCTGGCATTCCGTTCTGTTCGTCGTCTTGCTCATCTCATGTCCACCATGGCTCACACTGCGCACCCTACACAAAGCACCGTTGCGCCTTGGAAGGAACTGTTCCAGGAGCACATCGATAAAGCTGGTGGCGCGGGCGCTGAGTTTGTTCTAGCCACGGTTACGCCTTCCGGCCTCCCTCGTCTGCGTTATTGCATTCACCGCGGGTTTTGGGCCACCCTTTCCCACAATGAATATAATAGACTGACCAAAAATCCTGCCATCTACGAGTCGGATTGCCCAACCTTTACTACTGATGCTCGCATGAGCAAAGTCTATGATATATTTGCCACTGGGAAAGGGAAAGGAGATTTGGCACAATCTCGTTCAGGTACTGGTGGAGGCGGTCCTGTCGAGGCCGTCTACTGGGTCAAAGGCACCAAGACTCAATGGCGCATCCGGGGTAGATGCTGGCTCATTGCGGCTGATGATGTTGAAGGTGGAGACGAGGCACAAAACTCTGGTACTGTCACAGTCAAGGCAGAGCTAGGACGTTACATGAGAGCAAGGGACCAATCCAACCAATCCCATCAGGAAAAGGAATGGTCATGGAGGCGTGAAGTCGAGAACAACTTTGAAAACCTGTCTCCTCAGATGCGCGGCTCTTTTAAGAACCCTCCGCCTGGTCAGCCACTATCAGGGGGCAAAGACGAACAGGCGGGCGAAGCCTTAGGTCAGAAAGCGGGTCACTTGTCCGATGAGCCGTTGGCGCGGAAGAACTTTCGCGTGGCCGTCATTACTCCCGAGCAGGTCGAAGTGGTAGATTTAACAGATCCTGCAAATAGTACAAGACAGATCTGGACACTATCTGAGGGTGCCGGAGGACCGGACGGGCCACAGCCGAGTGAGAGTCTCGGCGAGTGGAACAAGCTAGATACATGGCCATGAAGACTTAAGAAAAAGGACTTAAATGGAACAATTCAGAAACTGCTATGGTCACTGCATGAGTGATCTTATTTTGAATCGCTCTTATACTTCTGACCGCTGAAGTCCATGACTAGACAATGATTGGTCGCGTTTCTCGGGTTTCCTGCACGGGGGAGTATTTTACATCAAGGCGACAGCTCCCAAGACTACTGCTCCCAACAAGCTCCACCCCGCAGTAAGGATGGCTGCATTACTTGTGGGGGAAGCTGATGCACCAGTTGCGGTACTGCTTGAAGTGCTGCTCCCCGAGCCAGAGGGTGAGGCTGAACCCGAGCCTCCCTGTGGCGAGCCGTCGCCATTTGTCTGATTGGCGTTGACATTTGATGAGAGGGGGAAAGCGGTGATACCAGTACCGTTCGCGCAAGAGCTGGGTAGCATTTGGACGGTGGGTGACGAGGTGAAGGTCAAGTCTGCGCACTAAAGAGGGAGTTAGGGAGATTTCAACATGGGACGAAAGAGACGTACAATGTAGAGACCACCGCCACCCTCTCCGTCAGTGACAACCTGGAGAGTTCCATTGGTGCCATCGGTGATATTCAACCCAGAGGGAATCTGCACACTAGGGAGACAGAATGCGCCTTCACCCTGTTGCTGGAATGTTTGTTTTAATGTGATGTCAAACCCGTCACCGACGTTGTTTCCAAGGCCTAGAAGAACCTGTATAACGGTTCGGTCGTGACCCATCTCCAAAGCCAAAGGAAAGGCTGTCGAGGAGACGGCGGTGCGGTTGTCGGAGACCGGGAAGCCACCGCATGGGAATGTAGGCTCTGTATCGTCATCGTCGCTCCGTGGAGTGGGATACAGCATGTGGAAATGGGCAGAGACAAGAAGAGGGAGGGAGAGAAGACCGAGTAATGACTGAGGAACCATTGTAAGGACGGTAAACCTACCGAGTAGGCCGGTTGGATCACACAGAGAGAATATTCGAACAGACAGAGAAGGAGAGTTCGGAAGGGTGAGTTGACGAGAGGTACGAGAGGTAGATGCACAAAAGAAGACCCTCTTCCACAGAATATAAGAGGGCCATGGTATCGAGTACTCGGTAGGAAGGCCACATGAGGAGGGTGGCAGTACCAAGCAACAGCTAGGGGGCCTTGTCACTTCTGGCGGACGTGCTTAGCTTGCTTAGCGGAGCTTATTGGGGTCCCTTGGTCCCTTGCCTTCCTGTTTAGTTCGAGCGAAGCTAACAAATGAACGCAGAGGGTTTTCAGCCATGGCTGGATAGGGAATTGGCGTGGTCAGAACTTAGAAGAAGGGATCTTGGGCCGAGAAACTCGCTCAATTTTCGACAATCCATGGTGGAGCAGAGTGGTGTTACTGGTACACTCCGTTCGCTGTATTGCCGGTCAGCCGCGGCCTGGCTTGGCACTCGGCTTTGAGTGCCAGCGGGACAACAGAGACAGTGAGCATTGAGACAGTTCAGCTATAGACAGGGCCGGGCCACTTGAAACGGTCCAGCGAGGCATGTTGCCTCTTTAGAAGAATGGGCAGACGAAGAGACTGTTACAGAATGTGATTCTAGTCTGTGTCGCTGCTGAAGGGACTCGTAGCACAAAGCAACATCCGGGGTGCATCACTGTAGTCATACAACATATCAGGTCGTTTCAATGGTCATGCTCCTCACTATGCACGTATCGGCCCACAGCCAACTCGGAAACAAACACGCCTGCCAGCACTGATAAGAAATAGCCAACGTTCATTGTCATGACAGCCAACATCCTAGATGACGGTTAATGTAGATCCGTAGCTTGCACAGTGGAGGACGACATACAGTAGATATCCCACCCCAGCGATGATGGTGGTCAGGATTGCTCGAGGAACATCGACAGACAAACGAAATGGTAGGACAGGTCTCGATCTAGCTTGCACGACCTTGACCTGTTCCTCGACACCTTGTGCCGTGACCAACGAGCCGACCTTCGCATCTGGATCACGATCGATTCTGCCCGCCTCGGTCGACAGCCCTTTGATCACAACAAAGCGACGGTTCCGTGCTGCTGCAGCCCACCTATGTTCACAGATGGTCTTGACTGCGAACAGGGAACGCAAGATCATGGCGAGGAGCACCAGAAAGATGCAGGTTCCGGCATATGCACCGGCTGATTGGGGGGTCCATGAGTCGGCGTAGAGAGGAGTTTGATGAGAGTTGGTGAAGGTCATGATCATGTGCATGGAGGACATTGCTTCGGATGAAGATGACGAGTGGTCATCGTGCCTTGGAAACAAAGACATGGCGGTTGGGGCTGTGGTTGTGGTTATGCTTGGTTGTGGCTAAATCGAGAGGGCGAATGAATTGACTTGAGTCGAGTTGTGATCGGGTTCGAAGTGCAACACAGCGGAAGTGGTGAGAAGAGCACCGCGTCTGATTTTATCTATCCTTGGTATATGTCCATATGTCCATATGTCCGATCCGCACGAGGCACCTGCTCTGTTTGTGCTGTGTGAGCAGGATACACCGGTATCTGGGACAAGGAAAGTCAGAAGTATTATTGTCAGGACCCGGAGGGCAGTTTACCGTACAGAGACATGCTTGGAGGTGACCTTGGGCCCTAGGCATTGGCGTTCTTGAGCAAGTTTCCCAAGCCACACCCATGCCGGCCAGGCCTTTAGCGCCTGCGGGTGGCGCCTTGGGGGAGTTGATGCCCCTGTCGCCCTCTAGAAAGGCCCCCGTTCTCGCCTGTCACATCCCAGCGCCGAGCACGATCTGACTCCACCCTCCCCCGTCTCACCCCAATCGCTCCCCTGCTGGTCCTCAATGAGCACGATTTTCTCTTTTCTTAGCGCACGTCCTCGTAGGAGTCTGGGTCGAAGGTTGTACTCCGTACGAGCACCACCACCAAGATAGACCATGCAGTACGGAATACAGCTCGACTCCTCCCTCACTACTGGTACAGATTCTTGCTCACTTGCTCACTTGCTCACGTTTCTTACTCCTCCACCCTTCTGACCACCAAGTTAGTTGTTTTCATCATGCTCCCCGTGACGTTTGAACAGCTCCAAGGGTTATTTATCTAACACTGTGAGTCTGCGTACCATTCCATTCCCTTGGCACGGAGTACTTAGGCTATCACTATTTGGCATTCACCCTCGTTTCTTTCATCAACACGTCTCAGGACTCTCAATCTGGTCGGTTCACCTCAGATTCGACAAAGACATGATCCAAACCATCCTCCCACTCTCGGTAGACACCTGAGCTTCTCTTGGCACTCAGTATACCGAGCATCGAGCACTCGCCGGGGATACTACTGACCGGCCTGTTTCTCTCCCATCCAAACCAACCCAGAGTATTGACAAATCCGTTTCGTATCGGACCGCAATGGGCCTCGATCCTCGCCATGATGGCCATGGCGACATGGACATGGGGAGTATGGGCACTACTTCTGGTGTCCCGGGCTACTTCTACATGCAGAAAATGTATTGGGTTGTTATTGGATCCGTCATAGCGTTTGCCGCACTGCTCAACCTCCTCGACAACATCCTCCTCTGGCAACGCCAACAGAGTCTCAACGCGAAGCCAAAGTTCTTCCTGGCCTCTCTGTATGCCACAGTAACCGCTCTCGGCCGCGAGACCAATTCTGCCTCCCTCCCAACCTACCGCCTCGGATGGCTGACCCTTCGCTCACCCCCGTCAGGGAAACTCATTGTTGTTCTCTCCTATCTGGTCACTATCACCGTCATGTGCCTCTACATGTACGACACCGGCGACCAATGGAGCTGGGAAGACATTGCCTATCGGTGTGGTTGTATTGCTCAGGCTCAACTACCGCTGATTTTCCTGTTGGCTGGCAAACAGAATATCATTGGCTGCCTGACGGGGATGAGTTACGAGCGCCTCAATTGGTTACATCGATGGGTCGCTCGCATTCTTTGGCTTACAGCCACCTTCCACCTAATGTTTTGGTTTCGAAGCTGGGCCCGATACGATTACATTCGAGTTAAGTTGTCAACGGACCGTTTGACCCAGACTGGGTTTGCTTCTTGGTGTATCCTGACTGCCATCGTTGCTTTTTCGTTCGCCCCGATAAGGCGATTTAATTACGAGGTGTTCGTCATCTCTCACTTAGTCTTGTTTGCTGGCTTGATTGGTTCAATCTACACCCATGTAACTTATGGCAAGACCTACATTTGGTTTTGCGTAGGCATCTTCTTCTTGGATCGGACTGCGAGACTCGCTGTCGCTGCCGTTGCCAATCTTTCCTTTCTCCATCGCCGATCACCAGGGAGACATTGGCTTTGGGCCAACCGAGCCACACTCACTCCTCTTCCTGGAAACATCACTCGCATCACCATCGACAAGCCTGTCTTGAAATGGAGCCCGGGCCAGCATGTCTTCCTCTCCTGTCACACAGTGGTGCCATTACAGAGCCATCCATTCACCATAGCATCCCTGCCGTGCGACGAGAAGCTCGAATTTCTTGTCCAAGCTCGCAGAGGTGGGACAAAACGGTTTCATCGATTTGCATCGAAAAGCCGATTACTTCCGAATAGCGGAAGTGCTCCTTCTTACCAGCGCGTTGCGAATGATGAGCCGAGCCTTGTCGGCCACAAGCTTGTAGGCATGGAGGGACCGTATGGTAGAATTAGGCCACTTCGACAATTCGACAGTATTGTCTTCCTTGCAGGGAGCACTGGAGCAACCTTCACGGTGCCTTTGATGCGGGACATCATCCAGCGCTGGAAAGATAATGTGGGTGGGTCAAAAGCAATTGTGACCAGGAAGATACGCTTTGTGTGGGTGATAAAGGCACGGGATAGGCTCTGCTGGTTCCAGGAACAGTTGGAGAATGCTCTCTCTGACGTCGCAAATATTCGAACAAGCGAAGGCCACTTGAACAAAGACCTCGACCTCAGCATTTACATCACCTGCGATGAAGAACTAGACGCTTCAAAGGCCAGCGTTCCATGTGAACCATCGGAACATGGACCCGCAGAAATCGCTTCGGCAGCAGTTTTCCATGGTGAGGAGAAATATCAACTTGGTCTGGATGAAAAGGTCGAAGTGCAGTCACTTGGTTCAAACGGCGATGCTGCTGCTGATGCGAGCCGTGGATGTTGCTGTAAAAAAGCGGCCAATGAAGACGCAGCCCCAATGTCATGCTGTTGTGTTCGACCAACATCTTCTAGTGATGACTCGATTTCATCCTCCGTCAATGAAAAAGGCGGTAAATCATCGGCATTAGAACCCCATTCAGCACACACAGGACTCAAGCTTGTCTCTGGCCGTCCAAAGCCGCGGAGTCTGATCCGCAAGGTTCTGGAAGAAGCCGAGGGTGAGAGTGCAGTCGTGGTTTGTGGGCCTCAAGGGCTGCAGGATGATGTTCGACGTAGCGTTGTTGCGTTGAGTGATGAACGTGCTGTTCATAAAGGCACTGGCGCTCAAGGCATCTTCCTTCACGTTGAAGGGTTCTGCTATTGAGCATGAGAAACGACGAAAGATTTGTGTTGTGCATAGCGATGGGCGTTAGTGGGATGGCCTTAATGAGCGTTGTCAACCCGGTGGATGCCAAGTACAATTGATGTCAAAAGACGTTAGATATCTGTATCAGCGTAAAGAATAGCCAAGCTCCTGGTCTTAATTGACGCGTCGAGGAACACAATATCTCCTGATTCCTGCGAGACACAAGGCTCTGCACGTGACAATCCTCGACTTGAAAATGGTTATGTCACATGTTATGTAACCCGATCCCCGCAACGCCCGAAAGTCCCCACCCGGCCATAAGGCGTACGGACGTATCGTGTTGAGATCTGCCCTTGAAGGCCGCACTTCCTTCGCGCTTACTGGAGGTTACGTCCCTAATGAATCACTGACTTTAGTCACTTGCTTCTAAGAAGGGTTTCAACGCCTAAAACGGAACGGCTTCTTTTCGTGTCAGCGGGAGGATATTGTTGCGTTTATGCCGTCACAACAAGACGACCCTGGAGAGAAGAATGATGCTGGAAGCTTACAAAAGCGCATCTCCTCGGAGGAGGAGATTGAAGACGATCAAGCTCTCATCTCAATAACGAACACCCATCAAAGACGATTGGTGGAAAATCCTCTAGCAAAATACATTGACCTCCTTGCCTTTGCAATTGGCTTGACCTTGCCATACATATTTCGCCCATTACTCGGTATCGAGGTCTACCACCCAGGTTTAGCATCGATGTGGCCATTCACAATCAATTCGACCTTCACTCCTGCAACGGGCATTAAATCCCTTGAGGGGAAAGTGATCCTTGTTACTGGTGGAAACAATGGAATCGGCAAAGAAACAATCCTGCAGCTCGCCAAACACCATCCACAAAAGATCTTCATGGCTTCTCGAACCGAGTCTAAAGCCCGAGACGCAATAGCTTCTATCAAGTCTCAAAATCTCCAGGATGTGGACATCGAATATCTTCCATTGGACTTGTCTTCACTTCCTTCTGTCAAATCGGCAGCCGATCAGGTCATGCGCAATAGCGAGCGACTAGACATCCTCGTTCTCAATGCTGGAATCATGGCCGTGCCACCCGGGAAAACAGCATCGGGACAAGATATCCAGCTTGGAACCAACCATGTCGGGCACTTCTTACTCACCAAACTTCTTCTCCCCACACTCGAGAAAACCGCCAGCCAACACTCCTCCGACGTGCGTGTGGTTTCAGTGTCCTCAGAAGCCCACAACATGGCTCCCAATCTCGCTACAATGCTCTCCACGGAGAAACTGACAGCTACAAGCCCGTGGGTACGGTATGGTGCATCAAAGGCAGCCAACATCATGTTTGCAGCTGAACTCGCTCGCCGACATCCACAATTTACCTGTGTCTCTCTCCATCCGGGTATGATCAAGACCGACTTGTACGTTCCGAACACCGAGTCCAACTTTCTTGTGAGGTATGGAGCTATGATCTTTGGCCCGTTGATCTTTCAGGACATCGCGCATGGTGCCTTCAACCAACTATGGGCCTCGGCTGGAACAGACAAGGCTGAAATCGCCAATGGAGGTTACTACACACCTGTGGGCAAATTGAGAAACAACAAGTGGGCTAGTGACGTCGAGGCAGGAAGGAAGTTGTGGGAATGGACTGAGAAGGAGCTTGCGACTGCTGGATACTGAATGGGATAAGATTGAGGTTCGTTTGCCTGTGGGACGGCTGTTATCATGGGATAGGTGTTTCAGGAGCCCCGCGAAGGATCATCGTCGGTAGCGCAAAGTATTGCTCAAGATATGAAATACAACATATTAGACTAAAACAACTGCCGGTAGAACAGTATATCACTCCGTTAGACAAGGTGGCCAGCGTCCGCATCAAATGCCATAATTCGGGCTGGTTCCTGAATTCGCCGACAGGAGTCAAGGCTGTGCATGCAAGGACGTTCGAGGCGCGATGCGAGACGAGGCTCGGCAGGGGCGCCTGAGCGGTTCGGATTGATTGGTGGTGGCAGATGTCGCTCTGTGCTTATTCACTTGCACAGCCTCCAAATCCGGAGGTCAGAGGGAAGAAAAAAGAAAAAGAACCCGAAAAGCGCTCCTATATCATCAGATGGCTGGCTCAATCTCTTCTCAAACGCTTCTCAGACTTCTCCTCACTTCCACCCACAACTCGAATCTAATACAATAATACTTGCAGGCAAGATCTTCACCCGTTGGCACTCGACATAATCAAAAATTAAGCCATCAAAGGAAACCGATTTCTCAGCACCCTCGCCCCCTGGACAAGCTTGGCCACTCGGCATGAGATTGGGCCCAGTCCTAAGCCTAAGGCGCCAATAGAATCAACAAAGTCTCAATACTGTGGATCGTCTAGCCAAAGTAGCCGGACACCCATCTCTACCCACAGTGGGAACTCAATACCCAGATACATGGTATATATCAAGGCCCCATTCTAGAACGACACCCCATCAATACCGCCAAAATAGAGACCTCAAAGCGACTCAGTCACCTCTACCTTTCACTGGAACGTTCGCGGTCTAGGTCCCGCTCCCGCCCAACTTCGCCCATGCCTCAGGAAACAAAATCCAAGGTCGTGCTCATCACGGGCATCAATGGCTACATAGCCACCCACATCGGCCTTCAATTCCTCCGGAAGGGCTACACCGTACGAGGCACTTCGCGCTCTATTTCCGCTCGAGATCACCTTCTCGCTGGCGCATTCAAGGGCTACGAGTCTCAATACCAACATGTCGAAATCAAAGATATTGTGGCCAAAGGTGCATTCGACGAAGCCGTGCGAGCAGTCCATGCTATCGTCCACACTGCCTCGCCGGTCGACTTCACCCTGAAGACCGTCGATGAGTTCTTCGGGCCCTCAATAGGCGGCAACCTGTCCATCCTGGAATCAGCGAAATACCACGCCGGCCCACAACTCGAAGCATTCGTTGTGACGTCATCCGTCGCCGCGATAGTGGACCGATGGAAACAGGCTCCTGACCACGACTACACCGAAGCAGACTGGAACACGTCCGGCGAAGCTGTCGCCCGTGAAAACTTTACCGCACCAGTAGCCTACGGAGCATCCAAGTCCGCCGCCGAGCGAGCTCTTTGGGACTGGGTCTCGACCAACAAGCCCTCATGGTCAGTTGCCGCCATCAACCCAGCAGTTGTGACCGGCCCGCCGATTTCATTCCCCGCGTCACCAGCCAAATTAAACGAAACCCTCCTGCCCATCTGGCGCATCTACGCGGGCGAAGCCGAGGCCATGCCACCCCAAATCGGCGGCGCCGGCTACATCGACGTGCGGGACGTGGCGCGCATGCATGTCTGGGCGGCCGAGCATAACACGGAGTCCAACGGACAACGGTACCTCCTGGCCAACGGGAAGGCACCGCCTCAAGCCGCCGCCGACCTGTTGCGCGAGAGGTTCCCCGAGCGCGACATACTCGTCGGCGAGCCTGGCAAGGGCTACACGCCCGACTACTGGTTCGTCAAGGGCGAGAGTAGTCTTGTGAGTACCAAAGCCCTGCGTGCGCTTGGCGTGGAGAGATTTACTTCCTACGATCAAAGTATCCTCGATACCGTCGAGGCGTTGGAGAAGCACTGGCCTGGGTACGCTAAGAACTTCAAGCAATAATTATCATTCACCATGCGATCTGAGTGTAGGTCACGTTGTTGAGATTTCCGTGAAAAAGGTCGGGCGCGGGCGAGGAATGGAAATGTGTGGGAGGTAGAGTGAGATGCGAGCGACAATCTGGATCAATTTTAAGATTGAATTAGACGACGATGACACGAACTACACAAGAGAGATAGATGGATGGACGGAGGAATGGAGGGATGGCGGAAAGCAGGAGTAGAGAAAAGTAGCGATTCTTTTCATTCAGTATTTCCTTCCTAAGGTTCCTCGTCTTTCTGAGGTGCAACTGCTGCTGATTTTCGTCTCTCCATTCGCCCTCTCAAAACACAGCCAAATACACAGAGAGCACGATTTTGAAAAGCTCTCGGCTGCCAAATCTCCGCTCTGTGCCAGTGAAGGAACGTGCTTTGTGCAAGTAAATTCGTATAAGGTAGGTAGGTAGGTATACAGGCACCAAGAAGTGAAATGGGCTCTGCTCCCTTCTCAGAACATCGTCCTCGCCGCTTAGTCCTCAATTATTTGAGCTCTCCTGCCCCCTTGCATTTACGTATCTGTGCCGCTGTCGTCTCATCCCGTCGGAAGGTTGAAACTCAAGAAAGGAAGAAAAAGAGCCCAGGATGCGAGAAGAGATGTTTTTTTTTGAGGCTTGGCTATTCTTCTTTACGTTCCCAGGCCAGTCGGCTCGAGAAGACGATACCGTAGAGACCCCCGGGCGGATTTCGACGCCCCCATCGCTGCTGCAACTTTCTGCCACCCACCCACTTTTCTTTATCGTGTTGTGACACTTTGAGCCGCGCGTTCCTCCTCGTCCCTCATGCCATGCGACTCTGCTTGAGCTTGAGTAGGTCAGGAGAGTTAATCTGATCCCGAGAAACGCCGGCGCTATGCAATTCTACCGTGCAATAGTGCGAAACTGTACAATAGATCCCAAGTGAGACCCCTCATTCCGTCCCAAGAGCCGACATTCGACATCTGGCGATCATTGTTCATGTCGCTTGAAAGCTGGGGCTGGTTCTTCGGGAATGGCACCGGAAGGGCCAGGTTCTTCTGTAGGCGGAGGGGGCCTGTGAATATTAGCAAAGGTGGAACCGTTTTAGCCAGCTCACATCAAACTTACGGTGCACTCTTCCCTTCCGTATTGTCGAAATACTTGTGGAAGTCTCCCTGGTCTTCAAAGGGTCTCTTGCCAAGAATGCGAACCAGATCATCACGCACCAGTACCTCCTTCTTCAATAGTTCCTCAGCCACGGCTTGCAATTGATCTTTCTTCTCCAGGAGCAGGTCCTTGCATTGTTTGTAGGCTTCGTCCACAATGCGACGGACTTCAGCATCGATGTTCCGAGCGGTCTCCTCTGAAAATGGTTTATGCAAACGTTGCTCGTCGTCCTTGTAGTGCAGATACCCAATTTTCTGTGACATTCCCCATTCGGTGACCATTGCTGTAGCCATTCGTGTGACCTTGTTGAAATCATCTGATGCGCCGCTGGTGACGGATTCAAACCAAATTTCCTCGCTGACACGCCCACCGAGAGTCATAGCCATACGGTCCATAAGTTGTTTGACGTTCATCAGGTATGCATCATTACCCCCACCAGGAAGATACTGAGCATAACCCAGTGCTCCTTGACCGCGAGGAATGATGGAGACTTTCAATAGAGGATCAGCATATTTGAAGAACCAGCCGCAAATAGCGTGGCCTGCTTCATGATATGCGACAGTCTTCTTCTCCTCGGGTGAGAGAACCAGAGACTTCTTCTCCAGGCCACCAATGACACGTTCAATTGCTTGCTCAAAATGGATCATTGTTACTGATGTAGCATTGGCACGAGCAGCGATCAATGCGGCTTCGTTAACACAGTTGGCGATGTCGGCACCCGAGAAGCCAGGCGTTAGTGCCGACAGACGACCAGTGAGGTACTCTAGATCAACGCTAGTGACAATCTTCTTCAGATGAACCTTGAAAATTTGTTTTCGACCGTCCATGGTGGGTCTGTCGATTGAGATATGTCGATCAAAACGACCAGGACGCATCAAGGCTTTGTCAAGAACATCCGGTCTGTTGGTCCCGGCAAGCACAACGACTTGTTCCGAAGTATTGAAACCATCCATCTCGGTCAGAATCTGGTTCAGTGTAGACTCGCGTTCATCGTTACCACCCCCAAAATTTGACTTGGCTCTTGATTTTCCGATGGCATCGATCTCATCAATAAAGATGATACATGGGGTGTTCTTCCGGGCATTGGCGAACAGGTCTCGTACACGAGATGGGCCAACACCCACAAACATTTCGACGAACTCCGAACCAGATACGGAGTAAAATGGTACGCCAGATTCGCCAGCCGTTGCCTTTGCCAACAAGGTCTTACCAGTACCAGGTGGTCCAGAGAGAATTGCACCTCGCGGAATCTTAGCACCCAGGCTCTGGTATTTGGAAGGATCTTTTAGGAAAGAAACGAACTCCATGATCTCCAGCTTGGCTTCATCCATACCGGCAACATCAGAAAATTTGGTCCTGATATCAGTCTCATGATTGAATCGCTTCGCCCTAGATTTGCCGATGCCGAAGATGCCGCTCTGACCACCGCCACCAGATGCCGCTCTCCGAGATAGCCAGAACAAGGCTCCAACGAATAGCAAAGTAGGTCCGAAGGAGAAGATGGCTGCACTCAGGGGCATTTCGTCAGAGTAGGCGACAGGGATCCTCTCGCTACTGGGAATGCCAAGTTCGCGGTGTGCCTCATCTAGCCTTCTCTCGAAAGCTTCGACTGAACCTATGGAGAAATAGTAGTAGAAGTTGGGGCGAATGGCTGGAGATTCCGGATAGATGCTTGCGACAGCTTCTCGGTGTAGTTCCACGCGTACACGATTTCGATTGATAACAGTGAGTTTCTCGACGAGTCCTTTGTCGAAGAAGGTGGTTCTAAACTCTTGCCATGTAATATCTCTTGAAGACTCGCCAGGGAAAAGATTTCGATAGATATAGTAGGCAAAGAAGGAGCTGAGAAGAGTAGTGCCTGCATCAAGCTTTAGATCGAAAGTGTATGGCTTCCCCTCCGTTTTCTTCTTTTTGCCTTTATCGCCCTGCTCACGGTTCTTTTGTTTGTTGGATTGTTCAAAGAGAGGCGTCTCCTCCGTCTCATATCTCTCCGACTCGAGCTTACTCTGCTGAGCGTCCTTGCCGTATTTCTCTCGGACTTCTTCGGGGCTCATCCGAGACAGTTTGGTGAAAACGCCTACTAATCGGACGGTTGTTGCCAGATCAATTCGATGCTTCGGATCCTTCTGTTGGGCGTCCAATATTTGTCGCAACTCCGCAGGGATTCCACCTTTCTTTATCAAGCCGACTGCTTCGTCAATGGCGCGGACTTGAGACTTCGGTAGGCCACTCTTGATCATGTTTGCCATGTCATCAATCTGCTTGGACTCCTGAGCAGTGAGAGGAGAGAGCTCTGTCCGGTCTGATTTGGATTTGCCTGAGTTGTCATTCTGATTACTGTCCGGCTCCTTCTGAGGAGGTTCCGTGGGGTGACCAGAAGACTTATTGTCACCTTGTGAACTATTCTTCGGAGGCTTCGGATCACCAGGATTTACGGTGGCATATGATCTCGCTATTGAAGGAGAGAGACGACTTGGAAATCGTAATCTAGAGAATTGGAGCGAAAGGCGCTGGGTACAAATCGCGCATTCGATAGCAGCTTTGGAGCTTCGGACCAGCTGCGGCCGCAGGTAGCCGGCCACCATAGCCGTTTGGATGTAGAGGAGGAAGGAGATGGAGCTGGCGGGCTCTACAGAACCGTAGGTGATCACCAGCAGGCTCTAACGTATATGAGGAGGTAGATGGAAGATGGGCGGCGATACAAATTGAAGGATAGATTATTGAAATTGAGGTTGACGCGGGCAGTATTTGCCAACATGACTCCATGACTTTTCGGGTGAATCTTCGGGGCGGGTATTGAGTTTCTCCGACTCCGAGATCGCCCAGCCTGTAAGGCTCGCTGGTTCTCCTCATCTCAGCCATAAATCTTGTTGCCACCCATCATCTTTATAATGAGCAGAGATGAATAGTCTTGCGATATATCCCCTGTTCGCATACGTTCTTTCAGCCTATTCAGAGTAGAGAGCTTCTAGTTAGCTAGAACAATCGAATTTGCCAGAGCAGTGTGGATATCAATTAGCTGGAGCCCGGAATCACTCGTTGAAGCAGCAAGAGCTTCATGCGCAGCGTGCGCAGCGGTCATATCACTATCTCTGGTTCTGAAGCCTTAGGTCCCTCTCTTTAACGCAGTTTGGCAATGCTTCTCCTGCTATGGATCTCTCGCTTTACCTGAGCTGCATGACTCGTCCCAATATGCCCCGATAATTTCAGCCAGCCCGCTCAGCTGCTCAAAGGTGGCGCTATCTCGAAAATCTGCGCATAATGCTTGGTAGGTGAAAATACATCAATAAGCATCCCGTCAACCCTGACTTTCTGAATAAGCTGGGATCGATCTATCAACCAACTTTTAGGGTATGATGGAAGAAACCAAAATTACAAATTACTTTCAACGTACCAAGGGATTGTGTGGGGAATCCTTCATCAACTTAACGTTCTACGAGCACGCCAAGTTTGGTCATGTTATATAATACAAGAGCTGTAGGCACGGGGCAACGTTGGACATATCTGATTCTGCTTCGGGGGGTATTGCCATGATATCCTCCTTAATATTGATGTCCGCTCCCTTGTCGAGCAGTATCTTGCACCACGTCCTACGGAGTCGGTTATTGGCGCCAAGACACTACTAGCGCATACTAACTCTACAAACACGTGACTAACTGACACGCTTTGTGTACCAAACACCTCGTTTATCGATCGACGGGAGCGCTACTATATCAGCATTTAGAATGCTTTGAAATCACGGAAAGGGACCTCCTGGGGATCAAATGCCTAGTTAATTTGTATAAAAATTCGAACAGAGAATATATAGTGGAAAGGGAGAGTGATCTCAATCATCAACCTACTGACTCGCTTAAGTTGCCTTTGTATCCAAGATCGGCCGATGGGCGATCACAGCCTTACCTTAGGTCTTCTGCCACGCGAGGCTGAGTGTGTCACAGACCTCGACTTATTCCTCGAAAGAGCTGAGTTAAAGTTGGCCCGCGAACAGATTGTGCTGAATTATGAGGCGGAGCGGCAGGGGTGGTAATGCCAACATCCCTGAAATGGTATACAAGTCCATTCCATCCAACGAGCGGATACCAAGGTTCAATGGTGGAGCGTGTTGATGGAGCTTTGATCTCTTGGAATGTCGTACCAGTGGTTCCACTACATACGCTCAGTGTTGTCAGATTCGGCGCGAGAATGAGCCGTAAAAAAGGTTCTCGTCCAAAAATTTTCCCGTTAAGGCGGCTAATTCCTACCGGAAGGTTTTTCTGTTGTATACCGCTGTTTCATCTTTAGTTAGGATAACTGAATTATACCGTGCGGCCTCTTTTTTATAGTTAGTTAGAATCTACGCCTTCTCTTAGCCGAGCTGGCTTATACTTACGAAGCTGTCGACATGATCGTCAGTTCTCTTCGAACTTTCGCAAACCAGGATAGCGATGCCACGATTAAGCAGTCAATTCTTCTGCATATGGACGCCACTCTTTTGACGGACAAAGACTTCTTTAGAGACGGGCATCGACTCGGGTAAGGTATTACGAGCTATAATAATACGACTAGGTTTACGTCATCCTATCGAGATCAGGCCCGGTTGAATGCTAGTCTCGATCTGTATCGTACGATGATTACGACGAAAGTAAGGGTACAAGGTAAGAAGCATCCATATACGCTGATGAGCATAAACAGCCTCGCCATGGTGCTGAGCGATCAGGGGAAGTATCACGAGGTGGAGTAGATACATCGAGAAGTGGTGAAAGTGAGGGGGAGGGTATTAGGTAAGGAGTATCTAGACACGGTGATAAGCATAAGCGACCTCGCCTCAGTGCTGAGGGATCAGGGAAAGTATGATGAGGCGGAGCAGATACAAGCGGTGGTCGTTGTGGGGATGGTGAGAATTTTGGGGTTCGAGCATCCGGCCAGCCTGACATGTATCAACACGCTGCTCGCCATATGGGAATACCAAGGCATGGAGAAAAGCGCAAGGGGGAAGGCTCTTCTTGAGCTTCTGGAAAATGCGGTGAGCAGGACTACCCAAAGGCACTCAGAGCTTAAGGAGACATCGGACAACACGCTGGCGGATGTTGGAGCCGCAGACTATCAGTGACACACCGAGGCTGACTGTCTGAATTGCGGCAATGATCCAAGTTTGACAGGAGTAGATTTGTTGGCGCCAAAGTGACTATCGACGGAACAGGCACACAACCTCGTAATAACGATCAATGAGTCAGTGCCACAGCCTCTGGAATGCTTTGGAATCATGGAAAACGGGCTCCAGGAGGTCATCTTGCCTAGTAATTGTCTACATAAACCAGAACGGTGACCATAGAATAAAAGAAGACAGAAATCTCAACAACGCTGACTTGCCTGTATCGATTGGCCCGTACAGTTGTACAGTCCAAATCCTCCAACAAGATTGATATTGTAGTGCATCATGCAATTTGAGTCATGAAGTAAGCGTGTACAGTATAGCTATGGCGATGAACAGTAGGAGCGGCAATTTATTGATTGATCATCATGATGGGCCTGAGCCTCCATTCTGTTTCCCTGGCTGCGATGTTGCACGGGACTTCTTGGTGGTTCAAGAAGCCACCGTCAGACATCTGGTGATCTATAGCTTCAATCAACCTAGGACTGCTGAGGTGGCGCCGTGGGTTCACTTCTGCGTCAGTGCCCATGGGTCTGGAAATGGGCGGCACGCGTCGTTACAATCAAATGGAATTGTGGTAGCTGCACTCCTTGAGAGCAACACACTGTGAATTGTCCAGGGTCTTGCTACCCCCGTTTCTCTCAGCTTCGGTGGTACAATGCCTTGACTTCAGTTCCGTGATCCAGTACGGAGCCTCACCGATGGTAATGGTATCCTGGGATAACTAGCTTTATTAGCATTACTATCTAAGATATCGTTTGTGCAATGGGAGCATATCTCCTCTGATTCCGTCGCTGCCTCGTGGCCTATCATTTGACTGTGTCCTGAATTCTGACACCACCATCCATTCTTGGACTCTCACTCGAGTGGGTCGATTTTGCTGCTTCATAGTCGTCTTCGACCATACAGATCGTGCCGAATCTTCCATTCGTCGTTCACTTTGCTCTTCAACCCCTCTTTACTCGCCGGTCGGAATCTTGGGTCTCGCGCGATTCTGCTAGGAGCATTGTAAAAACCACCGGTTTCCTCTTCGAAATAGCTTACATTCCCCGAGTTGCCAGCCAGTAGCCTTACTCTCTCAATTGCGTACTCTGGGGCGGGTCTGTATTTGGAAAAGTATCCAACATCGTCATCTTCATTCCCGCTCAACTCAGTCGATGCTTTCATGTTGACTAATATGTTGCCAACAGCACCTATTGATGCGCTCTCAATCTCAGCGATCCCCGACTCGCAGCTAGAAATGCCATCTTCGTTTGTAGTTAATTGTAAGAGTCTGCTGGCAAGATAATCTTTAGCAATCTGGTTGACTGCTTCTCTCGCCAACCTTGTGCCGGGGTTGATGCCCTCTGCGCTGCTGTAAACTCCTCTGAGTCGAATCGTAGAAAACTTGTCGGTAAGAGCCTGAGGGCTGTCGACATCTTCGACCGTGGAACACAATTTCATCATTCTGGTCATTCGCGTACGTTCCATCTTGGTCACAGGCCTCAGCTCAAGCCAATCAGATGAACCAACATCAAAACCTCTTCGAAGTTCTTCATAGGTTGGGGTATCGACGTCTCCACCTGGGGTATCGAATGGAAGTATGGGTCTGCTAGCATACTGTGACTCCAGCCCGGGGGGTGGCTTTAGAATGTGTAGTGACATATGATGCCGCTTGGTTAGCTGTACCTCAGAAGACAAGTCTTGCTTATGTCGAGCATCAGTTAAGTCATTCTCGACCTTGTTGCGATGCAACTTTGGATTGTGTAGAACAGTCTTGCTAGTCTTCGCTAAGGCTTGTTGCACGGCCACAAAGTTTTGCATCTTTCTCTTGCGGTCATATGGCTCCTCGTTTGGTAAATTGACAGAGAGTGGTCCTGGTCGCAGAGGGGTGAAGTCTGCAGTGTACGAAATTGTTTGTGGTCTGCCGAAAGTTGAAGAGTCAGTTTCGGGGTAGGATGCATGGTGTTCGATTGCAGTCATTGAAGGTAGTGCACTATTGAAGAGTTCCCCATCTGCACGAGCCAATGAGTCAGAGTTCGTGTTTGGGAATGCTGATCGGTGCAAGCGACATTCTGTCTCGCCGGTAAACTCTTGTGTGAGCAGCCAGGCTGGAGGGGCATCTCCATGATGGTTGGATGGATAGTGCGGAAGTGTTGCAGTATTCTCGAAGTGAGGGGTCCCAGGAAACTGCTGTTGAGTCTGGCTAAGGCTTGACGCTGGGCCGTTGTACGCTTGAGATAAGATCGCCAACTTGTTCTCTTGCTTCGCTGGGCTAATATCATCGGGAACCATCACGGGCCCGTAAGCAAAAATAGGGTGAACGCTATAAGCAGGGTCACGACCTGCGACGGGAAAGCTTTGTGAGCCATTCAACCACAATTGATTGGAGGTTGGGTACAAATTCGAGGGTGCATGGTTAGCTGGAGTTGCCTTGATGCTGGAAGAGGGGTTGTGGTAATTCTGTTGGAGAATAGAATGTGGTTGAATTCTTCGAGGTGTTGGATTCAGCAGTCGGGCAGAGTAATCATGATTCTGAACATTGAATTGACGAGTGGTATGAGCAGGGGCATCAGGAAGGTTGACGCGGACCGACTGGAGCTCTGGGGCAGGTGGAATAAGTGATCTTGGTCTCGACTCATCACTCTCACCGAAGACGCGTACTGTTTGACGAGTAGGCGTGGACATGGTGTCCTGATCATGATGGGAAGAGGGAGTACGATCGCGTTCGGGGGTATCTTCAAGGATCAGCGGAACCCAGGCCTTATTGCCCTTATTGCGGTTTGGGAAGGGGTTCTTGGTGAACGCACTGAGGGAGACAGGAACAGGTTTGGGAGGCGATCTCTGTTCTTCGGCTTCGCGGCTGGCTTGCCTGGCAGTGGCAGCTTTGTAGGCGTTGTATTCGGCAGCTCGGGCCCTTGCACCCAACATGGTTGTGAAATTAGATGAAGACATGAAAACGCGACATTGGTGGTCTGTGTAAGCTGGATCAAAATCGAGGTCTGCGGATCTTACAACAAATCTTGCCGATCAAGCAAGGTTGAATGTAGAGCAAATGAGATCGACAAGCTGAGATAGCAAAACCCTACCAGTGTCAGCCTCCAACATCGACGAGATGGCAGATTTGATACCACAGGAAAGACTCGGCCAGATAAGACACCGAAGGAAGTGATGAGCGGTGGCGGAGTTGTCTGAGCCGGATTCAAAACGGAACTGATAACCAGAGGAGGAGGAGGAGGCAGCGCAGGATAAGGGAGAGAGCTAGAGAAGTGGGACGGACGTGACATTAGGTGGGCAGTCGCGAGGGGGGGCTGCTATTCCAGAATGAAGTGGCAGTCGTGACAAACTTGAAGGAGGAAGCGACTGCCCTGCCCAGCGAGTGAGAGAAGGCATGAGCAGACGGACAAGTGGCTAGGGGGTAGTGGCGAGTGATGGAGAAGATACAGAAACACGCACAGTCACACGCACGTTCCAAACTGCGAGAGAAGGAGCGTTGGAGGCTGGCAGTCTCTTGAATTCATCACGTTGCCAGTGGTGTTCGATACTGTGGTCAGGCGTGCTTGCCTTCTAACCTTTCCTTTTTGACAACGCGCGGTCAAGCTGCATTCATCAATCACGTGGTGTTTGCAACAGTGAATCTTGTTCCAAAGCACACAGAATACCTCTGCATCAAGCCGAGGGCGTCAAGCTGTCCCGACCTACCTTTTTTATTGCACACAAAGATGGTGTTTGTGTAGAGAAAGGAGGATTAAATGAGGTTGCGGTCTCGAAAGCAAACAACTTTTCGGGCCAAGGCCGAAAAGCCGATCCCAACCAATTATGTCAGCACCAGCAATTCGTCAAAACGACTAACAGGTCCTCCAAAATCGCCACTTTACAGTACGATCATTCATGGACAAAGACACACAAGCGTGAGCGTTCAAATCACATCTCCGATGTCAAATATGAGGACTTCAAAGTACATGGGAAGTGCAACAGGAGATCCAGCAAGACCCTAGATATGAAAATTGGGAATCCACACTATCGTGGTGATCAAGTTCCGCTGCCTGTCGAGGTGCTCGAATTGATATGCCATTTCATCAAGGAAACCCATAATGCCACTAGCCAATCCACTTTGGCTGCTTGCACCTTGGTTTCTAAGTCATGGTGCTCCGTCTACAACAGGCATCTGTACGAGAAGCCAATAATCATCCCTTCCGCCTTCGAGAATTTTACAAGAACAATCTGCACAGGAGTGACCGCAAAAGCAAAAAGGGTCAGGCTGGAAGAATTTGTCAAGCATCTTGATCTCAGGGGACTTGCATATGAAAGTTCCAAAAGTCTCACTGCTCGGCTTATTGGAAGGACAAGTCAGTCGCTGGAGTTCTTCGCCGCTCCTGCCATTACTTTTGGGTGCGATAAACCTCCTTGTTGACGCCTGGCGCTACAGCTGCTTTCTAACATTGTTCTAGGATCAGCTCTCTTGCTCCGCTGTCTAAGGCTTCGAGGTTAAGAATACTAGATCTATCTCAAGATGGCTACCGATTGAGTCTGAACCGCATCCTTAATTCCATCAATCACCTAGAATATCTGACAGATTTGAAGTTGCCACCTGACGCCGCTGGAGATGGAAGCCAGTGCAAATTCCCCCAAGGCTGCTGGCCCAGGCATTTGAAACATCTCCAATTGCCCCTGAAGATGTGCAAGCATATCGGCTGGTGGGATGAACTGTTTGAAAGTCTGCCAGCCACCCTGCAAACACTGCTCATTCCTGAATGTTACAGCTACATCCCTTTCTGGGCTTTCAAAGACTTGAGGGGATTTGCAAGTTCCATCAAACATCTTGAGATCGGGAAGCCATCGACTGATATCGAGGTCCTGGCCTTACGTCACGTTATCTCAAGATTTCCCGCCATCACGTCCTTGACACTTCCCGTAACAATTTCTTTGGAAGACGAGGACAACATCGAGAACTTACCCATGTCTCCTAGTAACGGCGGTCTAGTCGAAGTTCTCAATCTCGCACGCCCACTGGTACCGCTCGGTTTCGGTTTCAATGGCTCTCCAATCGTAAAGACTGATCTTCTCAGAACCATGGTATCATATTTTCCATCTCTCCAGAGGGTGAATGTTCCCAATGAATCCATAAAGCCTGCTGATGAAGAAGAGATGGCGAGGTTGAGTGAAGTCCTGGAGGCAAGAGCTCCCATTGACAAAATTCATTCTGCAGGAATATTTACATATGCTGAGGATCCCAGCCGCTAACAATCCTACCTTGACTTGAGTCTTACCTTCTTTGTTTACAATCTCGCCGCAGGCTTGACTTATGTTGCCTTGCATTAATGAGGCTTAAGATACCTTCCTTGACCACAACTTTCTCGCCATTCACTCCCAATGAGTTTCCAGAGTGATGATGCCTCGTGAAACTGAGTGTGTCTCGACGAGGCTGAATGTTGGTCAGTTCGTGGACGTCATCATGCTTTCGACCCAGGGTTTTCAATTGACCAGTTCTCGATATCCGTTTTGCATATTTACAGAGATTGCCCAGATCACGGAAGCGACAAATTCAGTTCACTGGATGCTATCAACTTTCAAAGTGCCGCGAACAAAGGCGACCCGAGTCGGACCACCCGAGCACCGGCTTTCCAATCCTGACAATCGGAACGTTGGTTTGGAATGCTCGGAGGGCCCGAATGGACATGTCCACATTCGCATATGATCTTCTTTATCTTTTCCGATTATTCTGAATCCCCGCATCATCTAATATGGGTTATCCACAGTGGAGAACAAGTTGGTGTACAGGCTATGACCTGATAAGCAGGTGTCCAGATAGACTGCAATATCGTGGTACTTAATGGCTCCTTCGTTGCGTTTAAATCCCTGGAACTCGAAGGTTCTCTTCTGCTCCAGGAAGAAAGGGGGTTCGTCATTTTTTTTTTTGGCGTGTAAAGCAAGCGCGCAGCCGCAGACCAAAGACTAGCATCTACCATCATGGATGGTAACATACCAGCTACGGCAAAAGACGACAAAGAAATCGAGGTCGTGGCTTCTAATGTAGGCTCCATCTCCCCGGGGAAAAGCCAGGCTCTACAGCCCCCTGAATATGTTCGTCAAATGAGCCCAGAGGAGAGGCAAAAGGCAGAGGCTGCTTTGCGAAAGAAAATTGACCTTCGCCTGATGCCCATGATTGTGATCATGTATATCTTGAACTATCTGGATCGCAATAACATTGCCGCTGCGAGGCTGGCTGGCATGGAGAAAGAATTGAATCTCTCAAGTACAGAGTATTTGGTATGTCTTTTGTCTGCATCCTGTTCAGAAACCATCTTGGATGTTTACATGGAAGTAGACAGCCGTCAGCATTTTGTTCGCCGGCTACACAGTCATGCAAGGTGAGTTACCGTTATTTCATGGAATGATGCAGTCTGTCTAGTTCCTTTTATAGTCCCCTCGAACATCTTTCTCAACAAGATTGGCAAGCCAGCACTTTATCTTCCAACGGCAATGATAATCTGGGGGACGATCTCTACCGCGACTGGCGCGACACAGAACTTTACTGGGCTGCTTGTCTGTCGGCTCTTCCTTGGGATCATTGAAGCCGCATTCTTTGTGAGTACCCACCGACCGAACACCTCCCGAGTCATAATCTAACACCTTGTCAAGCCCGGGTGCATATATTTTCTTTCATGCTGGTGTGAGTTTTTCTCTCCCTTCATGTCTGTAACACATCTGACAAAGTATTGGAGACACACGCACCGAGCTTGGGTTTCGCACTGCCATTCTGTACTCGGGGGCTTTGATCTCAGGGGCATTCTCTGGTCTCATCGCTGCTGGTATCGTAGACGGCATGGATGGGGTCCACGGATTGCTGGCGTGGCGGTGGTTGTTCATAATTGAAGGCGCTATCACAGTGGCCATTGCGGTATGCGGTTACTTCATTCTGCCAAACTTTCCGAGGACAACCAAATGGCTTTCAGAAGAAGAAATTCAGCTTGCGGTATGGCGTCTCGAAGAAGATGTCGGTGAAGATGACTGGATCGACAGTAAGCAGCAAAGCCTCTGGCATGGGCTCGTGCTTGCCCTTACGGATGCTAAGACTTATACGTTTGTGCGTGTCCCACTGCCCCTTTCCTCGCCTAGATCATACCAGCTCACTGTGATTCAGGTCACCATGCTATTCGGAATCACGGTCTCTGGAGGAGTAACGCTGGTGTTTCCTACAGTCGTTAGCACTCTTGGTTATAGCAGGATTCCAACCCTACTCCTGACCGTTCCTCCATATGTCCTATGCACCATCACTTCTCTGCTGAATGCATGGCACGCCGATCGGAGCGGTGAAAGATACCTCCACATCGCCATCCCATGTGTCTTTACTGCCATCGGCAATATCATCTTGGCCACAACAACTGGGTTAGGCCCGCGCTACTTTGCTATAATGGTCATAATCCCTGGCATCTACACCGGCTATGTGGTAATTCTAGCATGGATATCTAATTCAATTCCTCGGCCGCCTGCCAAAAGAGCTGCCGCTATTGCATTTATCAGTGGTTCTTCACAGACAGCGAGCATCTGGACAAGCTACATGTATCCCACCTCAGCGGGGCCGAAGTTCACGGTTGCTTACTCAGTCAACACCGCCGCAGCAATCCTGGTTATTCTTGCGGCAACTTGCTTAAGAGTCATTCTTGTTCGGTTGAACCGAAAGCTCGATCGTGGTATCCATGTGGCGGATGCCATCAATGCACACACTGATACTGCAGAGTCTGGCATCCCAGCCGTCGGTGCCCAACGGGGCTTCAGGTTCCGAGTTTAGTGCTGTTTCCTTGCTATCAATGAAGAGAACTAAAACTCAAGTGACCTTCGGGGGGCTCAAATAACTGCGTAGCTTATCAGAAGCCTCATTATCTCAACAACGCTCGTTGCCATTGAGCAATATTATCTAACGAAGTTGGTTGAGCCCAACGATTTCCTTGATGCTGGACTGTGCAGGGAACTTTGCATCATAGAATTTCTGCTTCCACCCATATATCCCTCTTCTTATCTTGACGACCGTTCTTTAGCAGACTAAACCAGGAGAGCCTTGTAATATTCACTGTAACTTTTCATCTCGGGACTGGTCATGTCCGTCGAGGACCCATACGTGTGGCCTCGGAGCCGAAGCACACCGGGAAGATGCCCGATTCGCTCCATTACGAATATTCAAAATGCCCCTTCACGAAGGGCATTAGACAAATACTTCGACCGATCTAAGAATACCGTATGAAGTAAACTTATCTTCGGGGTCACTCGCCGCACATCAATCGTCAAGCCATTCCAAGTTTGTTAATTGACCCCGATCCCACTCCACAATACGCATACGGATAATCGAATTCATGGGGGATCTTTTCGGTCTTGCCGGCCAAACGGCGGTTGTCACCGGCGCCGCTCGTGGAATTGGTCGGGCGATGGCACTCGGTCTCGCTGAGGCGGGAGCTGACATTGTATTGATCTTGGTAAGGAGAGCATCTTAATCTTTCAAAGCGCGAGGCCTAGGGATGCAATACCGCAAGAGATCGACTCCGTGACTAATTTGTCAATATTGCTCCGGCAGAGGAATTCAACCCAACAAGAGACCAAAGACGCAATCGAGGCGATAGGTCGCAAATGCAGCATCTACACCGCCGACCTAGGCGTGCCCTCCGAAATTGAGGGACTGATTGAACGGATTAGGGACGAGCACGACTTTCAGATTCTGGTCAATGTGGCAGGGATCCAGCGCCGGCTCGCCGCCCATACATTCCCTGACGATGCGTACGACGAGGTGCTGCAGACCAATTTGAAGGCCACTTTCAAGCTATGTAAGGATACGGGGAAGTATTGGATTGACAAAGGGATCAAGGGTTGCATCATCAATACGGCCAGCCTGGCTTCGTTCCAAGGAGGTGTCAACATGGTGGCCTACGCGGCTAGTAAAGGAGGGGTGAACATGCTCACGAAAGCGCTCAGTAATGAGTGGGCAGGCATGGGAATTCGGGTCAATGCTGTTGCTCCTGGGTAATTATACCTTTCCCATTCTTCCTCTTGACGCGGGAATAGTTGCTTTCCTGCTCACATGCAGACGGGTGGTGGTGGCTGCCTTACATCAATGATCAATCTGGCGCCTACTGATATTGAATTAGTTACATTGCCACCGACATGAACTTGGATACACGAACGAACTCAGATACTACCTATTACGACTCAATCACTACTCGAATTCCGGCCGGGCGGTGGGGTGAACCAGACGAGTTTAAAGGAGTGGTTGTATTTCTAGCCAGCCAGGCGAGTACCTATCTTACTGGACAAACAATAGTTATCGACGGCGGTTGGATGGCCAGATAATAGCATAAACAGTCTTAATTCGTGCAATAACTGTTGCCTACGGGATCTTTGAATGACTCGCGGGAAGCGTGAAGGTCACTTCAGCATGGAAGGGAGAGCCTACACTCCCACCAGGAAACCCCCGTCAACCTTCTGCGTCTTGGTCAAAGTTGGTGTTCAGCTATTGATGATTGCATCTACGACTTCTGCGACTGCAGTAATTTCTTCGTCCTGGAACGGTCTTCCAACCAATTGGATGCATAACGGTTGGGAAGCAAAGGTTTCGGGGTCGTCTGGTCAACCTGTTAGCATTCGAATGTCCAAGTTCAGATTTGCCCCACAACGTTGGAACGTACACATCTCGTAGGTTGGCTTGTCGAAAGGGTTATCTAATGGGAGATAGTCCAGATTCTTGGCGTCCAGTTCAGGTGAAACCTTGAACCTTTTAATAGGTAAAGTCAAAGAGGGATAGTCCAGAATATTCCAAAGAGAGGTATAGCCCCACCAGGACGGGAAGTTATGAGGGTAGCTGGCTGACGGGTGAACTGGGGCGATGAGCCCATCAAATGGCCTCGAGGATCCAGGCGGCGAATTCCAGAAGGAGCTCATTTGAGCTTTGTAATCGAGCATATCGCGATTGAGGGCGAATGCTTCGCATGCCGATAATGGTTTGATGCCAAACGCCTGAAGGTGATAGGCCAGTGACGGTATCATCTGCTCTCCTCCTACTGCCAGTCGTGCTTTCAATTCGACAGCACCTGTTTGGAAGTATATCCCCCATGTGGTGAGGGCTACTTTCCAGCAGTCGAATGGTAGTTTTATAGGGACGACTATATTTAATTTTAGCAAGTTATTCGGACGTCTAGTGATACATGGAATTCATTCATACCTTCGTGGCCAGCAGCTGCCAGCTTAGCTGCTGTCTCTCTCAACCCACGTAAAATTGGCGGATGGGGCATGCACACGCCGTCGTATTCGAGTAGGCCAAAGCTCAATTTTCTGTTCGGTGGATCGAGCACCCTCCAAGGCATGGGGACAATGCCTGGCTCAAACTGCATCTGAGGCCATGCATTCACTATATTTGCAAGAAGTTTCACATCGGCCAAGCTGTGGCAAACTGGACCACAAGAAGTCTTAATGGATATCTGACCGCCGAGAGTGGCTATGACGCCTGTTTTCGAGATCCTATCCGCGCTTGGTCTGATCGAGTAAAGCCCATTGAAAGCTGCAGGCACTCGAATTGAGCCACCAATATCCGATGAGGGACATACCGGGCACCCTTTCATGGCAACAAGAACTCCATCTCCACCAGAAGAGCCACCGGACACAAGTTGGGCATTGTATGGGTTCTTCGTTGTGCCCCATAGAGGGCTGGTCGTTTCAACGGCCATACCAGTCTGCGGCATAGTGGTCTTCCCGAAGATGACTGCACCGGATTCTCGAATGGTTCGCACAATTGCTGCATCCTCCGTTGCAAAGTTTTCGTGGTTGGCCATATAACCCAAAGTAGATAATTCACCTTTGACATTGTATTGGTCCTGTTTGAGACATTGTCAAATGTCTTCCTTGGCAGAGTGAGTCTAAACAACGTTACCTTGATGGCAATTGGTAGTCCGTGCAATGGCCCAATCGTCCTGCCCGTGCGTGAGAAATGAGCATCCAGCTCTATTGCTACTTGCAATGCAGCTTTCGGGAAGAACGATGTCAAGCAGTTTGTCTGAGAAATACCATCAAAAGGTTGACCGTGTTAGATATCCAAGACATATATATGTACTTACCAGTTGGTGGGCGATGGCCGATCGAATACAAAAAGCCTCCGTTGCTTCGACACTAGTCATTTGTCCTTCTGCAATGCGAGACAAGAGTTCCGTTGCTGTAAGTTCAGTAATCTCTAGCTGACGGGCATTCAGAAGGCCACATGTTTGAGGAACATCAATCACACTGGCATTCAAAGATGTTGGCAATGCCTCAGCTGGTAATCTCCATGACTGGGGAATGGCGTCGAGTGCTCGACGCTGCGCCTTTTCCGCAATCTTGTGCCAATCCATGCTTTACCGATGTCCCTGCAATCTTACCTCGGACACATTCCTGGCTTCACAAGCTGCCGCACTGCTGGAAGTCTTTATGCCTTTTGATCCAAGGATGCGAGAGCCATGATTCAATGTACAGAGAAGCAAGCTCGGAAAGTATCTGAACATGAGATAACCATGATTCGTGGGCATATCAATCCCCTGGGCTGCTTATCTGTTTAGTCGCAACCTATTTATATCGGGTCAACCGAAGATAGAAGCAGAGTCGTTAGCAAATGGTGACACGTGACCTGATCTTCGGGGGCACCGAGCTCGGTCGGACGTGGTATGATTAGAGGCGGAGCTGCAACGTGCCTGACCTATCTGAATAACCGTCTGTAACGCAACCTTTGGCTCCAGAAGAGCCGATCGAAATGCGAATGGTTGTGATTTGCTGAGGACTATTGAGACTAGAACAGACGCCCAAGATTTTGGATAGACCCTATCTCTGGCTGTTCCCATGCTTGCTTTATTCTTCCACGCTTGCGCATTTCCAACCTAGTATGGCTCCATCATAGCCAAGGCCTCGAGGCCTGCCAGGGCAAAATGGGGCATATCCTCCTATCAAGAAAACACTTACAACGATCCGAAATTCCGGTCGTCCGTCTCTGGTAGATAGGTAGACTTGCTTTGTACTTTCCCATCGCCAAAGCAAAAGCACGGATGAGATCGGTATACTGCTGAATGGGCAAAGATTAAATCAGCCCCGAACATGAAGTATTGTAGCCAAGGGCAGAGACGAGGCTGACGTTGAATAATGGGCCAAGTGGCGAAGTGATAAATAGATTTCGAATTCGGCATTCCTTCCCTGCGACGAAAGCCTCAAGCGTGCTAACCAAACCTGGACTGGATAGGATGATGGGTAATTACATCGGCGATCACATTCATGCTTATCTTCAGATTTTGCGCCGTGTAGCCCACGGGAATCACCACGGTCAATGGCTTGTGATGTCTGTTACCGACGAAAAGTTCGCTGCGACCTTGATCAGGGCCTCCCTTGTATAGCCTGTCGCCAAAGTAACATTGTCTGTAGGTAAGTCTTATCAACCATGATTAGTCAAGCCACGAATGTAGCTAGGTAGATGGCTGCGAGACCTGACCATCTATCAGCTTCGAACTAGCAGAGAAACACAAGGCGAAGAGGAGACTGAAGAAGCGACGGCAGTCTGCAAAGTCACAGGATGGTTTGTCACCCACACCGACTACATCTTCAGTGGCTTTTGAACTTCTCGGTCAGCAAAGCGAGCTTCCTCCAGGACGACTCGACTATGGCGACTTCTCCTTGGCAGAGGGACGAGATAGAGCACTGCGACCAGATGTATCAAGCGAGGGTGACATCCCCGAAGACACTATGGCGAAAACTGCGCTGTCTCGGTTCTTCCACCAAATCAACAAGTCAAATTGGGAAGTTTTTCAAGATAAAGGGTATACACGCATTGCTTACATTGGAACTTCCGTATCCAATCTTGCGAAGCTGGTCGATGAGGTAGGGTTTGATGCCTCTTCTCTACATTTCCCCTTTCCATCGGTACGACCTACTATGCCATGGAAGCCGTCTCCAGCAATGCCATTAATTCAGTGGTACTCAAACTCATTTGTCGACGACCTCAGTGCCTTACCGATACATAAGGTGAGAGATGAGTTAGTTGAGTCCTTCTTTAGCAAAATCCATCCTGGCTTCCCTATCGTTGATGAATCGGAATTTCGAAGACAGTACAGGAGTCTTGACAACCCTCCGCCCCTTCTACTATTTCAGGCCGTCCTCCTCGCTGGAGCTCATGTCAGTGAGCATCCCAACATTTTCCCTCGGAGATCTCAAGTTAAGAAGGTAATCTATCGAAGGGCCAAGGCATTGTTTGACTTGCATTATGAGAATGATCGTATGCACGTTGTGCAAGCCGCCTTGCTTTTTATGTTCTACCTTGAGGGCGCCGATGACATTTGTTCGAACGTTTACTATTGGGCCGGGGTTGCGTGTCGCGTTGCATTTGGACTCGGGATGCACCGTGATCTAGCTACAGCACTCCCAATATTAATGCCTAAGCAAGATCGAAGGATCTATAGAAGAATCTGGTGGACCCTGTTCCAAGTCGAAGTGTTGTCAAGTCTGCACCATGGAAGACCGTCCATGATAGATTTGGATGAGATTGATCAAACCCCACTGCAGACAGACGATTTCGTTGAGCAGAATGGCCAAGTGAACGGGAAAGTCGATATTGATTATTGTATCCAAAATACTCAACTTTGTCATATCATGATATCCATCATCAAGCTTTCCAGTCCAGGAGCAGTTCGAAGATATGCTACATCCCCCGAATCCTTTCAGGTGTCACAAGAAAGCGTCGACAGAAAACTCGTATCATGGTATCTCAACTTACCGACGGCTTTGGCCGAGCCGATAGAGAAGTCCAATACCAAAAGATTCTGGGCGTTGCAGCTTCAGTTACATTACAACCTAGCACTGTTACATCTTCACCGCTTGCCAGAGGAATTATTCCCCCATGCCGATCCGGTCCAGAAGTTGAACTCCAACGTCACATGCCAAGCGGCTGCCACTGCCATTTCAAAGCTTTTCGACGATATAATAGCTGCAAATGCAATTTCTATGTGTTGGTTTACGGCGCTGACCTCATTGTTTGCGACTGCTCTCCAGATCAGTCACGAGGCTCGAACTGCTGCACGAAACAGGGCGGCAATTCTTGCAATTCAGGCTCAAACTCGACTTCGACAGGTCCTTCCTGCGATCTCAGCAGTATCGCCATATTGGCCAAGTGCAGAAGCCATCCTGCACGTATACAACGATTTGCTAGTGCAATTCCAAAAACAGTCGCAAGCAACGTCCAACGTTCAATACGACCTGCACAGTGGGCTAAGCAGTAGACGTGATGAACTGACGATCACCCAGGCTAGCGACCACAATGCTATGTTGGTGGAGAACAACGACAGTTTGGGAATTGTGGGAGTCTCGGGCACTGACTGGCAAGCTCTGTTCGGAGCCGGATCCCCTCATCGCTTCCCTGAGCTTGACTTTGAAGGCGTAGATGAATGGTTATACCCTTCCTGACGCCTTGATAGGAACAGTCGATTGATCGGTTCATAGCTAGCCTCAGAAAGGAATCGAAGCTTTTTCTTAGCGCGGACGGTGCCTTGCTCCTGCTATTCACTTCCTCAAAGCTAGTGAGCTGATCACCCAGGTGAATCAGACGAATTATGCTGCTTCTCGGACAGGTTCCTCTCAATTGCACATTTCAAGAGGTACATCCAATTCCAGGCTGGTAGGGGGTGAAAGAAACATTTTTGTCATGGCATAGATCAAGGGGGTCTAATCGTCACGCTTTCACGCATACTAGATCGATCTTCCGTCGTTGATTTCATCGCTGTTAGAGTGCTGCTGAGGTCACAATCAGAGAACTTGAACATCGATAGCCGAGCACAAAGGATACCGTTCATAAAAGCGGCGAGGCGTGGAGGCGACAGAGCTAGCTCTTTTTGGACTAGTACACTACTAGAGGCAGTTACAGTTCTGAACAGGAAGGCAGCATGACTTGGTAGTGCGTGCTACCTAGTCGTAAGTAACGGGAGTGTGGCTACGCGAGGACGCGTTCCTTCCCAAAAGTCCACTCATGACATTTGAAGTTTGAAGTGGGAAGTTTTTGATGAACCCACTCATTGTTTATTTACGCTCACTCGCTGCCTCCTGCTGTTGCACATGATACCGCCCACCGATTTTCGGTCTGTTCACCCGTACGTTTCTGCGTTGCCACAACAAGAAACAAGTGTGGTGTGTGGTGGTCGTCTGCGCCCGAAATCCTTGGTCAACTGCCCGTGAATTATACGCCCGCGGGCGCAAACAAAATGGAGATTCACTCTGTCCTTCCAGAGGAACGAGCACGGGATCAAAAAGGCGAAACCCTGCCATGGGGCTACCGTTATCCAGAGTGAGTCTGCCTGTCATGGACTTCGGAAAGTTTTCTGGTGCCAAAGGTGATTCTGATTTCTCTAGTTCATCACGATATGCACGACAACCAGAAGAAACTGGACCTTTCGGTCGGAACCGCAGTACAAGAGCTACAGGCTCACGAGCATCAAGGCCGCGAACTGGGACTACGCCCTTGCGGCAAAAAGAGAGTTCAGCAGTTTCGGAGTTTGGAAAGTTGTTCACACAGGAGCAAGAGCGAGAGGCCGAGAGAACAAAGAGCTCCCTCAACACCCCCTCGGCAGATGTACCCAGGAGCACAGAACCTGATACTGTCCCAACCGAGTGCGTGCTGTATGGATACGCTGGCAAAAAATCCGAATGGAAAGTTCTGTCCAAGTTTGAAAGGATTGTTTCGCCGGGAATAATCTGCGAGGACTATTCAAGGGAAGACCCTAACCTCTTTCTCTCTTCGAACTCCCCGTTGGCCTTCTCCAGATCATCAATAGTTGTGCGGGAAAATCTCAGTCGCGAAGCAATAAAGAAGAGCCGAGTTTACATGGGTGGTCAACATTGGATCAAGATCACATTTGATTCATACCAAGCCGCAGAGCGAGCCATCCACTACAGTCCTGTTGAGATTGATGGTTACCTAGTCCATTGTGAGATGTGGACCGGCAAGGGACCGGCAACAGATGCTCCTTTACCCGTAGGCCCTGACGGCCAGGATAGCGCCGATTTGATCAGACCTGACACAAGCCGGAAGGCTCGCACGCTGAGTTCTGGTCAATCTGCCAATATCTTCGCGGGGTCCCAATCTGCTCTAGCAGCGTTCGAGCGAGCCTATCAGACTCTACCAAAGTCACAAACTTTACCAGACCTTCAATATCGCCAACCGGGTGTATCAGACGATTTTTCTACAACCTCTACCACAGCATCTTCAGCAACAGCCACAGCCATCTCGCCTCCTCAGTCACCCACCGCCACGTCAAATTTGCGCTCTCGTTCTACACCTCAACTTCCGAGCCAAGTAAAAGACCGAACTTTCCAATCAGATTACATGACGCACATCAAAGTGAAGAAGGCGGTTCTGCGGCCAATATCAGAAGCATTACCACCGCAGCCGTCCTTTGGAGAGCGGGTTCTTAGGAGTATCCCGATAGTATCTTGGTTTGTGGGTGGAAAGAAGGGAACAACAGGGGCTAGTGATGGAATCATCGGAGAAGGACCTTTGCTCAAGGAGAATGGTGCTTGGGACCCAGCTAACGGCTGGTATTGGTCGTTTTGGCATGGCGTTGATGGCTGGCTCGGGACGGATTTTTGTGGGATAAAGGACGATTGAGAGGGGACATTGTCCAGCGGGTTGCGGTTTCCATCGAGATCACAACAGAGGCACTAATGACTGACTACCTGGGTATGCATTGGTCCTTGCACATGCACACTGTACAATTCAGACTTAGATATTAGGATCCCCCATGGCTGCACTGAAATGGGTCTTTTTCTGCCAAGGGAACCTTTCCATTTGGATTTTATGATGATGGTAGCACTTTACATGGCTGGTTGCATGGCAGCCTTTTATGCAAAGGGAAGAGCATGCGAAGGGAAATAGATGAGCGACAGGCACGCTCGGCGTGAGCCTGGCCAAATGGGATCGGGTTCATCTAGGCTCGCGCGACCTCGTCCTTCCTCAAGTTGGACGCAGCTATTCCACCTTGCCTTCAAAGTTTTCACCCTCGACCAGATCTGGAATCTCGTCGTCATCGTCGTCACCATCCTTCTTCTCGCCGCCCTCCTTCTTCTGTAAGCTTTGGTAGGACTCGGCGAGTCTGCGGAGTGAAGCAAGCGAGTCGGGTCCGAGTTGGTTGAGAATTCCGGGAACGAGTTCGGTCAATTCCTTGTCCTCTCCATTGCCGTAGATTGCGAAAGTGTTGGAGGGAACGGCGGCGTGCACTATTGGTGAGTAAGGCGGTCAGCAATTGGGCACGTGTGCTCTTTCTGGCAAAAGGCGTCTCTCCCACCGACTTACCCTTGGGCGCAGCGAAGTGGATAACATTGCCGTCCTCCTTGAACATGTTGACCTCCTCGATAGCTTGGATAGGCTGAACGTTGAGCTTCTTCAGCGACGTCTGCAGCTTCTTGTCATCTGTGCCAGCCGACTTGTGGACCTTCTTGGTTTTTCTCCGGGGTGTTCCTTTGCCTCTGTAGCAAGTGTTGGTTAGTGGCTATTCAGATTCATCTCGTTCCGACGGGCCAAGCCCAGTTTCACACATGCCGCGGCGTTGATTACTTCGTGGGAGCAAGTTCAGGAATTTACATACCCTGTACAGGCAACTGTCAGCCATTTCTGGAATCTGCGCACAAACCAAGCTTGAAATCCAATCGGGCTGGAGACATACCAATTCGCACCTGCGCCTGCATGCGCTTCAACTTCTCCTGATCCATGTTTGCAGTAAGCGACGTTCAGGGCTCCACCGGAGTGAAGAAGGCTGAAAGCTATCGGACAAGGGAATGAAAGAGCTGGACCGTGGTCTATTGTGATGTTGTTAGCTGGTAAATCTCCAATGCACAATATGTATATCGACGGGGAGAGGGCCACACGGCGGTGAAATGGAGAATGCTTACTCTATCCTCCGTCCTGGCGTTGAGGTGTTGATGGTAAAACGTCCAAACTGGTCGCTGATGCTCTGGAGGATGGGCAGTCTCGAATGTGCTATATAAGTCTTGGCGTGAATTTGAACGCCGAGTGCGAGTGATTCGGAGAAGGAGAAAATCATTACATAAGCACTCCAGTGTCAGTAGCAGCCAAGTGACCGAGGGGGCTAGGAGTGACTGCGGCAACCTCGGGCGGGGTTCACCTACAGTAGCACCTGAGCTTGCGCTTCCTCTGTTGGAGACAGATGTTGCTGCCCGCAATTTCAATGTGGACTCAAGTTCACCCTGCTGTTTTCTGGTCCACGCTTGCCTTTGCATTTCTGGCCTTTGTCTCTTGGTATACATCTCAGAACAGCGCCATGGCTAACAAGGCCGCTTTTGTCGTCCCGGCGCTGAAGAAGCACACGGCAACGGTGATCATGGCACACGGCCTGGGCGACAGGTAAAAACTCTTGAAAATAGATCCATTGGCGTACGAATTGCATATTGACTGATATAACCGTTATAGCGGTGCAGGCTGGTACGTATGACCGCAGCGGACCCTATTGTCCTGAAAGGCTTCAGGAACTAATTCAGTTGTACTTCCTACAGGGTGTCCCTTGCCGAGTCCTGGCGCAGACGAGGGAAATTCGAAGACGTCAAGTTCATCTTCCCCAATGCTCCTGCCATTCCCATCACAGTGGTACGTCGAACGAGCGACTGTCCTCATCGCGCTCTTATACGACGATTACAAGTGCTGACTGATCTGCCAGAATATGGGCTACAGCATGCCTGGATGGTACGATATCGTAAGGCGCCGCGACGATGTTTGCAGTCCCAACCCTGGCCCGTTCTTTGACTGAATCTTCCCCTGACAGACCGACTTCGACGACTTGAAACAAGCGCATGATGAAGTCGGCATCCTCCGCAGTCGCACGACGTTCACCAAATTCATCACGGATGAGATCTCTGCCGGGATACCCTCCAATCGCATTATTCTCGGTGGCTTCTCGCAAGGAGGCGCAATGTCCCTCTTCACTGGCATTACCACACCTCACAAACTCGGCGGCATTTTCGGCCTGAGCTGTTACCTTGTGTTGGGCGATAAGATCAAGGATTTCGCGAAAGAGGCGTCGGAAGCAAACAAGGACACACCGATCTTCATGGGCCACGGCGATTCAGATCCGCTGGTCAAACTGTCCTGGGGACAACAGACAGCCGAGGTCCTCAAGAAGGAGCTTGGCCACAAGGTCGAAATGAAAGTGTACAGGTGCGTAGACTGCGTGCTGTGTGGTTTGCTTCGCTTCTTGGAGGCACGGCTAACGGTTACAATTAGGGGCCTCGCTCATTCCGCCGACCCAGAGGAGATTGACCACTTGGAGAAATTCATCAAGGATTGTTTACCCACCAGTGAGGCCCTGTGACTTGAGCAGCCTCAAGCCCAGCCTGTGATGCGGTCGAGTTGATACGGATGTACTTTTCCTTCTTGTCAGTTGGCATCACTTTGCAAGTTATAGATTGCGGAGCAAGCCTAGAATTGCGAGATAACGATAGACGGCAATAAGACAATACCGATGTGGGGAACAGGTTGAGAATTGTAGTTTTATTTCTTCTTTTCAAAATGTTGGTATATGCATTTCGGTTGCCAACTCCGGGCTAATTTACGGATTATGCGGCTCCCTCCTTTCGCTGGCCAGTAAAAAAGCCTAGACCGTACGATTTGGTGGTGAAGGTGATGACGCTGCCCTTGGGAAAGTAGAAGACATCTCCGGCAACGGCCTATTGAACCATGAGTCAGCGAAGTTGTTCCAGTGCTGAAGGAAACAAAGTGGCCACACAGGGCTCCTTTGTCTTCAAGAGCAGATTTTAACTTACGTGAACAGACTGACCAGTCTCGTCGGTGATGTCGAATTCGCCCTCTACGATGATCTTGGTTTCGTGGTAAGTATAAGTGTACACAAGGGGAGTGCCCTTCTCGAGCCTGTAGAAGCCAGAGGTGATTGGCTTCTCAGTGTCGGTGCTGCTGACGATGTCGCCCAGGAACGCGTTCTCGTTGGCGATCAACGGGGGCTTGAAATCGGATTGGGCTTTGGCGAAATGCTTGAATGGCAAGGCCATTTTGAGATATGCTAGATGACTTTGTCCACGTCAGTGATGGTCATGCCTGGTTGATGAAGTTGAGAGCTTGCTGTTGCGTGAATTGGAGCTTACCAGTGCTTCTGAAGAGGGGATCCTTGGAGATAATATCTCTTGATGCAAGGGAGGCGGGGAGAAGCAGGTGGGAGAACAGAAAGAGGTGGTGAAGATAACAATACAAGAAACCCGAGGGAGGGCAGAGTCCAGTTATATTTACTGTGACTTATCTCCCTCAGCCTACCTTAAAACTTGTGATCAATGTCATCCATCAGTAAGCGTTGCCCTGCCGCCGTGCCTAAGCTTGCATGTGGCAGACTGGAACGCGATCTACGCGCGAGGTCGTGCAGGCGAGACTTGGATGAATTCCGCGTCCTCCCCATACATTTTACTGGAGAGAGGAGTATTTTAATAAGAAAGGACGGCCGTTATGACCTTCAGCTGGCCAATCTGAGCAATTGCAGTTGCTAGAGACGGAAGAATATGCCTGACAGGGAAAGGCTGAAGGGCCTTGGTTGAATGTCTGTCTGGCAAAATGGAAGGGCACCGCGAGGTGTAGTGTTGGAGAAAAGATAAGAGGCCAGCGGCTTTGTTTGGGTGGGAGTTCGCCGCGAATGTTTGATAAACGTGACTTTTGGGTTAGATGGGCTGCAGGCCTGGGGTTCGACCAGACATTGTTGGCCGTCCGAGGGTTGACAGACGGTTTGGTTTGTCCCTGTTTGTGATTACAGTCTGCACAACAGCGTCGTACCTATAGATTAATATTGTTGGAGTTGGTAAGAAGTCGAAGCAGAAATGGGGGAGTCCTGTACCCACAATTATTGTTATTACTGAAAGTGGTTGGCAAGAGCCCGTGATGCTCTGGAAGGTGTGGAAGGTGTGGAAAACGTCATCCTACACCTGAGATGCATACAGCCCACCGTACCCGCTAGTCCCTAACACTTGCCATCCCATCCTCGTGGGATTCGGCTGTTGTCTGGCGTCTCCTGTCCGGTCTTACCAAATGCCATAGCCTCATGGTATTACTCAATCATCCAACGCCTGGCTCTGCTATTCGCCAACATCTAGCAACCGACTCTTGGGGCACGGAGAATGCCATTGTTCATTCTCGCTTTGCACTAACCCCAATTGAGATATCCTATCCCTGGTGAGTCTGAGGTGTCGAGTCCAGTTCGCACACTTTGCCCCTTTCGGGCAGGTCAATCGGAGAAAGATCTCTAACCGTCACGGAAGAGATCTTATTTGCACCAGGGCGTCTGCCCCTCCTCTTGCTCAACGTGACCCGCTCCGGGAGAAGACTGCATTTAAATGCAAACAATTCCCTTGACCTGCTCCGTTGTCATGCAACAGAGCACGGAGGATCACGATAGTACCCCACACTTTCAATAGATCTGCTATTACCGTTACTTTTGCTTTGACTCTCGGGCCCAATGAAGGAACGTCCTCGTCCCACCTTCCGTAAGTGTTCCATGTGTGTTGGGGACCTTACTGCTTTCACCCTGCAACTGTGACGTCAGCTACCCAGCGCCGTGTTTCCCGCTGCTCGAGTCCTCCAGTGGCCCGCCCGATGGGGGTGGACACCGTTCAGGAGGGATCGCTTCCTGCTTACTTAGTACCTACGAGTTACTCCTACGAGTTACTACGAGCACCTGCCCTCTGCCTCGTCCTACAGAGGTGCCTCCTCCGCCTCCAGCCCGGCGCGTCTCTGGAATGCGCCTCGAGTGACACTCACCCCCAAGCCACAGCTCGTTGTACTACTTTCTTTTACCTCGTACTCCAAACAGAGTATGTCCTATGTCCTTGCGTTGCAAGATGAATGGACTGCTCTCTTAGAATTGCGTTGCTTTACTTTGCGATGCTCGGCGATGGTCTGCCTTTCACCACTCGCAAAAGAGCCTGGGATACCCACACTAGCCCAAGAAGCTGAAGGGGGGACCAAGCGTCAGGCCAGGCCAGGCCAGGCTGCACTTCCCACATCTCTGTACCTATGATCTCTCGTCCCTCCCCTCCCCGTTGACAGGTTGAGGAAGGTAAAAAATGGGCCGAGAAGGCCAAACATCCAACCACAGTCGGTCCACAGAATCGCTATTAACTGTTCCATGCTAGCATCTTACTTAGTTAGACTGCCCTCAACCCATGCCCCCCTCCTCCATTACCTCGCCCCCGAAGCAAAACTCTTAATTCAATGCCTCCCGACTCCATACCTGCCATATTCTTACTCCATTCAAATATCGCAAACACCACAAACCGGTCATCATTAACCGTCCTCCCCATCAAAAGAGCCCGTGTCTACTGCACTGTTCCCACTTCCTCTCCTCCGTCTTCCCGCCTCTAGCCACAGTACCTTCGTGCCCCCCGGAAAACCCAGATTCATAATATCTTTGCTCAATTTGCACATTCGGACCACTCCGGTGAGGGACAAGAGGAGCTCCAGAGAGGAGAAAATTTTTCCTCTGATGACACCATTGCTTTGAGATACCGTCTCTTGGCCTCTAACCCTCACGATTGTTTCCTTGTTTTGTATTCCCCGCGAACATAACACACCACTTCTCACTTCAGTTTGGACTTCCGTCCTCTTCGCCACTGTACTCCCCTCCTCAAGCTTTTGGTTGTCCCTCCCAAGACTTCAGGTTCCCACCACTTCCCAGCACAAGAAGAGAAATTCGAGGAAAAGGTCCAGAGCGACACTCGTTCTGCCGACCTTCATCCGACCTGGACCTGACCTGACCTGACCTGACCGAGCCGTGCTGTGCTGTGCTGTGGGCTCGCTAGCTGGCTGAAGGGAGCAAATACACTATTGCTCAACATCAAAATCCCTTCTCATCCCGACTTGTCTCATTTAATTTACCCCTTTCATATTTCTATTCCCCTTAGTTTATTACCAAATCAAGCAAAGCAAAGCACTACTCTACCAGCGAGACGAAGATATCCTCTCTTTCGAGATTTGTCTCCGTTTCTTGCTCGCTGCTCGCTACCGCTCTCGTGGATCTCCCTTGCGAAGATCCGCTTTCTCGGTGCTCGCGGTCAATCACTTCCCCCCATCAAATCAATCCTGTCGACCAGAGCTGTCGGCAGAAAAAGTCTGTCTGATAGATAGATATACTTGAGTGTTTTTTGTGTAAAAAACCTTGAAAGGTATCTCACCAAAGAACCAAGAAAGAATCTGCAAGCTTATCAGGTGATTTGCATCTACTGCTGACTCGAAAATCCAATCATCGGTGGCGAGACCCTTTCACAATCACCTAAATGGATTTCACTACCTAAAAACACCAAGCTTGACTCAGCCAATTCTCTTCGCCATCTGTCCTTGCAGCAGTATAGAATCAGAACCCACTTGTACTCCGTACATCTTAATCGACACCGTACACCGTACGCCCTGCTTGTGTCGTATCTGGCGAAAAGGTCCATAAGTGATCACAGTCGTCCGTCGTCATACCAGGCCATAGTCACATCACCAATCTTCCTACGCGACAAAAGAGATCCTGGCAAGTATCCCTGAGCAACTCATTAAAATCTCCCAAACCAAAAATCCGTTTCGACATCATGACTGCCGCCAACAACGAGCCCCTGCAACCTACCAACAACAACCGGAGTAATAAGACCATGGCTGGCAGTAAACCGACGATGACTTTCAAGCCCATGTCGAGATTGCCCTTGAGCGCTGAACTCGAAGAATACGCCCAGAGTATGAAATCATACTTAGCCAGCGTCGAGAATCGACCAAATGACCGCCGCCCTAGCGACAGTGAGGAATCCGAACCGGACCGTTCGCCTGAATTCTGCTGGATGGACCTTGCTGCCGTCCGACGCCGCTACTCTCACCAGAGTGTCAGCGTCGATGGTCCACGCAGGGTAAAGTCCTCGTCGTCCTCGTCCTCGTCCTCGTCCTCGTCGAACGCCAGCTCCAGCCCTCGCAACAATGCTCCTCGGCACCATCTCCCGCTTGATAATCGTCCTCAGCGTCAAACCCACCATATCTTGCAGCATCTTGATCGCCGATCGGCGTCCCCAAGCAGAAACTCGTCCTCGCCGATCAAGAAGCACCATCAATCGTCCTTGCAGCCACGAGTGCGCGTAAAGGTATCAGCCGAGAAAGACTAAACAGTGAAGGGACCGTTAGCAACAAGTCCTTTGGAAATCAACAAAGTCCATTGCACCACCAGGATTGCCATGTGACACACGAGGCCAATGCGCCAAGTCTCTCCCGGCCATACTGGAAACTGGAAAGGCAACATCCAGCAACAATGTGACTTGGAAAGAAACAACGGGCAAAAGACTCGACATACCTTCCCAATGCCAGTCCGTCATCACGCCCAGCCAATGCAACTTGCCACGCACAGTGTATTCAGGCTCCAATTGATCGTTGAGGATATCGCCGGTATGACGACGAGTAAGGGGAGGCATAGACGTTGGCATGGCCCCTCCAGCGTCACCATTACCCAAAACATCCATATCATCCATCGACCTACCACTGCTAGCTGAGTTGAATGTCATACGACGGGCTTTAGCCGGGCGCCCACCACCAGCATGAGCCTCATCAGCAAAGACTTGTCCGCGGATTTGACTATTGTCATCTGGGGAACTGTCACCCATCTCACCACCGAACCTGACGGATTGTCCTTTCCTCTTGGGTCCAGATGGGTTTCTCAAGACTGGGGGCACAAAATTACCACCAGGAACCCCTCTCGAGTTGTATCTTCTCAGAAGCCGATTAGCTTTCTCATTTTCAAAGGCATCTCTCCGACTCCACACCTCCTGAACTACATTCCAACCAGAGGTCACATTGCCAATTTTGAGTCTGCTCATCATGGCATCCCAGCGAGTCATCACCCAGTTTCTGTCGTCTGGGTTGGTAATCTCACAGCTCGCCGCAAAAAGTGGAAATATTTGCACGATGGTGGTTCGTGAGCTGAGAGGAACACTCGCCAATGTGACAAGCACCTTCTTCGCAAGCGTTGATGGTGGGTCACTTGGGATTTCAGGCACGGCTTGGTGCAGATACAGCAGCATCGCATACCGATAAGCGTCGGCGGTCTGAATGGAGTGCTGGACCTCGGATGAGGGATCTTCGGGCCTCTCAAACAAAACAGCACTCGGGACCTGCCACCGCTGGAGCTGTTCTTTGAGCTCCATTGCTTGACTCACAATGTTCAAGCTGTTTGTCTCCATTTTGCGCACGCGTTGAATGAGATTGGCCACCCGACCGATTAGGGGGAAGAGGGTGGTGGCACAGCCCATCAGCGGATCGACCTCGGCCTGTTCTCCATAGGGGGTGTTGACAGTGCCGAGAATTTCCTCGAAATTCAACTCAACACTTTCTTCAAGGCTGGTCAGACGAGCAATGACATCCATGTACACAAAGGTGTTGCAAAGGAATTTCAGCCTTGAGGCGTCTTGTGTGGTCATCTGTCCCGTCTGCATATCCCTTCGATGCTTGACAACAGCATTGTTAACCATGATCTTTGCCCCGCGCAGGTGTTGAACGCCAGTGGACACGTGAGAGTCCCAGCCTTCAGAGAATGCAAGTGCAAGGGAAGTGGCGAGCGCAGTATCCAGACGCATGTTCTGAATTTCAACGGCAAGTCGTTTGATTGACTTGGTCATGTGAGCCATGCCTAGAAGCTGAAGATTGGGGATGTCTACAGCCCCGTGAAAAGCAGTCATGGAACTGATGGCATGGTACAAAGCCTGTGATTCACGAGCAAGTGGCCAGATGAGTGTTCGCCATGGATTCTCCGTGGGCCCATCTTTGATGGACAAAATGCCGCAAGTATTTCTGTCGAAGCGTAGCATAAGCATCTCTGGTGATGAGGCATCCAGAGTTGGCTGGGCGAGCATGGTCAGGTTGCTAGATCTGGACGAGGCAGTTGACGCATCACTTGGCGTTGGGCTCCCACTGCGCAAATTCCAGGTGGGGTTGTTGGGATCGACAGAGGGGCCAGCCATAGGGATCATAGCGGAAGGGCCGTGGAAGGCCTCTGTTCGCATGATCTCTTCGTCAAAGTCTTCTCCTATATCCAGGTTGTCCAGGGCGATATCATACGCATTTGGCTGATATGGCAATGGAGACATTGGGGGTCGAACTTCGGAGGGATCAGGTGGCCGATTCAAGTCGGTGCCGGGAAGGAGAAGGTCTAGCAGTTGAGGGGAGCCAGAGCCAGAGCCAGAGCCAAACGGCCTGACACTGTTGTCTTCGGCGACTCCGGCACTCGAGAAGAGGTTAAAGGGATTGACGGTGTCATCTAAAGAGAGAGTAGGGGAATTGTCATTGGTGTCAAATGTTGGCATGAAATCTTCGTCGGGTGGAAGATGAAGCTGAGGCGAGGAACGTCTTGGACCTGTGAAGTTGGCCTTCTGATCGGGGCTTGTGGAGGAAGCGGAGCCATGTCCGGGATCCTGGAAGGCTTGAGCGGCGTTTGCGAAGGCAGAATGAAGGCTGGGCGACCACGAGTTGGATGGATGGGCATTGGAGAGACTGGTGTCTTTGAGTTGGAGGTTGGAGGTGGGACCAGCATCGACAATGTCGAGAGGCCGAGAGGAAACATTATCGGCAGAGAAAGAATTGGAGCGAATGGGCTTCTTCTTGGTAGCAGGTTTAGGATTGAAAGTTGTTTCTTCAAAAGACCTCCACTTGTAGTCTTTCTTGTAGCCTTCACAAAGGACGCTCCTCTTTTGGCATTGGACACAAGATGGCTTGGTCTCATCACATTTCAAACGCTTCTTCTTGCATGTCATGCAACCTGTAGGGACAGAAATGGTCAGTCAACAGTTATTGTGGATTCGACACCAGACCAGGTGAAGACCGATGAGGATATATCACATACCATTCCGGCTCTTGCTCTGCTTCGGTTTGGCCACAGCACCATCTTGAACTTTGGTGGCAGGCTTTGCGGCGGCAGTGGTGGGTTTTGGTTTAGGAACAGTGGGCTTTTTGGGTGGAACCGAAACGGCCGGTGTGATCTTGGGAGACTTCTTCAGGAAGACGGATGGCGAAGGAATGTGGACCTCCATACGATGATGACAAGGCCAGCGAGTATGGACGCAGTCGCCCTTCTAAAGAACGAGGGGAGCGCAGCGTGCGAGGACGAAGACGGCTGGTGATGGTGGAGGGGTAACGATTGAACTGGGCCGTCTGATCTAAGAAATAATAATAGTTGTGACTGTGGCTCTGCAGTTGTTGCCAACGCCGGTCGATGTTGGGGATATGCGATAGAAAGACAAACACCAGCGGTGTAGACACGATGGACGTTAACAAGAAGGAAGAATTGAATAGAGCAGGTACCGGAAAAGGCACACGAAGGAAACTACAAGAATTGCGTAAGAACAAGAAGGTAGGTGGCAAAATTTAGATAAAAAGGATGTGCCCGTTGGTTGCTTGAGACGGTAAATCTCAAGCAAGTCACGCAAGCAGCAGGGGGGAGATCGGAGGGGTAGGGGGAGGAGGAGGAGGAGTCGAAAAAGTCAAAGTGCAAGTGCAAGCGTGCACAAAGTGCGAATGGTGCTGCAACCTCAACCAAGGCCGACACGCCAAATTGTAAGAATCGACGGCAGTGGACTCCGAGTTTGGGGATATGAGTGACAACTGACAAGGTGACAACACAGACAGAGACAAGGCCGGGGAACGACAGGGCACAAAGGACAGAGGCCAGAAGAGGCCAGAAGGGCGGAAGAACCCTTCCAAGGGGGCCCCTCTCCCCAAGCCAGCATCCCAGAGGAAGTCCGACTCACGAGAAGAGACGCCAAAGTCGAAGGACATTCGAAGTGGGAGACTTTGCCGGAACATCCACCGGTAGGTATTTCTTGAGTATGTAACCTCGTCACGTTTTACCTTGCTTGACTGAACTACGAGGACGAGATACCTAGCGAACTCAGAAATTGTAGGGCTACTACTGCGTACTCCGTACTGTCTGCCGTATAGCAAGAGTAACTAGTAAACTAACTCCTTCTAGGGTAAATACCCAGTACCTCGTCGTGAACGGTGGTGGTAACGTGCCGTTTGTTATCTATCGCCGAAGCCATGGGCACTGGGGTGCCTGGGATAAGGGACTGGGGACCGACCAAGTGCTAACTCAACGTAGTTAGCTGGCAGCTTAGGCCTTGGAGTACTGTAACTGGAAATCGATACGCGATAGCGCCCGACGAGAAGAAAAAGAGAAGAATCTGGGGGAGTTTCTCGGATCTCAGAGCCATCCATTATCCAAGCGGCTTCAATGACACACTCGACCCAGTCCGCCACCATCTCGCCAGGGCCCCTCCCTCCCTCTCTAGCCCACTTAGCACTGCCTCTGGTCTGCTGACGCCGATAACGAGATAGCTCATCATCAAGCGAAACCAGCAACGAAGCAATCAATCCAGCCCACGGCTTCACCTCCTCAACAAGTAATGTATCCACCCGCGCCATACGAGTAACAACATCCTTGAAAATCCGATTGATCGTCAGGCACGTCACCGGCTTCATTAGCCAGATGATTTCTTGTGTGAGGAACGAACTCAGGGAGGTGAGTTAAGTATACGACAGGGTATCTGGGCACTCGTATGTACGAGTACAAGCACGAGCACGAGCACTCGTAACCCTGTGTCCGTCATACTCCACTTATGCTTATCTGCTTCCCCACTACTATCTATCGACTCCCATCCACTCAGGCCCTGTGCATTTTCATTTGGCTATCTGTGCGACATGGCTGTGGAGCCCAGTTGGGGTTTGAACGACTGCCATGCTGGAATATAATATTAAATGCTGCCTGAGACCTGGGTTTGCTTTTGCCAACATCAGAGGAACTGCGCCGCCATCGAAGTTATGCGTCGATCGTTACTGATTGAGGTGTTGCTGGCCATTTGGTCTGCAAAGTGGGTTCTTCCTCGACGACGACGGGTGCTCACCGCAATGCCTACCATTGAGACAATAACTACCAAGCCCGGCGTTGCCTGACTGCACTGCACCACATGATGCTGCCCTGGCACCCTGGCACCAGCGTCTGATCAAGAATCTTCATCTGGACCAGAACTGCCACCTTGAATTCCCACTATATCTCTGGGTCGGCCGCATAATCATCTTCCCACGTTGCAGACAGCCGTGTTATTCCCGCCTTGACTTATGCCTCATGGGCGCCTAAAAAGCTCCCGATCAAGTCGGGTCCACTTGCAAACCAAGGTAGCCAGCCTACATCCCCCATCCTGTGTACATCCTACAGGAGACCCTGGACAAGTCCAGCATTTCTGAACCTTGCGAACGTCACAGCAGAAAACGCAAACCACGATCAAAACCCCAAATTCCTTGAGAGGAAATGCGCTAGAAGACAGGGAAACGAGCTAGAAGAAATTTCCTTTTCCCAAGATCTTAACCTAACCGGGGAGCTAGTGAGGTTTCGATGGATATACTTGCAGAGAAGACGCTCAATCTTTCCCGCTCTCGTCCGACTGTGGGCCCTGCCTATGCCCCAGGAAAGCTGCTACTGAGACAAAACACTGGGATGGAAACCAAATGTTGGAGACAAGGATTGATAAGGTTGGTCCTGCAAGGATGGCTGCCTACGAGTACTGGCAAGCAGCCTCCCAGTGTTCAGAAGAGTCATGGCACCCTCACCACAGGTTCGACATCGAATTCTTGCCGCTCACCTCGCCTCGCATGCATCTTCCCGACTGCCTCCGGGGTGGCGGTGGAACATCCGGACGGAGCGGTGTTACAAACGGAACCGCCAGCCGTCAAGTATCAAGTCAATGTGTTGCGAACGTCTATCTCCCCAGAGCTTGCATGACGTTCGATCAGAAGAAAATCAAAGCAAACTCCTCCAGCAGACACCTGTCCTCTCCTTGTGGCTGTTTGCTTTGATGGCTGTTGGCTCTTGCTCAGCAGCGAATTGTTAGTCCGGCCATAGACCAAGTACCTTGGCAGGTAGGTATTGCCATCCCGGCATTGCCTGGACTCCATGGTGGCTTCCCCACGACGGCGAGAGCATCTTCTGTCAGCTCACACCGCAGAGTGATGTTCAATCTCGTTGATTCTAGTTGTTTTTCTTTTTATCACTCTATTTCAACGACCAAGGTCAGTCATTCATTCATTCATCCATCACCACATCGCTGAGGTCCACCTTTCCGACACTCCACACTTCCCTCTCGTCCTCTTGTTCGTCAGAGCTTAGACCTAACCCGCCCTGGCCACCTTCTGCTTCTCTTCTTTCACGGGCCTGCGCCCCTAGCCTCAAAGCCACTCGCTTGAAATAGTCGCTCATTGGCCGTTGTTGACCCATAGGCAGTCCTTTGCCAGGCCCAGCCATGTACTTGTCGTATACCGCCGACTCTTCATCCACCACCCCAAACAATTCCAGGAATGCTGCTTCTGCTGCCAACTTGACCGGGATCACAGCATCACGCACAGAGGAGAACACCGGTGGAACCAAGAGTGAAAGGAATTCTCGCACCAGCTCTGCATGATGGCGTGCCACGGTTCGTATCACCACCAACGCCAGCCGACGGGAGTCGATGTCTCCACCTGGGGCAACCACAGTAGAAAGAGCCTCAAACAGCGGCTGAACTGCTTCGCTATCAGATACCACCCCATCAGACAAAAGATACTTGCCTGCACCCAGCACTGAATTTTGCTGCACAAAGATATTCTTGCCTGAAATGCCCGCTACCAGCACTTGCTGTGTCTCCTCCGCGTACTCGTCAACGAGCGTGGATGCGCTTTCCAACAAAACGGAGTTGAGTCCAAGGATTGACGCACTGGTAGAGGGCTGGACAATCACTCGACTCTTGATCAGAGAGATTGTCTTCTCCTGCGGAAGTACTTTGATCATAGCCCCGAGCAAACGTGCATTAGTGACCATCATGTTGTCATCTGGTGCGTCTGGTTGGACGTCCATAAGCCCGAGAATAGACTCTCTTGATGTATCGCTCATGTTGCCACCGACCTTGCTGACTACCTCTTGCAATGCTTTCAACATTGCATTGCGCACTCCAGCATCAGGCGTTTTGGAACCTGTTACTAGCTCTGCGATAAGCGGGTCAACTCGTGGAGTTAATGTGATCAAGGTGCTTAACGCCTTGGTGGCACGTGTGCGCAGAAGATCACTAGTTGGATCTGCAATTGACTTGGTGAAAGTTCTCTGCAACTGGGGCAAAAATGGTCTGAGGAAGGTAGGGATCTTTTGGAGTAATTGATTCAGTGTCGCTAGAATGGCGCATTTGACCTCCATTGACCTCTCGCCTACCACTCGGATCAGTGGGCCAGTGATTTGTGTGACAAACGGCTTCAGAGCATCAGCGCCGCATCGGTCAATAATATCAGAGATACCCATGGCCGATTGGACTCGTTGTTCCGCAGTGCCATTCATGAGTCCTTGAAGGAAGATCTGGAGGACAGGGAGAATGCCCTTAGGAAGGGCAAATCCTGGGAGTATTGAGCCTGCTGTTCCAGCCTGCTGGAGCACCTGACGAGTTGAAGTAACGAGAGTTTCCATCTCTTCTTTGCGCAGGTGGCTCTGGAGTTGACTAAGTGCAGCCCATGCGGCCTTGACCACATCTTGATCTCGATCTCCAAATGAGATGAGAAGCACGCGAATGAGATCTTGATTGTAACGAGAATAATCCACCGAAGATGTCGCAAAAAATGTGGCAAGGTGATTTGCTGCCACTGCTCGTCTTCTGTGGTCATCGTGTTTGATCATTGTGAGCATCACGCTCATTGCAGTGTTCAGGCCGTCAAATTCATCGACTGATGACAGTACTGCGTCAAAGGCCAACTCCAATTCTTCCAGAAGCTCTTCGTCCTTGCACTTGACAATACTGTCGACAAGACTATTGAGGATTGTTGGTAGTCGCCTAGTCATGCTAGAGCTTCCAACCTTGGCCAACGAGGCGAGTGCTCTCGCATTGAACGCTGTAATGGGATTGGTCAAGAGTGTTGGGATCAAATTTGGTAGGATGACATTGGCTCTTGTTGCTTCGGTGAGCAATGTCAACAATGCAGACAATGCATGTTCCGCGTCTGACTCGCTTCGCAGAAGGTTGAGAAGATGCGGCAGAACTTGGTCAACGGCGCGCTTGCCGAACGTCTGTTGTAACGAGTCAAAAGACTCGGCGGCAGCCTCTCGCACTTCTGGATCCGAGTCAGTCAAGGCTACTCGCACAATCGCTATCAATTTCTTTTCATGCTCTTCTAACGATTCTGGCTGTGCCGCGTTGACAATTTCACGCAAGGCGATGCAGATGCCCTGTCGTTTGTCCGGATCAGTTGAAGTCTGCAAGCCTTCCTCGAGTGAAGGTAGTAGCGAAGCAAAAACACCTTCTCCCGCTTTTCGGATGACTTCTCCTAGAGCATTTGCTGCAATAACCTTATGCTCCATGTTTGAGGATGCAAGGCGAGCAATGATCATCTGACTGAGCGTTGGTACTAGCTCTCGTAAGGTTCTCGGGGTTGCAACCAATGCTTTCCACACAGCAATGGCGGCAGCGCGGACCATTCCAGACGTGTCGCAACGGCAGATATACAGAGAAGAGAGGACCTTGTTTCTACGGTCCTCACCCAGGACTTCCAGAAGTGACTGGCCAGCTTGAGCCGCAGATCCGCCTTCTTCTTCTGCCTCAGCCTGGGCGCTCACACCCGTCAGATTGAAAAGGAGATCTCCGACAAGTTCGACGGAGCTAAGACGAATACGATAGCTATCGTCTGCCAATCCTCGTTGCAATTCCGGTAGTAACAAGTCAATTGCTTTCGTGGCAAAATTTTTGACAAGTAGTCTACCTGCTCGGAGAGCAGTATCACGAATAGCTTCCATGTCATCAGCCAGACCACTGAGAATGGATGGGATGATTTGGGAAAGATAGTTGGCAAACCCATTTCCAAAGCAGGCTGGCAAGAAAATGAAGAGAGTCATGAATCCCTCTCGAACGGTGGCTCTCGGACTTGCAACATTCTGTAGAATCGTGGGCAACGTCTCTTCGAGGCGCGCAGTACCAAGACCTGCAAGCACCTCACTCAGAGCTTGCGCAGAGCCAAGACGATCTCCTGCGCCAGTATCTGTACGAAGTGAAGACATGAGGCTGGGAATGAGGTCCGGAAACGCGTCTTCGCCGAGTTTCTCGACGAGACTACCCAATGCCTTGGAGCCTGTAGCACGGGTTGCTGGGACAGGATCGACAGATGCAAGACGCAAACCAGTGACTAAGATAGGCAAATGCGTTACAATGTCCTTCTTCTCTGTAAGATGGGCTAAGCTGCCGATGATCTGAGCTGCTTTCCGCTTGGTGGCTGATCGGTCATTCAGGCCTCTTTCCAAGATTCTCACCACCAAAGCCAAGGATGGAGCATCTAGATAGTGTATAAACGAGACTTTGATAAGTCCATCTAAGGCTTCTTCTGTGTATCTTGTAGGGTCACTTAGAGCCTTCAACAGGATATCAACGAGACTTTTGACTTCCGGGTTCGTGATAACTTCTCCGAATCTCTTCAGACTGCTATTGGCTGCTGACCGTACCTCCTTATGACTATCCGTTAGCACAGAGGTAAGAGGTGGAATGATATCGGGCAGGCTGGTTGCAAGCTGCTGAGGGTCTAAGTAAGCCATGGCACCGAGAAGATCGCAAGCTCCTTTCTTGCTTCGCCATTGTGTTTCATCCAGGCCCTCGAGTAGCTGGGGAAGTACGCGATTGACGCCGAACGAACTGAGGCTCGCAAAACATGTCTTTGCAGTATCCAGGCATGCCTCACGAACTGAAGTTGTAGGGTCACCAAATAATCCGAGTAGCTGTGGCAGTACTTCGATCATATATGGTTCAAACAATCGCCCGAGGAGGAGCGACATCAGTTCGTACGCCATCAACGCTCCTTGCCGATGCTCAGCACTTTTCTTGTTTTCGGTTGCGGCCCTGAGTGCTGACATGATCCGAAGTTGGCGTAGAATCGCCACTCCTTTGCCCTTGACGATACCGGCTAGCCCATACGCTGCCCCACGACGCTCAGCATATTTTTTGGACTCGAGGAGCTGCTTCAACAATGAAGTGACATACGTCCCAGCTTCGAGACTTTGTGGTCGCACCAATGGAGGTAAACAATTTGCGACAGCGTACTGCACGGATTCTGAAGGGGTGCTGAGCGTCTCAAGGAGTTTACTAATGACATTCTGAGTTCGCTTGTCTCCATCGGGTAGATGTCGTGCAACAGATCCATAAAGAACGATGACCGCTTCGTTAACCCAATCTGCCTCCTGTGTTGCCTGGTCTGGCCCTTGCAGGACCTTCTCGAAAAGGCTCATAAAAGGCTCTACCTGTTCCCTGCCACGGTTCGCAACAGCCTCGGTCCCCGCGTTGACCATTTGTTCCCGTACTATTGTGTAACGATCAGATAGTGGGCCCTCTGAAACCAGGAAGGCCATGAAGGGCATCAGCGATGCGGTGCTCAAGACTAATGACAATTCTTTGAAGGCCAAAGCTAGTCCACTTCGCCTTTCCCATTGATCTACCAATTCACCTTTTTGTACGATTCCAAACTTGTTACGCTTTGGAACAAGCGGCTTTGCCTCAGATCGATATGAATCTTGTAACCGTGCAAGTATTTCATCGGTCTTTGATCTGACTTGGACAAGTGCCTGTGCAAGTGCCTTTGAAGCTGCGACTCTAGTAGATTGAGCGGGAGAATAGAGAAAATCTGGTATTCTGTCGATCATCTCCTCGGTGACAGTAAAGTCATGTTCTTGCCAAATCGCCAGTGCCATCTCGGCGTTTTCATCCTCCTCGTCTTGACACGCAATCCAGATGTGGACCGAGTAATCGATATCTGAGAGATCTATTTCCGAGTTTATTGCTTGAAGGACAGCTGATCGTGTGGAAGTCTCAGGCAAAGTTGTAGCAGCAAGAAGAATGTCACGTTCTTTGGGGGTCAGATTGTCGGAAATTGAGCGGCTAAAGTCGAGTAAGCAGTCTTTGACGATTCGATAATGTTGATTGTACTTTTGCATGGCCTTGATGAGGTGCTGAAGGATGTCTGCTCTTGGAAGGAATTGGTCTGCGCCAGACCCTACCTGAAACGACAAGAACTCGAGAGCAAGGAGAACTTGCGCATCTGCATCGTCGTCTCCGACATCGCCGACTCTCCCACTTTCGAGGACCGAAAAGATGAGAGGCAGAGCATATGCCGTCGTTGCCGTGTCAAAAGGCCGTTGTTCTGCAGCAAACCTAAGTCTATATAATACTCGGGTGCCTAGCTCTGCAAGAGGTTCACTCGAAAGGTGTTCCGGCACGCTGGCATTGCGCAAGGACCTTAATGTGGCTATTCCGATGAACGGGCGCATGGTACCCAGCCGATCCGAAATTTGCGTAGCGCAAGCAATATATGATGTGAACAGCTCATCGTCAACAATGAGGGACGCACCAACTTCAAGCGCATTCAAGAGGGACGTGATTGCCGGAGTCATCCACATCTTCGCGACGGTGGGAGGACCGTTGGCTAGCCCTTGAACGAATCCAGCACCTCGTCTGAGATTTCCAGATATCAATCGGATCTTTTGTCTCACCTCCTTCTCATGAGCGAGCTGGGCATCTACCTTGGCTTGCTGTTCAGCGGTCAGTTTCTTCTGAGGTGTGCCCTTTTTCTTAGATAACTGAGTACGTATTTCTTCCTCCCACTTGAGAACATCATAGTCTTTCTGATTCTTATTGTCGAGGACACCATTCGACTGCTGGCCGAGGACGTCGAATACCATAGTTCCTTCTGGGGCACGGGCGATTAATGCTTCCGTGGGACCAATCCCATTAAGCTGAGACGATTCGAGGTCTCTCGAAAACTGAGCAATTAGCGATGGTGTAAAAGAATCTGGAGAGACAAAGGCCAATGTAGCAGCGGCATTACATGCGGCAGCTTCGAATTTGTTGAGCGGTGCTAATTTATCATGTCTAAAATGCGAGAGAAGTTCTGAGAGGAAAGCCTCGTGATATGTTGCAGCCAAGTTGCCAGGGTCAACGCCTGTGGCCAGGCAAGTTGTAATCCAGTCTGCGTGAGAAATCAACTCAGGCCTCAGGAGGGCAACGGTGGCAATGGACTGCCGCTCCAGGGCATCTGTTGGCACCCGCTCATCGATGGTCGCCCATTTTTCTTTAGAAGGAGTGATGCACTTTACCGCAAGTAACAAGCGTTGGTCAGCCAGTGGTTCTGAGTAGCTCGTAGCACCAGGTACTTCTTGGGCACGCGCACGGAGGAAGTCCCATATACCTAGAACAATGCTCGTGCCGACCGCAGCAGGACTTTTTAAGTAAGCGAGCGAGAGAGATGCACTTGTCTCTCGGCGGATCTCTGAGTCCACATCTGGCGTCATCAAGAGATGCAGAAGTGCTCTTGCCCATGCCGCTTTCGCGTCACCGTTGGCCGTGCCAAGCTCCGGAGCTAGATTTATCAAGGCAAGAAGTGCCCAGTGGGTGTCTTCCGACACTGTAAGCCGGCCATATACTTTTGGGTTGACCAAAACGGATATCTTGGGAGCGACCACGAGGAGCTGTTGCCTCAATGGTTCGTAGGATTTGGATTTGAAATCATCGAGCTGTAGAATTGGCGCGTCAAGGAGCGCTGGAAGGCCGAACGCTGCCGCAACTGAGCCATTCTGGGTCGCAGGAAGAGGGTTGAGGGCAAATTCATCATGCACATCTTTCAGAGCTCGCAAACCTGCCCGGATGAAGTCTTTTGAGGAATCTTGTGATGGTGCATGGTCAAGGCTTTTTAGGACGCTAGCAATGCACAAGAGCCAGAGCTTTCGAAATATCGGTCGTTTGTCGACGCATCCTTTCAGGAGTGGTTCTGAGAGGGGCTTGTCAATGCCTGAGGCTGAGATGAGTATTGTCAAATGAGGTGCCAAGGCAAGCAATTCCTTTCTCAGTGCTCCTTCGTTCGCTTCCTTTGCCGCCGCTTGAACCAGCGCTTGAACAATAGTCGCAGATGTCGTTAGTTCCGGGGACACAGCACGCAGAGCATCAGCAAGCAAACCACGTAATTCAAAGCTCGCAGTCTTGGATGATTTCAACGTCGATGCTATCTCAGTCGCAATTTTTTGGACGGTCGAGGGATCTCCACCCCTGGCGATTAGAGTCAGCAAGGCTTTGCCGGCGCCGTCGCGCACTGTGGGATTTGTCGAGTTAAGGGCTGATAGAAGGGGTTTCAGGAGCTTTGACAAGACAAGGCCTGAGGTATCAATGCCAGGAGGGAGGCAAGAGGCCAGCTCAACGATAGGGCCTTGAAGAATTGCTTCCGGAGATCGCAAAACAGCCTTTTCGATTGCCGGGACCACGATATCAGCAAGGTCCTTGACAGTTGCATATTCCAAAAAGAAATCTTCTAGGCCATGGGACTGGTGACGGGGAACCAGGGTCTTTGAGCCTATAATAGCCTTAACATAGAACTCCAAGACCTGTCTCTTTAGAGTTTCCAGCTGCTTCTTTCTTTGAGGTATTCGTGTGCTGACGCCAGCAACAATACCCAAGTACGGGGCATAGCTGGAGCTAGGGTCTGATGCACCTGTTATTGCCTTTACAGTAAGGTCCAATCCCTGGGCCCCTACTGAGGGGGCTTTGAATGCATCGCGAAGACCCCTCCTGGCAATAACCAGGGCAGAATGGTGGACTCCACCACGGACATTCTCATCCTCACATTTATCAATCAGGCGAGCAGCCGCGAGCGAAACATCTGGAAAGGTGGCATTGAAGAACTTTTGGTTACGCGAGCTATCTTGCTGAAGAATGCACGCCCATTCAAGGAGTACAAAGGCGCTTCCAACAGCTATGACGGCCTTCTGGCTCTGCTGGACTATATATTTGGTGATTGCAGGAAAAGCTGTTGCAGCCAGAGAGGGTGCGTTCAAATAGGCTCGAAGGCATGACTGAACCGCTCGTCGAGACTTCCGGTCTGTATAACGTGGATAGGTTGCAAGAACTGTAGGTAGGAGTTTCAATGCAGCCTGGAGCTCAGGCTCATCTGTTGTCAATGGTTAGTTAACGTAGATCTCATGATGGCACGAGTCATACCAGAGCCTTGGACCGTGTGGAGCAGTTTACGCAAGGCTTCGATGCGGATGCTGGTGGAACTGCTCTGAAATCTTGTTATTTGGCTATCCAAGGTTTCGGGAGAACCTGGCTCTGCACTGTCCCCCATGGTCCATGTATGGGTCTACTCTTTGTTGATAATTCCGGGAATTGGTGTGGTATTATTGTACGACCAGTGGCCACCGATGGCCTGCGATCAAAATTCTGGGTCGTGGACTCAATTTTGGAGAAATCGCGGGGCAACACTTGATAGCGCTTGGCACTACTACCGTGGGACCTTCACGTGATATCATAGTCACGTGAAGCACTGTGAGTCCACGTGAGAATGTCTCACGTGACTTCAGCCCGCCAAAGGCATGATCAGGAGGGCAATCACCGCGATATATGAATTTGCCAGATTCAAGTACTCGAAAACGAGATGAGTACAGGGGATCTAAAGAAGGTCGTTGCTACAAGGTAAAATGGTTGGGATCAGAACGAAAATTATACAGCACCGAAATCGACATGTGACCGCCTCTGCCTTCAATATCCAACATCTAAAGGCATTTCGGGATCAGAACAAATTGAACGACATGTTGAATTTGAGCCGAGAACAAGATTTTAGGGCAATTTCCAGGGCCTGGCTTTGATCTTCGAGAGACAGGTATTGAAGAGGTACCAACAGGAAGGGTTGAGACAAAGCGGAATATTCCATTCACAATCTCGCCCTATCCATAACACCAATCTAGTTGATTTGTTATATTCCTTCTCCTCCTCGTACTTCCTACTCTTGATTTTGCCCGCTATAGATTCACCAGGCCGAGGAATAACGATAAGGATAACAACAATAATAAAATCTGAGAGTTGGCGAGGGCACCGAAATGGGTCCTAGAAAGTCATCGGAAAGAGCCGGGCGAAATTGAAGGCTGCTTGGCTCTATCCTGAAAAGTGCTCGGTGCAGGAACTTAGCCGCAGGACTGAACCTCGGCTTTTCACATGAACAGAGGGTGATGGTGGCTGGGTAGGGTCCGGTAACATGGCCTTTCGGACAGGTCAGACATACACTCCATCGATAATGACCCACCGGAAGTACCAGCAAGGGGTCATGCACTGCTGGTAAATAACTGGAATAATAAACGAGTAGTAACAACTCTCGACCTGTCTGCTGATTTAATCGGCTCCAAGATCCGGCAGCTGGATCATGCCAGTGGAAATGATGTTCCCAACGATGTCATTGTGAGTGTGATGGGCAGGCCGGAGGAAAGGAGGGAGAAGATGGATAAGATGATAGCCGCTCGAGATGGGCTTCCGTGTGCCTTTAACAGATGCCAAGTCGACAACAGAGGAGTGCGAGGAGGGAGAGGCAATGGCTATGGGTGCTACCCCACATCCTGTCCGATGATGCACACAAGCTGATCTTTATCCTCGTCCCCGTCCCCACCATCCTGACCCTTTACCGCGAAATTTGACCCTCGGAAGCATGCCAGCCGTTGTGTCATTGGCTGAAGAGCTCTCTGAACCTGAGAACTCCGCCGGCCTTGGGACCGCAATCGATGCATGTGCGTAATAGGCCTGGAGAGAGGAATCGCCGTCTTCGTCGTGTTCTGACGTATTACTATATCAACTGCCTCGGTGCCCTGTCTAGACTGGGAGGACCTCATTTTTCATCATCTTCTCCTGCCATCCTCCTGCGAGTATCTTGACATACACCGTCAAAATGGCCACCATTGAAACCATCAACGAAGGCGTTGCCATCAATGGCCCCGTCAAGGATTCCTTCCGCAAGATCCTTACCCCCGAAGCTACCGCTTTCCTCGCCCTCCTCCACAGATCATTCAACAGTACAAGGAAAGCGCTTCTGCAGAGACGAGTAATCCGCCAGCAGGAGCTTGACAAGGGACATTTCCCAGACTTCCTCCCTGAGACCAAGCACATCCGTGAAAATGACGCCTGGAAAGGTGCTCCACCAGCACCGGGACTCGTCGACCGACGCATTGAAATCACCGGCCCGACGGATCGTAAAATGGTTGTCAACGCGCTCAATAGCAATGTCTGGACTTACATGGCCGACTTTGAAGGTACCCACAATCGACGCTCCTGTCCTCTCCTGGCATTCACGTGCTAACCTTTTCTGCGACAGATGCACAAGCTCCCACATGGGACGCCCAGGTTTCTGGCCAAGTCAATCTGTATGATGCCATCCGCAGACAGGTAGACTTCAAACAAGGGGAGAAAGAATACAAACTTCGCACCGACCGCGTGCTACCGACGCTGATCGCCCGTGCTCGGGGTTGGCATTTGGAAGAGAAGCATTTCACTGTCGATGGTGAGCCGATCTCTGGTTCACTCTTCGACTTTGGCCTATACTTTTTCCACAATGCGTTCGAGCTTGTCAAGCGAGGGACTGGCCCTTACTTCTACCTCCCCAAGATGGAATCCCATCTCGAGGCCAGACTGTGGAATGACGTCTTCAATCTGGCCCAAGATTACATTGGCATGGCCCGCGGCACCATCCGAGGAACTGTCCTGATTGAAACCATCACCGCTGCCTTTGAGATGGACGAGATCATCTATGAGTTGCGGGATCATTCTTCCGGACTCAACTGTGGACGATGGGATTACATCTTCTCCGTGATCAAGAAATTCCGTCAACATCCTGGATTTGTTCTTCCCGATCGATCTGCCGTCACCATGACTAGTCCATTCATGGATGCTTATGTACGTCTCTTGATCAAGACTTGCCATCGCCGCGGTGTACATGCCATGGGAGGCATGGCCGCTCAAATCCCGATCAAGGACAACCCAGAAGCCAATGACAAGGCCATGGAGAATGTTCGACAAGATAAACTCCGCGAGGTCCGAGCAGGCCATGACGGCACTTGGGTGGCCCACCCTGCTCTTGCACCGATCGCCGCCGAGGTCTTCAACAAATACATGCCCACGCCCAACCAGCTCTACATCCGCCGCGAAGAAGTCCACGTGACTGCCAACGATCTTCTCAACATGAATGTGCCTGGCACCATTACGGAAGATGGCATCCGAAAGAACCTCAACATCGGACTCGGATACATGGAGGGCTGGCTTCGTGGCGTGGGCTGTGTGCCCATCAACTACTTGATGGAGGACGCTGCGACGGCTGAGGTTTCACGATCGCAATTGTGGCAATGGGTCAAGCACGGAGTCAAGACGGCTGACGGCCAGACGGTGAACAAGGCCTACGCTTTAAGACTGCTGAAGGAGCAAGCCGAGGAGCTTTCTGCCAAAGCGCCAAAGGGCAATAAGTACCATACTGCCGCAAGATACTTTGAAGGGCAGGTAACGGGTGAGGATTACGCGGACTTCTTGACCAGGTACGTCTTCAAACATGTTCTTTCCTCTTGCATCAATGCGAGTTTGCTAACCGGCCATTCTAGCCTGCTTTATAACGAGATCACAACAGTGGGGTCGTCACAGCCCGTTGCCAAGTTGTAGACAAGTACTACTAGTACTACTGTTCCGCAGTTGTCCCGGGGAAACCCTTGAACGTCAGTCGGCCCGAACGATGTCATCCTGAAAGTAGTGATGTGATGGCTCGATATCCTTTGTATACAACCAGTCATGAAATGGATCGCGTGGCATTGCTTTTGAGTAGTAAGCTAGCGAAAATGAATCCTATTATCATTTTATGCTCATAGTCCAACTTACTGGTCTCCGAGTGTCGTGTACTTCGGGGTTCCAACTTCCTCTGGTCAATGTCGCAAACGCCGTTTCGTGTATACCGTCATCCGTCACTATACTTAACACATTATGTCGGTATACATGAAACGGCGTTTGCAACATTGACCAGATATTTCTTGTACATTGAACGATTTGCCAGGAGGGCGGGGAAATATATCCGTGACTGTACCGAGTACTTCGTGAGCTCTTCGCGTTTGGGGCTGCACCCATGAAGCAAGCCCTGGTATCATTGTTGTTTGATCTGCTCCAGGCGAGCAGCGAACCGAACCGACCCTCCTCTTAGCGGTGGTCAGCGTGGAGGAATTGATACTAGTCAAAGGCGATGAGTAGAATCTACTCGCAGTCCGTGGTTTCAGGACATGAATCCATGTGGTCAAAGCCAACCTCGTCAGGTTTTCGATGCCCGTTGCACTGCCTCGATGTCGAAGATACCAGTAGCTACTAGCTTGTAGTTGTATCCGTATTGCGTAGTCCAGACCTGGGGAAGATAATTTAAGAACAACCTAATGCATAACACGTGTGATGTTGGCCAGAGCCGGGGGGGATTGGTTTTTGTCTGGGAAATTCATCTCGAGTTTGCGGCTTCCCAGTCCGGTCCAGCTTGATTCTTGAGGCGTTCCATCCTTTCCAACTTTGATACTAATCCCTGATGCAGGGTGCTGTCTAGCGCTCTCTCAGCTTCGATAATGGAACCTGGCGACAAGGTCTCCTCGCGCGGATCAGCTTGAGTGCTCCTGCATCTCTCACTAAACTTCTGGTTGAGTCGACATCATGCTGGGATAGCGAAGCCTGCTTCTTAAGAACTCACCCCGAGATCTCCCCCACAGACTAGAGTAGGTCTCGAGCAATTTCCTAAGCGAAGAAGGGCTGTCCTTCGAAGCCGAGCATGCAAAGGTTGTATGACTTACATACTATGTCTTATCCATATCCTTTGAAATGCTTGTATAAACCAATGTACTTGGTTAGAAGAACGTATATCGACCTGATGACACTAATCGAGCCCAACCACCCATCACTTCATCGAGCGAGAGGCTTACGGTGGCACCCAGGCTCAGGCCGCCAGACTTACGTTAGCGAATGCCACCCCGAGACGAGACGCCCCCAGCCCCGGGCGGTGTTGTGAACTAACTTCGCGCCTAGATAGACTCAGCATCGATCCCTCTGGGGCTCTCATCTTCTGGCCCGGAGGATTCCCCCGAGGTCCCTCAGCCCACGCATTCTCACCACCGTATAGAGTACTCCGTCCTCCGGACTACATGCTACCTTGTCCTTGGTCTTGCGTCCCGTCAGTTGAATTCGTGCCTGTTTCAAGAGTCGGAAAATCTTGTCAAAAGCCACCCTTCCAACCCTCCGATCGCCCATCACCATCACCAGGGCCCGTGGATCGTATGGACGAAGCTAGTTCGAGGAATCATGTCTCCTCCCTCCTCCGCTCTCTCGTAGTCTCTGAGTCCATGTGCACTTGTTAGCGCTGCCTCTGCTGTATGTCTCTCCGCAGCTTCGCTTCGCTTCCCCGAGCTGTGACCCCGTTAAGGTACCGATACGGAGGACTACCGAGCAGCATTGTGTGGCGAATTCCTCCTGCCACTGCTAGGTTACTACAGCCACCGCCACTGACCACCAAGAACGGAGTACTCCGTAGTAGCAGCTACTAAGCAGTCAAATCATGCAGGTCCCAGGAACACCCGCTGTGCCTTTGCTGCCGCCCGAGGGCGCCCCTCCCCTGCCCCGCTCTGCCCCGACGTCCATCGCAACCCTCCACTCCACCACGGTACAGATCCGACAGGAGAGTAACTGTTCAAGGAGCTAGGCCATTTTTCTGACAGCTGATGGTCTTCCTTCGAAGAAAGGAAGAACGAAGAGCATGGGCTGTCAGCCTGTAACACTACGGACAGGGGTCTTACCTTACCACTATGGAGCATCATGCACCTCGACTGCCTCAAGGTGGACAAGTTCACCACCACGACCACCGCCAGGTGCATCCACTTGTCAAGTGTCAGAACCGTCCTTATCGGGACGTACAAGAGAGGCCGAAGACCATGGACTTGTCTCTTTCAGGACTTCGTCTGTCGCTTTCAGTCTCAACTTGCCTTCTCACCCTTCGCTTCTTTCCCTGCCTTCCTTCTTACGCATTCGTCGAGACCGCCATTAACGGGGTCGATCTTGTCCTCGTGCAGCCATCACACTGTTTGACAAGGCCATTTTGCCCTCCTCGCTTGCTCTCCCCAGGCCGTGCGTAGGGCAATGACTCGAGTACTTGTCAAATCATGATACACTAAGCCAGCTAGACAAAGTTTAATGGAAGATATCAACCGATTGTCTGGCATGCACTTCCGAGAATAGCCTCCGTTTCGGCTGAACGGTTGACAAGAAGCTGTGGCCTTGGGTTGAGAGCGTTAGAACTAAAAGATATCAACCATGGTTGACACTCTGCGCCGTGAGTCTTCTCCATTCCGGATTCTCCAGCAATGGCGATATTGACTCCTCTCGCAGCCTCCCCAGAGATTATTGCTTCCTGGCCAACTCCCAACTATGTCAACCCCGACACCAGGGGACCAGCATTGATCTATGTCTGCATCATATTCAGCGCCATCGGCGTCATTCTATGCGCTGCCAGAGCCTATTCACGTCTTTTCATTACCAGAGCGCCGGGAGTGGACGATATACTGATTGTCTGCGGCCTCGTTGCCGGCATCGCTCTGTCAGTCATGGTCATTATTGGCAACAAGACATATTTCAGCGGACGCCACGTCTGGGATATCCCTGTCTCCAAATTTGCTGGCCATCGTCTCAATGTTTGGATCGCCATGTGGTGCTTCATCACAGCCTCTACCTTTACCAAAATCAGCGTTCTACTCTTCTATCGGAGACTCAGTGTCAAATTCAGCAAAGCCTTCCTCATTGCCACATGGGTGGGAATTGTCTACAACGTTGTGTACATGCTCGCCTTTTTTATGACACTGCTACTTATTTGCGACCCCGTTTACGCCTACTGGCAAAGCTTCGACCCAGTCTGGGCCACCACCCATGAATTCAGATGCAACACAGAAGGACTTTCTCTCCCTGCTTCGGCCGGCCTCAGTGTCCTCGGAGACCTGTACAGCACCCTGATACCAGTCTTTCTGATCTACAACCTCGATTTACCACGAAGACAGAAGCTTGCTCTGTACTCATTGTTTGCTCTAGGTTTCCTGGCAGTCGCTGCTGGGATTGTCAGGACTGTTCTTTTGTATCAATTATTGAACTCCGACTTTGATTTTACCTGGATTCTCTGGGAGACTTGGATTTGGGCGGTTGTCGAATTATACGTGGCCATCTGGGCCGCCTGCGCACCTGCGCTCAAGCCGTTTTTTCAGAAATATTTTGTAGAATCCATTGAAAGTATCACCAAGAACAAGGGAGATGCAGTTTGGTACCCATCACTTAGGGGCTCGAGGGGCAAAACGCTGAGCGAGGACTCCTCTAATTTGCATGACAGTGTTGTCATGGGAAACATTGGGGTCGCTCACAGCGGGACTGGTGAAGAATTACGGCAAAGAGGATTTTTGAAGGATATCGGGAACCAAGAAACCAGAAACTTTCAAATGAGGAAAAGTGCCGATGGTAAGATGATACCGATGCAGGTTTACAGAGCAATGCAGACCGAGCCACCAGAATCCCTGCCCTCCAACGACTTTACCCCAGCTCATAACTCAACAAGCAGCTACCAATGGACAGAAAATTGGCCCATGCCTCCGAGCAAAACCGGGACACCTGCTAGTTGGCCTGATTCCAAGTCACGAGGTTCACAGCAGACCATTCACGTTGGCCTACAGCTCGATCCATCCATGGAGCCATTCAATATCCCGCGCAGCTCTCAAGGAAGTGTGGCAATGGAGAATCGGAGGGTGCAGCAGCATAAAAATCATTCTTACGAATACGGATCTGGGTTGAACCCCGGGCCATTTAAGGATATGCACGATGGCCTGGGATCCAGTTCCCGCCTTGAGTCACCGAGCGATTCAGATGAAGCCTCAGTCTATGCTGACGAGAAGCCACCTTGGAATACAATCAGGACATCGAGCAGCATCGTGAAGACAGAGAGAAGCACCAGCGATGAGACTTTGCATCTACCACGTATGGGAAGTCGAGACCTCGACCCAGAGAATAGAAGCGCTGTCAGACCGGGCGCGCCAGCTGGTTATGCGATATGATGAGACGACGAGGCTGACTGAAGGCATTTACGAAAAATATCACGTTTACAGAGGAACCTGAGTGAAGCGTTGAACTGGGGGCGGCGCTGCTTGATATGTATTGGGATTTTAACCAGGTAGTATTGGATTATGGGCGATAAAATGTTGAAAACGCATGTACGAATAGCGACGTTCAATATTAGTATTTTAGGTAGCAAATAGCGAACATCATGGTGCATTGAGCTCTTTGCATTAGACCTTGGCTATCAACATCATACATAGGACTCCCGCCGTAGCCACATGTCGCGCTGACACAAAGGATGCGACCGCGACAATCCCGGACGTCGGATTTAAATACTGAACTTGGGGATAGTGACTCAAGGTTACGATGCTGTTGAAAAGGTAATATTGTAAAGAGAAATGGCCGAAATGCGATCTTGGGCGCCGTTCGATCTATCCTGAAAGTGGAAGGTATAAACAACTTCGAGTGACACGCTCCGATCGCTGTGCTGCCTTGATATACATTTCTCAATTGTTAATATTGGTATATCCTCAGCAGAGCGCCTCTGGAAGCAGATGCCCCGAAGGACGCTGGTGAGCTCCAGCCCAAATAAAACCCTCACACGCCCGCCTCCCCCCACTCCCCCTGCCACCCCCAAGCGTCATGGCACACACCACCGACACGGCTTGTGGACCGATCTACCCCAGATACCTTGGGTATTTCTCTTCTCCAAAGAATGGGGTGGACGCCGACGAACGACATGTTTGAAACTGGGTCTCGTACGATGCCTTCATTTGATGATCCTTACCTAGGCGGTAGGAAGCCCGTTGGATTCTAACCAAGTAGTCTCATTTCTTTTGGGCTTTAGCTCGATTCATACCATATTTTCTAGGCTTAAGAAGTCATTCTGGATATTCATTCTCTTCCCTAATCGTCATTGTTTTTTCCTGTGCACAAGAAAGGAATTCTATCCATAAATTTCAACTGCCCCGTTCCACCTCCTGGGTCTCTACGAGCAAGCGTCCCTACACTGAATTTGACAATTCCAATATGAAGATCCTCATCACAGGTGCCGGGGGGTTTCTAGGCCAGTTCCTGGCGCGGGAGCTGCTCTCAAACTCAGAGCATCAGGTAGTCTTGACGGACATAGTCGACGTGCCAGTCCCCAAGGGATCTAAGAACCCCCAAAACGCCACCACGATCAAAGCAGATCTTCTAAAAGACCAAAGTGTGATCACCTCCGACCTTGATGCCGTCTACCTCTTTCATGGAATCATGTCCGCCGGTTCGGAGGCGAATTACGACCTGGGAATCAGTGTAAACCTGGAAAGCACGAGGATAATACTGCAGAAGCTGAGACAGACGAAACCAGGCATCAGGGTTGTATACTCGTCCAGTCAGGCCGTCTACGGCCAGCCTCTTCCCGAAGTCGTCACTGAAGCGACGCTACCCACGCCAGAAGGGTCGTACGGCTCGGCCAAGCTCATGATTGAAATACTAGTCAATGACATGACGAGACGTGGAATGATCGATGGAATCGTGCTTCGCTTCCCCACGATCTCCGTGCGGCCTGGGAAGCCGGCACCGGCAGCCAGCGCGTTTATTTCAGGCATCATCCGGGAACCACTGGCTGGGATTGAAGCAAAGGTGCCGATCAAGGATCGAAACTTCCCCTCGAACGTTTGCTCGCCAAAGGTCCTGATCGGCAACCTGGTACACGCTCTGACACTGCCGTCGGACGCGCTGCCCAAGCATAAACGCGTGGTCAACGCGCCTGGACTCACCGTCACGATCCAGGAGATGCTGGATGCGCTGGCCAAAGTCGGCGGCGAAGATAAATTGAAGTACGTCAAGGAGGAGCACGATGAAGCACTGGTCAGGATCCTCAAGTCCTGGGCCTACAATTTTGATAATTCCTTGGGGCTGAGTCTCGGATTCAAGGCGCCGGAGAGCTTTGAGTCCGCTGTTCGGGAATATGTCGAGTTCTTAGAACAGGAGAAGACGTGGCAGTAGCCGATGGGGAGGTACGGAGAGGAAGGGGCCAAGTACATCAAGGGATATGGAGATGGCTGCTAATTGCTTCCAATGTTGGTGCTCAACAACCATTGCATTTGCCATCTGCCATCTATGAGAGAGATTATCCTAGTTCGATATCTATCTAGTGAATGTTACATATCACCAGCGGTACCAGTACTTGACGCGAGACTGACACAAGCCTCCCAGTCCTGAAAAACATTTGCCAGCACTCCTGGATCTGACTGTCCAGCCTGTGATAACGTGGAGCGCCGGCATCTTGGCCGATATGGCCGATGGGAACCACGTTCGCCATTATGTATTAGTTCCTACGTATTGGAAAATAGCCCGGCCGGGTAAATTCTCATTGACGACAGCCACAGATCCCCCACCAGTTCAACTTGCCACTCCTCGTATGCTCCATTCTTACTCGTACAATCCTTATTCCACATTCTCATCCATCACACAGGGCTTCATTTGACTGGTGGACTGGCTCATAACCCCTCCTCCCCTCATCATGGCTCGGTCCCTTCTCCGGCTGCCTACATCATCGGGGCCACCACCTCCACCACCACCGCCGCCACGAGCCGAGCTGGGCATGTATACGTTCTTCCATGCGAAATGTGGCATCATTCTACCTGTGAAGTCGCTGTGCATTACCGACCGGCCTTTGATTGAGTTGGCATACCGATCCTATTCCTTGTCCCGCTCTCAATTGAGCCAGTTCCTACTGCCATATATGATTTTTTTGGGTACGTGGAGTTCTGCTCCGTTTGTCTTCTCTTGCCTCTGTCACATCTCTACACATTTTTAATTCGACCTTTCCTGGTTGTATATTGATCGGATACGATTCGACGAACGCTGTGTTGTCTCTGTTGCGTTCAACTTCCTCCTGAACCACCCTCCAAGGGACCGTCAATCCCACCTCCCCACCACTCGAAATCCAAGATGCCGTCCTCTTCCCTTTCGCAAAACATCTCCGTCCGGATCCTCAAAGCCGCCGAGAAAGGCCGCTACGGCGTGCCGGGCGTGGTGTGCTACAACCTCGAAGCGATCATCGCCTGCCGCAAGGCCGCCGAGGCGAAGAACTCGCCCTGCCAGATCCTCCTCTTCCCGTGGGCGCAGGAATACGCGTACGACAACCTGGTCAACCTGGCCGCGGACGTGTGCCGGAGCGCCAAGGTGCCTATGTCCCTGCACCTGGACCACGCACAGAGCGAAGAGGCCATCAAAAAGGCCGCCTTGACGGGCAAATTCGACTCCATCATGGTCGACATGAGCCACTACGAGAAGGAGGAGAACCTGGCGCGCACGACCGAGCTGGTCAAGTTCTGCCACGAGCTGGGCATCGCTACCGAGGCCGAGCCCGGGCGCATCAACGGCGGCGAGGCCGGCGTGCAAGATACGGGCGACCTCGAGGGCATCTTGACCACACCCGAAGAAGCCCTGCAGTTCATCAACACGGGCATCGACTTCCTCGCGCCCGCGATCGGCAACGTCCACGGCCCTTACCACGGCGTCCAGAACATCAAGCTGGACTTCCCGCGCCTGGCAGGCATCCGGGACGCGTCGCTCGGAAAAGTCACCCTGGTCATGCACGGGACCAACGAGTTCACCGCCGACATTTTCAAGCAGTGCGTCGACGCCGGCATGACCCGCCTCAACGTCAACCAGATCGTCCTGTGGAAGTACGAGAAGTACGCACAAGAGAAGGCTGGCAGGACACCCCTGACTGAGTTCATGGAGGAAGGCACCGCCCTGATTCAGGAGCGCATCGAGTGGATGATGGACGCTGTAGGGAGCACGGGACGCGCTGTCGACGTCAAGATATAGATATGGAGAGATGAACATAGATAAAACGCATTTGTTCTGAAAAAGGGCTGGCTGGCTGGCTTGATGTGGAGAAAAGGAACGATCTATCGCCCGCAGAGTGGCTTTCGCTGGCTTGGATTTCCATTCGAAAGACCTTGCTAACACGATAGAATCCATGCGTTTTCATTGTCATGTCTCTTAAGCAAATTCCCATTTGTCCCCATCCAGTATCCAAATGCTTGCGCCGGCGGCCGTGGTATGTCCTTGAAACCTGAGCTTTGTCGAGCTCGAGACTTCATGGTACAATGACTCCTGCTTGTAGGGGTTCACGCGGAATTGATGCTTGATCTTTCCGATTACATTCGACCGGATGCTCAACCCGCACTGCCCATGCCTATCCCCTTCAAATTCACTTAGCCTCACTAGCTATACTCTCCTTAATCGCCTCGTCAGTGGCTTTCTTGACTCTTTCGTCTTCATCAGTTGTGGCCTTCTTGTTACCCTCTTCAGTAGTGCTTGTGCCGGCAGGGGCAGGGGCATCATCCTCCTTGAGTGTGATAGGCTTGGCATCTTTCTCCTCGTCACTGTCACCAAGGCTAAATGGGTCGTTGTCTGCCACGGGGCTAGGATCCACAGTGGAGAGAGGCTGCCATTTGCTAGCTTTTCCTCCCGACGACGGTGCCGTCGCCGTCGTGGCGGGAGAGGGCTTCGTATTGGCCGATGAGTACATGTCCTGAATCTCCTCTGGAGGGCCGTCTTGAAACGATACCTTGCGGTTCCCCCCCGGGGAGGGCCGGCGGTCGGGGTCAGCAGCGCCTGAGCGGAAAAGGTTGGGATTTGCCAGTGGGCGGCTGGATGTGCGTGGTGGGGCTTCTCCATCGCGAAGTTCGAGCCTCGAGAAATCGTCGCTGATGAGTTGAGGGTCGGCGTCGTAACGCTGCATATCTGCAGACCGTCGCACATCGGCACTGCGACGATTAGGGTAGCCGCCTGAGGCCGGATAATTTCCTCCTCCTTGTACTTGTTGGCCAGGACGAGGCGGTTGTGGCGGGCGATAGTCTGGGTCATCCTCATCTTCGCCGTCGAAACTTTTCTTGAAGGCGCTTATCCAACTGTTCACAGTCTTTTGCGTCTCTTGGAAACCCTTGCGAATGTTGTCGCGGATCTCGGGAAGGTCATCTGGAGTTCAGGTTAGTGGGATATGGTTTTGATGGTAGTAAGGGAAGAACTTGGTTGCTTACCATCTACGAAACTCCGCCATGGAACTTCATCGGGGTTGGGGTTGGCACCAGGTCGGCCAACTCTTGACCCTTGAAGATGTTCATTGAACCTTCCTCCAGAACCCCTTCGGTGCTGTGTCTCCGACCCACCATAATGCTCGGCAAGCTGTCTCGCATATAATTCGTCCGCTTCCAACTGGCTCAATTTCGTGGATGTAGGAGGTTGTTGCTGAGTTGGTCTAGGAGGTTTGGCTGGGGGTTCTGGTTCTCGTTGGGAATCTGGATCGCTCATGCCCAACAATGCATTGAAAGCTGGTTCAACGTTGCCACCACTTGCGGTCAGGACAGCCTTGATGACGTTGATGTCAATGGAGGGAAATGCTTCTCTCAACGTGTTCTCAGCTTGCTCACGGGGGTCGATTGGTCTTGGGGACTTTAGAGGAGGAGCATCGTCTTTGGGAGGAGGTCGAGGGGTAGGGTCCATCTTTGCTATTGCGGGATTAGATGTAGTACCGGTCTCTTGATCACTGTCAAAATCCAATTCTCGGGCTGTAGTTGGAGACTCGGGAGGTTGATCGGAGGCCTTGAGTGGTGAGACGGGTGAAGGCTGGTTCGGCGAGGAGTTAGTAAAGCTGGTGGAAAGGGAGAGGAGCATGTTATTACCGTACGGTTGCGGGCCTCGTCCATGATGGGGAGAAGGCGTTTGCGTAACGCTGTGTGAGGATAGAGGAGAGGACACAAGTTGAGATATTGGGAGATTTAATTGCAGGCAGAGCAATTGTTTGAGAAATTCCCCAGTCTTTGCTGGCGTTGATAGCCCCGCCTTGGCTGACGAGGAAGGAGTACCTGTGGCGCGTCGGCTGTGGCGCCAAGTGGCAGTGCAATTATGCACCTGCTCAATCATCCGACTCGTACTGTTTTTCTATTCTTTCCCGGGACTGCTCTGACACGACGCGTGGACCGGCCGTATCTTTGTTGGCAATCCAACTTGGGCAAATGATCGTCTCTACTACGACTGTCGCCTGCTGACATGGGGTGCCGACACGTATAATACAATGGCCGACTTTGATTTGTCCTTTATCCCGGCTCTGCACACTCCTTCAGCCTTGTTACCGATTGCTCGACACAAGAAGAGCCTCCTCTACACAATCGAAACCCATCCAGTAACAATCCTTGTAGGTCAAACAGGTAGTGGGAAGACCACCCAGCTACCTCAATTCCTCCACCAAGCCGGATGGACGTCAGGAGAGAAATGCATCGCTGTTACTCAGGTGGGTGAGTCGACTTGATTTTTCTGGTCAGATGGTATTTGACCATTTCCTAGCCCAGGAGAGTCGCTGTCACCACAGTGGCCACTCGTGTTGCCGAAGAGATGAGATGTCAACTCGGTGACGAGGTCGGGTATTCCATCAGATTTGAGGATGTTACCTCCGCGAAAACTAGGATAAAATTCCTGACAGATGGAATGCTCCTTCGCGAGGCGTTAGTCGATCCTCTTCTCTCGAGATACTCGGTCATCATGGTTGATGAAGCGCATGAGCGCTCATTGAGCTCCGATATCCTGTTAGGACTTCTGAAAAAGATCAGACAGCGTCGCCCGGATTTAAGGATCATTGTCAGCAGCGCAACTCTCGAAGCACAGAAATTCGCAGACTTCTTTCAAGTTGGGGACTCCACTGAAAATCTGTACAGGGTTGTTAGTATCGAGGGCCGCACTTACCCTGTCGATATCATGTATCTGGAGCAGCCAACAGACGACTACGTCGAGAGGGCTGTGCAGACAGCCTTTACGATCCACCAACAAGAACCACCGGGTGATATTTTAGTGTTCCTCACGGGCCGAGAGGAGATAGACATGGCAATCGAAAAATTGTCGGAACTAGCGTCAAGCTTGCCTTCGCAAGCCCAAGCAATACAGCCATTGCCACTCTATGCCGGATTGAGCACAGATGAACAAATGTACGTCTTCTCAGAAGCGGCTGAGGACACTCGAAAGGTCATCTTCAGCACCAACATTGCAGAAGCATCGGTCACAATATCTGGAGTTGTATATGTCATTGATTGTGGTTTCGTCAAGCTTCGAACCTTCAATCCAGCAACGAATATCGAGACACTCACACCCTTTCCTACCTCCAAAGCTTCCGCAATCCAGCGGTCTGGCCGGGCAGGCCGCACACAGCCGGGAAAATGCTTTCGTCTATACACACAGCAGTCTTACAGTGCTTTACAGTCGACTACGACACCAGAGATACAACGCTCAAACCTCGCACCGATTGTTTTACAGCTTAAAGCTCTGGGTATTGACAATGTCGTCCGCTTCGATTTTCTCTCTCCGCCCCCATCCCAGCTAATGGTCCGTGCCTTCGACCTTCTTTACTCACTTGGAGCTGTTGATGATTATGCCAAACTCACTACTCCTCTTGGAACCCGCATGGCGGAACTGTCTATCCCTCCAATGATGGCCAAGTGCCTACTGGCTTCGTCTGAACCGAGGTTCGACTGTCAAAGCGAAGTTCTCACCATTTCTGCCATGACGTCTCTCCAAGGTAACATCTGGTTCCACCACAGCGGTGAGAAGAAAGCGATGGAGGTTTCGCGCCGAAAATTTGCCGCTGAAGAAGGCGATCACTTGACTCTGTTAAATGTGTACCAGTCTTTCATAACGAAAGGGAAGAAGGAGGCGAAATGGTGCCATGCCAACCATATCAATTTCAAGTCCATGACCCGCGTAGTCAGCATACGAAATCAGCTACGCCGATATCTTGAACGACTAGGGGTCAAAGTTGATGAGACTTTGTCTTTGCCTTCCTCGGACCATCCATACCATTCAGCCAAAGCGCCCGCTCCGTCCAGAGATAAGGCCACTAATATCCTGCAGTGCCTCACAACTGGCTTCTTCTCCCAAGCCGCCAAGATGCAGCCCGATGGGAGCTTTCGATCCGTCTCAGGCGAGGTCACCATGTTTGCGCATCCGACTAGTCTCATGTTCAACCGGAAGGCACAGTACGTGATCTTTCACGAACTGCTAGAGACTAGCGATAAGGTGTACATCAAGGATATCAGCAAGGTTGAAAAATCGTGGCTGGTGGATTTTAGTGGTGGATTTTACAATGTCAAAACTTAGTGATATTCCCAAGGCTTATTTTAGATGCAACTAACGATTATTCGCTCTTGTTTTCAATAATCAATACAAGCCATTCCCCCGGGGGTATCACATGCTGTCAAGCAATCATATTTGAATCATTTCATGTACCATCCTTGAAACCAATCAGTCGTAGTCATAATTAGTGATGGACTCTCTTTGCGTGAAGCAAAAGGCCTCTTCCTCAGTGGCCAGTCCTCTATCCTTGCGCTTCCTCAAGTTCTCAGAGCCCTCCTTACAAACGTCGCAAGCAAAGTAGCATTCTACGGTGCCACTATTGTCTCCAAAGTACCTGGACACTAATTTATGTCGGCACACTTCTGTGTTCTCGCAAAAGTCGATAATGCTTTTCAAAGACTGCATGCGAGACACTGCTTTGGTCTTGTTCATTTCCCTGTTCGCATCATTCCTTGCACGGAACTCACATCGGTCTTTCTCCTCCCGTGTGTACAGGACAATACTTGATGCAGCCTTGTTGTCCCGGCCTGCCCTGCCAGACTCTTGTGTGAATGCCTCCATTCCTCGCGGGAGACCATAGTGAATTACGAAGCGGGTCGTGGGGACGTCAATGCCCATTCCGAAGGCCGTGGTTGCGCAGATGACATTGAAGGAAGATCTTATCGACTCATCGCTGTCAAGAATTAAGGGAGGAGTCGTGGTTGCAAGGCGCAGAAAACTTGTTTGGACTTTTGTTCTTTGTTCAGCTTCTAGACCAGCGTGGTAGGCCTCTGCTCGGACGCCGATCGCGGCCAACCTGCTGGCGAGCGAGTCTGCAGTGGCACGTAATGGGACGTATATAATGCCGGTGATCGGCCTCATGGACGCGTCTGCGTCTTTCTGGCGGAGATGTTTGAGCCTCGTTATTCGCCTCTGATGCATGAATCTAAGTCTCGACACAAGATAAGGAAAAATGTCGTCCTCGTGATTCATGGGACTTGACTCGGAAAAGTACTGGACTTCATAGTGAATATTTGGCCGTGCAGTCGAGGTAGAAAAGGACTTTGTCTTGCTTCCATCTAGCTTTAAGATTCTAAAAATGTCCTCCCGAACTTGTTTTGTTGCTGTTGCTGTCACTGCAACAATTGGGACATTGGGACAGCTCAAGGTCGACTTGAGCCAAGAGAGCTCCTTATAAGTCGGCCGAAAGTCGTGGCCCCATTCGCTGATGCAGTGGGCTTCGTCAACGGCAACCCGCGCCAGCTGACCTTGACGGTGAATTTTGAGAATGAGTTTTCGGAAGTGCTCGGTTGCACAGAGCTCTGGGGTGACATAGAGCATTTTAGTCTCCGGATGGCCACAGAGTAGATCAGTCTCGACCCTAACCTTTTCGGTGAAGGGAGTTCGGCTGTTGATACATTCGACTTTGACCCCCAGTGCTTGTCCGGCGTGTACCTGGTTTTCCATCAAAGCCAATAATGGCGAGATAACAACGGTGACTCCTAGTGAGAGGACCGCAGGAAGTTGATAGCAGATCGATTTGCCAAACGATGTTGCCGCACATAGGAAGACATCGTAGTCGTCAATAACGGCTCTAACGACCTCCTCTTGCAACGGGCGAAACCCCTCCTTTCCGAAGACGCGGCGAAGAGTGAATCTGATATCGGTTGTGCTGATGATACGCTTCTGAGGACGTGACATCGTTCTATCATCAAATACATTCAGCCGGTTCGGAAGGCAGGATTTGAATCTGACGGACCATGATAATTTGCTCCGGGCTTCAATAGAGTGCTTCCTGCCGCCAACAGGACGCGTCAGACGCAATGGAACTCCGACGCCAGGAAGTTGCGAAATCACGTGATTGTTTTGTTTTGGCGGCGCGAATATTTATGAGTCAGCATACACACCTTCCACATGCACCCACCTGTGAGTGGCATGTGACTGACTATTTTGACCTACCTGGAATGCCTGGTGGTGCTCGAAAGTAACAAAATGTTATGTTCGCAAGTACTTTCCTCAATTTGGGGATGCTGGTACTTTTCTCAATTCCCGATATGATTTTGTGCATACCGCTTTCTGTCCAGGTCTCAAGCGCCTGGTCAAAGAACCTTGTCTGCCAATACTTCAGCCTTGTTGGCTCGCGTTGAAAGTACCCTGACTTCAGATGTTCTGGGGGGGGCTGGTCGCAACGGCGGCTAGACTGCAGGGTCATCACAACAAAGAATCGAGCCAAGGTAAATGGCGAAGAAGTCAACTGTGTCATCAAGTATGAGGTAGGGTGCTTTCTACCTGGAGAAAGATGCCAATAAAGTGGCCGGAATCGCAACCCTGGACTGTTTGGTAAGGTCAAGGTGAAGTGCTTCTGAAATCGGGACAGTGCAGGAAGGTCAGGCTGAGAATCTGCAGACATTGGATTTTGAGCGCCACTGGTTGGCACCTGTTCTGTGCAAAATGCCCCCCGCCCTGGGGTCCGTCTCAAATCACTGCCCACTCACTGCAGCATGCAATCACCCTCTTCTCTAGCCATCTTGAAATCCTTCCACAACATCACTGAACAAAGACACCTGAGTCCGGGCTTGGGTTGAAGCACGCGCTTTAGTGCCCAATAATCCTTCGACCAAGTACCTAATCTTTGAGAGACTTTTACAAATGTCTCCTGTGGATGTGCCCGGTGATCTCGAGCCAAATCTTTAAACCTATGGATTCACCCTCCAACTGAGCATCGCCAGAACACACAAAAATTTTGCGTCTTCAAATTCGAACTTCTCTTGACTCCGTTACAATCATCAAGCTATCGGCGATCATGTCCAAGTACTTTGAACCTTGTCCAGAAGCGACCTGCAATCACACCAGATGTCTCCGTCTTCGCGAATTTAAGAACCATGAACAACTATACGGGTACGAGATATCTCCAACCACAAAGCTTACAGTGGTTTGCGAGGAGTTGAACAAAGACAACGAAAGATTGGTGATGGAAAAGCAGGGACTTCAGGAGGACAATGACAAATTGAAAGAATCAAACGAGGCCTTCAGAGTTCAAACTCAAGAGCTATCTAACACCAGTGGAACTTTGAGCCAGAAGGTAGTTGAAATTAGATCCAAATTGGTAGAGGCTCTCCAAGAAGCGAAGCAAGAGGAGGCATCTCACCATTCGACACTCGACGAAATAAGGAAAGATCATGAAAAAGCCCAAATGAAATCAGACACGGAGATAGAAAAGTACCGCAAGAAGTGTGAGGCACTTAAGCAGGCCACCGTGGAGCTGGAGGAACACAATCGGACTTTAGCGACGTTTAAGCTTGAGTTTGAAAAGAATGCCGTTGAGACGGCAATTAAAGTCAGAGATCTTGAATCTCGGGTCGAAGAACTCGAAGAAGCACTCATCAATTCAGAAAGTTATCTCTGCACTGTCAGAGAATCGCTTCAGGAGGAGAAGAATAAAACGGAGGTCCTCCAGGAGGGGAAAGAACTATTAGTCCTTGACAAGAAACGGTTGGCGAACGTATTGAGCAAGCACCTTCTGGACATCCAAGAGAGTGCCCAGCAGATAATCTGCGCCTACCACACAGATCCTCTCGATCTTCCAAAAATATCTGAAAGCCCAAGTCAGGAAGCCAAAACGATGGATGCTGATGACGAAATGCCCACTGTTAGGCGTCAGGATTCTCTGACAACGCCAGCTGCTCCTCCGGGTCCTCCCACACCTACTTCATTGATCGAGACAAAGACAACCCCGGCACCGCACGATGATCAACAGCAAGGAGGAGCAAACGTACCACCCAAAACCACCGAGAACGACCCAAACAAAGCGAAGCCTACCGTCGACCGGCCGCCACCGCTGGGGCCAAAACGCAGCTTGCCTCCGCACGCAGAAGGGCGGAGAAGAAGCAGACTTCGAAGAGGCTATGACTCCTATAGACCCCCGGGCCCTGGATTGGACTACTAAAGAAAGCCCGACCTGCGGTGGGCATGCATCTGAATCTTCGCCTGGACCCAAAAAATGATTTACTAGAGCGTGTCTAAGCAGAAAGCGTGACTCTCCGGTTGCCAGTGGGTTGAACCTGCTTGGGCCTTCCCGCCATGTCCAGAATACAACTTTTGATTTTCCTGGAATACAGAACAGGATTTACCTCATAGCTTCTTCATGGTAAGACTGGCGGTGCTGAAAGCGATCAGGACAGTCGAGGTTGGGTCACAGTGATTTGGGTGGCGGTTAGGATAAACTCCCCAATTAGCGGGCATGCGGCTGGAAAGATGATGTTATGATCGGAGACGACCTACCTAGAAGTTAGGATTAATAACAATCGACCTTGCCGCGTATTAATACCAAGTCCTCCTTCCCACTAGTCGTTACTCGCTAAGTGATACGCCTGCTTCCTACCAAGTAATACGGTGCGGGTCCTTCGCTGGGTGCAAAGTGAAGCACATTATGACAAAGATAGGAGGAAAGGGGCGTCAAGGATGGGAAACGCAGAAGATGAAAACCTCAACGATGCCAAGTTGCTTTATTTGTTTCTTTTTGGAGGGGAAATTGATCCGATATTAGGGACCAATATAGATTCCGCGCCTGATCTGATATCGGCGGTTTGAATGGTAGTTTGGTATAGTTAAGCTACGATTGCTTTCTGTGTGGTCGCATGAAGTATTTCATCCATATCAAGAAAACAGTGTTGCAGTGCGGTGCTCGCTCGCTTTTTGCTCACTTCCTCTCCACCCAAGATATTCGCTCGTCCAAAAATCAAAAATCAAAACTTTGGTATGCCCAAAAAAAAGTCATCCATCTGTCCTGGTACTGGTTATCACATAATAGACAAGAACACCTTCGCTGAGTATCAAATCCTGTTTGGAAATGCTGCAGAAGACATACAGAAACTGGTTATAACCCAAGCCAAACGAAACGCTATGCTATGCTGCTTGCTCGCAAAGAGGTCAAAATAAAAGGATAGTGCCTTGGAGGAATCGTACACACGTCAGCACACAGCCGTCTGTTTACCAGACAATGATCTTGACACCGTCGTGGCCGGCAGGCCATTGAATCTGGACATTGTCACCTTGGGGGACGATCTCGCCACCGTAGATTTGGCCGGTGATGGCGGAGCAAGGGAAGACGCCGTCGGCGGTAGCACCGGGGCCGGAGCCAGCTTGCCAGGTGGCACGGCCGTGGGCGACGACGTCGATCGCGCCGAGGTTCTGGTTTCGCAGGTTGCCGGAGGGCCAGCTTGAGGAATCGGCGGTCGCGGGGGCCAGCGAGGTGAACAGTTGGGCCTTGGCGGATCCTGAGACGCTGGAGCTGGGGCTCACAAGGTCGAAGACCAGTTGGCAGGTGTTGGACTTGTACTGTTCGCCGAGCGTGAAGGTCACCAGGGTGGTGATGTCTGCGCCTCCGTTGTTGGTGCTGCGGGAGACGAGTCCACTGGCGGTGTGGAAGTCAACCGCGCCAGTCTTGCTGTTGTACTGAGAAGTGAAGTCCGGGAAGACGGTGGCGATTGGTTGGGCGTATGGGACAACTGGCGGGCTGCTGTATGTAGTGGCGGCGGGAGCAGCGGGAGCTGAAGCAGAGGGGACAATGCCGGAGGTGTTGGTGTAGTTGTATGTTGGACCACGTGCGATCAGGGGAGCAGCATTGGCAAGAGCGCCGAGGCTGAGGATGGCAGCGAAGATGTTGGCAGAGGAGAAACCGTTGGATCGGGCCATTTTATTTGATTGGTTTATGTAGGCTTTGAGTGAGTGAATTTATAGAAGAATTGTTTGGGCTGGTCGTAGACGGTGCTGTTGCTGTTGCTATCACTGTTTTGAGGTGGACGAAGGCTTGACTGGATTAATTTGCCGAAGGGCTGAAATGTATAATAGTTGATTAGATTCTGTAAAGAATGTGATTAGGAAAGAAAGGAAGGAAGGAAATAAAAAAAAGACGAAGGAAATAATGAAAGTGGTTTTGTAGCTGGATGTGTTGTCAGTGGTTTGTATGAAGGAAAGAAAATGTCTGGAGGAGGCGGGCATGCAATAAGTCTTATAGACAGGACGACCGATAAATTGGGCCGGTGCACCTTTCGCAACTTGATCCGAGGGTGCGCCTTGATTGGGAAGCGTACAGTAGTCCCGAGCACCCTCGTCGAAGCGATGATGACTTCCGACGAAAAGCATGACAAGCGAATTGGACCATGTGGAATGCTGAACACGAGCTGGGAAAAGCCAAAATAAGGTCAGCTGTGCCTCAGTGCGCAGCAGCAGCAGCTTTGGTAGAGGGACGGTTCGGGTATAGGCGCATGTACAGAGTCTGCAACGGTGGTGGGGGCGGGACTTGGGTCGTGCGGGCTATTTTGGGCCACTAAGATAGGTATGACATCTTTGAGGACTTAACTAACCACCCAATTCCGTTGACCGTGCAGGCCTTGGGCCACCTTCAGGCTTGGCTCCCGCGAGGCTGGGGTTGTGAATGGTCCATGCGGCTGACTGGGAGGATGTCCTCCGACGCCTTGCCGTGACCTGTACGGCCTCTACCCCTACTCGTAAGTAGCCTGTAAGTCCCCTCTAGCTTAAGTTTTAAGGGCTGACATGGCAAAGGCTCTCGGCGTCCGCTTTGGTCCAAGTTCGTTGTTGCTGACCATCATTGCAGGTGCCGTATCTTCGTCCGCGCACAACCTTGAATTATTGATTGCAGCTGCATTTACCTGCAATCGACGTTCATGCACTGTGTTACCCGAGCTCCTTCAATCGTGGTCACCTAGACTGACATGATAAATCTCGATTTGGGCTTTGCTGTGGTCTGTAAGGGGAGTAGGGTAATACACTTCAAAACACCATCAGCCCAGGCCAAGAAACCGATGTCAACGGAAGGGCTTTGGGAAAGTGTTCGTTCAGACGCAGGTCGAAGGCGGGAATAGCATCATTGTTGGTAAGCTGAGGCTGAGGGTGCGGAAGACACCAGTCCGCCGAAGCGTGGCTCCGCTTGCGAGAACCAAGTCAACTGTGCGCGAAATATGGTTACGGAGGTGGATTCGCCCTTCGCTCCCGGGTCCCGCGCTCCTGGCTGGTCCTTTCGTTCAGCCCTCTTTCCTTCAAGCCAAGCCTTCCAGGCACGGTTCGCTCTGGGGCACCTTCGACCAATCATTGAACCAGCCACTTTAACCATTAAATCGTTTCAGATCGATAGATCTGCAGGTCCCATTGGTGTTGTTTATAGTGGTAGCACGGAACAGGTCGAGTCATCCTGCAACAAGACATTGTGGTTATTCGGGGTCACACGCTCCTCCCCTCTAGCGTACGTGCGAGAGTCATCCACCGAAAGTGACATAATCACCTGTGAATTCGTGGGCATCCCAATCGACCCTTAGAGCGCAACATCTTCCATTTCCGCGCCTTCCTTACCATCCTCAACTTTGGGTGCTTGATGATTGCTTGTCGGTTGTGTCGGTGGTGACGAAGATGACTCCTCATCTGATGATTCGGCCCTCTGCTTCTCCTTTGCTTCCGCAGTCGGACTTGTCGGAACCTCTTCGGTTTCGTCTTCCTCCTCTTCCTCGGCGGTGGGAGCGGAGGGAAGATCTTTTGGATCCTTAGCTGGTGGTGTAGGCGGTACCTCGGGACCTGGTTCTCCGCTGACAGTACTTTCCTGGCCAGGACTTCGCGGCGACGGATCCTTAGGTCTCGAGGGGATACTGGCCTGTTGAGGTGTCGGGGCCGCGGACGCGGCTCCGGAAGGTCGAGTGTTGGGCAAGGATGGATTGGACCCAATTTGTCTTTGTCTCGGGTCGGCGTCGAGATAATAACCACGTACTCCAATAATCTTGCCTTCCCGTTCACAACCTTCTATCCATTCTGGTCGCACAACGGGGATATTCATCTCGTTGGCCTTCTCCCAGTCCCGGCCCCGGCCTTCAGTGCAGATGAAATGCGTGGTATCGATTCTGACGGTGTCAACCAGTTTGGCACCAATGCGCTCAACTGCGGTCTCGAGGCTGTCCATCAATTGAGGCGGCAGAACTCCGGCGGTGACTGTAATTCCAGTAAGGTTATTCATGTCGTGCGTCCTGACATTCAACGTGTTGCTTGTGTACGTGCCACCGCTCGTCCTTAGTACCATGTAGAAGGAATATTCAGTGTCAACAGCCAGGCCGCTGATCTTGGTGCTTGTCATGTCCAATGGACGTGGAATATTGCCTGCTTTGCTTCCATTGCGGTACAGCGCCAGTGAGCGTAGTGTCGTAGTGGCGAGCTGGATGGGCTCCCATTCGAGAACCAGTGAGGTCTGGGTAGCATTTCGAAGGCGGAGAACAGGTGTAGTGGGAGTGTTGATGCCATAGGTGTTCAGGATCTGTTTTTGGAGCGAGATGAAAGACGCCTGTGCTTTTTGCTCCGCCGTGTGATTTTGAGAGACGGTGATGTCGACAATTGAGCCAGAAGTGATGGACGATGGCAATAAAATGGAGGGAAACTCGATCTGTGATCTGGTTAGGACACGAAATCACACCAAGAGGCAAGTTTTAATATACCAATCTTTTATCTTCGGTAAGGAGAACTGCAACACCCGCGTCGACCTTACCCACGGTCAAGGAGACCAACATCTTAACAGTAACGAGAGTACAGTAGGTTCAGAAGATGATACAGGGGTGCGAGTCGCAAGTGACAACGTCTGGTTAGCTGTGGAGAGCGAGATTCGAACTATCCAACTCGGCATACAATTGAGGAAGCCAACAATTGTTAGAGGCCATGTGGACGAATCGCGCCTTGTCACGTGGATCGCATGCGCGTCGTCGTTCCACAGAAAATGGAGTCATGTGACTTTAGGGAGTGCCAAGACATATCCTGCTAAGTTTGGCGGTCGGTGCCGCCACCCTCGTGGCGTTTGAGTCGCTTGTTCGAACAGCATACGAGTAGTCGCGGTACATCCATACGTTGAACTTGCCGCTGCGTTCTTGATCTTTCGCTATTGCTAAGAACATCTCCTCCATCAGCACTAGGACTTCGTCAATTTCCTCGTCGGTCAAGTGGCTCGTCCGGGCACGAGAAGTGTGCTGAATCTTCGACAGGTGACTGATGGCATTCTCCTCCCCTTTCCTGCATCCGTTTCATGCCCATGATAGCCTTGCCAGCAAAACGACGGCCGATGGCCTTTAATCTAGCCTTTCCCTCGTCGGTTAACTAGTAAACTTTCCTAGGTTTGAGGTTTATCCTATATACTGTCCGATTTCTCATCTACATGTTACAAACCAGGTCATTTGAAGGGTCGCCAAGGACAAGCCACCTGTACCATGAAGGAAGGATAGCCGATGGAGAACAAACTACATCACGTGACCAGGCCATGGACCGAGGGCTGTGACAACAACATATGACAGTCCACAGTCCTGGCCAGCATTATATATACACACTCATTACTACTCTGGATAGGACCAAGTGTAGTCAGCTTCTTTAGCAATCTGATACCTGCATTTCAGAATACAGTCCGACGAATCGTTATACACTTTTGCCACCCTGGCCAATACTCTTGCGTTCACTCTATCAAGGAACCCCACTTTGGTCAGAACTGCTTGCAGCTCGGATGATAACATCATAGCCGATGCTGTTGCCGCCTTTGCCTTAGAGGTAGTGCTAACGCGGTAGCTATTAGACTACTACTGAGTTAACCGCCCCTATCTAATATTAAACTCGATGATAACCCTCCACGTTATACTACCCTCAAGTTTTTAGTTAGTAAGTTACTGGGCTAACTTTGACTACGACGTTTACAATGGATACATTACACGACATTATAAACTTAAAGACGTTGTCGTCTCGGGAAGTCTCAAAGAAGCTGAAACTTGGGGAAGCAAATTCTCGCGCTTCATCGATATTCCCCTTTGACAAGACGTGCACAAAAGAACTGGCCTCAGTCATGGTTCTTGCAGGCTGGATCAGTGCTTCCTCTCACTCTCGACGAACTGTGTGCTTGAGTCGGGCTGGAAAACAGGCCTTCAAAAGGTCGAGAAAAACAACCACAAAAGTCGGTCGTCTGTAGGCGGTGTTGTCATATGTGAACTAGGGGCGACTGAACCTGTTCACTCGATCTCCTGCCTTCTACTCAATGAATGGAGAGTAGAGTCTCGAGGCTAAGGTTTTTAAGCCCTCCATCCGCCCTTCTGGCACCCTGCGGGAAGCTGGAAACTGGACCGCTGGCTTTAGGGGAGTGGGGGGAGCGTTGTGGCCCTGCTTCCCAAAAAGCAAGCCCTGTCGACTTGACACCACGAAGTCCACAGCTGACGATGAGCCCCTTTCGGCACCTCGGATTCCCTCTCGGTATATATATTGCCTACTACTTCTCTACCAATCTTGGAGCACGAGATAGGATTTACGCATTCACGCATTCACGCACATCCTAAGGGAACCCGGCTTGTAATACTAGGGAGGTACCTGTAGGAGCATGCGTAGTTCATAGTCATTCTAAGTTGTGATGAGCTAAGTTCTGGGGAGTGCTAAGAGAGAGATAAATGCGTGCTAGTGCCAAGCAGAGTAAAAACTGCTCCTAACTCATCCCCAATTCGGAAGAGGTGATGCCGCCCTGTGCTCACCCCTGTTCCAGCCGAATCGGGTGCGAACTCTGTGACTCACGTGATACAAGCATCTGTCACGCCTTGCTCCTTGCCCGAGTCAGCCGTAGAAGAGAATAGAATGCTTTGCCGCAAGAAATGTATTAGATTTTTTCTGACAGCTATTATTCGTAGTATGATTTCTCCACATGCACCGTTAAGTCAGCCTTCCGCCATATTACACAAGGCTCGAAGCCATGCCACCTGCCTGAGCGCCTGGCAGCTGAAACTCTCGAGGCAGTGAAGATGTCTGCCGTTACTGCAGCCTCGTGCTGCACTCACTTACTCTCTATACCTCTTTCCCTTTGGCCCAGTGATAACAACAACATGGCGTGAATGCTATCGTAATCTGGTTGCTGGAAACGACACGCGGCATAACGGCTTGACTGAGTTCCCTGCATAGCACTGTCTATCGTCTACCCGCCCAAAGTTATCAGGACGTCGCCTGCCATTCAGTAAGTTCCTCGTAGTGACATGGAGCATGTCCCGCTGTCCGCAGCCTCACCTCAGCATTTCGGCCGTCCGCGGCCTTGGCGATGCCATCAACACCTGGACAGACCCAAAGCCGAAAGCCTTCTGATTCAGAAACATGTGGTCAAGAGTCATTCGCTGCGAATGCACAGCCTGGGCAGCCAAGAGGGAAAATGGGTGAAGGCAAGTGGATTGGTGTCGCTGCAGGAAGAACTGAGACAACTGATCCAGTACTGTACATATCTTCAGATTGGCGGCGTGGTCTGGCTATTCGACTTCTTGGGTGTTCTGAAGTACTATTCAAAAGAATGATGCAAAAGCACGATGCTCAATTGGCCTCAGTAGTGCGAAGTTGGTCACGGAAGAGCGTTATCATGACAGCATGAGTGATGATGCTTGCATTAATGGAAATTGCAGTACGAGGGCTATCCATGGCCAGTTGTGCGCCTGCGGTGGTGTGCTAATAAGACGAAACTTTTGCTGCTATGAAGTTCCTCAATTCCTTTCCAAGTTGGCATTGCTTGTTCAGGAGCCCTAAGGTTGAGCTGAAACTTGGGTGTAGGTGGTGCACCTGCTTTTTTCCTAAATTCTCAGATGGCGTAACGTGTATTGGTTTCGCGCCTTCCTTCTGACTTAGGTGCCGGGAAGTTATCCGTGTTTCGTTCCCTCTCACTCTTTCTTCTTTTCTTCTCTCCATACCGGTGTGCCTCAGTGAGGAAAAAAAAGAACAGGGTGAGGTTCGTCCACCGCAAGGTGGCTACCTATGGCCTGAAATCTTCACTACATTGCTTATACCGAGAGGACAAACACACCAGCCCAGCCCGCGTCGCTCGTGGACCCCGGTGAACCCGACTGGGAGAGTGGCACCAATTTTTGGCTCTTTTTTGCCGCGCAACGGACAGACACCTTCTCGTGGTGCGGAGTGTCAGTAGCCAGCATGCTGGTGAAACCAAGATCTGTCCGAAGCCTCCTGTTGGCTCTTCAACACGTCATTATTGGTCAATCGCCAATCTTATCTCGTCTGAGTATCTATTCAGCAGCTCTTTCTTTTGTGAAACTTTGCTGACATTCAAGTCTATGTTGTGGGGTCCATGCATCATCATCAGTTCCTGCATCCAATTAGCAACCAGAGTCAAGGGTACGTACTTGACGTCTCGCCAGGAACCAAGCCTCAGACAGACCCCAAGCGATGAGACGAGTGCCTTCAAGGTTAATGGCGACATCCTTTTGGGTGGGCAACGTGTGGACACAAACAAATTCCTTCTATTCTCAACAGGGGGAAAAGCTGGTGACAGGGCATAGCTGCTATCAGACAACTGGAATACCTGTACAAGTGTGACAAGTCTGAAGAGCTTGCACATAGCAATGGACAGTTCTCACACAAATAAACTACGATACATACGGTGCTCTTGGCTCCGTCTTCTCTCCCCTCCTCTTCTTTTCGTGTCCGTCTTCCGGGAGAATCCACCTGGGAAGGTTCATGAGACGGATCTTGAAGATTAAGGTGCATAGCTCTACGCGTATAGTAATTGTCGTCCGAAATCGAAAAGGAAAAACAATTCAAACAATGATTCGGAGTAGGCCAGTGAGAGTATGGTTGCCTAGCGTTCTGCCAGTGGGGGCGAAGACGGGGAAGCCTCTTGGCGGTACCCGCGCCTAGGGAGCTTGCAGCTATTTAAGCAAGGGTTCATCCCTCCACAACCCTTTCCTCTCTCCAAACAAAAGTTGTAGTGGGGACTTCAGGTAACGCCCTGTTCTTCGAGGGACTGTGATGAACTGTGTGCTTAAACAATCGTGAACCTAGACCTGCACCCGACCACTGCCGTTTAGGTCAGTGGATCTGGGAGCAGTGTAAAACAATGTGGTTTCGAGCTGATTTCTGAGTCCCATATCTGCTTTCTACAAGGGGCGAGGTGATGACGATGGTTACAGATTCTCATTATAAGCAAGGATCCAGGGCACTTTGCATGGCGCTTTTTGAGTCACGACCGGGTGGGTAATGAACGTGTCATATACTAGTTTTGAGAAGAAACTTGTGACAGTGGGAAAAGTAGTGCATACAGACAATCGTTCTTTATCACTTTCACAGGGTAGAATTGCGTTTATCTTCCACTTGCTTTCTGACTTTCAGCTAGCGGCCAATCTAGGGCACCTCCCAGTGCCTCCGACAGGAGGCAGCAGCTTAGTCAGAAAAGTGGCCTCAACAAACTCCCCCACTAAGGTGATAGTCGCAAATCTAATCCTAGGGATCGATTTGTGCATGTCTGGTTTAGGGACAGCCCGCGATTTGCCGCTTTAGGGTGGAATGTGTCCTGGGACAACGGGCCTAGGACAGAGATCTCCAGGACGTTCCGCCTAGGCTACGGGGGGATTACAGGACACCTACTGCGACGGGACGCCTGTCCTATCTACCCGGCCCATAACTGATGTCCTAACCATTGGCCTGAGCACGAGTAAGAACCAGTTCGTCCGCCGTGAGCTCCTGCTGACACAGCTAGCTCATGGCGGTGCTGGAGGTGACTGGAGTTCATGATTCGTGATGGGAAGGGGATTACATTCTGCTAGAGGAGGAGGAGGAGGAGGAGGAGAGCTAGCGGCCCGAGAGAGCGGGAAGGGGGGTTTTGTACTCTATTGGCAAGGAGGGAGGGTCTGTCTAAGCGAGGGGACGAGAAAGTGGTCGAAAGTCGAAAAGGCGTGATAGAGGGAAAGGGCTCCGCGCTGCCATCCTTGGGTCCTGACTGGCGCTACATGCGGTGGAGCAGGTTCAGGATAAAGGGTGAGTGTGAAGGTGAGCCTAGAGGGGAGGTGAGTGGTTATAAAAGCGGTACGCTCGGAGTGCTAAGCATTGGCTGTTCCGACCGTAAAATAGTAACTAGACTTTGAACACCCTAGGCCTTTAACATCGTCCAGTAGAACCTCTTCCTCATCGACATCAGCCATTCCGTAGAGAATTCTGCGCTACTGACAATGATTGATACGATACGACTGCTCCTTGTGTTGTCCGATCGCATCAAAACATGGTGATGGATCCATTCCACCTAACATGAAGGAGGAGTGGGCTGTTCGCCATTCCTTGCCTTGGAGACGTTGGGACCGCCTCCTCGAGGGACGAACCCGTTGGCGAGCATATCCATACCTGCATATGTTTACATATATATATCTGGGATGTATGCCTCAACGCTTGCTCTATCTTGCTTCCGTCCCAATACTCCGTCTTCGTGTTATATCAATTCAGCCCCCCTGAGAACACAATCCCTCTCAATGAGAACATGACTCGGAAGACATCTGAAAAGACTGAGTCTGTTTCTGATCGCTTTTCAATCAACGCTCGGTGAGTACTGGGTATAAAATTCGGAGAAAGGCGATGCAGTTGATGGTGGAGCTACCTCACCTTCGCAGACATCTTCACAACTCTGCCATGCAGAAGTTATTGCTAGAGACCACTTGGAGCCACCGTGGGGATATTCCAGCCCGCCCTCTCCGAGGTCTCGCCACCACGAGCTCCCAGATGATATCCTTCGCGGACTAGGAGCTTGGAGCTCAGGGACACATGGTTGTGAAGCAGATGTCTTTCAGGTTGGCTGCCCGGACACCAGAATCTTAGCTTATCACTTCCAAGGCAAATCACACTATGAGACATCGAAACACCATTGGCCAACGGCTGGTGACGCAGAACTTCTCGAGTCTCCAGGCCCTGGCCGATGTGGATGTGGATCTGGACATTCTCCTGCGACCATAACGGAGACTCCCGAGGTTGAGTGACCATGTTAGAACTCGGAGATTTGGTCAGGTTGTGATGATGTGGCCAGGCCGTGTCATCCTGCAACATGAGGCGCCAAGGCACATCTGTTCCTATAGGCAAGATTAGGACTACATGCTCGCCCGCCCGAGTCACGAGTAGCAGAGACCCACAATACATGGTATCATTGAAGAAAGAGAAAACACGGGAACAAGGCAGATTCGTCAGAATCCTTTTATCAATGGTAGATGAAATTCGGACCGTCTGAGCAAGACTGAATTCATCACACAGTCAAGAATCGATGTGTACGTGAAGGGTCATCTCGACAGCGACAGAGCCATTGTGTTTTCCAATGCCCTCAAGGTCTGAAGCGATCATTCTCCAGTACGTAGCCCAACGTGTGCACATGCATATTTTCCCACACCACAATTATCCTAGTCAGATTAGGCTCCGGATCCGCTGGGAGTCATTCTGCTGCAATCAAGCAAGACTTTTGTTGTACTCACACCCCCTCACATACTAGTGACAATTTTTTTTTGGCTGGGTTTTGCTTGTGTAAACACTCACTCATGGGATCTCCATTGTGAAACCCATTCGTGCCTTTCACCATACAAAATATTGTTGGAATTGCTGGTTGATCTCTCCTCAAGGTTTGAGACCTGGGGTATAGACTTATGGAGAAATTTGATGACTCATGCAGCATTCAGCTTGCTGTAGACGTCCAAATCATGTACTATGGTCTGATTGCTACTCAGTCTCAACGAGATGTCGCATCTTGTCGAGAAAATACGGTGTCCATCCGTACGGAGAGGGTAGACCACGCCACAAGTGATCCGTGGTTGCTTTAGAGGCGCTCTGGTCGTTGTAGAATTCCATGAAGTCCGCCTTGGTGATCGAGTTTCGAGACCTGCTCTCGCTGAGGTATACTTGCACCAGAGTTGAGTCCGGAGATGCAGTTTGTTAATCGCGGCTCTCCCTTGTCGGAAATGTAACTGCAGATTGCCTCAAGGTGCACAGGTATCAAGGGAAGACCGTCAGCGCGAGCGACCACCACCGATCCCGTGCTGATAGGAATTCCGGGTGCTCGAGGAAACAACATGGCCCCAAGCGGCAGTAGTCTACTCATACAGCCGCCGTGGTTTGGGGAAGAACCAAAGCCTTGGGTGCCTGCGTATGCTCTATCATTGTGACGGAATCGAGGCATGTTGCGAGTGCCTTCTTGCGGTCCCGTGGTAGTCGATGTGATGTCTCGCATGAGATGGTCTGTTGCGGAAGTGTACACAACGTCGCCCTGTTCAACACACTCATGGTGATTGAAGCGGCAAAGAGTTAGGGGAATGGCCAGCACGTGTGCAATGCCGCTGCCTTCCGACTGGTATACTTGATCACAGTCGTCGATCACTCGTTCTTGCCAGTTAGTCCTCAGGTTACGCTGGCTGACGTCTTTCGGGCACGCAATGCCTGTTGCAAGTATATGGACATCGGAGAGCTGCGATTGTGGCATAGTCGAGCGATAGGCACAGCAAAAATAGTCGGCAGCTTTCCGGACATCGCGCATGTCAAAGTCGCGGATCTCTTCAATCGCGCCTCGGGAACCTCTTCTATACCCTTTTCTGGTCACTAAGATTGGTCTTCGAAAGACTTTTGACGCAACTCCAGCACGGGTGAAAATTCTCACACCAATGTTGGGAGGGTCTTTTGATGTGTCGTCCTTAAAGTGGACGATTATTGTTTCTTCATCGTCGCGCCCGGTATCACGAGCTTGGATGTTATTGTGAGCGGTGAAGGTGCGATCTACAATATCTGTTCCCAGGTATTGCTGATAACCGCACAGTTTCTAGACCTAAACAAATCTGCAGGGCTGATCATCGCCGGGAAAGAAAAGCGCTCGCCGACAAGCTCCATCTGGTACGGTCGACGGCCTCGCATCACCGAACGATTGGCACAAGGTCTTGTAATTCTTCGAGTCAAGCTTTTGGCAATCTTCACGAAATATGTTGGTCCAATCGGAGGGTGATTTCCAGGAGAGTATGCTTACCCTTTGAGCAGTAACGTGCGTCACCGCAGCCAGGACACCGCTTGCTGCCTCGCCGAGGACACATGATACATGTCTCCTCGAATGGGATCTCTATCGCAATTAACGCCATGACGGTGAGAGGGTGTTGGAGATTGTGGAAGAAGGCAGGGAGGAAGGAGAGAGAGAGTGAACTTGATTCCAGCACCACCAAGTTATGGATTCGGTGGGTGTTGGGATGAACCAGAGAATTGATGGTAGGGGGGACATTGCGAAGGAAGAGAAAAAGGCCAAAAAAGAGAAACAGTAGGAACCAGAGAAAATGTGTGATGTGAGAGAAAGGTTATCTCGTCAGTGAGTTTGAGATTCACTTCTACCATTTTCACTTCAAATTCAGACAGGGCAAAGCCTGGTGTACTCAGTGACTCCCTGCCTCACCTACTGAATCGTCCCAAGTAGAATTGTTGGAACTTGCAAGATTCGATAGTCACCCGCTAGATGCCATGATCTAGACTATCTACTTACTGATAACGTGTCTGACGGTTCAATTTCAGTAGTCCCTAGCGGTAGAAGAGCGAGCACAGTAAGCTAGCTTCGTGCTCGTGCTCGTGCATCTTTCGCCATTCCTTGCGCCAACGACAGCGATGTTGTGAGCTGAGGCTTACTTACCTAAGTACCCTAACCCTTCCCTTCCACAGATCAAACTCCTGCGATGCAGGAAGCCAGTCCAAACCCTCCACGCCATTTTGTTGTACACAGACGATAAATCAATTATATTGTTGTACAGGGTTATGGTGTCATATGTCGCTATCAAGTCATGCGCTTTACTGTCCTCTCGCGTAAAGGACTTGTTTGTTTCTGTCCAGAGCTGTTCGTTTTCTGGGTTGTGGAACTTTGTTCTTTGTTTGAATTTGCGGAGAGATGTCTGTCCTTTGCTGGTTTTGGGGAATTTTGGAGAAGAGTCGGTCCTGACGAGCTTTGGGGTTGGCCTTGAGCTTGTCGTCTAGTGACCTGTTCTGGAACTGGAGCTGGTGCTTGCGGACAGCCTCAATAACCAGCGCTGCGTCGTTTCTCAATTTATCAAAGGCCATGTCATTGACCTTATTGTGGAAAACATAGAGTTCGAGGGTTCCCTTGAGTGGTTGCTGGGGTCCATGTCCTGCACCAAGGGCGTCTTTGAGCAGCTTGCCATTTGTGTGGTAGCCCTGTTCCTTCAGGGCCAGGCTGAAGGCTGCGTAGTATCTGTTCCTGGTGTGATTCCGCAGAATGGCATATGGGACCTGTTTCGCACTCACGTTGGTGACAATGCGCCAGTTGAGTTGGTCGGCGGGCATCCGGTCGTAAAGCTCCTTTGCAGAAACATGGGAAGGACTGTTAAAGTCGATCAGACGTGGTAGGATGTTTTCATAGGGGGCTTTGAAAGGGACGTATTTGACCATGATGTTACTTCTGCCCCTGTGGGAGAGCTTTTGTAGCCACGGGTAGCGATGAGACATGGCCGGATAAGAAAGGGTCTCGGAGGCGACGAGGGCGACAGAGGCATGATGGAAGCCTAGGGAGGGTCTAGGCGATCGTAGGAGTAATGTGCATCACACAAGCATGGGAATGGTGGGTGTTTTATGTGTACGAGCAGGACGTGGTGGTAGTAGAAGTAGTAGTGGTAGCAGTAGTGAGGGAGGCAGTCGATAATTTGATTATTTTTATGACTATTCTCACGATTCGTTCGCCGCCTGACTCGTGCGCTGCCTGATCCGTTGGTTGCCTGATTCGTCCGAGTGTGCGACTCAGACTCACTCATGAATTTTGCCCCACCAAAACGAAACTCTGCCGTGAGTGCGCAATGCAATATTCCATTCCATTCATTGTTCAGATTCAGAGCCCAGTCAATCCATCACCACTCAATAACACCACGCACGACTCTCAAGTCCCTCGAACCAACCACAAACCCACACCCTCGAATCTCCCACACACACACCCAACACTCCTAGAGAGTCTTCAACATGCCTAAGAACAAGGGAAAGGTCAGTTTCAACCCCGCCACGCGCCACATGCCACACCGCACCGTACCCAGCCTGGCGAGCGAAAGCGCGGTGCTATACCCCCGCCAACATCCCAACATCCCAACATCCCAACCTCCCTCATGCAAGTCTGTACTAACCCAATAGCTGTGAACAGGGTGGCAAGAACAGGCGTCGAGGAAAGAACGAGAACGACAACGAGAAGCGCGAGCTGACCTTCAAAGAAGAAGGACAAGAATATGCACAAGTCCTCAAGATGCTGGGCAACGGCCGCCTGGAAGCGCTGTGCTTTGACGGCGAAAAGCGACTAGCACACATCCGCGGCAAGCTGAGGAAGAAGGTCTGGATCAACCAAGGAGACATCATCTTGCTGTCCCTGCGCGACTATCAGGACGAAAAGGGCGACGTCATTCTCAAATACTCTGCTGACGAGGCCCGTTCGCTCAAGGCCTATGGAGAGCTTCCTGAAAGTGCCAAGATCAACGAGACTGACACCTACGGCCACGAGGGCGTTGATGATAATGTCGAGTTCGACGAGGACAGGGATAGTGACTCCGACAAGGAGGTCGACATTGATGACATCTAAAACAACCAATTGCCCTGGCCCCACGCCTGGGTTGGCAGGATCTGATGGATCGGAGAGGATCGACGACGGATGACGGACGGACGACTTCTAGCAGCATCCTTTTTTGCTAGCATTCATTGATAGGTACAATCATGATGGGAGTTCGGGAGATGGTTCTTTTTTTCAAATCAAATCAAAAATGCTTGCTCTGCAATAAATCACACCTGTGTTTTTATTATTCTTATTGTTTATTGTCATACTCTACTTCCATCTCGAGTCATGCGTATGCCCTTTCATGTGGGCATCGTCATGCCTGTATCGTATTGTCGCTCCTCTCTACCGGCAGAACAACAGTCAATCGTCTTCATCCTCAAAGACACTCCGCGTAAAAAACCTGACGATCTGCCTTCCCGCCTCACGACCAACCAGAGGATCCAATTCTTCCAAACTCATATTAGCGATCTCCAGGATGTTCTTCTTCTCAAGGTACAACCGACTGGCGTTCTTGTTCGACACCCCAGGGATTGTCCTCAACAAGTCCTGGGGACCCATGTTGAAAGTTCTCTCTTCTGGGTCTTCATCATCCGCAAGCCCGATTTGTACCGCTCTCATCGGATCGGGTTCCTCTTGCTGTTTCTTCAGCTCCTCAAAGATCTCCGCTGTTTGATAGGGCGAGGATGACCATATGATTTTGAGCCGTGGGAAAGCAAGTGTGAGAAGGACAATTCTTGACTGCAGATCCTTGTTCTCCCCACCAGGCATTTTCAACGTCGAGACCGACGTCAGGTCCGCAAAGGGATCGAGCGTGAATGATTTGTTGTGATCAAACTCAATCAGGAGAAACGGGTATTTGTAATGCTGTAGCATCGTCTCTGCCTGATTGAAAAGTCGACCGTTCTTGAAGGAAGATATCAAATCCCCCACCGACTTCCGCTCGATGCAGATCGTCGGCGAGAGCACGTAGTCACCTACTGTAAGCTGACAGGGGACTATTTGCATGTTGCGACCGTGCAACAGACTGGGTAGAGCAGATCGAAACTCCCGCACATCCACCACAACAGTTGGTGGCGCCGCAGTCGCTGCCAGTCGGCCACCACCTGCAATTCGCGTGTTGACGGTTCGGAGAAATGCTTCTTGCGGATCGACATTCCCAGCGTCCGAAAGGGTAACAGCCATGCTTCCACGCTCTCTGATAAGCTTGGTGAACGCATCTTTCTCACGCCGCACTGCCGATAGGTAGCGCTGCTCCTCGACACTACCGCCGTAGTACATGAAGTATGCTCGCACACTTCGTTCTGTGTGACTGGACCGATACACCTCAACGCGTCTGATGAACTCTGGTGACGGTGAATACATGATGATATGCTTAGGCCGGACCTCTTCAAGCAGTTGATCGTCTTGGTCTCCATCGTACGGATGCACTAGGATTTGGTCGTCTGGACTATAAAGCTCAAAGAAACTGTCGCTGGCTTCATTGAGATCGTCAACAACGACATCCTCCTTTTGAAGTGTTTCAGCTTCAGTTGGCCGTAACTCAGCAAGCAAGTCAGCCACCTGGGCCGCTCGATCCTCGATAATTGCCACTGCGCCGCTAGCCGTTCTTGACGGGTTGATTCCTGCGCTGCCGCCTCCACGTACACGTCGACGTTTGTTGGCTGGTGCTTTGCTGTTGAGACGGGCCACCGCAGTGCCAGAGTGGGTTTTGATATCACTCAATGACTTCTGATTTTCCTCAAATAGCGAAGCGCTCACCTGCGCAAATGTTCTCCTCCAGCCAAGATACTCACGAAGTTTCCGCCTCATCATGAACTCTGCAGAACCCCTTTCTTCTTCAGCTTCGACCACGTGAGGAGCCATTCCGTTGTTGCTGTCTTGCGCCAGAGGCTTCACATGCATGGTCTGAAGGTATTCCCGGACCTGACGACATGTTCTTTGGTCGTTACACATGATTAGGACCGCGTCGCTGGAGTCGTCTCTCAACGTGGGATTCAAGTAAGAATCCACTTCGATTTCTTCTAGGATTTCTGCAAGGACTGCCCATTTCGGTTGCTCTTCTAGAACAGGCGTGAGGGAGTCTGGTAACCTTAAGGTTGGCAAGGCCCCACCGTCTTCAGCCTTTCCACTATACACGCGGTCTTTCGCAGTGGAAAAAATTGTAGAGGCAGCATCCAAAAATAGCCAAGGCGATTGGTTTTGCCGGGTTGAGCCTGGCGGGGGAGAGTGAGTAGCAAGAACAGTGTCGAGATATTTGAGGAGGGAGACACTATCATAACTGAGGAGAGAGTGCAGGATTGATCGTAGCACAGTAAGGTCGTTTGCAATCTGCTTTGTCCTGTAACTGACACGATGCCATACTGGATCCAACTGCCTGCGTACAATCGCATCGAAATTCTGGTGAAGAGCAGAATCGAGGGTCCAGTCCTCCATTTCAAGGCCGGTATTTGCTTTCTTGAGTTCCCCAATACTGGCCTCGACACATTCCATCACCGCTGTTTGAATCGTCTGCATAGCTGACGTCATGGGAACCTCGAGTTCGATAACATCTGCCTTCTTCTTGCCTTCTAGACTTTGCGCAATGGAAACGTGGAAACGTGGCCAGAGGGATGGCTTGCGCAAGAACAAATTTCGCATCATACTCGCTAGGGGCGCATAGGACGAGTTTAATGGTTCAGGTGCGTCAGTAAATGCCTTCAGGAAGCCAATCTTGTTGTACTGTCTAAAGATTCTGACAATGAAAGCCTCACTACTTGTTGCGACCACACGTTCGGCATGGAGGACAATAAGACCAGTCACCGTTTCAGGATCGAGTAATTTCGAGAGAAGATCCACGATCAAAATTCGGCTCGTGACTGAGACAATGCCACCTTCAGCATATATCTTTTCACGTGCCGATACAGTGGCCTTGTCAGTGTTGATGACACGAAGTCCTTTTGCCAATGGGCTCCTGGAAACCGCGTAGTGTTCTGCGAGAGCCTCACCGATCCACTCATTCTCGCGGTCTTCTGCACCAACAATGATGACGAGGGAATTGCCTGCAGCATCATAGGAGTGAAGAAGATTTGTCAGTATTTTGAGGAGTCCGAGACCTCTTGCGAGAATGACAAGTACATCTTCTGACCGGAGAAGATGATAGATTTCTTGTTGAAATTGCTTTCAAGTGTTAGAAGAGAGGAACGTTGGGCATCCAGCCAATCGGGAAGCAATGGCCACGGAGGAGGATCATCATACATACCAGAGGAAGCGAGAGCTTCACCGGCGGCTGAGAACTTGCCGCCGGCATCTTTACATATGTTCCTGTCCTAAGAGGAGTGGCGAGAAGAACTGGCCAAGTCTGCTGATATTTACGCATAATGGAAGCAACAATTAATCGAGATTCTTGTGTCAGACGGTCATTTGACCCTGATAGCCGTCTTTTGATTTTCAGAGGCAGGCCAACACCGCAGCCCTCCTGATCTTACAGCCTTTCGTAATCATTCCTATTAGTTGCAACAATCACCGGGTCATTCTTGTCTATTCCATCGATGCAGGCAGTCAACACGTTAAGAGAATATCGCTTTTTTCTTACCTCCCCGGCGCACGATAGTAAAATGTTGTGCTCACGTCAAATTTCGCCATAGCACGTTCTACAAAGCTGTGCACGACAACGTAACCACTCTCGCAGAGACAAGATTTGTTTGAGCAGTATCTTTACTTCTTTGAGCCTCCAATCCGCTCCTCGCTACAGGGGATATCTGCAAGCAGGACCACTCCCCTCACTTCTCGACATGACATAATAGGTGATACATCTTTAGGAAGAGCTTCTCATCCTGCCTGTCCTCCTGTGATCTAAGCCCGTTTCCAAATGGCCTAACTCTCCTGAATCTTCTTGAAGAAGCGATTGCGCGCCGTAAGGCTTCTGCATCGCTTACCGTAGATCCACATAGGGATCGTCAAAAGACAGATGAATATGTGCAATCCACCAACGGTGCTAAATACCTGTAGAGGCCCTTGTTTGGAGATCCAGTCGGAAATGAAATAATTCATACCTGTAGCAACGATTAGCGAGGATCAATGCATTCATGCTAGGCCACGTGATCAGATCTCCTGCGCCTCTTGCTATAGAAGATATGGGTTTTGCAGTCACGCGTGTCAGGGGCTTACTACATACCGAAGGAGTAAATGTTGCGTAGGTTGATTGACGCAAAAGCCTCTGGTGCTTTATTTCGATGGCATTCAGTGATATAGCCGTAGATACTAGGCCATCTGTTAGTCGGTGTTAGGTAGGATAGAGGGTTAATCACTTACCCAATATTTAGGAACGACATGGCGAACCAGATAAGGCTGTATAGAAATACTGGACCGATCCACGGAGTCTGATATTGTAAGCAAGCTCCAAAACCGAAAAAGCCAGCAACACCAAAGATCAGGGTTAGCACATTCAGGGATAGTCGGAATTCGGGCTCATAGATGCCCTTGTTCCAGCGTGCCAATTTCTTCACTGTCCAGTCATTCAAAGGGCCAGCGACAAAGCCCAGAAGTGCGGCGATCAAAGGGCCTATACTGATGAGGCCGATTGCAGAGACTGAGAAATTGTAGGGTGGGGCGCTGAAGAGTTGTGCCATAACACTGATCATCACAATCAACCACGAGGTTGAAAGGCCATATGTGATAAAGCCATAGAGCACCTGCGGGAATAGGAGCATCCCGAATGGCCGCAGAATGATCCATATAAGATTTTCGTCTGATTCGGTGCCCCTGATAATTCGCAATTCCTCCCAGAATGTGTAAGGCTTTTCATCGGCACCGGTATAAACTGCATTGACTGTGATCCTATCCCCTGGATTGGTAGATTCGACTTGTTGATCATCGGCCTTGATTTCTTGCATGACGTCGGGGGTCTTTTCTTTGGCATCCAGTGTGTCGAAGGTGTGATCTTTTGTCCCTAGATCAAGGTTGTATGCGGGATCTCGCTTATAAACAGTTTCAGGGACCCAGAAAAAGATCGCCGGAATAAATGCTCCGTATAGACAGGCACAAATGCCGTAGGTCCAATTCCAGCCAAGGTCCTGCAAGCACATCAATACTTGATGCCCCTCCCAAAGGCTTGGACATACTCACCTGAATGATGTACCCTGAAATGACAGATCCTCCACCAACTCCAACGCTAAGACAGAGGCCCCAGAACGCCAGGCGGAGGCCTCTCTCGTGGACAAAGTAGATGTCGCCGATAATTGCGGTTGTCAGAACTTCGAATGGGCTCATACCAATGGCACCAAAGATCCGACTCGCCAGAAGAGAGTTATAACTGTGTGCGAAGTATCCCCACAGTGACGAAATGAAGAGTAAAAGATTGCCAAGAATTATCACAGGGCGGCGACCGTATTTAACGGAAAGTCCATTGGTGACAAAACAGGAAATTCCAATCGCAAAAATCGCCCATCCAAGCCCACCATTTAGCTTGTTGTAGGATATTCCAAATTGAATCGACATCTGCACATATCCAGGCGAGATCATAGGACCCCAAGCTCCTGTCACTCCCGTTTGGAGCGCAATGATGAGCAATAGTAGGTCTTTCTTCCTCGTAGACCAATTCAAGGGGTCTCTGGGAGATTCGCTAGGCTGGGGAACCAATACGATGTCTTTGTTGCGGCCAGTGCCATGTTTGAGGCCAGAAGTATCACGTCCTATACTTCTATTAGTATTTCAGTCACGGTAAGAGCCATTGAACTGACCGTGGAACTGGTGCTCCTCCGCATCGATCATGTCAGCCAGCAAGGCTGTGCCTGGAACATGATCGAGGTGAGGATCGTCTAAAATGCCAAGACCCATATTGATATTGCGAGGAGCTTGACGCTGAAATAAGCCTTCTGGGTAGCTTTGCTATTGGCAGTAGCAATCTTGGGACTTGTAGTTGTCATATGGCGCCAAAAGACTCGAGGTATGCCAGGTATTTATTCGACTTGTAGCGTACACTCCATTCACTTTTAGGTGCGCAGCACTACACCCCGTTCATTCCATGCGGGGTTTTCGGGTCCTAGTTCTGATATCTGCCGTTAGGGTCATTTTCCGATTTGTATTGAAAGGCATGCCTGGACATGGGCGGGGAGGGTCATTGTGACGAGTCTGCCCCCGAGAAACGACGGCTCCATGGATTTGGGGTAATAACATTATAGAGCTAAGCGGTGTCCAGTCGCTTCGGGGATCAAATGGCAATTGGCAACTATCACAATAAGTTGCTCAAGCCGACGTTGAGTGTGCCGCCTTCTTCCAGCCAAACTTGTTCGCTGTTCTGCGGATGCTTACTCTTGGGTCAGGAGACCGGACATTCAGAGTTCTTCCAGAGTAGCATATGTCGGTCCTTCCTATGTACAATGGAGCTTCTGAGTATCTCTACATACACATGATGGACAGGCGGTGGAGGGCCTGTTTTGCTCCGGCGGGTGGAGCAAATGGATGTTGGAAAGGCTGGGGAAGGTTTGAGCACTTGAGGAGAAAAGGAACACTAACCATTTTTGAATAATGGATTTAGGCCAATCGGTATTATGCAAAGATCTGTCGATCCCACAAAAGGTTCCTCGGCGTGGGATCAACCCACATTGCCACATTTATTTATCGATGGATATTTACCGTAGGTGCACAAAGGCATCGGATGCATGACTCCGAACCTTAGGTTAAGTCGACTGATCAAGTGCTCAGACACCAAAATGCTACTTGAACTCAGACCAGGTAAGCAAGTGAGTGCCTATCTTGATATCAATACTCTTCACATAGCTTGATGTCTGCATGTTGGGCCGCTCTTGGGGATCAGGCAAGGCAACAGAGTAATTCAAGGACTACCTGCCTCCAGCCACATCATGCTTTGCCATGTTTTGAACTAGGCATTATGTGTTTTTTCATTGTAACTGAGGTAAGGTCGGGCTTATAGCTTTCGTTATGCTCTCCCGCGCTCAGAAGTCAGCTAGCTCGCTCTGCTGCTTCCATCGCAACGCTGGAAGCGAGCGTTGGCTGTATTGCAATGGGTCTCCAGAGTAGGAAGTCTCAGCAAAGCCCGACTGCAGACTCACGATCTTAGTATGGACTCCGATCAGGCTACTGGTATTTCACCTCGAAGGAAGGGTACCTGTCCGTGTAAAAGGTGTTGAGCTTGGATGGGAAGTGCCGCATTTTTCATGGCTCCTTTTCCCTGCCACGTGATCCTCGTCTGAAGATCCCCGTATATCGGCTGTATCTTGGCTGGAATAGATAGCCACCCTTAATCCAGTCATCTATCTTGAGCCTCTCTGACCAGGAGGAAGCTGAGGGAGTTGCTGAACAGGTTGTCTGAATGTGCAGCGAGGAAGTGGTGATCAGATGAAGGGTTTGCTAGCCATTTGTCATCTGTCGCAGTCTTGTTGAACTCTTCATGCCGGGCTCCCAAGTATTACTATTCGTGGCAGTTACGCGGGTGGGCTTGAGTCCAATATTCTTGATCTCCATGGCCAATCATGATGATCAAATTGCCATCTCTAGGACAAGAACGGGGGGGCTCAACACCCATGGCAGTAGAAACGTGCGTGTCTGGACTCCGGCCAATCAATGGTGCCAAGGCTTGCCCATTCCCGGATCCCGATAGGCGACTTCCTTGCCGGAACTTTTCCAAGACTTAGCAGACTTTCGCGGGCGGAGTAAGGGATCTTTCTTTTCTTTGTGAGCTTCTGATTCTGCTCACCATCCAAGGAGATAAAGACAGAGCGCGTCAAGGCGATGAAGACGCCTGTTGCTCCCTCCAAGACTCTTTTGCGCTTCCTGCGATGTCAAACTGATCTTGCCGCCCTCGTTCCTGCGCCCAGTTGCCTGCGCCTTTCGCCCGTCCACCAGAAATCATATCAAGGTTTAACAACGTCGTCGGCTCGACTGTCGCGCACTACATCTTCTGCCACCGATGATATCTGGCATCGACATCGTGAGCCCTTCAAGGCACTGCCTCCTCCAAAATACCACCCCCCAAGGCCTCTTCAATCTCGGAGTGCAAGCACAGAAAGCCACTCACCCGGCTTTTGGCGACGCTGGTTGCGCCATAGACAAGCCTTAGCTCGATCCAAAATCCCCCTCGACGCTCGCGCTGGGAACTCCTACGAGGAAACGTCCGCTCAGCTCTTCAATCTTTCGCGGACCTTGTCTAGAAATACTACCGGTGCAGATCTGAAACTTCGCTGCACCGAGTTCGATGCCAATGGGTCTGTCACCCTGGTATCTGGCGAATTTAAGAAGTCGGAATTGATAGCCAAATATGGCCTTCTGCCACGGGATCTCAGGAAGATAGATTCCTCCGTCTTGCCTCACATTCTTGTCCGACCAACAGCCATTCTCATCAACCTACTTCACCTTCGAGTCCTGATTCAATCTGATCGCGTCCTAGTCTTTGATGCGTATGGTAGCAGCGATTCCTACACGCAATCACTATTCATGTACGATCTGGAGGGCAAACTCCGACAAAAGCCTGACCCGAGGAATGGATCGACATATCTACCGTATGAACTACGCGCTCTTGAAGCAGTCCTCATCTCGGTCACCTCAGGCCTGGAAGCCGAATTCGCCCTTGTCCGCGAACCAGTTGCTCACATCCTTCAGGCTCTAGAAGAAGACATTGATCGAGACAAGTTGAGGCACTTACTCATTCATTCCAAAAAGCTGGGTACCTTCGAACAAAAGGCACGATTGGTTCGGGATGCCATTGATGATCTGTTGGAGGCCGATGACGATCTCGCTACTATGTATCTCACTGAGCGAAAAGCCACTGGTAAAACTCGTGAAGGAGATAATCATCAGGAGGTTGAAATGCTGTTGGAGTCCTATCACAAAATCTGTGACGAAATTGTTGAGATTTCTGGACTCTTGATCAGTAACATTCGAAACACAGAAGAGGTAGTCAAAGCTATTCTTGATGCAAATCGAAATCAGCTTATGCTACTCGAGATCAAATTTAGCATTGGCACCTTGGGGTTGGCTGGTGGCACCCTCGTTGCTGGACTCTACGGCATGAATCTTAAGAACTTCATTGAAGAGTCTGATCTCGCCTTCGGAAGTGTTAGTGTTATCTGTTTCGCTCTATCTGCCATGATCTGCGTCTATGGCATGCGGAAATTGCGGAAAGTACAAAAAGTTCGGATGTGGGGCGAAGGAATTGATGTTTTTGGACGGCATCCAAGCGCAGGCGGGAGAGGGAATTGGCGAAATGAGGCGGTTGAAAGTCAAGCACAACGCCTCGGTCGACTAAGAAGGAGCGGTGCCAATTTTGCGACCCATCCAGCTCAATCCGGACCGGTCCTCTGGCCAGGTATGGACGGCCTAGGAGTACATAAGCTCAACACCGACGGTGAAGATGACCGGCGAGGTGGCGAGCTCGACACGAGCAGCGACGCGGACGCACCGGTGCATGAGCATTCTCCAACTGCGATTCATGACGATTTAAACGACCCTGAAGCGAGGACGAGGACCGATGCGAGTCAAGAGAAGGGTGCGTCCGCGAAGAGTAGCCATCATGGCCGCCACCACCATCGGCACCACGATCACGGACATGGCCATGGCAATAAGTGAACGCAACCCTCCGGTATTGAGGCCAGGATGGTCCGCATCATGCCTAGCACTTCACCACCATCCATCCTGTACTACTACTATCACAATCGACATTCTCCTACTCCTCGAGAATGTCTCTACTTTTGTCATTTTTGTTTCAGCGTTCAAGCGGGGGATACAGGCGCTTTGGAGCCATGTCATAGATATCGCATATCAGTAGACTTGGGTGGGTTCGGGGACATATGTTATGCAATCCCACTCATGAAAATCAGACATTGGCAAGATCCACCGCTGTGGCATTTGCTTTGGTTAGGCAGGATGCTTCACAGCGAGTACTATCGTACACGAGCTGGGAGCATGATGCCGGTGTCTTAAATAGGTTTTGAGCAAGAGAAGGAATCACATATCTACTCAATAAATAGCCATCCACTACTAGGCACCGTATCATCACAATCACAATTACCCCGAAGTTTCAACATTTCAAACTTCCAAACCTTGTCCGATTATCCGAGTAGAGGCTCTTGCGGATAGAGCAGGAGATATTGGAAGCCAGCCGGCGAGCGACCGGTCTCACTTGACTTTTTCGTATATTCACTAAAACGCACAAACACACACCTCGCTCCGCTCCGCTTCATTGCTCCTTCACTAAGATGGCTAAAACTGTTAGGCATTTGTTATGCTCAAAATGCTAAGCTTTTCCTTTTTTTTCTCTAACGGGGTCCGGTCCGGGCGCCATGCCATTGGTTTGTTCTGTGGCTCTGTTTTGCATTATTCGACTGCTGCTGCTGATGTCATTTTCTCCTTCTCTCTGTCTTGGCCGCTGGGTTTTGGACAGCGACAGAAAATCGAGGGAATCAAAAAAACTTCTCTGGGCAAAATCATCATTGTACTCGGAGCAGGCCCCTCTCCTTACTCATCGGGGTTACTACCGGTCGCAACTGCTGCCTTTACTCTGCTGGTCCTAGATTTCGTAGGTTGGACGCGGCCTTGCTGCAGACACTCACCAATCGTCGTCATCATCTTTTTCGTCGTCTATACAGCCCGAATTAGTACACATCTGAAACGAAGGACCATTTTCACCCTAGAAAAGGGTATTGAAGACCTACCACTACCACTGACTTTCTTCTTCCTCTGACTCAGCGCAGCAGCCAGCGCGCCTGCAAGACCACCTTGATCTGCACCACCCGCGGGTGACCCTGGACCACCTCCTCCAGATGAGGCAGGGGCCGCGGCTTCGCCGCCTGGTACCTGCGCTGCAGAACGATCGCGCTTCTCGCTGTCTTTGACCTTTCGTAGCCCTCCACCTGCTTTGCCGCCTGAGCCGCGTATAGCGGCGAGGAGACTGTCGTGTGGGTCGCCGCCTCCTCCTGAAGGGAGGGGAGGGGGAGGGGGCCCTGCTCCGCCTGGAGGAGGTGGAGGTGGAGGCGGGGGCGGGCCGGAAGAGGAGGGCATAGGCGGAGGCGGAGGGGGAAGTGGAGGTCCAGATGAGGATGGCATTGGTGGAGGGGGAGGGGGAGGCGGTGGTGGCCCGGCACTGGTGGGTGGAGGAGGTACTGCCCTAGTGTTGGGCGGTGGGAGAGGTGGAGCGTTGTTGCGACCAGGAGGTGGAGGTGGAGGAGGAGGGACGAAGGCTGGTGCGGTGGCATGACTGGGTGGTGGCCCAGCTGCTTTTGGTGGCAGCGGTGGTGGTACGCCTCCATAGGCGCTGTCTCGACTGGGCGGAGGCGGCGGCACTGGACCACGGCTCGGAGGTGGTGGAGGAGCTGAGGATTTACGCTCTCCGGCAAACGGTGGCGGAACTCTGAACATTCCTTGTGGTTGATCCTCGTCGACAGGCGTCTTGGGCGGACGAGGTGGAGGTGGTGGTCCTGGGTTCGCGAGGGATGCGGACGAGGCACGGTCCCTGCCTGAAGAGTGTATTGGAGGACCAGGTTTCCCGGCGAATTTACCAGCGTCTGCGAGTGGCGGAGGGGCACGGAACCTTGGTTGAGGGCTCGGAGCTGGCGACGGAGTTCTGGGAGGCGGGGAAGGAGAGCGGGCAGGAGGGGGCGAAGGAGCTCGTCCACCAACAGGTCTCCGAGACGGTGGTGGAGCGGGCGGAGGACCTCTTCGGCTTGAGCTCGTTCCTGTATTCTCGGGACTTATCCTCGACGGAGGTGCTGCAGGAGGCGGTGGAGGGGGAGGAGCTCTACCTGCCCTTGTCTCTCCAGGTGAAGGTAAGGCTTGGGCAATTCCATTGGCCATCTCCTCGGCCTGTTTTTGTTTGACATAATTCTTGATGAAGTCGGCATTCTGCTCGATCTGGTCCTCAGTGATACCCATCTCGAGCAGTTCATTCAGAATTGGCCTCCATGTGGGATCGGAGAGATCAATAGCACCGCCTGCACTGCTCTGTGGTCGGGCTGGAAGCGAATTTCCCGAACCGTAGATAGGCTGGGGAACAATAGACTGGGGCTGCTGCGGCTGACTCGGGACTGAACTGTGCCTGTGGCCACGGAGAAAATTGCCTACTCGACTGTGGTGTTTGTGAGAGCCGCCAGGGACATAGATCTGGCCTCCTCCAACCGAAGAAGCAAATGGCTGTGCCTTTGTCTGCTTGCTAGCATTCTTTTCCCTCTCGTCCATTTTCTTCTTAAATTGCCTCGCTTCTTTCTCGTCGATAAAGGACAGGCCGGCCAAGCACTGTTCGAGCTCGAAGGAATGGAAAAAGGTGCGATCCTGGTTATACTGGAAAGTGTCATAGATCTCCTGGTCCCAGATGACACCTCTGTTGGAGGAGGAGATGTCGACCAATTTGAGCCAGAAGGTATTTCCAACTAGGTCATTGCTGAGAACGGCCGCGCCCTGGAGACCAGTATAGGTCCATCGGTTTCGATCGGGGTGAGCGACATAGAGCCTTGCTACGGCAACGGCCTGGATCTTGTTGGAAGCCTTTGGGACAGTTCGCTTGACAGTCTCTTTATCAGCATCAGTGAGGATGGAAGGCATGGCGGGAGAGGTCCCGCAGCAATGGGTATGGCTAGACCAAATGAGAATGAGTCTGAGTCTGGATAACTAGAAAAAAGGACTTCCACTCTGTCCAGATTAAGGGAGAGTGTCCACTCACGAAATACGGAGGGACGAATGAAGTGAGTATGAAGTTTCGGTCGGAGGAAGAGATGGAGTGGATAAGATTGGAGAATTACATAGAAAGTCGGGTACGAAGTACAGGGACTAACGATGGACATTGGTAGCGTGGATATGGATCGATTTGCTTCTGCCTTTTTGGCAGCCGCGTGGCATGCAATGGGCGCCAGGGTGACTCGCCGCCTGTACAGAGTACAGAGGTACGCAAGTCACAGAGCTCTAGGGTGTCACCCACGGACTTAGGCTGCCTCGGAGTGGGGAGAGCTGCCCTCATCAAGTTAGCCGTGCTTTGGTGATTTGTACCGAGAATGATACTCACGGAAATAGTGAACTGGCCACCCCAAGAAATTAGCCAACAGGCACCCAAGTGCCTAGAGGGAGTGTCCAAAGGAAGTGCAGCAGGCGGGTTCTAGGCGGTGGCTTGGGCGACGAGGCGACGACTGCGGAATACAACCAAGCGCCCACACGTGATAGGATTACTTAAGCAGCTTCCATTGGTGCAACACCCTGCAATCACCCCAATCGTCTTGTGCACATCTCGTCATGCCTTCCCCACAATCCTCCCAGAACCTAGAAGGCAGGAGCGGCCTGCAATCAATGGTTAAATACGTCATGGCAGAAATGATGCACACGCAGGCAATTAGGCAGAGACAGAATGGAATACCTCAGCCATAAATATTGGTACAATGATGCAAAGTGTAAGAAATCGTCCTATCTAGATCTCAATACTATAGCACAATACCCATCTCGAGACTTCTCGTTACATTTCTCGAATACAACCCAGCCTTAAATCCAAACTGCAACGCTTCCTCAACCAACATGCCAGCCCACCCTGCCGAAGAGACTCACTCTGAGCCGCGAGGCAGCTTGACAGACCAGGTTGCAAAAGAGTCAAGCGATTCCAATGCCTCTGACCACCCAATTCATGACAAGGCTCAGGCTCATCACCATCAGAGCAAGGGTCCTCAGATCTCCGACAGTAAGCCTCACAGTCGACTCTGCTACCATGACACTCCCTCAACGTGGCGCGGGAACATATCACTGACCTTCTTGAATGACAGGCATCCCATCCGCAACCGGCACCAAGGACGAATTGAAAGCTAAAGCTGCGGAGCTCAACAAATGAACAAGCATAAGATGGCTCGTTCACGCATGAACATCCCGCTACTCGGGTCATTGCATTGGTTGGAGGAAATACAAAACTAGGACAAGGGACTCGGTAGTAGATGAATGAAGAATGCCTGATCCCATATAAAACCCTTTGTGGATGGCAGAATGTCGTCCCTCTAATGTCGCTATGCTCCCTCACTTGCCTGAAAATGCTTAACCATACACATCACACTCATACCCTTCTTGCCTTCTTGCCCAAGGGTTCGCCAGTCGCCGTTCGATCTTGACTTCTTGTCACCCGTCTCGTAGAAACTGTGTGAGAGTCACTTCGAGAGACCCCGCTGTGCTTATTACCTTGAGCCGTCCCAACAATAATTGAGTCGTCATTTCCCGCCTCAATCAAGGCAGCCGTCTTGTCGTCAGTGCGTTTGGGAAGAGTAACGGCAAAATAGATCAATCGGTGGCAATCTTTGCCCTGTTTGTTGAGATTTTTACGCTCTTCGACTTGCTTAGCAGGCTTTTCGACCTCGTATTCATCAATCGGAGCGGCTTCTTCTTTGGCCTCTATCCCGTTGGTGTGTCCGTTTGCAATCGTCGGTTGCTTCTTTTCACCCTTTCCATCCTTGTGCTCTTTGTCCATCTTGTCTTCGTCCTCTGGAAGCTCACTGTATTGCCATAGAAGGCGGAGCTCTCCTTTGACCAGAGCAGTGCCCCAAAATGCTATCAAGACCCCCGGTACAAGATATAGCAGCGCGGGTTGAGCATGCGCAGCCACCTGCATCACCACAACTGTTGTTATCATTCCAGCTAAGTAACCAACAATGGTTGCGTAGAAGTATGGCTTCGGAAAATTGGTCGCCCTGGTCCCTTCGGACCAAGCTCTTGAACTCGTCCAAAATCGTTCACCCCACCTGCCCCGTGCATTCACGTAACCGGGCTTGGTCTCACCCTGCGCCGCCGTCTCTTGTCGGGAAGGATTTGTTTGGCTCCCCTTCTTCAAGTAGTGTAGATAGAGATCAAAGCGCAATGCAAATGCAAGCATCATTCCTGGCACCACAATGTCTCCGAGTCCAAGCATGGCCATGCTCCTCTTTTTGGCCAGACATCGGAGATAATCCTCCATCAACTTGGATCCTTCCGGTGCCCCAACAGGATAGACACATCCGTCCGGCCGGGGAAAGAGTAATTTAATGGGAACATCGAGTTTCGTGGCCACAGTAACCATCATCGGAGTGAAGAAAACGAAGTATATGTCGTAGAAGAAGAGGGCGCTGAGGACAAGCGTTCCAGTCCATGCGGTCGATGGTGTCATGAATTGAAGGGAACCATAGCAGAATGAAAACCCGAGAAAATTGGTCAGGAACCAGGGTTTAGATACGAAAGTGTGATAATAGACAATGCCGCAGGAAAGCACGAGGCTCACTAGATCAAGCAGATCCACCGGTGTTTTGAACGTGAAGACCTTGTGGAGATGCAAGTGCAGCTGCGCTTTTGTGTACAGGAGACTCTGTAGCGTCCAGAAGGCTCGGGAAACCGAACGAGGAAGCGGCATATGCCTGAAGAGCCCAGGTAAGGGTGCAGTCGAGGTTTCTCCGCGGTCCGAAATGTAACGGTGTCCATTGAGGTCGACGCGCCATTGAGATTTTCCACCAGAATATTCGGTCGGGAAACAGAGCGAGCGTACAACCGAAAACATGTCTTTCAGAAATTTCATGGCGAAGAACAGTCCGATCTGTGAAAAGTAAAGCCCCAGGGCCCAGTTCAGCCAGGCAGGATCTTGCAGCCATTTCAAAATGAAATAAAGGGAAGCCAATGTCGCTCCGGCCAGAAGTGGAAAGAGAATTGCATCTGAGGGGGTGAGGCTTTCGATCTTTTGATATGCTTCGTCCTCGGCATCGTCTGGTTCATCGTCGCCCCCACCCTTCTTCTTGCCTTTCTTAGCGGATGCAGACGATGGCCTCGACAGGGATGCATGTGCTGCAGTGTAGATGGGGAAGACTGCAGAGACTAGAAGATGGAGGTATGTTGGCAATAGCGGCTTCATCAAGTGGAATTCGTCGGCTGCCCGGCCAAGAATCTCCATGACTGGGCCTGATTGAGTTGTCATTTTTGTCAATCTTCGGTCGGACTCCCGGAGGAGGCGCGCCACGGTGAAAGAGAGAGACTGGGTAATGAGTGTGAGTCAAAACTTGATTATGACAAAGGAGGAGAGCCTGATCAGTAGTACATAATAGTTGTCGTGCAAGAACAAACAAGGTGAAGGCTGGAAGCCAGGGTGTCCTTGGCAAGGCTGCGCTTGGCAAGCCTAACTGCACCTGGTGACTCGTGAGCCAGGGAGTCAGGGGCTGACGGTCACGAGTCACAACACACATAGGCACAGACATTCGAATCAAGAGCTTGAACTTCATTCACTCTCTGAGTAACTACCTAGTGCTTTGACTCAACATAAAAGCCGAGAAGTCGAAGTGATCGCGCTTGCACCTTCTGCAGCATACTCCGTCCCCACGACACCTCGCGGTCATAGGCAGGATACTGCTTGAGAATGTCAATGGCAATTCTCAACGGAGCCGCGATTGATTTCGGCCCCAAGTCGAGGAACTCCTCTCGTGTACAATACTCCACGGACTGGAAAATATTCAGAGCTGGTGGTACGTAGTGTCTCTGGTGACCCGGTTCTCGCAGAGTCAAGGTCCTAGATTCCTGCCCCATTGGTATCACCGATTGTAAACGTTGCATGAGCTGGTGCAGCTGTATCATTCCATGCCATAAGATGGTTTGAGTGGCCCAAATGATTATCAAGGTGCTAGCACTTTCGAGGTCTCGAAAGCGAAAAGCAAGAGGAAAGACGACGCCTTCTTCGAGTTGCCTCACGTTGCTGGCCAACTCTGTCCAATATAGAGGCTCTTCTGCTGCGCTCAACAATTGATCATAGATGACCTTCAATTCATGGTCCAATTCCCAACATTTCGACAGGAGGTCTGTGGCAACAATCGCTTGGATTTTCGGTTCCATCTGTCCAAGCTTGTTGCCATTGCCCACCAGCTCTGGGGCAAAACTGAGCAGATCCCAAACAGCTTCATAGGCCGTCTTCGATGTATATTGCCAGGGAATCCGCTGCCACTGCGGCTCTGCCAGGAATGTGGGGGTTTGAAGATCGAGGTTGAACAGTATCTAAAATGATCAGCAAAGTCGTCTGCTTCCATAACAGAACAAGCTCACGTCCTGCACCCGAAAATGAGTGAATATTTTATGGCCTAATCCATCCCTGTGCCGCTGTGGCCCTCGAATTTGAACCAGCTTCGCACAACCGGCGATATGATTCATATATGGCACCACTGAATCCGAAGGACATTGAGTCAGCTCGTAATGTGTCAATGCAACGCAGGCCCCCAGGGTTTGGTCATCGTACAATAATTGCGGATTCAAAAGCGCCAACTGAAGCTCACGAAGAGCGCGATGATATAATTGGAGGCCTTCAAACTTGAATCTACCATCGTTGTGAAAGTCTCCTATCTTGGCGAAACACATTGCCATGACGGAAACCTCCAATGCTGTTGTGAGATAGGGAAGAGATGGAACGGTTTTGATCCACATCTTCTCCCGGAGCAAGCCGAGGTCGGCTTTTGGCACAATTTGATCCAGGTAAACATGGAGAATCTGTTGTCGATAGGCTGGCTTACAATTGATTTGGTCGGATAGCTGAACGGGCACGATCTCCGGCTCAAGATCTTGGCCATGATGAGAGGTCGGTGACTTCACCCTATTCTTAGTCAGTCCAGCTTTTCGTTGGCGGTGAGAAACACTCGGTGGCTGCAGCTTGTTCTTGGAATTGCTCTCAAGAATTGTTTCATTCGGCTTTTCCAGGCTCGGCGTTTGGTAGTTCACAAAAATCGGATGTTGTCGATAGCCACTGCAGTTTCGATTAGACTTCACACACTGTGAACAGATTGGCTTCTCTAGGTCACACTATAGACTAGCATTAGTCACATCCGCATGCACTTGTAGAACGGCGAGGAAGGTTGCGTACTAGAATCTTCCGCTTTCTGCATGTATCGCAACCCCTGCGTCGTGCAATTCCAACCATGGTCCGTCAACTTCAGGGATCGATATGGCTGGCCAGCTGTATAGAAGGATGGCACAAAATCTCCTAAAAGGTGGTAAATGAGCAAATGCAGGAAGAAGTGGCACTATTGTCTAGAACCAGGCTGTTCTCCGAAGACGGTGGCTGGATTTGGGTGAAGATATCAGTTGCACACGAAGTCACATATCTGTTGGTTAGATAATATCTTCTATCTGACGTCCAGGATGAGGCAACATCGACACTGAAGGACCTAGAAAACTTGACAACGGGAACGCTCGACAAGGTTCCCATTCATCTCTTGATCTGGTCGAACGCCTAGGTTTCAACACCCTCATTCATGATTGGCATCGAGGGACGGGCAACGGACACGCTATGCCCAAACAGGGGCATACTGCGAATACGAGTGAGCAAACGAACGAGGACAAGGGGCCAGCTCCATGATCACTCTAGTCCGTGCACTATTCCACAGAGCATGTCATTACCATTAATGGCTGGCTCGCTCTGGGGCGAAATTGTTCAGATAGAGTTGAATTCGACTCTAGAGGCGAGGGCTGAAGTGTTGAGAGATAGGATCACGTGAGCTGCGACTGGATCGCCTACGCTGCGTATGCGGCCCCGTAGTAATTACACCGCCAGCGATAGTATTCCTCCGTAGTAACCCTGGTGGCCCTTGGTCACCTGCCTTGTCCCGTCATCTTCATTGGAGGTGTGGCTCTGGTGGCTTGAGTGTTCTGCATCCCCAGCCACTCAAGATTCGGCGGACGCGACAATCATTTGCCAGCGAAGCAAATCAAGAGCACACTGGAGCACACTGGGGGATACTGGCACCAGCACAACCTCCCTGCCACCTGAGCCTGCGCCATCCACGACTTGTCGAGATTTCTTCATTCGACCGTCGCGCATCGGCATCAGTCCCACGCTTGCAATGATGTTACGATAGTTTCAACATCCCATTGCAATCACAATCATTTTCTCCCAACTCATTCCACTAGCATTGGTTTTCACCGCAGCCTTCCCCTCAGTACTAATGCCCGCGACGCCTTGACCTCTTGACGATCCAATCCCACTCCATGGGAAAATCAAGCTCAGGCCGGCAGAGGGCCGGCCCCGAAACTTCAATACCGGCAGAGAAACGTCGAGATAGCACTCACGATTCCACCACTTCCTCCCGACGGAAATCTAGCCGTCGTGACGATGATATTGATGAACGCGACGACACGACCGTTGCATCCTCTCGCATCGCCCCCTCCACTTATGTTACGGCATATAGTGCAGAGCCTGTACCCATTGATATATCACAGGACAATGCTGGCAGATACAGTGAGCGCGATCGAACCAACGAGCCGCGCGATTCTCGAGATGATCGAAACTCGAAATACCGGTCTTCCAAAAGGGACGGAGAAAGTGGCGGCAAAAAGAGAAGACCTAGAGGAGAGGATGGTCCTGATGGCCGGGATGCTCGCAGGTCTGGTCCGTCAGAAAGGAGAGATAGTGCTCGCGCTGTTGGTGAGCACGATGCATCACTTCCCGACGACCTATTCCCAGGTGAGAAACCGTCCACCTATGCTCAAACCTTCCGTTCCCCCGGACACGCCGCCGAATATTATGGTGATCAAGGAGAATCCGTTTCTTTCCAACCCGGTGTGCGCCCTAATAAACCAAACATTGTCACCAGCGCCGAACAGGCTCATTTAATGGAACCGACCCTCGAGGCTCGACCTCCAGCGGAACCAAGCAGCGTGGGACAGGTTGGAGCTGCTGCGAGTTATTTCGGGGGCTCCACGGTGCAGAATGACCCTAGTATTCAGCACACACCGTCGAAACCCTCGCAACAGCTTGATCACAGACCAGACCGTCCAACTCAGCACAGCAAATTTAGTGTTAGTCCAAGGTCGAGCCCGGCGCCCACCGGATATACAAGTAGGCCGCCACAACAAGGTCCAGGTGGAGGAACACAATTTTTACCTTCCGCTGCGGCAGATTATTATTCTGGTTCGGTGTATCAAACTCCGCCACGATTACCATCGGCATCATTCGGTGGATCTGGGTCTTATTCGGCCCCTGCAGGTCCAGGAGCATCGTTCCCAAACGCGAATCCGTCTTTATATGGAACCGCTGGGTTAGCTGCTGGGGCTAGCGGAGCATCATATTTGTCGCATCACGGTAATGAGCACTCTCATATCCATTATCAGGGATCATCCGGAATGAATAACCCCCTGCGATACTCCAGTGGACCCACACCGATGCAACATAAACGAGAGCATAAGCATCGTAGTCCACTAGGAAAATTTGTCGACTGGTTCCGCGATCCAAAAGCCGTGGCTGAATACGAGGAATATACCGAAGCAATTGGAGTCTGCAAATACTGCTTCGATCCTATGAGTTCACCAGCAGATGCTCCACGAAGACACCACTATAAGCCAAGAAGGACATCCTCTGGGAGTCGCTACGGCAGCACAACGCGTGTCGACAAGACATATCGCTATTCATCGGACGAGGAAAGGAAGCGACGCTCTTCAGCCAAAAAGGTAGTCGTTGGCGGTCTTGCTGGCTATGGTGCTGCCAAGGTTAGAGAAACCGTGTTGAAGGCAAACCACGATTTTGATGACACATACTCGGTCAAGGCTGGAAGACCTGCGGCTGCAAGCCGTGTCAGTTTCCAAGGTGGAGAAACTAGGTCTACAGCAAGATACAAACATTTCTCTTCCAACGAAGATCTACGAAGCTCATCCGGGAGAGTTCGGGAGTCGAAATCTGGCAAGACCTATCGTCACCGAGATAAGCAAAGCTCACGACGTCGCGACTCTAGTTCTTCATCATCTTCGCGCGGCGTCTCCCGAGGAGCTGCTCTGAGCGCAGGAGTTGGGGCCGCAGGAGTTGGGGCCGCAGGAGTTGGGGCAGCAGGACTTGCAATGGGAGCCGCCGCTCTTGACAAGAAGTTGCGACGCGATAGTGGAGGTGGGAGCCGGAGCCGGAGCCGGAGTCGTTCTCCGCCATCAAAAAAGAACTACTTTTCGAAACGTGTATCGCCAATGCATTCTTATGTTGACCTCTCAACTACGAATTCAGGGTCTACCGGCATTACAGGGTTCTTCAGTAGTCCGTCTGCCAACATGAGAAAGGGAAAGAAACCGAAGGGGCTGTTCACCTTCTCAAACGCATCCACTTCGTCATCTGATGCAGATTTGGCCTACGGTGCAGGTACGGTTCGGAGAAAGAGATCAACTCGACGCCTATCCGGAGGAAATAGTCACAACAGGCAGTATGATTCGACTGCCGGTATGATGGGTCTGGTGAAACTAGGAAACGATCTAGCCAGCGAGAGCGATAGGAGGAGATCAAAAGGTAAGCGGGTAAGTGATGCTTACATCAAAACAGGTCAACACACAGGATATCCGAACAAGCAGCGCATCAACATGCAGGATCAAGCGCAAACCACAGCCCCAGTGCAAGAGGAAGAGTGGTATGATACAGACGATTCAGATACTGGCCTTGTCTATGGCAGTGGTGCGCCTGCATTCCAAACCCGACCGTCACATTCCCAAGCTCCTCGATACCCTCAAGATCATTATCCGAGTCATCAATATACTGGAGACTTCGATAATAGGACGACTGCCGGTTCGAGGCGTCAGAGCGCATACAGTCAACCTCCAAGCGGAGATATCGGGAAGCTGCCTCCAAGTCTAGGAACAACAGATGTATACCCATTTGTAGACTTTCCCGCCAAACCGCCACCTATGCAAGAACTGGAGCCTCGTCCGGTATCGAATTCTGAGTCTTTCGATAATGATGGGTCACGACGTGATTCATACCACAAATATGCGCAACCATTCCAGGCTTCTTCAACATCTGTGCCCCTTCACCAACCTCAACCAGTCGTTCCTGTAATCCCTTTCATAAATGAGTCAGCATATGCACCGCCCGATCAAGATATGAGATCCTTAGATCACCGTCGTACCAAACCTTCATTGGAAGATCTAGGACCGTATCGACAGATCGATGCACAGACGTCCGGAAGCCGCAGATTAAGACTCTCTCGCCAAGATTCGAGCCCTGCTAAACTGGTTTCACAGGGTCTGGGAAATACTGTCAGCTTCAACTTGACGGATGAGCAGCTTGAGAACGAAAGGAAACCAAGTAAGAAAGATGATAGGCCCGGCAGCAAACGCGAGAAGAAAGATCGACGTAAGTCTGCTGATGCTGCCCTTGTCATGGGCGCCGGAGCACTTGTGGCTGGCGCTCTTGCCAAAGACCACATCTCGAGCAAAAGGAGATCTTCGGAGTCCATCCGCGATGCGCCTTCTCAGCCTGATGAGCGAGAAGCGGAAATTGAACGGCAACTTCAGGCACTACATGATGAAAAGTATCGCCAAGATGAACGCAAACGTACTTGGGAACAGTTGGAACAGCGCAGACATTCAGAATCGGCAGGCTCGGCAGAAAACGCAAACTCTAGTGCTAGAGTCGTGAAAAGAAGTAGCTCAAGCGATGATTCGAGCGGTCATGGACGCAAATCAAGCTTGAAGAAGAGTAAACCCCGCGAAGCATCGCCAGCCACGGACACACAGCAAGAGCGTATTGCGCGCATGGCAGCCCAACGCGTAAAATCCACGCCTCCACCAAGCCATGAAGATTATGGCAACTTCTTTGTACCTCAGGAGCTCGTTGAACATCTCAAGGAACATAATGAGAAGGCTGAACACCGAGACGATATGGGAGCGAATGTCGTTGAGATCATTCCTGGGGGTTCCGCAAACAAACATCGAAACCCATTCGATCCATTCTTATACCGACCCTTCGGACTTGATGTGGATGATGATCCTGGCTTACATCCTTGGCCTGTCCCCAGGCTGGAACTAGTGGAAGCTACACCGCCAGGAAGTCGGGCTCATAGTGATCGCGGTGACACGACCCCCGTCGCAAGGCCAGTTTCTGTTGAGCCTTCGGATGATGTCGGCGAGCCGCTAGAGAGAAAGGCTAGCAATGGGTCCAAAGTGACCTGGGGTGACCATGATACCTACGTTTACGAAGTACAAACACCAGAGTATGAAAGATCCGACTATATCCCGGAAAACAAAGCCTCGAGTCGCAAGGAAAGCGCCAAGGAGGTGGAACCTAAGATATCACAAAACGGAAAGCAAACTGAATCACACCCGAATGTTGGTCGAACTTGGACCCTGGATGATGTTCAGGCGGAGGTGCTGGAACGGGAGGTTCCCACTGTATCTGATCGCCCACATGTCAGCCGTGCTTGGACTGTCGATGACCAGGAAGCCCAGAAAATCGAGCATTCGCCCCTCGTCGATCGTTCTGCAGTTGTAGAGGATTCGACACCTCGTGTGATCGAGATTGAGCCTGAGCAAACTCAGGCCTCTCTCCCACACCAACCAAGTTCTGATTTAGAGGACATTGCTCGTGGGACCGCATCTGCAGAAGACAAGACCGAGCTGAATCGGGAGTTTTACAAACGCCCCTTTGCAGAAACAACCAGTCATCTCGACCTTGCCAACCCTCTGTCCTCATCATCAGAACCATCAAATGGTAAGGTGTCGGAGCAATCTGGGCTGCAAGACAGGCCACAAGATGCAGAGACAGACTTTCCAGGCGTTCGGTTAAGCAAGAGTGAGAGGCGTCGTCTTGAACGTGCTTCATCTTCCGGCGAACACGACACTGAGCGAAAAATGTCTCCGGCAGAACCACATGAGCACGCTACAGGTCAGGCGGACACCGACAACGTTTTTGATTTCCTCGTTGATGATGGTGGTCAATCAATGGCGGCTAGTGCGGTGGCGGGACTAAGCGCCAGTGCGATTCATCAGGCCTATCAGTCAGACAATGGTTCGGCTCAGCATTATGACTCCCCGATCAAAGATGCTGAGAACAAGTCAGGATTCAGAAGAGCTAATACATTTGACGACTCAACCTCGCCACACCAATCGCAGTCGCGTTCCAAAACCGACCCACAATCTGATCCTGAAGACTGGGAACGATCACGGACCTCCAAAAAGGGGAAGAAATCTAAACGTTCTGCGCAAAGTGACATTGGGATTAGCGACAAACGATCCGGCCAGACCCGAGATGATGTCAGCAGAGAAGAAGCAGAGTTCGAAAAACCTCGCAGAGCTCACACCGAAAGTGAAATCGCAGATGATCTCGACAAAAGAGCTTCAGCAAGTGGCCGTAAACGTAAGAGTAAGCGCAGTGACGAGATCACTGAACAAACCCGTGACGCCTCGGCTTCAAGGATGGGGTCCAAGGACAATGACAAGCCTCGAAGAAAATCGAAAAGAGACTCACAAATATTCGATGATGATGACACTCAATCAATAGCCAGCAGCCCAGCAGATCTGGACAAACGTAGCAAAGACAAGGACAAGAAGTCTTCCGGTGGGTTCTTCAGCAATATATTTGCCGCCAATAAAAGCGATGTCAGCACAAGCAGTAAAAGAAGCTCGAAGTCTTCCAAATCTGAGTCTCGTGCCGATCGAGGACGCGGTGAGGGATCCGAATCACGGAAGAAGAAGAGTAGATCTAAAGATCACGACTTCGATGATGTTGCCTCTGCTGCCTCCGAGCCTTTGCGGAGCTCAAGAAGGAGCACCGAACGCTCCAACGAAGACACCCGCAGAAAGCCATTGTCCAGAGACGAAAGCCTTGATGGTGGCTTCGTATCTGCCGAGGAATCTACAGAGGTGCCAGCTCATGAAGAAGACAACTTGTCTTTTTTAGGGATTCGCCCCGAAATGCCACAACCAACGGACATAGCTATGCCAATGGATACTGATGGTGTCTCGGGGCTAGCGTCCGTAAAGGACTTGACTGATACGCCCATAATGACAGATCAGGTTCCATCTCATTCGCGACGAGACACGTTGCAGCGAGATGATGTTGATACCCCGAACAAACGCGATCTTGCCATTGAGAGCGACACTGAGACTGCCTCAAAACCAAGTGCCGCTCTGCGCAGGCTCTCAGCGATTCGAACGCGCGAATCTGATTCAAGCCCAACCACTCCTAGTTACCCTTCCGCGATTCCGGTGCATTTCCGACTCCCCGCATCATCACCCATTGCTCCGCGGTTCTCTATGAGCTCGCCTATCGCTTCCCCTGCTTCTCCCCTCGCAACCCCCCGAACACGGCAAGGACGACCAAAATCAACCGAATTCGCAGGAAAGAATATCCGGCCTTTGTATTTAGTAGAAGTTTCGAATTCTTCCAAGATTCCATCGCCAGATACGAGTGACTATCCACCCTTGCCCGCCAGTATTGCCAGCTCCTCGCATCCTTCGACAGAGGACTTACGAGCAGAAGCACAGGCGCAAGAACAGTTAGAGATCTTTACACCGTCCCGTTTGAGTGCCGATAAATTTCGAGATCAAGCGAGAAGGCAAAGCTATTCTTATTGGCACGATGGTGAGGAGAGGCGTCGGTCTCCAGACTACCTTGATTCAAGGTCAGCAACTCCCGTCCCTGGAGAAGCACAAAGGGCTAGAGATCGTGAGAATAAGCCCAAGCCTAAGTATGAGTTTCACTCTCCAAGTGAGCTATTGCAAGACCCTTCTCTTCTTTATGGAGATGAAGACGGAGACGACGCTCGACCGGGTAGCCCGCTTCCTAGCGTGGTCAGCACTGATTTGGAGTACATGAGTGCACGAAGCAGAAGTTTATCGCCGCCACGATCCAGGAGTCTGAGCAGAGGACGTCGTAGTGCCTCACAATCACGATCAACTTCCGCTTCCTGGCAGGATGCTATGTCCACAATGGCTGTTGGTGCATTAGCCGGGTCTGCCCTCGGCCTGGTGGCGCATAGGGCCCTCAATGAACGCTCACCTACCGATGCAGAATCTCAAGAAGTCACCTCTCCTTCCAAGGCTGAGTTCGGCCCCAGAGAATTTGACAGTACTCTCGAGCCTGCATCTGAAACGGAACTCGATCATAGACCCCTTGAAGCTGAAGGGTTCACCCGCAAAAGTGGAATCCATATCAAATCCACGGACAGAGATGCAATTGATGACAGAGCTCCCCCTGATCTCGCAGAGAAGAATCCTGGCGCTCGCAGTCCACCAATCAAGGACCTGACAGCCGACAATCTCGTGATGAGCCAAATAAGCAATCGATCGATGGACGAAGGAGCACTCCAAGATGGAAATACAATACGAGCCACCAACGTGGAAGCACACTTCACCAGCGATAGTGACACTGGTCCGCAAACCGCTGCAGCTGTGAATGAAACTAGAAAGACCAAGAGAGACAAGAAGCAGAAGAAATTCAATTCAATCTTCAATGATGAGTTTCTTCCATCACCTGTTGAATTAGCACAAACCCAGGACCTCGGGCTTCCTAAACCTTCTAATACCGGAGATATGATAGCGGAAAGCCTACCAGCCCAGAACGCTGCCCCTGAGGTTAATTATGCTGACCACGTTTCGAAGCCATGTATTGGCCAACCCACAGAATCAGGGACTCGTTTGGAAGTTGCTTCCTTGGATTCTCTTGGAGATCGCGAGAAACTCCATGAGGACGTGACATTTCCCAGCCTGACCGATTTGGAAGACCCTTCTCTGAAAGAGTTTAGCCCAGCTGTGGATCACACGGTGGAGTCTGTGGTCCATCCAAAGCCACCCATAGCAGCCTTCGAGTATGGAAATCATCCTCAAAATGGACACAAAGGCACCCAGATGCCAAGTACTGAGTCGAACCCGTTTGAGCAGGCTCTAGAGGCCGCCGTCCAGGCGAGAGGCCTTGGGCAAGGCACATCCATGGCAGAAGCATACAATGCTTTCCTACCGGAAGCGCCCAGTGATTTATCTGAAAATGGAGGAACTCCATTGACCACAATCGAGGAAGGAAAGGAACCTGTTCCGCTAAATGTAGCAGGCACGCCTATTCTGGAGCGCAAAAACTCCAAGAAGTCCAAGAGGAAGGACAAGAAGGCTGCGAACCGGGAATTGGTTCCAGAGAGAATGATTGAACCAATCATAGACGCTCCTGCGGAAGCGTCTTCAATAGAAGTCTCTCGCCAACCCGAGCAAGCACCATTTGTCCAGTCGACGGTAAACAAGCTAAAGACTTTCGTTAATGAGCACGAATCAGACCCAAATCCTTTTGGCAATGACTTTGAAATCTCGAATGAGAATACGCACGCTTCAATTCCGGCCGTTGTTGCCATGTCTGAATTCACGCCGCTGGACAAAGCCTCATCAACTGACCCTGCTGATAGAGCAGAGCCTGGCCAGGATGATGAGTGGTCCATGCCCACGCTGAAGAAAGGCAAGAAGGATAAAAAGGACAAGAAAGGCAAGAAAAGACAGTCTGTGAACTGGGAGGATTCAGGAGATACTGCTGTGCCTACCGAGAATCCAGTTCCAGATACGAGTATCTTGGGCATGGCCCGAGAATCTCTAGATGGGGGCTATCCTGGCCCAGTAGACCCTCGATCTACAGGTCCTCTACAAAGCGATCTTGCACAACGGGACCCTCAAACTGACTCCACTCTTGCTGAGACTGTTTCTGTGCAAGACAGGGATGTTGATCAAGAACAGGCGTCTCTTACAGAAGCTGATCCCTGGGCAATGAGCGCGAAGACCAAGAAGTCAAAGAGAAGCAAACGGAAGAGCCTTGTTTGGGCAGATGAAGAGAATCTCTTAACATATGCAGATGCCCCTGCCGAGGGTGCCGTGGACCACTCCATAGATTCTGCTCTTGGAAGCAACCAATCCAGTTCAATCCTAGGAATGGACAAAGAGGCCACCGTAGAACAACAGGTCCTACAGAAATCTGCCGCCAATAGTGCAGGGGACGAGCTTCCTGCTCAAATGGAACAGATCGCTGTTGCAGCGGCGACCAAAGACGCCCAGGATGTGGTCGAAGCAACGACAACGTCTTCAACGAGGGACGAACTCGAGATAACTCCAGAAGCCCCCCTTATCCCCAACGAAGCCTCGTCTGCCAAGTCAGCAAAAAAGTCCAAGAAGCTCAGGCAACGAGAGTCTGATGCTCTTGCTGCTGCTGCTGATGATGAAGTGGCAGGTGCCCCTGGCGCCGCACACCTGCCCGCAGATGCTTCCGAGTCTGTCACGCCCGTAGCTGCACCAGCAGAAGCGGGGATGGACACTGATGAGGCTACTCCTTTTGCGATTGATTCTGCTCAAGAGCACGTCCTGAGAGATAACGACAGCATGTCAACTGTAATTCCCTCAGAGCCCTCCAATGAGCCCCCGGAGTCACCGTCAACTACTCCCAAAAATGTCGCTTTTCCGATCGGTGGTGACAGATCTGATCCTGTCCGGGACCTAGAGTCTACCGGGCAACGCCTGCAGTCAAGCTTTTCTGAACAAGACAACGAGGGTGTTCAGTTGCAGCCACACGCAGAGTCGCCAGGTGTACCTTCAGAGCAAGAGCCGGAGGACCTGTTTCCTGTCGTAAGTAAGAAGTCGAAGAAGGACAAGAAGAAGAAACGCCAGAGCACATTCGATGAAACCGTTGCAAGTGCAGTTGATGAGGAAGTCCCCGGAACGGCAATGGAGAGTGCACCTCGTGGAAGCTTTGATTATAATGACGAACATTCAGACCCAAAGGTCACTTCACTCCAGACTCAGGAATCGGAGCATTTGCAAACGGCTAATCCGGAAGACGAAGATATTTTTGGCTTCAGCGACAGGAAGAAGTCGAAGAAGGAGGAGAAGAAAAAGAAGAAGAAACGTCAGTCGACATCTGATGATATCGAGATACCATCAGAAGATACTCCCGACCTCCCCACTGGATCTGTACCCAAAGAAGTGGATCTCAATCCGCCATCATCAACGCCAGCTTTCGAGAAAGAATTTGCGATCATTGGCAGGCGTTCAAAAAAGGACAAGCAAAGACGAAAAGCTTCTGTTGCGCCAACTGACACGCCCGAACAAGATACTTTGGCAGACGCTGGCGACTCTGACGTGCCTGCAGCTTCATTCAGCACTAAGAAGACTGGACAAGAGACGGAGGCACTCGAATCCAAGCAGGCTGGAAATCTCAATCGGGCCGATCCCCCAGTTGAATCCGTCCCCCTTGACACAACCGAAACTTTTCCGTCTACTGCAGTTGCTGAGGTTGTAGAACCAAAAGATGACCTGAGAACAGTTGAGCATTCTGTTGTCGAGACTCCTACGGTCGAACCTTCGGCGAAGGCTCCTGTGGTTGAGACTCCAACAATCGTACCTGTCTCTGATGACTCTCAGGACCTACTACCTACTAAAAGAGATCTAGAACAAGAATATGATCGACCTGAAATCGTTGTGAGCGAAGATCTTCGCACTGATTCGTCCAAATCAGGTCCTTCGGACACTACTGAATTTCCAAAGCCTGCTTCTGACTTGTTTCCCAGCGAGTCGAAGTTGACTGACGTTGCAGCTGAAAACCATGGTGACGATAAATTGACCACTGGATACCCTGGGGATGTGACAGCTTCCAGAGATTTCTCTCACATCCAGCCACCAAACATAGAAATCTTAGAGACTGAGGTTCCCGTTGCTGGCGACACTTTAAGTGGACAGCAAGAGTTGGACAATGGTGCCGGAGAAGAATGGGCAGCGACATCTAAGAAGTCTAAAAAGGACAAGGAAAAGAAGAAAAAGTGCATCTCAGCTGATATTGCCAGTGAGGGAGAAACGTTACCACATACACCAGAGGGCTCAGTCCAAGAACCGCGTTCTGATCCTGCCTCACTTTCTCCTGCAGATCAAAGCGAGGGTGTAGACACTGCTGGGGTCGCCACAACTGTCACCACCCAAGATAACCTACCCGCTGAGGATGATTGTGGTTCATCAACAAGAAAGTCTAAAAAGGACAAGAAAAAGAAGCATCAGTCTGTCTTGACTAACCCTCTTAATGAACCAGAGGTTCCGATGAAGGACAACGCGAACAATTTTGAAGATTTTCCGACACAACCAATAGTTACCACAGAACCCAGTATGATAGCGGCTCCATCAGATCCCTCGATTGAAGACCATTCTAGCAATCAGCCTGATCCTGTTGTTGAAGACGAGTGGGGCTTCTCAATCAAAAAATCGAAGAAGGAAAAGGAACGCCAGTCTGTTTTGGCTACTCCTCCCAACGATCCGGACAATTCAATAGTTGGCGTTGTAACTAAGGCGGAGGATCAACCAGTGGAACCAATAGCTCCGAAGGGATCTGACCTGGTTGAGGCCTTATCACACCCTGCAATTGAAATAGGCTCTAGCACTCAACCTGATCCTGCCGCAGTGGATGATTGGGCCTATGCGACGAAGAAAGACAAGAAAGACAAGAAGAAGAAGCGCCAATCTGGTTTCGCATCATCAACCCTAGCCAACGAGACTCCTGAACCGGATTCTATGGCCTCAACACAGGGTCCCCTCCAAAACGCTGATGGGAACGCCGAATTGGATGATTCAGTTGGGTCGACGCGGGGATTGATATCTGACGTGTTATTCAGAGAGCCGGATACAGTCGTTGACCAACCCGCAATTGGAGAGGCTGAAGATCAGCCGGGGCCAACAAGATCGAAGAAGTCTAAGAAGGATAAGAAGAAATCCAAGATTGTAGCCGATCTACCTGTTTCTGAACACGACAAACCCTTTGCCATGGCAGAAGCACCAACTGATTATAGCTCTGAACGCCTTGAAGAAGCAACTCCTCTAGATGGCACGTTGATAAGCGCTCACGAAGATTCTATCACTCAGGCCGATCCTACAGTCAAGCCTGTTCTTAATCCAGACTCTACTGTCACTGGAGATTCAGAGACCAAAGCTGTTGATGGCGATTCCAAACTAGGGACACTTGTTGATGCAGTTTCTGTGGCCGAGATACCCCTCGCTGGAGACAACGAAGATGTAATGGACACACTGCCGAGCCAGGAGCCTATTCAAAGAGATGATAATGTCTTCGGCACGAAGAAATCAAAGAAGGACAAGAAGAAGAAGAAGAAGTCTCCGTACGATTGGGATGATGCAAGCGTCCCTTTGGACACCGGCAAGAGTTCTGACAAAAAAGCCGCGTCCAACATCGACGACACTGGAGAGATATTTAGCATGGAACCTGACCTGCAAAACACATGGCCTGTATCCCCTTTACCCTCAATAGAAGGTCCCCTCCAGCCACTAGACACCCTAGAGAATTCCGGCACAGATGGAGCAGACATGGGTTTGATGCAGGATGGCACAACAACCACTGCCCAAGAGATCATAGAAGACAATGCTCCCCGCGAATTGCCACAGGGCCCTGCAGAGTCTTTAGATGTTGCTCAACCCAACGTCGATCTGCCACACTCTGGCACGCCAGCGCAAGAAGTGGACGACTTTTGGGCTTCATCTAGCAAGAAGTCGAAAAAAGACAAGAAGACTCGAAAGTCCATCCAAGCATCTAGTGCACTTGGTCCGAACACTAGCTATGATGACCGACGTCAGCGGATTGAAAACACTTCACAGGTACAACACCCTTCAGACTACTTCGATGCATCAACCAAGGAGGAAACTGAGCCCAACGAGCGCTCGGAAACTGTTCTCGAGGACGAGCGGAATTTTACCTCAAACCCCAAAAAGGGAAGCAAAAAGTGCCGCGTATTCACTTTTGACTCAAGTTTCGACACCTCGGTCCCTTCGATTATACCTGGCGAGACCCCTGACCAGCTGCAGACTGTTGTAGATGAACCAGGTGAGGTGGGTGCTCCTGAGAATGACAACGCCCCGGCCGTCCCTCCCACGGAAGATGATTGGGCTCCTTCCAGAAAGACAAAGGAAGATAAGAAGAAAAAGCGGCAATCAACCCTGGATGAACCCATTTCCAATGAGGGCGACCAAGTAACAATTACTGAGAATCCAACAAGTATGAATGAGACCAACAGGATTGAAACTCCCCTTGCTTCAATTCCCGACCAGCAGACCAAACAAGCAACTGTAGAAGCTGCTGAGGAGGACGAATGGGCCCCGACGAAAAAGTCTAAGAAGGATAAGAAGAAAAAGCGACACTCAACCGCGGATGAACTCATCTCAAATGAGGGTGCCCAAATAACGACTCCTGCGGACCACCACCGGACAAGCGTTGATGCTGACGCCACTTTGGTAGCCCCGAGCTTCTCACTTGGGGATCAGGAAACAAAGGAGCCAGCGACAGAAGCTGTGGAAGAGGATGAATGGGCACCGATCAAGAAGTCTAAGAAAGAGAAGAAAAAGAAGAGACAGTCTGCTATAGAAGAACTAACTATAAAAGAACCCGGTCATGGAAGCCTGAATGAAGACGCCACAATGATAACTCCCCTCGCCTCAATTGCAGACCAAGAACCAAATCAACCAATGGCAGAAGCTACCGAGGAGGATGAGTTGGCGCTTACCAAGAAGTCTAAGAAGGATAAGAAGAAAAAACGGCAGTCTACCTTTGACATCCCCTTTGAGGAAGATGATGGTAGGATCTCCACTAGTGGAGCAGAGACAAATGAAGAAGTGGCCACCGTTGATCCTGAAGGTATTGACATTCCAGAGACCACCGCAGAGCAAGCCATGGTAGGTTCAGATAGTAAGGTTGGGCTAGGTGCTGAGTCGAACGAGCATTTTTCAGCACTCGTAGTGCAACCCCGATCAGAAAGTCAGAAGGATCTCGAAAGCGTCAACTTGGACACCAAAGATGTTGCCACAGAGCCATCTCCGAACTATTTGAGCAGTTCGCATCGCGGAACAATTGGAGGTGTACTTGAGGACCAACCATTCCAAGAAGAACTTTCAGTAACAACGGACCCACCAGGGTCACGGGGCAAGTCTGTCGACATTGGTGGTTTCGTTCCCGCTCGGCAGGAAGCGATCAGCGAAAGTGTTGAAGATGGTATCAACCCAGTCGAGACATCCTCAATGACGAAGCCAGTTGAGGCAAATCCCGGTATTGTTGATATTGGAAGTTTGCAGGGCACCGAAACGCTCAAGTCACCAGACAGAGGCATTGCCAATGATGATTCGAGTCCAGCTGATGTTGAAACAACTGAGCCAGCATCTATAGGAACAGACCTCGAGGGCGAGACTGTCAAGGAAACCCGGACTGAAACTGAGTTCATAACACCTGCTAAGAAGTCAAAGAAGGACAAGAAGAAGAAACGAGCGTCGACTTTTGAAGACACGGTCGAGGAGCCTAAAGAAGAAGTGGTCGATCCACCTGAGCATATGGCCATTGATACTCTGACAGGTGAGCCAGCTCCGGCCGCAGAAACCCAAGCGGAGTTCGTCATTTCATCGAAAAGGTCCAAAAAGGAGAAGAAAAAGAAACGCCAGACAACGTTTGATGAGGCGTTCACAGGTCAACAAGACACGCTTCCAGTACAGAACGTTGAAATTGAGCTAGAGCAAAAACCTTCTTTATTAGATCCAGCCTTGCCACCAATGTCGAACGACGTGAAGACTCAAGAATCGCCTGACTTCACTGATAAGAGCATCTCAACCGGAATTCTTAAACCCAAGGATTATCTTGATCCTAGCAACCTGAAGGACGGCCTCGATAACGAGAAAGAAGAAGCTAAGCAATTTGTCAATACTCCTCAATATGCAGATCTATCAGCCTCTCGTAGTTTAGATCTACCTAGCAAGGATGCGGCTTTGAAAAGCCAAGGCCTGGACCACGTAACGGTCGCTGAACCTGAATGGGGCTTCTCGAGGAAACCCAAGAAAGATAAAAAGAAGCGTCAGTCGATGTTCAACGAGACTGTGGTCAAACCACATGAAGATGATGGTGTCACTTTAGGTGCAGATGCATCTAACAACGAATCCGAAGAGATATCTCCAGATACTCGACTTGAAACAGGCGCGTCCGCGCCAGAACCAGGTTGTGGTTTTGAGCAAGTCACCCAAGAAGCCAAAGGAGTCATCCCCACCACCGAATCCTCTCAACATAAGGCTCCCGTCGAGTTCGAGTTTGAAACCCCAAAGAAGTCGAAAAGGGATAAAAAGAAAAACCTACAGTCAGACTTCGTTGAAGATGACTGGGAAACTCCACGGTCAAAAGAAGAATCTGTAGATTCTTCTCAGCACCAAATAGACCAAGACTCTGTTGCAACTAGCGGAGATAAGACTGTTGAATTGTTCGCTCAAACTGATACTCTAGACAGGGCAGACGGTACTGAGCGTAGTGCAATTCTCGAGCAGCAAGAACGCTGGGAAGAGAAGCAATTGAACGAGCAGCGAGCAGCGTTGACCAACGAAACTACTTTACACGAGCAAAGCGTCTCGGGAACGAACAAAGATGCTACGGAAGAGCACAGCACATTCAAAGGTGTTATGGCTGCCGTCAGCGCCGCTGCTGCTGCTGCTGCTGTACTCGACGCTGAGTGGGCTACGCCGTCAAAGAAGTCCAAGAAGGAGAAGAAGAAGAAGAAACGACAGTCTACATCCGAGGAAGGTACTCTTGACACCTCAGCACCTGGAACTCCCTTGATGGAAGAGACACCACTCGAGGATATTCCCAATCAAGGCCCTTCAATGAACGACTCCATACCCGTAGAAGATCGAAGCTTTGCAGGGAAGAAATTGAAGAAGAACAAAAAACAAACTAAAGTGGAAGTTCTGGGAGACGGCGTGCAGACATCGGGGACGGGCACTCCAAGATCCACTGATCAATTCGACACTGCTGTTCAAACGCCCTTAGATTCATCGGCCATCACAGAAACGATTGATAACCAAGAGGAAATTCTTCACACCAGCGAACGGCCAGAAAATCCACCTGAGGACTACGTCCCTGCTGTGGACAGGAAGAAGTCGAAGAAGGACAAGAAAAAGAAGAAAACGTCTTCACTCTGGGTGGACGATGACAATCAACGTGCTCTTAAGCCTAGAGAAACGGCAACAAGCGTTCTTGAAGCCGAGGACTCTTATGTTCAATCGAAAATGGATGGCACAGGTCCTGAAGACTCAGCCCCTGTTGCCCAGCCCAAGGAGTCTGCGGCCATAGTACTACCAAATGAGATGGATTCTGATGACCGAAGCCAGCCTATGTTTCATGACGAGGGGGACAAGACTCGGCAACAGGAGATCCACCTTTCGCACAATCCCGAACCATCTCATGAACCACAGCTTGAGGAATCTAGTTCAAGCTCAGTGTTAAGGCCTCGAGACGAACCGATCGAGGATGACATGGAGGGTGTCATTTCGTCAGAGAGGTCCATATCTGCGCAACCAGAAGCTGCGACGGATAACCAGCAAGAGAATGACCTCACATCGCGATCGCCTATCCTTGACGACGTGAGAACACCACGCGGCACCAAGAGCAAGAAAAGCAAGAAGGAGAAAAGGATCTTCGAATTCAATGGAACAGAAATGATCAATTCCCCACTAATCAAACCCGAAGACGAAATGGTCCCCCCTCGTTCCATGGAAGGTTTAATTGACAATCAAGTTCACTCCGCAGACGCTTCCCCTGAACAAAGCAATAGTCGTGGTCAGCAAGTGTATGAGGATCCCGAACCTCTCTCAGACGTGAGTGCCACGACACGAGAAAGACGGAAGAGACGGCGCTCACCTCCTGCTTGGGCAGGCGAGGAACCTGAGGATCTACCAAGGAATCGATCGGTGACTCCACCTCCTGAACATGACGACTTGATGGACACTGCCCTTGGAGTAGCTGCCGGACTGGGATTTGGAGCGGCCGAGTATGAATCGACTCGAAGTGCCCGCCCCAGGTCCTCTTCGCCTGCTCGGAGACAATCGACAGGCTGGTCATTTGCCAAACTTGGACCAGGCGCTAGGGTTGGCCAAACGGAATCTAATAGAGATAGTGGCGTACAGTTCGAATCGCCGATTCTCGCAGCAGACCAGGCCTCGTCGAACCGAGATAGTGGGTTCGTTTCTGAACCCTCAGAGCGTCAAAGGGGCGGAAAATCCCGGGGCTTAGACATCTCACTCCGACCTCCTCGACCACAGTCACCAACAAGCTCGACCGAAGATGTATCAAACAATCGGCAGGGAAAAGTGGGCAAGGACGAGAAATCAACCTTAGAAACCCCAAGGCGACAACCGTCCCCAATTGATTCCACTTCTAAAGAGCGATCTTCAGTTTTGTTCAACTCTTCGCCGGCAATACCAACTCCACTCAAGACCAACGTAGGGCCCTTCAGTCCAGAACTAGTATCAAGCCCTCTTCGACGAAGTCCAAGCATACATGGTCATCACCAGAGTCGCGAGGAGCTGAAACAGAAGGGCCGGGTCAGCCATGATCTTGAGCCGAGAGATTCGCTTGCATCGAATTTGATTGATCGATCCGCCAGAGCTGAAGTGCATCGGGATGCTTTTAGTCCAGGGCCTGACACGGCGGAACGTGCCTTTCTACCGCATAGAATGTCTTTGAACACCATCCGGGAGGATCCCGTTGACACCTCGGCAATAACAGGGGAAATCCATCCATTTGCAAGTCCACCCCTGTCTCTCACTCCTCATCCACGTGGCTCCAGGGACAACCTCAAAGATGTTGGTCTTGCAGCAGCCGTGGCGGCAGCTGGACTGACAGCACTCGCACTAACAAAGACGCCTTCACGTGACTCCGATCTGTCTCACGCTAAATCGCTTGGCAAAAGCAAATCGAGGACTTCGTCGATACGCAACCTCCGCGCGAACGCAGCTTCTCCCTACGATGCGATCAACGCCACGGGGGGACCATCCCATGTTCCTGTCAATGATAACGACATAGTTGGCTCTGGCGTCCGCGATAGGGACATGTCAGACATCTACGTAAGTACTCCAAGCAAGAATGTTTGCGAAGCGCTATGAGTCCCTGCTAACCGCCTTGTGTGTAGGATGGGTACGGCTCATACCCTGGTAGCCCCAGGTCTCCAACACGCCCTCCCAGTGTTCGGAGACGACAGAGCATGCAACAAATTAAAGACCTCGAGACCCGCTTGGACCAATTAGCAAATGAGAACCGTGCGCTTGTCGAGGCCAAAATGGTGGCCGAACAGCAACTCGAAGCAGTCCATTTCGAGCACAACCGATCGGAAAACACCAGCGGCCAGGAGTTGCAGGCTCTCTCGGCCCAGCTACGAGACCGTGATTCCGAGATCTCACATCTCAAAGAACAAGTCGCGTCGTTGATTGCAACACACGAGACATTGCAGAGAGAGCATGAGCATCACCTGGCCACACTTCAGTCGGAGCGTGAGCACGAGCAAGAATCAGCACGGGAACTCGAGGTGCTGCGTTTGCGACACACTGAGCTGTCCCAAGGAATGGAATCGATTGTCAGACACGAGATTGACACTGCACTAGCAGAGAAAGATGCCGAGATCCAACGATTACGACAAGACCTTGACGCAGCCCGCGAAAAGGTGCGGGAGCTACAATCACAGATATTGTCTGGAGGCGCAGACGAAGTGTTGACGGTACGGGACGAGGATTATTTTGACTCTGCCTGCCAGCAACTGTGCCAGCAAGTGCAGGGGTGGGTGTTGCGATTTTCCAAATACAGTGATACTAGAATGTGCCGAACCACTAACGAAGTGCGCGATGAGAAGATTGTGGATCGCTTCGACAATGCCATCCTTGATGGATCCGATGTGGACATATACTTGGGCGATCGTGTAAAGCGACGTGATGTTTTCATGTCGGTGGTGATGACAATGATCTGGGAGTATGTCTTTACTCGATACCTGTTCGGGATGGATCGAGATCAACGTCAGAAACTCAAGCAGCTGGAGAAGAACCTGGCAGAAGTCGGCCCGGCTAGTGCAGTGCATCAGTGGCGAGCTCTGACGTTAACGTTACTTTCGAAACGAGAGAGCTTCCAGGCTCAACGAGACAGCGATGCGGAGGCGGTTTCCCTCGAGATCTTCTCGACTTTGTCCAGATTTCTTCCTCCGCCACAAAATCTTGAGGGACAAATTGTTGGGACATTGCGCAATGTCTTGCACACGGCGGTGAACTTATCGATTGAGATGCGCATACAACGGGCAGAGTACATTATGCTCCCACCATTGCAGCCTGAATATGATACCAACGGGGATCTTGCACGAAAAGTATATTTCAATGCAAGCTTAATGAACGAGCGCAGTGGGGAAACGACCAGCAACGACGAATTGGAGAAGAACCAGGCTGTTGTTCGGATGGTTCTTTTCCCCCTGGTGGTCAAGAAAGGGGATGATACAGGTGTGGGAGATGAGGAGATCGTGGTGTGTCCGGCACAGGTACTGATTGCGCGCCCCGACAAGGGCAAGAAGCCACGAGGGTCTATGAGGGTGGCAAGCGGAGATAGCAAGAGTCTCCGAGCAGTCAGCACGCACAGTCTTGGGGCGATGAGTGGGATAGATACGAATGAGAATATGACCTGAGGAGAAGAGCGGTGGAAATATTTGAACTTCTGCATTGCGAGGGTTTTTCTGGGCAAGAATTTCTAATGGTTTGGATCGGACTGGATTTGCGCATGGATGTTATAACGATGTGACGAATTTCATCATGTATAATATAGTACGAGTATATTATAGTAAAATGGTAGGATGTGTGATCTCACTAGCTGTAGGTTTTCTAAGCCACGAAAGGTCAACTCAGTATCCTTCTCTACTACTATATTGCACACCGAGTATAGAACTCCGAACAAAGGCACATGATAGTAAAGACCATTACTCCCACTCGTATGAGTGTTGGGATGGAAGAAGGTTGGACATCAACCAGCGGAAGTGACGGCCCGCCAATGGTCACGATCGCTAAGGGCGCTTTCCCCCACAGAGGCTCGAGGGGCTCGTGTGCGACGAGTCAAGAACGGGAAGGAACGCGACAACCACAAAATCCCATTTGCACCTGCCTGAACTTTGAAAATCCTCCTTATCGCGAACGGGCCAACAGAATTGGGGCGCCAGCCAGGCTTGCAGGAAGGAGCTCCACTGCGCCTGCCTGCACCTTATAGTTGCACCACGTCATACAAACCTTAGTTACGGTACCTACCACAAAACCTTCATCAACTCAGCTCATCTTCAACTCGTGACATCTCTTTTGGCTTATTCACACACATACACCCACACGCTCACTCACTCTCACACACACACTCTCTCTCTCCCTCTTTCTTTCGATAGTGCCCACACATACTCCCTGTGCAGCTCATTTGTTGTTATTCGCACGGTCTTTACTCCCCCCCTCCTCCCACCATGCAGCCTTTGCCTCCTCCTTCCAACCGAGGCCAATCTTCTTCTTCAGCGTTCCAGTCCACAGATACCATAATCGCTCCTGCCACCGAGGGGAAAAAGAAAAGAAAACATCGCGGCGGCAAGAAGCGGAGGAATCGGCGTCAGTCTTTTGCTGCTCCTCCTTCAGAAGCATCTGCCCGTCCCAGTATTGCGGACGGCACCGACGATCCTTTGATTGAAGAATCGTCTCAGCCCTCGTTTTACAATCAAGCCTCCTCCAATCTCAGCCGGGATAGCCTCGACAGTGAAGCATTGCTTGACCATCGAGAACAGCCTTCCATCCGTCCGCGTCGAGAAAGCCGCCTAATTCCAAACATCTTTGCGCAATCCTATTCTGGAGGTTCTTTTTCTCGACCAGACAATACAGCCCGCCGCTCCTATCGCAGTCATCAAAAACCTTCCAGTCCTGGTGCTGAGCCTAATGAGGAGGACGTCTTTGATCATACTCCACTGCTTCTTGGCGCCTCTCAACGCAGGAGCCCCGTCGAAACTGGCTATGGCCTATTTAGAACAAAGTCCGATGATTCTACCCTCTCGGCCACGTCCAAAAAGCAGAAGAAGCGCACAAATGGCACTGTTTCCTCTCTTGCCAGATCAGATCCTACCTACGATGTCAACAATCCTCCTTCCGTCCCGACCAGCCCCAGCTTCGGTCCGCAGCATGACGATGTCATGGTCGATGATGGGAACTTCCTGCCTAGGTCACCTGATAGCAGAAGGAATCTCCCAGCTGCCACAAGAGACACTCTGATCGACATTGATGGTGATGGCGAAGGTGGTCCTAACTCCGCTCCCCCAAGTCCGAGACTCCGACCCGAAGGTCTACAACGTCACCGCGCCATGACTCTTCCTGTCGAGGGGGATGTCTGTTTCCCTGGTGATGAGGCTGCTTCCGAGGTTGCTGACGACCATTTCGAGCGAACGAGACATCCTGGCCGTGAATCGGGAGGCCCTCGGAGAAGACGTCGTCAACGTGAATGGCCGCAAGTCTGGGTGTTAGATGAGTGGGCTCGTCAAGAAAAGGAAGCCAGGGCCGGTGAGCGTCGGGCAAAGAAAATCAGCGAGCCTGTCTTCGTGAACGGAAGGCTTCGGGCGCCCAAAAATGCCTGGCATCGTGTTGAGGGAGATGTCCAGTATCGCTATACCTATTTCAACGAAGAATTCGAGAGCACCATTCACTCCGAATCCATCTCGGAACTGGTCCAACCTGGCTCCTCTTTCCGCGAATTGTTCATCCCTGAGCCCCCAGAACTCACTGAGTCCAGTAGTAGTGAGGATGAGGACCACCTTGACCAGCAGAAGGACGTGCTCCTGAGTGAAATGCAGAGTCCCAAAAGTCAGATTGCACAACTCGGGGGCCCTGCTGACATCTCGACACTCTCAAACAAGCTTAAGGTCGGTACTGAGCCCAACGGGAAAGGCTCTGAGAAGAACTCGGGATCAGTCACTCCACAAAAGAAGTCGACGCCTCCACGAACGCCCAAGACCAAGAAGTATGGCCCTCGTCCCACATTCTGGCTCGATGTTTTCTGCCCGACCGATCAAGAAATGCGGATATTGTGCAAGGCATTCGGCATTCATGCTCTTACTTCTGAAGATATCATGTTACAGGAAGCGCGTGAGAAGGTCGAACTCTTTCGCAATTACTACTTCATCAACTATCGAACATTTGAGCAGGACACCCAAAGCGAAGACTACCTGGAGCCCATAAACATGTACGTCTGCGTCTTCAGATATGGTATTATTACGTTCCACTTCTCACAAATTCCACACCCTGCCAACGTTCGGCGGCGAATAAGGCAGCTTTCGGACTATCTTATCCTTAGCGCTGATTGGATATCCTACGCCATTATCGATGACATTACGGATGTCTATCAACCTTTGATAACTTCGATTGAGGAGGAAGTCGATGATATTGATGACCTCATTCTCAAGTATTTCTCAAGGACCAATGAGCTAGGAGGGGGGAAGCAAGACCACAAGGACCCCAACAACGAGAAGGACCCTGACGCAGCCGAGACCTCGAGTGGGATGGAAATGCTGATTCGAATTGGTCAATGTCGCAAGAAGGTCATGTCGTTATACCGGCTACTAGGAAACAAAGCAGATGTCATCAAGGGTTTCGCCAAACGGTGCAATGAGCAGTGGGAGGTGGCGCCCAAATCCGAGATTGGCCTGTATCTGGGTGACATTCAGGATCACATCTTGACAATGACGGGAAACCTTTCCCATTATGAGACCCTTCTTGGGAGAGCCCACAACAACTACCTTGCTCAAGTCAGCATCAATATGAACGAGAGGCAGGAAAAGGTCAGTCCATAGTCTCGTCAAGTGTGGCTTCTTTTTCCATTACTTTTACTGACATTCTTATAGACAGCAGACGTCCTAGGCAGGCTGACGGTACTTGGAACGATCGTTCTTCCCATGAACATCATTACGGGCATGTTTGGCGGAAATTTCAAAGTCCCTGGCCAAGATGTCGACAACCTCAATTGGTTCTGGGCTACCACAGGGGGCTTGGTTCTATTTGGTATCATATGTTTCTACTGGTGCAAGAAGGTATACAAGGTTGTGTGAGCTCCGTTACGAGGCACCTTGGAAAGACAGGAAGCTTTGCTACGGGTTGAAGCGCTCAGGGTTGGTTGGTAGGTAGTTGATCTATCACAAATAGAGCCACGCTACATGTACATAGTGAGGATGCGTGGTCAGGTGTATATGCGACAAAGCTGACAGACAGAGGTTAGACTCAATCCAGAATTGGACAGCTCGCGCACCATCAACATCTCCACGTTCCTCCTTCTGTTGGCTAATGTGGGTGGCCGGGATCCGGACAGAATCTGGTTCAGCATGCACTATGGTCTCGGTGTTGACATGATGTTCATCAAACAATGCTTCTACTTACAGGATATTGACGGTTAGACTGCAGCTGCATCCGGGTGCAACAAAGGAGTCACTATAGATACGGGATACATACGCTTGATGTAGCTGCTTGCGGGTGCAACCCAGTAGTCGCTACACATTCGGTAGACATGTGTTTTGCGCAGCTGGAGAGGCTGCAACACCTTTCTTCATCTTCAGGATAGATGTTGGAGGATTTGGACTGTGCAATTGTACGGGCCAATCGATACCAGGCAAGTCAGCGTAGATGAATGAGATTTCTGTCCTCTTCTTCTACTCTATGGTCACCGTTCTGGTTTATATAGAAAATTACTAGGCAAAATGACCTCCTGGAGCCTATTTTCCATGATTCCAAAGCATTCCAGAGGCTGTAGCACTGACTCATTGATCGTCATCACAAGGTTGCCTGCCAGCCTGTTCCATCGATAGTCATTTAGGCGCCAACAATAGATATAGTTGACTATTAGTGGTGGGATGTCACAACTAGCCAGATACATTGAACGTGCCCTTTGTCCACTGGAGCTTTAGTTGTTATGTTCGATGTTCGACCGATGTCGATATCGAATCGGTCGAAAAGCATCGTCGCGTGGATGAAGCGCTGCTTACAAGGTTCCCAACCCTCCATCAAAAACGCCAGGCTTGACAGTGGCGTTCTTGACTTGACCAACTCTCCAGCAGCGCCCTAGACCATCAGACGTCGATGCTTAGCACTATGGTTATGGTGGTGGTGTTGGTGTTGGTGCTGAATGGCTGTGAGATCTCTATCAAAGCCCTTTTGCTTGACGTTCGTGATTGGTTCTCGGACTCTGAACCGCCCATCCAGCTCTGACCTCGAACCCGCGCTCTATAGCATTATTAGCCTTAACAAGGCCCAGTACGCAACGTCGCTCGCTCGTCAGCTCATGTTGGCCAGACGTGGAGAGGTCGCCGACTGGCTATGGATTAAAATGACCGGCGTTTGGAGTTCTCGTCTCACGCCCATTGCTTCTTCGTACCCGAGGCCCCTCTCAGTAGCGCGACACGCAGTTCTGAGATCCGAGAGCGCATCTCACGGTTTCCCCGTCCTCGTTCGCCTCACCTGACGACGGAGTCATCACCTTTGCCTCAGTTGTCACGCTCCGTTTCCCAATGTTGAAACTATCACAAGCCGAAGTTGTGTCGAAGACCAACTTTCTCTCTACCTTTTTACGCGCGATACCGAGAAGTAAGACATGAAAGACAAGATCCGCGTCTGCCCAAACTGGTCCGGCGCTCGCGTAAGTCCTTCCGTGTGGCTGGACGGTGTTTCAGTCGATTAGCCGAATGGTTAGAGCAATAGAAATGCCAAAATCGATTGGTCTGGAGCACGTTTGATGTCAATAATATTCGCTTCATGGAGCAATTTCTCACGTCCTCAGAGCGATATTCCTGGTTTTGTACGAAGTACTCCATATCGCTCTAGTACTAATTAAATTTCCGGAGTTAGCTTTCCATTTTTGAAGTTTTGATCGGACGGTGATATAACCGAAACTGCGCTAGATCTCGGGGTTGGGGAGGTGAGCCGAACTCAAGAGACCCAATTCCGGTCACGATTTCCCGCTTGGGGTGAACTCAGAAGCTCAGAATGTCGCAGACATGGAAGCGAGAAGAAGGAGCAGGATCCTGCCATGTGTTCTGGAAACGCGAAGTGTGTGCGATAGACGATGACTTTGGCGTACGGAGCAATATCCGCTGTCAACCATGTTTCTAGCGAAAGCGACTTGTTGCGATACCGAACTCTATGTGCCGTAAGGAAACGAGTGAACATGTACAGAGTACAAGCGCGGTCATACTCTCGACATGATGGGTTGTCCGATTGCATCATCTTTGCGGATGGCGACGTTGGGTGTCGTCAAGATACAGTGGGATCCTGACGAAAATTGGAACTTACCGTGCAGACAAGGCTCTGGGGATGGATGAGTGCTGATGATGTAGTTAATGGCACCGACAAGCTTGGTGGCGATGGAATCGATGGAACATACGAGTATGTAGTGCATATGGATCTATGGTGCTGCGACTCGCGCCAGGCTCGGGTGGGGAAAGGAAACATGAGCCATTCTGCGGATGTTATATTCTGCATTTCAGTCGGGACTCTGGACACGGCGTATGATCACCTGAGTCTTTTCGACATAAGGGCTCGGACGACGACTCAAGGTGCTCATTGCCTTCTTGAAGTGATTCAGGTCATCTAGTGCGGATAGAATGGAATATATTGATACTTTGTATAAGAGTACAACGTATATTTACTCGGTGGTCATCCCTGCCCCGAGGATGCTTCGATGTGAGGGGAAGGAGCGTCCCTCTCCGAATTTGTAAGTCGTACCCATGTCCCCCTGGAGGTATCTACCACATCTATCTCTACCTCTATCTTGACTTCTTTCATCATTGCAGCACATGTTGATCATTTCTCGTTCGCGTAGAGTTGTTCCGTCCATAAACAGATCACCACTACCTAAACCCACGAGCAGGTCACGGACGCTTCTTCGTTCCAGTATGTCTGAGTTCCCGCCACCTGCGTTGAGAGAAGCAGCCGAGGAAGTGGCGGCGATTCTCCGAGAGCGCAAGGAGACCATATCCGTGGCCGAGACAGCTGCAGGCGGCCTGGTCTCAGCAGCGTTGCTGGCCACGCCCGGAGCATCAAAAATCTACAAAGGCGGGTTGACGCTGTACACTCTAGAGTCTCGCATCGCCTTTGCAGGTTGGACCCAGGCTGATCTCGACACTTACGACGGGCCCACCCCGAAACTAGTCGCTGGTCTTGCAAAGCATGTCCGTGAGACGTTGAAGTCCACTTACACCGTAGGAGAGGCACGTTCTTTCCCTTCCTCAATCCTGCGGCGGGCCTCGAGCTAATTGACAAACGCAGAGTGGCACGGCCGGCCCGACTGCCAGTGGAGACAAGCCCAATAGACAACCGTAAGTTCCATCCTCGTCCTCTCGTCGTCTTGTCACGTCGTGGGCCGAGCGCTCACCTCTGGGTCATTGTTCCGGAGTGGCTGATAACCAATTTTGGTGCTGTGAAGGGGCTACGTTGCAGTGGCAGTGGTGGGGGAGAATGGAGAATTGAGCAAGGACCTCGAAACGGGCCTGGGGAATGATCGACAGGCAAACATGGTGGCGTTTGCGATTGGGGCGTTGAGGCTTGTCAAGGACTTCATCGGCCAGGGTGCGGACAGTAAAATGTGATAGATCATTTTTTCCGTGGATAGCTAAACGACCGAGGGGCTTGATCCAAATGCATTGCCGCACGATCTCCGAACATAGACCAATGACGTGAAGTAGAACTGGAATGATAATACGGAAAACCCTTGTTGATTTTTGACATGTCCAACGCCCGTCGCCAACCGCATATATCGAATTTTCGGTACACCAGGTTATATCTCTATCCCATTATGATGTGATGACGAGACAAAAAGCAAATTCGCCTCGCAGGAAACACCCCTGAGTAAGGGAGAACGCGGGCATTTGCTTCGAAATTAGACAGCGCCCGTGGTTGACAGGTAGGTGACGTGTGATCTAGGTTCTAGCTCGCTGCATTGAAGGCGCAAGATGATCCCTCCAGCCATCGAGCCACCCGCACAACCCGTTCGCATCAAGGGGTGGCACACTGTTAGAGATGGAGACTGGAGAAAGCCGTTTGAGAGGGAACCCGTCGGGGCCCAAGGGAAACCCGCCATTACGGAGTACGAGACCGTGGCTTGCATGAGATGGAATCCGAAAAAAACCGTGAGATCCTGAAGCAAAGCAAACGCTAGCACATAGCTTACTGGACGGTTGGGGGGTGCGGCGGATCCAGATGTTTGGATCCGAAGTTCACGGATCGCATGGGTATCATGCTTCCGCTGGCGAGTTTCGGGAGCCTTTTTTGACCTTCTTTGTTTGATGACGAAGGAGATACATAGTAGGTGTGGTAGTTAGTAGTGCGTAATCGGTCGTATTGGATGAGGCGAAAACGTAACGCACGAGGAAGTAGTCGGGATCGGATCGGACTTGTTGCTTCCCTGGAAAAGGCGTTCAAGGGCGACTGACAGGGTCACTGACCGTTTGGTCAGGCCAAGTAGAATAGGAATACACTGTGTGGAAGAACCTTGCTGCTCACCCACTCTTTGCAAGCATGTAGGAAAACATGGTTTGGTTTGGTTTTCTGACAGATTGCCATGCATGCATGCCGGCACGAAATAGATGGGACGGACGGATGGACGAACGGTGACCGTCGAGATGGGAGTTGGTGGGTGTGTCGAGTCAGGCATCGACATACAAACTGTGAAGTGAGATCCGAACATTCGGATGCTGAAAACCTCGCTGAGGCAGACGCCCACGCGCTTTGTCGCATCGCGTGCCACTGTCACTGCCACACTAGCATTTGACAGCTGTCAGAATGTCATTGATACCACGCCACCAGACGACCGTCGGCGAGGTTCTTGGCCAAGTGCCTGTCCTCTGGTAGGGTCCAACCTCAGGTAGCCTTGAAGAAACGCAGTGCGTTAATAGAGTAGAAAGGCGATTCTACGCTGGGGTCTGGACGAAGCCGGAAGCCAGGGCTGGTCTGCTTGAGGTTTCGTCCGGAGCATCGCCCAGGATGGAATGGTTGTCATACGCAGCGGACGTCTGGTGAGTTGTTGATCTGGAAGTCTAGCATACAGTATTTAGTTGGTGTTTACCTCAGGGAGGTACCAAATCCTGTATGGAGGATGCAGTTTGCCGCCCTCTAACTTACCAACATGCCACGGTGGCCCGCAACGGCAATAAAACCCGTCGTGTTGTTGGAGCGTTGACGGATTCCATGCACGCCAACACTGACAAACCGTTCGAAGGGAAGTGATTTAATCAACTGCAGTGCTCTCGCGTCGTTTGCATGATTTCAACAGAGGCCAATCATGAGCGCGTTGGAAGTGAGGCGGACATGCGAACGGTGGAGCAGCAATAGTACATACATGGGGTGTGTATCACCGACTCCGAGTAGTTCACAGATACATCTCCCGGAAGTACACACCGATTAGGGGACTTCCGAGTAGTAGTCGGCAGGTGTGGAGGACAAGGAACCCGTTACCGAATACACACGGAGTACAAAGTACTGTACAGAGTGCCTGGTACTTGGTAGCTGAGTCTGTTTGTCACTTGTGTGTCCTTTGCCGTTGCCCTCGCCTCGTAGTCATTGGTATCGCTTGTCTCCTCTGGGGCTATCTCGGGGTAGGGCTGGGCTGTACGGGTACGGAGTACACCGGCCAAGTGCACAGAGGGTCATACCCTACCTAGTGACCGAGCATTTCGTATACAGCCTTGCTTCAGAGCAACATCGTGGTTCGTAGTGCAATCATCACGACACCCATCGTGATTTACACCGAGGAGGAGTCATCTCTTTCGGACTGTGTGCCCCGTAGACACTGTTCCAGGTCAGACAGAGCTGAAATGAGCCCGACAATCAATCGGCGTTGATCGACATGCAAAGCCTGAACTAACATGGTTATCTTGTTGGATATAGCCTAAGGTCAGTGCGAGGTACATCATCACCCATAGTGAGGCTGTTGCGCGTGCAAAACCCACAAGTCGGCAGCTTTCATGTTTCCTATCATATCCCAAGGCGAGCTTTTGTCAGTGTTGATGGCAATGTCGACGGATGATCCTAACTCGGGTTGGTTATCCATGGGCCGCTCCCTGACTCCGCACACAGTCGCTACGCTGTATCCTTTGTAAAAACGATAGATGGAGTACGAGGGATGTATTCACTAGTGCCGAGTACTCCGTAGTCACTCTAGTGAGTGGTTGATCAACACAATTGCGAAGTCGCTTGGCCTTGGAGCTGGGTTTCATTTGCCTCAGTGCTGGATGGATGGCACGATGGGACAATGATAGCATTCGGGAGGGGGGGCCGGGGCGGTGGCGACGGTGGAGGATTCCAGTTCCAGTCTCCTCTCGGCAGTCGCATTGCTCTACCTGGATGGAAGATCGTTGACATATGCCTTTCGAATATTGTGGACGGCGAAGGGATATGGAGATATTCATCAGAATGCTCAACAGCCGTTCGGGTACTCGTGCTTACGACATACCTCATACAGGGCGTGCAGGTGCATTCCGAGCGTCCCACAGCAAACCACTTTCTCTGTCCTGGCGGCCATCAACTCTGCCGTTCGAACTTGCTTGGACTGTTGTACGGATCACCATTAAATTACTTGTGAATCACGGTAGATGGGCATCTTGCACGTTCAAAGGAAACATGCCTCCCTAGGAGCTGAATGATCGACCGTGCAGCCGACTCGTACCAACCATACCTCCTACCTCCTGGCGTATTGCCCTCGTATGTACAGCCTATTGGCCAGGAGACGAACTGTTCTCGGTCCCTAGGCGGGTCTAGATTTGGAGCTATTTGCATCCATGCGGTCCCGCGAAAAGCAAGAAGCATGCACGAGGATTCTACTTTGCAAATCATGACAAGAAGTAAAGCCCCTAGTTTGTGGCGTTGCTGTCACGAATGTACTCGTATGGTCAGCAGATTGTCGACGATTCGTAAAGAGGTACTGTACTCCGTGTGCCGTCTGCGACAAGCGACAAGCGACAAGCACTGGTCGTTGGGGAACCCCCGTCCACAGGGACAACCTCGATGCCCTACTGTACTCGCAAGGCTCGGCAGGTTCGGACGTGAGCCTGGCCGATCGACTGAAACACTCGCATAGCCTTAGCCTTAAGCCTTTTGCAAGACATGATTCCATATTTACAAACGTCGATTGATATTCCTTTCCCTGGTGGCACGGTTTTCCGGCCACGGGAACGCTAACTTGAACCTCCAGTGCTGTCGATCATGCCTGCGGCGTATCAGAGTTGATGCCCAACACAAGATGGGCGCGAAAGTCAATTGCAAGAAATCCTGTCCCGTCGCGTGTGGGATCGTCTGCGGAACCCGGGATGGATCGATGGTGTAAGCCGTGAAATGAATAAATGCATCCCATGGTTCGATCTCGACCCGGGTTGGATCTTGGATGGAGGCTACGGAGGGACTCGTACTACGAGGGTTAGATTGATTGGCTTGTTCAGTTGCAGCCACCGCGCATCATTCATCCATCCTGTCACAACTTCTTTGGGGCAAATGAGAGAATCAATCTAACCTTCCAGAAGGCCGGTAGCGCGGAGTTTATAACCGTATGGAGGATGCTTTATATTGGGAAAAATCATGGACCAACGTTGAGGTGGGGCATTTTCGTTGATGAAGAACACGGACGGAATGGTCGTATCCGCCTGCTTTCAACTCGGATTACGGAACATGGAGGGTTGTTTGAGGGCAGGGTTGAAGGAACAATTTCGAAGGCTTCTGGGTAGCCACTAGGAGATTCCACAAGGGCGACTAGTCCATTAGTCCTGAGTCCTGAGTCCTGAGTCCTGAGTCCTGACTCCTAGGGTGGGTAGCATCAAGGGCCCACCGTGCGACAATGCAAAAGGCAGTTGATTCTATGGACAGTGGACACTTGGACAGGCACGGATGCAGTCCTGTTCTGGAATGCCTGAAGGGTTCGGAAGAAGCTAACAGGATTGGGGTTGTCGCGTGAATGAATGGGTCGTTTCTCAAGCCTTGCCCATGCGAAACCCGCCCAGCCTGATGATGATTTCATCAGAAGGGATAAATCAAGGATGTCGGGCGGAGTTGATTCGTACAAGTACGGAGTAAGGCTCAGTTCAGACTCATTATCGGCGATTCGAGTGAGACAAGCCTGGTTCAGTGACTTGAGGTCCACACACCCATTTCGTATGCGTGTTGATCAAGTTTTGTCCATGCAACCCTGCGAGGAAGGATTTTGTTACAGTGGGTACATGCATATTGCCGCAGCCTGGAGTGCATGAACTGAAATGCACTGGGCTCCGTAACAGCTCCTGCATACTCCGTATGCAGATGCAAGAGAAGCAGCTGGTGCTGGGTGTAACATTCCCGTACTTGGTTTGAACTTTGGGTGTTTCCAAAGTCCCACTCGTCCCGTAGCATGGGGACGAAGCGAGGAGGGAGAAACGAGTCTGACAGCTGGGCTGGACGTGGGGTTGACCGTGTTAGCAACTAACTCGTATGTTCATGTAGCAGGTGGTGTGGCGGCCTCGAAGAAATCTCCTGAGCCACTGACTTGCAGACTCAGTACTCAGTCCTGTGGTTGACGAGTCCGAGCTGGAGCAGCATGGGGACAATTCTGCAGGCATCTTGGGTGCGGTGGTGGTGGTAGTGGCGGTGGTGGTAGTGGCGGCGGAGGTGCACAGTGCAGAGTGTAAGGGCGTCCCACGGGTTGCAATGGCTGAATTAAGCGGCCGAGCCGTTTCGCATGCCTCAAAGCAGTAGGCGTCCCCCTGACGGAACGCACGGGTGTAAGCGGCCAGCTTACCTTGTGCCTTGGCCCTTGGGTCGGGCTTACCAGTGGCTAGTGGCCGCCGTCCCACCCAGCACCCAGCACCTAGCACCCAACTCCCAGCACCACCACCACGCCTACTACTACGGTACGAGTAAGTACTCCGTACTGTGCTACTGTACGAGGAGTACAGAGTTCTCCGTAATCCGTTCTCCGTCCCCTGCGATGCTGACTGCTGGGTCGGCACTGGGCAGCGGCACTGGGCACCTTCCAAGTTCCATTCCCAAGCTTCATTTCAGCTGCTTCCCCCCTTCGCTGGGTCCCGCCTGCCCCTGCCTCCCTCGCGACTTGTCAAGTTGTTACAGTACCCGAGTACTCTGTACTCGTTGTGACTCGTTGAGCCATTGCCTCGGAAGCCTGCCCCGCCCACGTGGCGTTTACCGCGGGCCATCGGCCCCCATCGGTGGCGCGGGATCACCTGTCATAATGCAGATTCAACCCGGTTGGGCGCCCAGTCGGCTTTGTTCTTCCATGAATCGTGGATGCTGATGGTCATCGTTGCTGCACCAGGACTCGATGACTCCTGTGGCTCGTATCTTCTTGACTGCTCTCCGAGCCGGTACTGGAGCCTCGTGCGATTTGAGAAGATGGATCTCGACAGACCACCACCCGTTACGGTGCCTGCGATCCGAACGAGGTACTACCTACGGATGCGCACTCCTCACCTGCTCAGACTCACCATGCAACCTCGTTGACAGCATCCCCAGGCACGGGCAGGGCAGGCCAGACCAAGGCATCGCTATCTTTGACCGAAGGCTTGTCAACTCACGCCAAATTCTGACGAGAAATGTCCGTGCGGCATAAACGAGACCGTCAGTTTTATTGGCAGCGGTGCGCATCGCTAAGAGAGGGCCTGGCTGGCATCGCCCATTGTCCAGAAAGTGTATTCTTCGTATTTTGATGATTGTGAGAGTCATAGAGTTTGGCCTATGTGCTACTCCCTGTCCAGGGGATCGTCCAAAGTCAATGCGGTGACGGACTAAGCAAAATGTGAAACTGGCCATCTCCGCCTTCCCGTGCATAACTCCATAATGATGCTGAACGGAACTTCCCCCACCAAAAACATCCCGAAGTGCAGCAACCCTAGCGACATTCCAGCCATGGAGGCATGATTAGTGGTATCGTACAATAACAACGTGTCTGGGGACGACCGCAGCAAGTTGGCAACTCGGATGTATTACGATTCAGAATCATCTGTCGTCTCTAACGTTCAATTCCTGATCGGGTTAATGAGGAGGTATTCCAGAGCCTCCTCGTAATACTTCGGAAACCGCCGCACCACACCCCTCGATCGTCCCGCTGGATTCTGGGACTTGAGAAATTCCGCACATCACCAAGCAAGCAATTTCCCAGGCGATAAGACGGCATCCCTTGGTCAGCTACGAGTACTCCGCCGTTTGACGTGTTATTATTGTCATCACCGGCGATTGTGGATATTTTCTGCACAAGTGCCTGAGCCGGAGCCTGAGCCTGCGCCTGCGCCTAGGCCAGCACCACCGACTCAAGGCGGCGGCATGGACTCACGGTGCTGTACGAGTATGATTATCTCGTATGGACTCCCTCGTACTTGACCACTCCCAGCCTACGTGCCTTGATCGAGAAATGAGGCGGTCTGCGCCTTCGCCGTCGGAATGAGGTCGGAACCAGCCGCAAATCTCGATTCGGTGCCACCTGCACCACATGCAATCATTGGCATGTGTGCAGGAAGAAAGAATCATCAATAACAACTGGTTTGGCATGCATGCCATTTTAAAGCGCCGTTGTCAGACAATGTTGATATTGGAGCTTTGCACTCCGTTCACGTGCGGTCATTATCAGCCAATTGGTGTTTGGCCAGGCGGGGAATTCTGCCCAATTGAGTAATGTCAGTTGATGTGTTTCAGAATCACTAACGCGGATACCTTGCATGGGGGTTGTCGACCGCCATGCTACTGGTTAGCCGTCTGGCGGTGTAAGTTCTCACTTTCCCTGAAAAAGGTACCATTGTACACTAAAACAGGGAGAGACCTGGCCAGACGAGCCACTGCAGAATCCTCTGTGCCCATGGGCCATGAGTCCATGATGCACGACTCGTAAAAAAAATCCCTCCGAAAGGGTTGATGCTGACAGAGATGTTTAGACTCACTCACTTCATCTCAAACCCTCATGGCAGGGGGACCCTTCGACAAGCCCGTCCCGGCAACACGCATGATATGACATCAGGCATCCTGCGATGCTGCAGACACCTCGGGATAGCAGCCAGTTTGGTCAGGGTCTTGTTCTCTTTCTCGTCAACTCTGTAATACAATCATGGGGAATCACGCTTGCACATGGGATCCCGACCTTGCGATTGCTCACAATAATAGTGACATCTAAAAAGCGAGATCATTCACCTGAGAATATGTAGTATTACGGGGAAACTGGTCAAAGATCATCATGTGCTCGCGTTGGCGCTTGACCTTTCCATCCCGTTGCCGTTGACGGTACCCTGTCGGCAAGTCTTCCAAAGACTCTTTTTGATCGGGTTATACCAAGGATAGCCCACGGGACGTCGGGTCCTTGTCGATAGTAGTAACAACGATGATGATGATGATGATGATGATGACGATGTCGTTAACCTTGAAATTTCACAGAGTGGGATGCTCGGTGATATCTTAGGGTGGCGTGGAGTTCGTGGAGGGGCTGCACCAGGGTTCGAATGGATTCTTCCTCGTCAGGGTTGGAACCCAGCTCCTGGTCTGGACTACAAGGACCAGCAGCCATTATTGGTCGCGAGACAGCACTAAAGGGGTACCGAGTACCTGAGTGGTTGGTCACCAGAAGCGAATAATTGTCTCCTGTGATAAGTTGAGTGGGAGTGGCAGGGAAGGACAAATGGCAGGGTTCGCTTCCGATCTGTTGTCATTTGTCAGACAGCGACTGACTCGGCTAGCATGATGTACTCGGTGGAACCAGCAATCAACATCAAGTGGGCGAGGGGGGGTCGGTCATGTGGGTGGGACCTTTTTCCGTGTAGGACAACAATCCTTGAAGTTGGCCGACGAGCCTAGTCCTGGGTAGTACTTCTGGATCCGCCCAACTGGCGACGAGTAGAACACATCTATCCTCGTACTTGTTCATGATCATCGGTGTTGAAATGAGAACTCGTCAATGCTTGCTTACGACTATGTCCGTCAATTCATCGGGCAGTCGAGCGCGGTGGCCTTTTTCAATAGTCATGATATTATGGGGACCTATATAGACAGTAGAGTACTCCGTTGTGGAAGGTGGAAGGAGCGACCCTCGAGGCCCGCCCCAAGAGCGCTCGGGGCACGTCGGTCCGCAAAGGTACCGGTACCAATGTAGCCTTAGGAGTCCTCGTAGGTGTCGCAACTCGCAACTTGCAACTCGTGACTCATGACTCGTGACGCGTGACTCGCGGGGCAAGTACCCAGGTACCACCTCCATTCTGCCCTTTGGTCACCACCATTGGGAGTGCGCGGCACCGCGGCACCTAGCGGGGTGCTCCATGGACGTTGGCCCACACAGCCATAGGCTATGTAGGAGGACGTGTGTTTGATCAGCTCTCCAGAACTTGAATTTGACTCGCCAGCATAGAGACCTTGACCTTGTTCTCGGCCATGACCTTGCCCTCGTCCAGAAGAAATGGAACAACAGATTCGGGGATGGCTTCTCTCGTCAATGGCCATGACAGGAAAAGCATCGTCCGGATTTGACTCGAGAGCTAACGGTGCTAAGTCCCACTTTGCTCGTTTGAGGCCTCTCGTCTCGGATGACGCCCAACAACATCAATTACGTCCATTTCCAGTCTCTTGCCAGAACTGGGTAGTCGTGACCGCATCCGCGTGTGGCGTGCACCCATCGCAGACCGTAGACAGTGGGAGGCCCGAGCTGCTGCAGATATCGGCCAGCTGGAACAGACGTGACGATTTAACGAGGGCTGGTCCAGGAGCAGTACTCCGTACTTAGTGAGCAGTGACCCTCTCATCCCATCAACCGTGCGTGCCTGTGAGGTAGGGGAGGGAGTGAGCCGCCGCGGCTGGACCCGGGGAGGAGGGGGGGAGTTGTGATGCACCCGTACCGCGTTCTCGGTGGGCGCTCCCGTCACGCTGGACCGGACAGCTAATTGACCAGGTACGGAGCAGCTCGTACTACTGGACTGCATCAAGTAATCAAGTAGTACCTGGCTCAGGTACTCGCACACATTACCTAGGGAGTATGTGGCTAGGTATGGGACACGCCCAAGGTCGTCGAGCCGCGGTAGGTACTCCGGACTGTACTCGTACGACTACCTCTACCTCTGCAAAGGGATTAAGCGAGAGCGACTCGTATCTACAGTAAGTTCGTACCTTGTCAGTCGCAGCGATTGCGCCAGGCGCTTTTCCATCTGGTTCGTCACTTGTTTGCGACGCTTGTTGCAGCTCCCACAAATCCAATTCTCGACAGGCAGGTAGCTTGACGTGGGTCTCGCTAATAAGACTGTCTGACCCACGACTTTTCTCAATCTGGCCAAATTACTAGTGGCCACTGCTGATGCTTGTGGAACGCATCAAGATTGAAAGTAGAACGACAAACTTGAAAGGATGAAGGAGCTCCTCAGGCTGTGGGACTCCTGTCACTTGACCGCTGAAGCCAGGACTAGTGCTGGCAGTGGCAGTGGCAGTGGCAGTGGCAGTGGCAATCGCAGCAACTCGTCCATACCAGTCGCAGGCACTCGTCACCGAGTAGGCATCACTACTTCTGTACTCGAACGTACATAGATATCTTGGTCGGAACCACTCTTATGGCGAGGTGCGGTGTGTGCAGTCCAGAGATATCGAAGTGGTAACTAATAGTAGTTGGGCACATTGGTGCTGCTTTGCATTCGTAACTCCTTCCTCAACCTCGATCTCGAATCGGCATTTCCCACTTCCACGTCCACGCCCACGCCCACATCCACTCGCACTCTCGTCCTCGAGTCTTGCCCATCCACAGCGGTATTTGCCATCTTGTTCGCCTCTCCCCTAGCGGCGACGAGAGCTCAATCAGCCCCGAATCCGGATGTAGATCCACTGGCCTCACCATTCAATTAGCTGATGTCGCTATTACGAGCTATCATCGCCTCGTCTCGGACTGTGGTCAGTGGTCACTCGTTTCCCAAGCGTGTCCCGACCCCCGACCCCCGACCCATCATTTGGGCCCAGGCTGATCCGGGCTCGGCTGCGCTAGGGGTCATCTGGGAGCAATGACTGGTTCCCGAAACCTTGGTTTTGGAGACTTCTGGCACTCTTGCCGACACCCTAAACCGCCGACTTGGAGAAGGCCTGCAGCCTCCAACTGCAGTTGGATGGAGCCTGAAGGTCTCTTTGGGTCCCTCGGGTCCCCCCGCTCCACCATGACTCCCTGGTCCCTGGCGCCTGCCTCTCTGCGCCAGGCGGTCGACCGGTCGAATCAACACTACACTGGCACTAACACTAATTAGGGGCTTAGCGTGCCTGCCTAGACACAGTTAGTCGTCGTGCCTGCACTTTGGTTTCTTCCCATTTCTTCCATTTCTGCCACCAAACCCAAGCCTGACGCCCCCAAGCTCAGCCCAAGCCCGCCCTCCCCTCGCTGTCACGCCCAAGCCTGATTCCGAAGCCCACGGCGCCACGCCTAAGCTCTCGTATCTCAGGCTGTTCTGGCTATCCTACGGACTATTCTTATTATTTGCCTCACTGGTTCAGTGCCCGGGGTAATCCCCCCCCCCCCCCCCTCCCCCCTCCCCCCAGTCGATGCCTCGTACTTTGACTTCTTCCCCCCTCTGGAACCACCCGCCAGTCCACCAATATCCATGGACCATCACCCAGCAGTAGGTGCTAGAGTCTAGGACCTGAGCAGCTGCCAGTGAACAACCCACTGGCGGCGCCGCCGCCTTGGTCTTTCGTCTTTTGCCGTTGGCCCTCATCCAGCTCCGACCTCCTATGCCTTCGAGTCCCTACCTAAAGTGAATCTCGTACCTTCTCGCTCCCTCCCTCCAACCTCTCGTCCTCATCCTCAATTCTCCATGCCCGACCCTGGTTCAGTCCCAGACCAGACCAGACCAGACCCTAACCTTGACCCTCATGCTCCGATTTGAACCTCAATACCAATTACCATTACCATTACGGAGTACCATTACTGTTGGTACGGAGCAGGAGTGCCAGAACAAGCGTCTGTACCTGTGCCAATAGCCGGGGTACTAAGCTCCTGTATTATCTCGGCCCTCGACCACGTACCCATTAATTACTCCCCTACCGATTATTCCTATTCCTATCGTCAATTCCGCACTGCTGCCTCCTCTGGATTCCCACTCCCACCACCAGTCAAACTAGCCTGTCCGGTCTCTTGTGATCTACATACTTTCCCAGAAAATCTTCCTTTCTCTTTTCAAACTTCACTGGACTTCTCCTGCAGCAGCGGCATCCTTCTCACAGCGATGATCCTCACCTAAAGCAACTGGATTGGGCATCTATCTATCTACCTAATCCCTCGCATTCCATCGCACCATTGCACATTGCGATCCGCCACTTGCAAATTCCCCACCACTTCCCGACGCCAGCTCCCACCGCCCTCCGATTTCCAACATAGCATCTAAATATTTCCACCACCGGTACCCGCTTCACAAAAGCTTGCTGCCCAAACACCTCGACTGAACTTGGTCGCGATCACTCCTTGCTTTGTTTACCCACCGACAGCCTGGGCACCGACGCCGACACCGACGCCGACACCGAAACCGTCGACGTAGGCTGGGCTTCATCCTGGATTTACCACTTGAGTCTCTCTTTCATCCCACTTCTGCAACCACTTTAACATTCAACTCTTTCTCCTCGACTCATTCTCTAGCAGCATCTTTCGCATCCATCAGCTGTTTGCGCCCTAATTTGGGGGGCTTACTCAATTCTTGGAATACCCCATTGAACTTGCACCGGTACTGGTACTGGTCTTGTTTGCAATCTAAGTCCTGCGTTGATTCTGTTTGCGCTGCGTCCCTTCCGGGCTTGCTGTCAGGAAAGACAACTTGCGAAAAGCAATCCCCGTGAGAAGAAAGCGCTTTTTGGTTCCCCCTTCACTGGTCCTTCAACGACCTCGATCTCCCGCCTTGAAAGCTCGATTACAGGAAGTTTCAAGCAGCTTGGCGAATCGGTGCTCCATCGAACTGCCATGAGCATTCCTGTTTCCCGCGCGACCTTGTGAATCTGTCCATAGGTCATGGTCCATCCCCTGTACCACGTTTTTCCGGGTATAGAGACGAAGGAGGCACGGGCTAGGTCGTTGCACTTGGAATCAAAGGTCGAGCATGGAAGCAATCGGTGACGTGGATGTGAAGCACGAAAGATCCAATCCCTACGGCCCGCCACCACCAAACAATATCCATCGTATGCCAGTGCCCGAGACTCAAGCGTTACACAGCTATCATCCCCCTCAAGGACCCAACATGGCACCACCAGGCCCAGCGTGGAACCCCACGCCATCACCTTACAGCGAACCCACCGACCACCGACCACATCCTCCTGACATTGCTCATCAACCTCCCTATCCACCTCAATCTCAACCTTACCCTCCTCCTGGTCGAGACCCTCCAGGCTACCCTCCTCCGGATCCAGCGTACGGACGACCAGGAAGCGTCTCGGGTCCTACGAGATCTCCCGCGGAATCTCAGCATCAACCCTATCACCCCGTGAGTAGCAATCCCCACGAGCCTCCATATTATCCTCCCGCTCCTGCGGACTACCGACCGCGTCATGCGTATTCTGGCCCGGAGGGGCAGCCCAACGGAACCCATCAACAACCCCTTCACGTCGTGACAGGCCATGAAATGATGCCTAGCCAGCCGCCAACTCAGCCCGGGCATTATGGCCCACCTTCAGCCGGACCGCCTCCGTCAACTCCTTACTATTACCCCGAGTTTGGTGGCGGTCAACGTCGTAAGCCTGTCAGAGCTGCTCAGGCTTGCGATTCGTGCCGGCAGCGCAAGGCGAAATGTGATGAAGGGCGGCCAGAATGTCAGCATTGCAAGGAGAACGGATTGAAATGCTCTTATCGGGAGATTCCACCGCAAAAGTCCGAAAAGCAAGTTCTTGCAATCACAGCTCAGTTAGATGCCCTTACCGACTCCGTCAAGCTGCTGACCGACAATTCGAGAGCTCAAGATCAAAAAATCGACTCGATCTTGAACGCACTTTCGCGAATCCGGCCTGATGCAGTTGCTGTCCCAGAGAGCGCCACTCCAGAGGATCGGAAGGAAGGCGTGGTACGATCTCAAAAACGGAACAGCTCACACCACACGACTCAATTTAGAAGAGAGGATAGTTCGGATATGAGAACCGCTTCTCATATGGCTGCTCAATCCGCCAATTCTCCCCACAAAGCTCGCAACGGGGATCCGGAAACCTTTGAGCTTTCCCTGCCTGCCAAACACACGACTGCAGCACAGTATCTCCTCCTCTGGCCATCGATTGCCGCCTTAGTCCCGCCTGGTATATCTACCTCATACGTCATGGATGAGGAAAGAGAACGAGGTCTACTACGGCTCTACGGCTGCGGAGAAGGCGAAGACAAAGGTGATGGGCATGAGGGAGCGCCCAGTCCTTCCGGCAGCTCATCTTCCGATGGACGTCGATTGGATGAAGAAATGTCCTCATCTCCCCATGGCGTCTGGGGTGTTGGTCAATTGCATGCTCCAGGATTGTCGAATCAGAGCCATCCGGCTCGAGAGCACCCCGGTGGTGTCAGTCCTTACGGAGGTCTGATGCTGGACTCGGATGCCGTGGATCGATATTTCCGGAGTTTCATGGATCACATCCACATACTTCACCCGTTTCTCGAGCCCAAGGTGCTGCGGAATATGATTCATACTTTCAAAAGGAAGTACAGCTGGGATTACCGTGCGACACAGCCAACATCAGTCGTTGGCGCCAAGAGGAAACGGGAAACCACCGAATCACCAGGCTCGGTGGACGACCAAAACACTCCGGGTCACCTTGGAAATCGCACTTTACCAAGAACGTACAATCCAGGTGTTAGCTCACCTCTCATCGAGCATTCCATCGCCAACGCAATCGTGTTGCTTGTCATCGCATTGGGGAAGGTTACAGCACATCGCGATCCGCTGCCAGGTCCCGCGGCAACCACCAACATGCGGACCTCAACACCGCACAGTACCATGTATTCAGATCTGCCAATGGCCATGTCCGCTCCAAGTTCTCCTTTCAACAATCAACTCAACCTGAACGGCCACAACCACATGAATGCTTCAAGCCCGGCAAATCCCCAGGGAAAGAACATGGATGCAATTCCTGGGCTAGCTTACTTTGCCAAGGCCTCAGACATCATCGGAGAGCACCCAGGCGGCAGTGATGTATCGCACATCCAAGCATATCTGCTGGCAGGCCTGTACATGGGACAGCTTGCCCGTATCATACCCAGCTACTTTTACATCCAAAAAGCGTGCATGGCCGCACAGATTCTTATTGAATCGACGCCCTATACAACGAATTCCATGAAGCCTGCGAGACGGAATCTTGTCAATTTTGCATTCTGGTCATGCCTGCAACTGGAGAGCGACATTGCTGCGGAGGTTGAATTACCTCTCAGTGGCATTACTCGATACGAGAGCTCTCAGCACAAGGATATGCCCACACTGCTCACCCTGGAGAGAATACCCGAGTTCAACATGGACGATGATATTTTGCGATACTACTCGTACCAAATCCAGCTGCGCTTGACGATGAATAGCATTCACGCGACCCTTTACCACTCGCAGAAAAACCAGAACACGCGATCCAGCGATACGATGATGTTGGTCTTGAGCGAGAACCTGGAAGATTGGAGAAAGATGTTGAACGATTGGGATTGGGACGATAATGACCACGAGAGCCCCAACATCAACATTGCTCGTATGAGAGGGAAGTATTATGGGGCCAAATACATCATCTGGCGGCCAGCCCTCCAACACGCCTTGATGCAGGCGGCGCCGGGGAGGAAAGATTTGGCATCAGACTCGTCCTCTGGAAATGGGGATAATTCGGAGTTCACATCGCCAGCAATGGGCAATGCGCATATTCCAAGCCGTTCGTCCAAGGAGCTGCCGAGCATCAGCAAGCAACTGCTGGAAGGATCTCGGGTTTGCGTCGAGGCTGCAATTCGAAGCACTACAGTATTCGATAAGGTGCCACGACGACTGGTTACCACCAATATTTTTGGCACCGTCCATGCGTAAGTGCCCTGGAAAGTAGACTCTTCCGCGGCGGTTCACTAACAACGGTGTAGGCAATGGGGAAACATGCTTGTGTTGTATGCAACGTACACCTCCAGCCATCCATCGCTCAGTTCCCTTGTGAATGTCGATACATTGAAGAGATTGCATGATCGCACAGTTAGGATTTTACGGGAGAACGAAATGATCTCGCCAGTGCTAGCCAAAGACCTGAAAATCTTGGAGTACGTGCGCAGGAAAGTATTCCCTCCAACGAGCTCATCATACGCTCCGGCCAGCACGACGTCGAGCTTTTCCAGTCGATGAGAAACAGGATTTCTGATTTGGAACTTTTTGATTGTAATTTCCCTAGTGACGCCGACATCGTGGATGCCTGGATTTATTGTCTTCAGGGCGGCCACCATCCGAGCGTTTTAGCATTGTCTGCAGCGTTAACAACCGACATTGATTTCATGAAGTTATACGGCCGAATGGGAGGCACTTTTTTCGTTTCAGCTCAGCTTGTTCGGCGAGGCGAGGACCAGAAAGTTACGAGATTCAGGCTCCTCAGGTGGCCCAAACCGTGCCAGTCGTGGCGGACAGTTCCCACGTTGCTAGGGTCTGACGGACTTGATTTGGCACAAGGAGGGGGAGAAGCTTGAGTCCCAATAAGCCTGGGACGGGCGAGGAAGGCACGGGAGCGGCGTTGTATGGAATGTTTGAATCCTAGATAATGGCGATACCCTGCAGCAAGGCCGTTCTTTAGTATACATATTGTGTGGCTGGAGTGGAGAACGGGGAGTAATGGGGCAGCCACTTGTACATTATCGACTATGATGAGATTGTTGGAGGCAGGGTGGTCTGTCTCTATGTAGGTGAATTCTAGAACTGAAACTGCAATGGTCCTTTTTGTCTAGACATGTTGGATCTCGTCGAACCATGGAATCGTACGAGTAAAGAGGTTCCCTGGGAAGATGAGTGAATTAAGCGAGACCCAGACCCACCCCCACAGTACTCCGTAGAATACGAGGAATATATCAGGGCGACCCCTGCCAGTCGCAGTCTACGTCGACGGCAGCAGCCTCGTTTCTTCGATGACTAGTCGTCAAACATGTCAAACAAGGACCTTGTTGTGCGTGATGCTCTGTATAAGAGGGTGAGAAGGACGAGGCCAAGATATGTATACAAGGCAGGCGCAGATCCCAGTGCATGAAATCACGTGCCATGGACTGTGCCTTGCGGTGAACAGGACAGACCTATGATATCGACGCGTGGAAGGGCACATGTAGTCGTACGGAGCATGTGGTCCGGGATGGAGGTGAACCGTGCCTCCGACTGATAATAATAGTCGTGAGCTTAAGTCCGTCCCCTGCGTGTCCCTTCGCCCGTCTCGGCCGGCCCAAAGCAGCGCTGCACCCAGGTGAGGTCGGCGAGTACGACGGAGTAATTAGTTACTAACTTACTCGACCGTAAACTACTCGTACTCGTAGATAGCAAAATGGTTGGATGTGCCCGGAAGCCTAATGAGCCGACAGTCCCGCAACTGGGTGACTGGCATCCCTCCATCAGATCAGATTCATGCCCATCGTGCACGGCGGCGCCAGGGAGTACGACGAGTAAATCACTGGGTTGTCGACAAGGTTACTCCTTAGTTGGAATTACTCGTAGGTGACCGACTCTGCGTACTCGGCACATACCCAAAGAGAGGCAGCTCGAGACTGCAGCCTGCAGCCATCATCTTTTTCTTCGTCTTTCACCCGCGGGAGTCTGCCACCCATCTGCTCAACGCAGCCTTGACTTATTCATTATACAGATCCCACCAGCACCAGCACCAGCAGCAAGTCAGCTTTGATGCTGATGTCCTCCGTACCTGTACCCGTACCCCACCGCGACCCCTGCACCTGCCACTGCCACTGCCACAGGCATCCGTCATTCATTGTTAACCACAACCACAACCACAACCACATCAATATCCGCATCTCCTGCCCTTCGGCCTGATTGTGGCCTCCAGTGCCTACTGTACATACTCTTCCCGCTGGCCACGAGGCTGTTAGGAGGCACCTGGTAGCCAACGTCCCCAACACAATGGATGACACACCACAGTCCACACCCTCCCAAGACTCTGGTGATGAAGCCGGCCCAGGGAGCAACGGGCACGATCAGAATAACAGGGCTGGCTCCAACTCAAAACTCCCCGCCTCCAAGGATAAAGAGTGTCCCTACTGCCATCAGCATTTCACCTCCTCCTCTCTCGGTCGTCATCTCGACCAGTTCATCTCCAAGAAAAAGCCGGATGGCATTCACAATGTCGACGAGATCCGTCGCATGCGAGGTGGCATTACAAGACGCACCGCCAGAGGCTCCAAACGAGAAGGCAGCTTCAGGGATCGCGATGACACCCGCTCACCTCGCACGAGTCCTCCTCCACAAGCCCAATCGCAATCGCAATCGCAATCGCAATCACAATCCCAACCTCAACCTCAACCTGGTCCCGTCATCTCCATTACATCCGCAGACAACCTAAACCGAGCCCCTCCAGGCGGCATGTATACTCGCCTCAACAGACTCAATTGGCAGGCCACTGGTGTCATCACCGATCCCAGCTCCCTCGACTCCCCCACCACCGTGAATGCTCCGCCCACTCCTGCCCTCATCAACAGTCCCTCGCAAGGCACCAAACGCACCTTTTCCATGTATTCGCAAGATTTGACCGCCGCTGAAACCAATCGCGCTCTCGAGCTTTCCTTGCGCGAAGTTCTGGACTCCCTGCGTGCCGCCACTAAACACGCCACGCCGAAGCCGAGCCCGTTCAAATTCGACGTGCAGAGTCAATCCTTTCCCAGTCTGTGCCTGAAAATCCTGCCTGCCCCTGCAACCCTCTTCCAGGCGAGTCCCTTCAGCACTCCTACGAGCATTCCCATCTCTCCGCCGGGCCCAGATCAGCTGGCCCCACTACGCCAAAAACTCACCAGCACCATCGACTATTGGAAATGGCAGGCTCTTCGCCTCGCGCAGCCAACCACGTCCAATATCGCAGAAGAGGCGGACTTTTTGACCCAGAGCGCCACGCAATGGGCCGAGAGCACCATGAACCATCTCGACTCAAGCTACCAGAATTGGATGTCGCATCCTATCGAGATTCGCAACCTGCTGTGGCAAGTGGAGCTCTTGCGCGCCTACAACACCGAGCAGCAGAAATCCACGGAACTGGAGGAGAAGATCGAGACTCTTCAACAGGAGGCGAGCCAACTGCAGCAGCAAGTGGAGTATCTCAGTCGGTGCCAGTGGCCGCGGGAGATGGCCCTGTGGCCGCCGGACCGGAAACCGTTTGGGGCCGCGCTGCGCGAAGAAATCAGGCTGATCAACTTGAACAAACTGCCCGGGACGGGGTCGGACGGCATTGAAGACATGGTGCAAGTCCCCGATAACATCCATACTAGGGGAGACAAATGGGACTTTGAAAAGCTCGTCAACAAGTGGAAGTCTTACATTAAAGAGGATCGGAATCGGAGGGTTCCTCAACAGCAGCCGCAGCCGCAGCAGACTGGGACACCGACCGACGGGGCGCCTGTCAAGATTGCTGAACTGCATAAATCCTACAGTGAATCAGGATCGGGACCCAACGGCATCGGCATTGGCATCTCGACCAATGGCCCTTCACCCAACGGCCACAGGCTTTCAATGGACGAGAAGCGTAGGAGTATGAGGAATCAAAAGGGAAATATAAGTATAGTGTCGGACTTCTAGAATGAATCATGAAATCCGCTCTGGTGTAGTGTATCGTATTGTTTATATTTGACTATCTCATTCATATACACCTTCGATCGAGGCCGAACCTAACCTGACCTAAGAAGCCAGCGATATTTTCGCATGTAGCATGTACCTCGTAACAATGTCAAACCATCACCTCGTAAGGTTAACGCCAGTATTTCCATTTCCGTTCATCCATTACTATATATGTTCATGTCCATGTTCATACTCACATCATGTACCAAGTAGAATAGCTGCAAAAACCAAAGCCGCTCGCTCATATCAGACTGTTTTCTTCACAGAAACGAAAAAGGGCGTTCAATTTCAAAACCACGAGTGTCGCTCGTCCTCGAGCCGGATGGTCCCAGAAACGGTGCGTTTGGGGTCTGCCGGCACAGCCATAGCCATAATCGCGTCGGGGTCATCGTCGTCAAGCTTGAATCTTACAGTGCGCTTTCCTCCTACTCCTCCTCTTCGTCGAGCTCTTTCTCCCTCTTGGCGAATAGGCTCACGCGGTTCTGCACCGCGTAGATCGCATAGCCCACCAGCGCCAGCACCACGAAGAGGATGATCACGATCAGGGCGATGACAATGTTGCGTTCCATGATGATCGGGTCCGGCCTCTGGAAGTCCTTTCACTGGGAGGGAGTGGGCTCTTGTGTGGGAGCGGGAGTGGAAGTGGGGGGGTTGCCGCCTTGGAGGGTCTTCGGGTGGCCAGGAAGACGAAGGTGTGCTTTTGGCTCTGACGTGCGAGAAGGAGAGGAGGCGGAAGCGTTTGGGCGGAGGCGGACTCAGTGCTGGGCCACAGAAGAGAGTCGAGCTATCAGGGAGTTCTCTGATGGTGATGGGTTGGGACGTGTGGCTGCGTGGCGAGATGGGCCGGGGAAAGATCGTGGATAAGGGTGAGGGTGAGGGGGAAGGGGAGGGTGCAAAAGCAAAAACACCACTGCGAGCACCCCGCGAATCTATTTTGATAGATGGTCGGAAGGAAGCGTTCACTGTGGAGAGGAGGCTCTTTAATCGACGACAAGAGGCAGTAGCAGCAATTCTTGAGAGAACAGGTGAGCCTGTCGTGATTCGTTAGAGAGCAAAAACGCAGCCAAAAGGTCAGTGAGATAGATTGTTGGAGATGGCTAGTTGTGGAATTGGAATGAGGAATATCAGCACAGTGGCACGCAGTGAGGCCATGTACATATACAGAGCACACAGCCAACGGCAAATTGGGAGCCCAGCCTCGAAAACGCTGGGCTCCAGCATTTTGGTGATGGCTGGGCGTTTCTCTGGATAAGCGAGTGGTTGGTGTTTGACTCGAAATGCTAACGAGGTTGAATTTGGGCAGGACACACACAAGGCTTCGTGATTCGTGATTCGTGGATCCAACCGCGACCAGCCACATCATGCCAAGACTTGGTGCCTGGCGCTAGTCCGTTTCCGGGTACCTACGAGGCTGGCATCCAACTTGGCGGGAACCGACACTGAGAGTGATGAGAGTGATTGCACCCCAGTCATTATTTGGGGAGCACCGAACCAATCTATGACATTTCCTCTTAAAACCTCACTATACGGAGTACTCGGTAGTCACAGTACCAGCTCTGCCATATTGCGGGGGGTACATGATGCGGTCAATGACGAGACACACCGAGACCAAAATAGCCTACGCCCTGACCATGAACAGCTCCCAAGAATAGGTCTGTCAGAGCTATTTCCTTTGTGCTGTCGCATGATGGCTATATCTCCATTGACTGCAGACTGTACGCTGTACGCCGTACGCCGTACGCTGTACTGCATCAACAACAAAGCAGACGGGAGGGCTATGCACCGTCAGACTCAGGGAATCACTTCTCACAATTCATTGTTCCATCTGGATCGAGGACAATGAGCTCCTGCAAACGCTTGAAACTAACCTCTTAATCAGCGTCTCCAGCTCAGCTTGGAGCCTGCTTTCGCCATGTTGCTCGCCGTATCACCCTGCTTTTTAACAACTGCCGTTCTATTGAGCAGCAGATCATGCTCTCAGCTCGACCCGCTTCTCTGGCGTTGAGCCTCCCTGTGGAGATTGCGAGTGCATACACAAGCTTCAGCACCGATGAAGGTGTCCGTTCTCCGCGCACTCCAACTTACCTGCCACAATCTCCGTCGACTGCCAGACTGCCAGCTTTTGATCACACCAAAATCCTGGAGGACAGCTCTACAGCACTTCCAAAAACTCAGACCACCCCCGTGGATCTGCCCCCGACTCCCGATCAGCCGCTAGCATGGATCTGGGTCTGCCACCTCTGCCACTCTCGTTATCCGCTTGGCGTCACCCGCCGCTGCCTCGTCGACGGCCACTATTACTGCTCCGGGGAAGCCAACCAACAAAACCTGCGCAAGAAGAAGAAACGACAGAGCTGTTCCAGCGAATTCGACTACGTTGCCTGGCGCGAATGGGGGGACTGGAAGAGGAAGGCGCTCAAGCTACTCATGAACCCGAGAGTGGCGCGTGGGTGTGAGAACTGTGTCTTCCCCAGCCAGTGTCGATACCCCGCTGAAGATGAAAAGAAGGACCAGGTGTCCGTAGAAAGGTCGGCTAAAGCAACTGGAGAAGCTGCTACATCGGTTCAAATAACACCTGAGATTGGAGCCGACGCATTAGAGTCAAAGGATGACGCGAAGAGGTCCCGCTCCACGTCCTCGTCCAACGAGAACGTCAGCTTCGAACAGATCTTGGGCAACATTTTCCCCGAGGAGAAGTCCATCAATATCGACCCCTGCAGAAAAGTGACTTTCAAGAAGAAGACGCAGGGGAAACGCAAAAACTCGCAGAAGCACAACTTTGCGTCCTCGACCGAACGAGAGATGGCCAGGGAGGCCGAGCATGTGAAACAGCTGGTTGGCGTGGACTTGTGGAATAATCTCGAGGACATTGACCTGGGGAACTTGAAGGCCAAGCTTGATTGAACTCTAGTATTAGCTGTATACTTAACGTCGGTTAGCCGGTGAAGGCGGGAATGAGCCTTGAGAAGAACGCAGCCTCCTGCATATCTGGCTTGTATATCTAGCTTACTTTAGCTTGGCTTTCAAAGCGAACCAAATGTTTATTCCTATAAATTGTATGCAACGGCGCGAAACCCTCAGGCTGCGCGTGCAGATGTGTCCTAACATACCCTCCCTCATAAACAAGAGAGGACAACCCTACTACTTCCCAACCAATCCCCCAACATACTCGGCAATAGCCAGCATCTTCTCCTCCGTGTATCGCCTCCCCACAATCTGGACACTGACATGCGCCCCATCGTACAACTCCGCATCGTAGTCGTCGAAAACCTTCTGATCCTGCTCGTTCAAGGGTGTAAACCCCTCGTGATACAGGTCCGTGGTCTTGTCTGCGTTCGTCACCGGCACCACGACGCTGGGGTAGTCCAACCCGTTCACCCAGACGCTGTACCCGTAATACCCATACTTCTCAGGCCGTGCAGCCGGGTACGGCGCCAGCGCGCAGATGATTCCGTCCACCGGGCGGCCCGTCCCAGTTTGTTGTGCCGTGCTGTTCCAGTAGTCGAGGTACTCTTTCTGGAACTTGCGCTTGGCGACGTTGTTTGCGGCGATCATGGATGCCGTGTATTCTTCCTTCGCCTTGTCTCCATACACGGTGTTTACTTGAACGGCCATCGTCTCACCGGAGAGGCCAAACGCCCCATGCACATCCTTTCCACCGTCGTAAAGCCATGTCTTTAGCGAGATGGAGAGGAGTCTTTCGTGGGACGGAGGCTTCCATTCGATGACTTTGTGCCCGGCTTTTTCGAGTGCTGCGGCAACCGTCTCGATGGCTCGAGCCACAGGTGGTTGAGGAGTTACAATTCCGTCTGTCTTCATCACACCAAAGCTGAGCCTGCCACTAGCGGAAGTAGACTTGACCGTGTCGACAATAGCTTGCTCTTGGGCATCCCGCCATGGTAGCTCAATGACTAGAGGGTCATGGAGCCACGGTTCCTGTGAAAGGATCGCCTTGGTAAGTAGTTTCACCGAGCGAGCGGTGGTAGCTAGAGGGCCAACAACAGAAAGAATGCTGTTTTGACCGTCCATACTATTTGCCATGCCTTCATACGGCAGCCTGCCGGATGTGGGACGGATGCCATAGAGGCCATTGAAGGCTGCTGGAATGCGAATCGAACCTCCTATGTCAGTGCCAAACCCGCCTGGGGATCCTTTCAATCCGATCAAGGCGCCCTCGCCCCCAGAACTGCCCCCAGATGTCAGGTAGCGGTTTTTGGGGTTCCAAGTGTAGCCGATGATGTTGTTGACCGTCTCCCCGCTCATGAGTGTATGCGGAACGCTGGTCTTGCAGTAAAGCACGGCACCCAGCGCCCTCAGCTCTCTCACCATTTCACTCTCATACTTCCCCTTGCGCGGGTCATCCGCAACCCCTTCGAATGTCCCAATCCATCCTACGTAGCCCATTGTGGTTTCGACGTTTTCAACATGGAATTGGTCCTTCAGCGATACCGGAACTCCATGCAGCGGGCCAATTGTCTTCTTGTGTTCTGCAAAGTATTCATCGAGCTTCTTTGCCGATGCCAGTGCTGCATCGAAGAAAGTCTCGTGAAGGCAATTGACTAATTGATGGGCCAGCGAAGCCCGGTGACAAAACGCCTGGATGACGGCGACTGCGGTCCACGTGCCAGCGGCCACCTTCTCCGCGATACCAAAAGAGTCGGTTTCCGTGATCTCGATTTCTTCCGGGCTTAAGAACTTCTGGATGTACGAGCCTGTAATATCTTTCTGTTCTTGCACAGAGGAAATCTTCTTGAGGTGCCATTCTGCTGGAATGGAGGCGAGAATGGCGTCGCGCTTCGCTTTGGCTCGAGACTGCCAATCAACGGTAGCAGCCATTTTCTCCGTGATTGAGGCTAGAACGCAAACCAAACCGTTCACTCTCGGTAGAAAGTCTGAGTGATAACGTACGGGAAGGATGGGATGTTGATAGATATCTGTTCGGAAGACTGTTGCCTTGATAGATAAATCGGAGAACCTCTCGGGGAGACCCCTCGGGCGCACATCTCCACCGTTCTGGTAGAGGAAAGTTTAGTAATTAGCTTGTATCTCCTGCCCGTTATGACATAGTCTGGCTTCGCGTCTCGGACTGAAATGATGGTCCTCCTATGTAGGCCTGTGTGGGGGGTTGCTCAAGAAGTCATTTACGTGTGACAAAACCAGTGAATCATTTTTATTCCCCAGAGCTTGCCATTTGTCGCACATTAAGATTGATCCGCTTGTTGCTCATCCATCCACGCCAAACTTGGTATTCGCTCGTGTCTGATCCTCCTGGCCAGTCTTCTAACCAATGTGGACAGGTGCCAGGAATGATCTTTGGCACAGCGTGCCAGGCGTACCTGGACTCACCTGACATGAGCAGAACATCGCCAGACTTCAGCCTCATTGTGCTTGTACGGCTTCCATCCTGATTTCCAGCAATGAACAACGCGTCGCAGCCAATGCTTACGCTTATAAGACTGTTGGCGCAGTCCTCGCTGACATCTCGATGGACGCTGAGCGTGTCACCTGGGCTGTAGAAATTCACGATTGCAGCTTGCGGATTGACATCAGGAAATAGCCCTTTTATGAAATCCGCTATATCTGAAGGGAACGCCGGAGGTACCTCAGATGGATAAACCTTTTTCGTCCAGTCGTATTGTCCCCCTAGGGTGACCCACCGTAGCTTGCTTTCGAGCATCTGCATCAAGGTTATCGATTTGTGAACAGCGGGCTCTTTAGGAAGGATATCCGAGTCTCGGTCTTGACCGAAGAACGATCCTGGACCTGGAGAGCGTTCAATTCCCCTAGAAGCATCTTTTGGTAGGCTTGGAACCGGTACATGGTAGTGCAAGTCAACATTTGTCTTATGTGAAGGATTTTGAAGGTCACGGTGAAGCAGCCTCTCTAGGAGGGCGATCTGGACATGTGGTGGGAGGAGTGATGGGAAGACGTAAAGTCCTTCAGTGGTCAGACTAGATGTAGTGACAATGAAAAGCGGTTCGGTTCATACCGGGCAGCGAAGACACCTCAAAAGCCGCTGCTGATTGCTCTTGAACGCCGGTAGAATTCGGCAGGAAGTGAACAGCATCAGGGCCGCAAAATGTCATCAGCACCTGTTTATAATTGTTGGGTATCAGCTCGGTCAGCTCGATCACTTCAAAAGTTGAGTCTTGTCCACGAGGACCCTTCAAAAAGACGTCGGATACCCCTTCTGAGGAGCTGCGGCGCAGATCAAGATCTGCTGTTTTCCGCCAATATTTGAAAAGATGTTTGATGGGCTCAGGAGGCTTTGCATAAGGGTCGTTTGGCCTCCTGACCCCTTCAGCATCTTCCACGAGAGACATCGCTTATGTGAGGTAAATACATGGAGTCGTGGTGGAGCACACTGAAATGTCCTTTATTAAACCCTGTGGTCAGGCCTGAACAAGAACTTGGCCGGCACATCTGCGTCGGGAGAGTTTAAGGTATACCAAATAATCTTGAATAGTGTTAGTTCCCTAAAGCTTGTTGATGTCGACCATCTAAAAGCAACAAGAGGTAGTTGGAGACTTCCCGTTGTGGCTGGTGGGAGCCAAGGCCGGGAAGGATGGTCACGTGAACAGTAATTAGGTAAGAATTCGTGGGAGCGTCGTCACCCGATGTCATGGCCGCCTCAGGCCAGACACCCAGCACCTCGAAGGCATGGCCTCATTCCTAGGCCCTGCATCGCAAAACACCCTCGATCTCAGTTATCAGTAAGCATATACCTAAGTATTAACCACCCGTAATCGTCCAGTCACAGTCACTCTGGTTTCGTCAGCGCTTGACGGGAACGCGTCACAAACACCTGCGAGTCTGTAAGAAGGCGAAGGCGTCAGCTTCCAAGCCTGGGGCGCCCAAGCGCACCGCCTACAAAGCCCCCTTCTGCCCCGCCAGGCAGCCTCTAAACACCCCCGAAACCCCCACTTAGGGGCGCTAGGTTAACTATCCCTCGGCAGAACGCGAGGCTGGACTCATCCTTACCATTGAAACGCGTTGCCTCCCTCGTGCAATGCACACCTGCACCTATCGGGGCTGTGCTACCCATTATTCAGAACCTGAATATCACGTCTACTTCTGTCTTTCATTACGTTCTTTTAGACTCATTGAATCCATGAACCCCTCGGGCGGTCTCCGAATCACGTAGAACCACTTCAGCATTTCAGCATTTGAGTTTCATAATCATGCTGGACGAGAATCTTCCAAGTACGTGACTAGGCTCGCTCCCTATTCTTTAGTCCACTTGACTAACGATACCAGCCTTCATTCTGAAACCCTCAAAGGACAGACCAAAGCAGCTATCCACCTTCCTGTACTCCCAATATGGTGCCGAGTTCGAACCCGCCTACACTCTCCGCCATATAGACCCGGAACAGCATGCCTCGAGAAATCGATACGCTGCGGCCCTCTATGATGCCTTCAGTCCCGAAGTCCTTTACGCAGAGGTTCTCCTCATTCCCGAGTGGACTCAGCCTGCCCCGATTTCTGAACAGGCGAGGGCAAATGGTGTGGTGCCGCCGCCTCCCGAGCCCGTTCTCCCTTCCCAATTTTCGATTCAACTCTACAACCCCGACCAGCAGATTGTTGTCAGACACAAGCCTGCTGGCTTCACCTCCGCCGCTTCGTGGGAGTTTGAGATGCCACAGCAGACATTTCGAGCGCCATCGGCCTCCGCACTTGATCGAGGTCAACATGATCCAGCAGCCTCAGAGGTTACACCCAAGATAGGATTCAAATGGAAGAAGGATGGCAAATTCTCCAAAGATCTTGCTTGCTTCTTATCGGGCAAGAGCACAGATATTGATGGAAAGGCAAAGCATAAAGAGCCTGACATTACGGTCTCCATTTTGAAGGGCTTCAAAGAGCTTACCCTGTATGAACCGAATCTACAACGAGTAGATATCGAGGATTTGAAGGGATTTGAGGTCGTGCTCCTGCTAGGAGCCATGGTAATCCGAGACGTTTACTTTGGCTCACTCAAAGACACTTTCAACATCATTACAACTGGTCGTAAGTCTAATCCAGCCAGCCCAATATCGCGGCCTGTACCCCTGGATCTACCGTCCCGACCCCAGGTAGGCTCTCCGCCACAGCAGAGTTCGATCCACAGCCCTCGAGTTCCACCCACAGATCCTCGCAGCCAGTGGGAACTTGATGCGGAAACTGCCCGCCTCAAGCGCGAGGCGGAAGAGGAGGAGCGGCTACTGAAACGCAGACGCGAAGAGGAGGAACGGAAGACAAGGAAGCTGCTTGAAACCGAGGAGCAGGAACAGCAGCGCCGGCGACGAGCTCAAATTAACGCAGAGACGGAGCGGCTGAGGTTGCTCTATGGCCAAGAAGACGCTACTGCGCGACCGGCCATACCCCCCAGAGACCCCAGACAGCAAAGGCATCATTCAGACTCGAGACAGTCCGCATACCAGCAATCGCAACAGACACAACGCCCTCCAGCTCAGCATGCCAACGTGTGGGGATCGTATCCTGGTCCGCAAGGTCCATACATGTCGGGCGCCGCCTCTCAATCCAGCTTCCTCACTCCTAGTAATCAGCAACAAGCGCTGAAGCAAAAATCGAGTATTTTCAACTTTCGACGAAGAAGTGATAATGATGCAAACAAACTCCAACGAAAGAAAAGTGCTGTTTTCTGAGTAAACAAATCGAGCTTCCTATTTCAGCCATTCCCTTAGACCCTGCATGTGATCGGCCATTTGCCGACATCACCGTGTCATCATCTCCACAAAATGGTTGGTGAGCCCCAATATCTAATCTTCCCATCCAAGCCATTAGCCCTTACCGACCTCTTTCTCAAGCATTCTGCAAGATCGGTATACACCATGGCCCCCGCGACAGCTAAACGAATTGTCTTCACCGGCGGCTCTGGCAAGGCTGGCCGTCATTGCATTCCCTATTTGCTAGAAAAGGGCCATCAGATTCTGAACCTGGATCTCATCGACTTCCCGAAAGACCATATCCCGCCGGGAAAGACCGTTTATACGATGAAGACAGATCTGACAGATGGTGCTCAAACCTTCAATGCACTCTCCTCCTTGTTCTCCATGGAAGAATATGCGCTTCCAAAGCACCCGGGGCCACCGGATGCTGTGATTCATTTTGCCGCCTACGCTCGAAACATGATCGTCCCAGACAGTGAGACGTTTCATGGCAACGTCATGAGTACATACAATGTAATCGAATCAGCCTGCAAATTGGGGGTCAAGAAGATCGTCATTGCAAGCAGCGAGACAACTTATGGAGTTTGCTTCAGCCAAGGTGACGACAACTATCTCTCCTTCCCTCTGGACGAGGATACCTACGACCGCAATCCTATGGATACGTATGCTTGCAGCAAGCTAATAGGAGAGCGTATTGGGCGCACCTTCGCGCGTCGATTTGGAGTCGACATTTATGCTCTCATTATCGGCAATGTCATCGAGCCACACGAGTATGAACGAGACTTTCCGCGACACGTTGGTGAGCCAGCGACTCGAAAACGAAACGCTTGGAGCTACATCGATGCACGAGACTTGGGACAGATCTGTGACCTGTGTGTTGCGAAAGATGGATTGGGGTTTCAGGCATTCAATGCCACGAACGACACAATCACCACCGCTACACCAACTGAAAAGTTTCTGAAGAAGAGTTGTCCTAACACGCCAATCACGAGGAAGATGGGCGAATGGGAAGCCCCGCTGTCGAACAAGAAGATCCGAGATGTTCTGGGCTACAAAGACGTTCATGACTGGAGGAAGTACTATAATCACTATGGTTAAGGAGTAGCGTTCCCATAGACCCAAGCGCATTGCCTAGGTAGAATGTACCTAGGTCTGATTCAGAGTTCGGGCATCAAAGCGTGAGATGCGCCATTGGGACATTGGTCGCTCCTGATTACTATCAACATACCTACAGAACGAGAGCTCCCTGCGAGCCAAGCCGAGCGAGATACACAGATGCAAATTGACTTTTATCAATATCATCGCACATCTAGCGCATGTCCTAGATGTGTTCCTGAGCATGGTCTTGAACAATTGAGCCCGCTTCTTGAGCAACGGCGCGTCCAATCTTTAGATCAATCTCGGCGTCAGTTGCTTCTTGTGACGACCCGACTTGGTCCCCTAGACAAGCTGAATCAAAGACGCATTTGCGGGGAAACATGAAGATAGTGTACCCTCCTTGACCATGTATCCCAAAGATCCCCGTTTTGCCATCTAAATCCCACTAGATGCGAAGCACTTGGTATGCTAGCTTGTGCTTTCGTGGTAACCAGGCAGTCTATCCAGAACGATCGGACCAAGTCAGTCGCAATCATATGCATAATCTTGTACATTGCTGACGAACTAGATCTCAAGCCATCATTGTCAGCCACATTGTCCTATTCCAACCGTAGCGCCTCTTCATCCAAAACCCCAAAGAGCTCCTCCACATCGCTCAGCAACTTCTGAATGCCAATGTTCAGCTGGCCCGTCACCAGCGCATACGTATACAGCAGGCTGTAGTCTTCGTCACTGGTCCTCTGCTCCTGGGCATCGCTCCGCCGATATGCAAAGACCTTGGCCAGCAGCCTGTCTCGGGTGTGCTCGATGTTGGGCAACGCGTGGGCATCGCCGGAGATGGCGTATTCGAGCTTCATGGAGGAAGCGAGGACGTTGAACAGGTGGCTGATGCGCCCACAGAGCTGGGCGCGCTCTTGCGCGGTGGCTCGTAGCAGTAGCTCTTCGCCGGGAGAGGCCTGTGGGTCCTTCAGGATCACCTCGTTCATGGCGTGGAATGCGCCCAGGATCTGGTCGGTGTTCTTCAGGATCCGAGCATACGTCGCGTGCGGGAACGGTCGGCGCAAGTCGAATTCGGATTTCGACGCGTCCGCGAGGCCTTGCAGTGTCGACAGGAACTGCTGGAGGTAAAACTCCTCCCTGAGATGCATGTACCTGTGCGAATCGATCTCTCCCGTCAGCGTCGACAGTGGGTCTCGTTTCCAGATCAATCCCATCCGGAGCCAGAGTAGCGAGATTCCATCTTTGAGCTTTTGCCGTGCCGAGCTGGGCCAGATCATCCGCGTGATGATGAGGCCCCATATGCAGCCTGATATCACTGCTGCGACCCGGTGTCCGGCAATAGGGATTATCAAGGGGTTGTTCTTGGAGTCTTCTTCGTCTCCGTCGTTGTCATCGTCCAGAGCGCTGAGACTGTAGGCATACAGCGCACTTAAATTATAAGTGAGCATGATGAATCGCCCCATCGGTCCTTTACCTTTCCCAATGATGATGTATGCGGTCCAGTATGCCATGCAGAAGCCAAAGAACGCCATCGCGAACGGGTCGCCTCTAGCGATCTCCCATGCAGCGATGGCGAGGACAGCTCCCAGGCAAGTACCTAGGATGCGTGAATAGCCTGTGGTGTTTGACGCTCCTATCGTCATGCTGCAAACTAACATATATGACACGAGGCCCCATTCTCCCCGCCAGTGTGAATAGAACGGCCTGGTGGTAGGGACAAAGCTGATTGACGCGTACAGCATCGCACCCAATCCGACCTTGATTGCGAACTTAATATCATCCCGTCGAAAGAAGGAGGCAGCGTCGTAGAATCTTTGAAACATGGCCTGCTTGAATCGCGATCGCTCTGGCCACGCCGGTCGAGCATACAGGCTCGGTTTCCTTAACGAGGCTGCTGTCACTTGAAGGTTGAGCATATTAGCTCTATCAAGAACCTCGACGAAGTCAGGATCAAGGCCATCGAGATGCTTTTTCTCGTCTGTGTGTTTCCAGAATTTCAACCAGGTCCATGTCCTGCCGGATGGTGATTCGTCCACTTCTAGCTGCAGTTCGTCGAGGATGATCAAATAGTCCCTGACAGACTCTGCAACTTGAACCAGAGAAAATGAGAAATGGCCACAGCAAGCTGCGGCATCCTCCCAATCGGCTTGAACAGGAATTGGCCGAGACCTGTCCATATCCTTCTGCCCGTAGACAATATCAAGGGACGCTTTACGAGAGGTCTTATACAGCTCCAGAGCACGTTCCAAACTGCCTTTAAACTTGGGGTTTGTCACTACCTGGTAGTGATTGGATGCATCAAATGGAAAATCGTCCAGAATCTCCTTGAGTGTGAACGCTAGCGATCTCATAGAAGGGCCCAGGTTCTGAATGAAAAGCTCGAATATCTGAGCAGGTGTGCGGAACTTTTGACGTTCCTCAGTGTGTGGGCGGCTGCCTGCGGTATCACCTACGGGTGCGTTGAGGCCAAAGTAATCGAGCACGCTTTGATTAGTAGCACTAGTTCTTGAGGTCGAGAAAGTATTAAAGACCGCTGGGGAATAGCCGGCCATATCGGCCGACCGCGGACCTGTCCCAAAGGGAGGCTCCCTGACGACCACGAATTGCATGGCTGCTGCACTCCGCAAGCCTCCAATACTCTGGGAGATCCTTTGAATACAGTGTGCGAGCTTCGTCTCAACGGACGCTTGGCGTTCAGTTCCAAACAAGTAATGTTCATATCTGGACTCTTTCAGACTCTGGTCAATAGAGGCCGAGAGCTTCTTGTGGCGGTCACTGACACCTGCAAGAACATTATCCTCCAACTCAGATTCATCGCCGGACAAGAAACTACTAGTTATAAGGGCCAGCATATCAGAAAGTGCGTCAGTGGCTCCCAACAGGTTTTTCCTGAGCCGGAAACGGGCGGAGATGGGAAAGATCAGAAACGAGACGAGCATTGTGGCAGTGACACCGGTAGCAATCATCTTGAGGATTTGTGAGATCTTTTCTACCGAATAGTCGCCCGCCTGAACGGCGCCTTCTTTTGTGAGGATGGTGATCAGGGCAAGCGATGCGAGTGAACAACCAATGTTCACCAACGCGTCATTCCGTTTTAGTTTGATCCAGCCCACAAGGCCAAGGCCACCTCCGACAAAGACAACCAACACGATTGCGTGGCCGATTTTGATGAGATGGACTGTATCAGCAAAGAATGCAGATACGGTCATACTCAAAAGCGAAACCAAGGCAGTATAGAGAAAAGCCGTGCTGGCCACAAGCAAGGCGTCGAGCATGCTCCCGAGGGATCTTGCAGGGTGGAAATACACTGTAATAGTAGCCACCATATGTTTCGAGTCTTGTTTTCCCAGCAGCCGGCTTATTTGAGGGACGAACGTTGCGAGACTTCCCAAGACATACGCAACTGCACATTTAAAAATGGATTTACCGACGTCCGAAAGGATGAACTTCCTTGTCTTGATAGCGCAGTCCCGTGTCCAACCCACTAGCCTTGTCGACTTGGGTGGCAATGTTACTGGATAGTCCCTTCCCTGGAATGAGAGAAGAGGAGTGGTGTCGAGTGCATGCTCAGCTTGGGGTTCATCCTCGTTGTCATAGTTGACATCCTCGACATCGTATGTGTGGAGGGTGAAAGTTCTATCGAGCTTGGCCCCGGTGGATGGGTCGATGTAGGATGAGAAGCGCAACTTCATATCATTTGGGTCAGTAAAGAGGCTTGCCGCAGGTGGAAATTGTATCTCACGCTCGCCCTAGGATTGATGCCATCATGTTGGGGACCAGCCGAAGTCATGCTGATCAATGGAAGCGGACCGAGGCCTGGACAGCAGGCTCCTCATGTGATGTAAACCATCCCGACACAAGAAGTAATTACAGAAACATGAATGGAGCCCACAACGCTCATTCGATCAAGGTGAGGTGTGTTGTTTAATTGTCCACATGGGCTTGAGGTTGATGCTGCTTTAAATCGTGTTGATAATGGGGCGTCGGTGAAAAGAAAGAGCGAGGCCGAGCCTTGTGCGTCCCATGGCCATCGTGGCTTTCAAAAAACATTCTCGACTTCCAGGGCCGAAGGGTCGAGCTGTTATGTTTATTGCTGTTACCCTGGGAGACTAGCTAGCTAATAAAATGTTGACCAGTTGGCCGCAGGCTGGTGATACATAAGAAATGAGGCTTAAATCTTGGGACTATCGGGTTGACTTTGGTTCACGGGTTGGGTCTAGGTGGGCGCGAACTCCAATCTAGCCCTTCGGTGGCTTCAACCCAGCTAAACCAATTCACATCACCGCCCAGATCCATGTTGATATCCATGTCATCCGCACCTACATTGAGGAACGGATCCTGTGCGGTATCGCTGCCATCCCATAACCACGCTACTGGACCCGGCGCCTCCAATGGAAGGATATTGGACCAGTCTGAGGGCGCTGGCGCTATGACAAAAGGGTTGTCCGATGGCCGGCCGGTCTGGGCCCACACTGATTCGTTGGAATTCTGGAGGGGGGGCCCTGGCGCCCTAGGTCCCATGTTGGGTGTTTCCTGACTCTGTCCAGCGGTCTGCCCTTCTGTACCAGAATACAGCAGATTGAAATTGGCATTAGGAGTGAAATAGCCGGGCTGAGACGAGAAAGGGGGATCTTGGGTTGGGGGGCAAGTGCAGGTTGTACGCGCTGATAGATCACAGGGCTCTTTGTTGGACGTTTCGCCATGAAGTGTTTCTGGTGAGGGTCTTTCTGGATTTGCCACAAGCCGGAGCCACCGTTGCCTGAACTGGTCGGCTGTAGACGCAGATTGCGAAAGTCCTGAACTTGTTGGCAATGGAATACCTTTTCCTAGCAAGTCCAATCGAGCAACTGCCTCCGGATCGGCTCGCAGCCGACTGAGCTCGGTCAGACGATGCTTGCGGGCTGTGGCCATTAACCTCCGGAACGGAACCCAAATGCGCAGGTTTTTGTTCGCGAGGGTTCGGATGGGGAACAGCCAGCTGCTGTGGAGGGCGACCCATCCCCTTTCACTAGTCGAGGACCACGGGCGCCGAGAGATCTCGATCATGAGATAAATGATTGCATACCAATGGGAATAGATCTGAAAGATCCAGCGCCACTTCCGACATCCTTCTTCAGCATTGAGAGCGTGGTTGTACTCGATGACCTCGATGGACGAGATCATCAACTTGGTTCTTAGCTCGTCGGAAAATTGCTCGCTTGGTTCGGAGAAGAGGACGGGGAGGAACATCATTAACCTCAGCTTGGCCATTACAAGCCGCGCAATGGTGGCCGAAACCCAATAAAGAATGTTCCCTGCCTCACTCGTATATCGGAGGTAACCATCCTCGAATTTCTTGTAGATCTCGTTGACCAGACGGTTTTGTTCTCCTAAATCAAATCCGTCGGTGCTCACCTTAGAGGCCAGGAGCTGTTTTGTGACATCGCATAATCCAGCAGTTATATAGGCAAATGACATATCGGTCACACCTTCGCGCTCTGTGGGCATCTGCCTAGTACCTGTATCCAAATCTGCATCGTTAATATTGAGGGGAAACTTTGTGTCGGAGCTCCCGTGTTTGATCGCGAGATCTGTTCCTTGATCCTCCGAGGCCTTTAGATCGAGATTGCAGACGGCCCACCAAACTCTTCGTCGCATTTCGATTTCATACGGAGTTAGACTTTCGAAATTGCTTCCGTCCCGCTGTAGGCCAAGGTACTGGGCCATCCTAATGACAAGTCCAGTCATCATCCACACATACCTCGGGCTATCGTGTCGGCCAGCCAGGCATAGAAACACTGTGAGAGCCTGAACGATGGTGATTTCGGGAGCATTCAGAAAATCGGCTTTCGCGAGAGCATGCTCGAGGCCGATGCGATACCTGAGATTGAGGTCTGACTTTGAGCATCCGAAATTGGTCATTACCTGTTGAGATTCGTCAACAAATTCCTAAGTACGATGATCTTCTTCCAGTCAAAGAAGTCTCATGGATCTCATCCCCGGGCAACTCACATCATCTTCCTCCATAGCGGTCACCGTTGCGTAGTAGATCGAAAACATCAGAGCCTCATTGGCTGGCGTCAAGCTTGTCAAATCAGCATTGTTCAACTCGCGAACGATCTTCCTAACTGTTGGAACATGAACGATCTGGAGCATAAAATTGACATTTTCGGCAAAATTGTCTATTATAAACGGGACCTGCGATGGCAGTGGGTGAAATTCGCGCAGGTCGTGAGTTGAAGGATCCAGATTGTGTCGAAATAGAAATGCGTTCCGCTCCCACGGTGTCCGCGCTAGTTCGCGTGTTGGGTGTGATAATGCAGGTGGCTCCTCGCCGTCTGAGCTGTCGGAGTCGCCTCCCGCCAGCTCGGAAAAGCTCATTTTGAGCTCATTCAGCTGCAAAGACATCGTGAGCGGTCAGGTCAGAGCAACAGTAGGATTGAAGCAGATTTACAAACCTCATCGTTGACTCGGGACCAGAAGCCACTGCTCACGTAGTGGCTACGGTTGGAGTCACGTAGAACAAGACGGCCGAATTGTAAGTGGCCGTCGTCGGCGCTTGCAGCCTGAGATGAATCCACGCCGTGATCTACATCGGTGCCTTTCTGAGGTCTCCCGGGAGAATTAGGTCTAGACGACGCAGCCCTAGCTGAGCTGAACGCAGCTTGTGCCTGTCCGAGCTGGGCACTCAGCTCTTTGACCAGCGCTTCAAGACTTTGTAATTTTTGCGTGAGGTCACCAAAGGCTGGTTTGGCATCCATGGATGCCCGAGCATCTGAACTTGGGGGATTGGTGTTATTAGTGAAGCGTTCGAGGCGACGAGTCCATCTTGGTGGACGATTGTTTGAGGGGAAGACACAAGGGATATTGGCCCGGCTGCAGTTGGAACATGGTGACTGCTTGTCACAGCGCACCTTGCGGCTACGACATACGATGCAACTGCGTGGCTTCGCGGTCAGGGTGTCTGATATGGGAGCCTTGCCCAGCACGGCCGAGCTCGCGTCTTTTTCGCGCTCAGGGCCAGATCCAGATGCCGATACTGTGGAGTCCGGGGCCAGGGACATGGTGACGGCGATATTGAAAACCCAGTTGTCCAGGGTGACTGCTTCTCATCCGATGGCATCACTACACCCTCATATCGGGGTCGAGAGATGGAATCTCGCGCCAGTGCCGATTCCTTGAGACCATCAGAGGCGGAGAGTTCGTAGTTAGGAGTCAGGTTCCACTCTCGCACCCACTCCCACCATGCATTGTGCCCTTGGCTCGAAGTGTGGCTTGCTGCCTAAGCTGCACACGGTCTGCTGGGGTCGGTTACCTCAGCGTCTGGAGCAATCCTTGCGACCAGTTACGACTCAGGGATGGAGGACGGGGTAATTAGTCGTTGGGCTTATCATGACCTAACATAATAATCGCCAACAGTTGAGATGAGTTGGGCCTTTAAGGCGTCCCATATACGATGCCAAGTTGAGTCCGAGTCATGCGCGAGACCGGACCGAGAATGCTTGTACAGCGGCACCCAAGGGGCACTCCAGCGGCATGGGTCGATTCACCTCGTGCCACTATGGCCATATATATGTGCAGCATCAAGCAACTCTGTCGCCTGCTGAATTGGCCAGCGAGTTCTAACTTTGATACTCTACTCTGGTTCAAAACACCCCGAATCCATCTAGTTGCCCATACGCTGCGCATCCAAATTGCATCTTGAACATTTTCGCGCTTGGATCCTCGTACTTGACCATGGAAGCCGGGTGCCAAGAATGCATCTCGGTATGATATCTTTCCACGATTCTTGTACAGCCCCTTCTAACCCGACTCCTCAGGGCACGATCCACAAAGGCTTGCCCAAGGGCAAGGAAGAAACAATTCATGGGCTGAATACATATGTGATTGGTAATCGCGAGAACCCGAGGGGCATCATCGTCATCTACTCAGATATCTTTGGCCTTTCCTTGCCAAACAACAAACTCATCGCCGATGGATATGCCAAAAGCGGCGAGTGGCTCGTCTACCTTCCAGACTTCTTCAAGGGCGATACCGTATCGCTGAAGTTTGCCGATGTGGCGATTCCAGTTGACGCAGCCAAGCAGTCAACTTTGGCAAAGTATACCGGCTTGCTAGCCAGCGCACCTTCGCTTGTAATGTGGTTAGCAAGGCATAAGCAAGGACCCACGAACAAAATCTGCATGGAGTTCTTGGAGGCATTGAGACGGGCAACCCCTGGAACTCGGAAGATCGGGATAAGTGGAATGTGTTGGGGTGGAAGGTATGCGCTCCGTGCCGGGCTCGAGAGCCATATGATTGATCTCGACGGCCAAAAGGTGCCGCTTGTGGACGCAGTGGTTGCGATGCACCCAAGTAATCTTGTGCTTGAGGATGATGTCAACCCTTTGGTTGTTCCTGCTAGTATTGGTTGGGGTTTGGAGGATGAGGCTGTGAAGATTGAGACGAAAAGCAAAGTGGAGGAGATCCATCAGAGAGCGAAGAAGGCAGGAAAGAAAGTGCCGGAAATAGAGCACAGGATCTATAAGCCTGGGAGGCATGGCTTTTCAGTGAGAGGCAACCCAGACGACCCTCAAGAGAGAGCCTGCCTGGAGGACTCTGAGAAACAGGCGTTGGATTGGTTTCAGCGTTGGCTTTGAGGGATCCTCCACAATACCTTCTTCAATCAGGTAGCAGATGTATGGAATCCGAGGACCTTTGAGAGTCGGGCTGGAAGGAGGACAGGAATAACCACCTCGGATCTGAGATGATACAATGGAAAGAAACAATGTGTCTCGACTCTCGACTCTCGAGCGAGAGGAATGAATATATTCCAGAGCCGTGCGCAGCACAATCATTTCTGACGATGGAGGAAGTGCCAGGCTTTTTCCCACCCAAGGTACTTACATGTATTGTTGAAAGCGCCGAAGGCGTTGATGGAGTTGCTGCCGGAAACGTGCGGTGACTCTGGCGAGAAAGACTCAAGGCGTTGAGGTCCTGGTGGGCACCGTGGGTTGAGCGGCCGCTATTAGTCATCCAGGTCGCCGGTGCCACGTGGGTGCCACGATGCCGCCCACCGCTGTCAAGTACGAGTAGTGGCATTGCAAGGCTACGGGGAGGACTGCGTCACTTGCACGACGAGATGCCAGGTGGAGGGCGCCCCTGATATCTTAGATAATCAGGCACTATCTCGTCATCAATACGAGGTTTTGGAGTGATGTTGACACCTCTTAGATAGCAAACTCCCTCTTTCCACTTTGGGTAATTTTGCATTTTGTTTTCGAGGCCGGCGCCCTAGCTGGGAACAGATGTGCCTCGGAGACTGCAGTGCTCCACGTCTCTCGATCACAATAGGTAGGGCCAACAGAATGCTCCAATGAAAGCATAGGAGGGTGCTTCCACGCTTGGTCATGCCATCTCTCGCGCTGTCATACTCCCTGTGTACGTATGCCTGTGGTACCTAACAGGAAATCGTTCTCTGGCCGTGAGCAGGCTGGTGGAGGTGGACTGATGCGGCTTGATTATCAATCGAAGACGGGAGACTCAATTCATGAGGAATGAGAACATGGGTTCGAGGCAAGAAGAGTTGATCCCAGTGAGGGTGACGGCAATAAATAAAGGCAGGATCTCCCAATTCTCAAGACATGCAGTCACCGTGTCAAAAGCCTCAAAGCCATTCAGCTCTCCCAGATTTTCAAGAAATAACACCAATCATGGGGATCGACTTCACAGTATACAAAGGCTCGAAATCTGGAGACATTGTTGAAGCGCAAGGGCATCGCGACGCTGGACCAACAGAAGCACTCATCGCACTCAGTCATTGCGGTGTTTGTGGAACCGATGAGCATTACCGACATGCAGACCAAGGATTAGGGCATGAGGGCGTGGGCATCATTACTGAGATAGGATCGCTGGTGCCGCAAATCTCGGACCTGAAGGTTGGCGACAGGGTCGGGATGGGATGGATGCAAAGGACTTGCGGGCATTGCAAGCCTTGCTTGACAGGCATGTATTCCTTCATCGAGGGTCTGCAAAGCCAATTCGGCTGCTAACCTCAGCGCAGGGCAACAATTCAAGTGCGTCAATTCCCAGCAATTTGGATTCGCCAACTGGGATGAAGGGTGCTTTGGGACTGGAGTTGCGTGGGATGTATCTACACTTTTCAAGATACCTGACGCAATCGGCTCCCAACATGCCGGCCCCTTGATGTGCGGAGGTGCAAGTGAGTTCTTAGCTTTTGCCAAACAGACATGGTTACTGATCAGGGATGAACAAAGCCGTATGGGGTCCTCTATACGAGCACAACTTGAAGCCAGGCGATCGAGTCGGCATTGTTGGCATCGGTGGGCTCGGCCACCTAGCCGTTCAGTTTGCCTCGAAGATGGGCTTCGAAGCAGTTGTGTTCTCTGGGACCGATGCCAAGCGGGAGGAAGCCAAAGCATTCGGAGCCTCCGAGTTCTATGCCACCAAAGGAGTTTCAAAGTTTGAAAGCGTCAAGCCAGTGGACGCGTTGTTGATCACAACCTCAGTCCTGCCAGATCTCTCTCAGTAAGTGATGCCCAGGTTAGGATCTGTTCTTGAACACCAGCTGACTGAGTGCAGGTTCATTCCCATCCTTGCACCATTTGCGAAGATCTTCCCCCTTACCATCAGTTTCGATGCCATTCCAGTTCCCGCCCTCGCATTCGTCGTGTCTGGATATCAATTAATCGGTTCGGGCGGGGCTCACACTGCATCACTGAACGCGATGCTGGACTTTGCAGCGAAGCATGACATCAAGCCTACGATTGAGAAATTCCCTCTAACCAAGCAGGGAATAGTCGACGCGATGCAAAAGCTGAGAGATGGGAAGGTCAGATATAGGGGCGTGTTGGAGGTATAATACGATAGATATGTAACATACAGGTAACTCATAGACAAAACATTTCACCCAATAATAAACACCTGGGTGTTTGCTGTACGTTGTACATACTGATGTGTCGACGCCTCCGATACCGTTATCAGACCGACCGCGGAGGAAATGATCCCTCCGACAAGCCGCTAGACTTGGTGCGGTAGTGGGCCCGGGAGAAGGTGCATGCCATGCTGTGGGTGCACTCGCCGTTCTTGCCCTCGGCGATATCTCTAGCATCCGGAACCGCTGCCGCTTAGAGAAGGTGGTTAGGGCGCCCACGAGTCCATAACTAGTAACTACTTTACTCGTACTGTATGAGTACTCTGGACTACTGGCGTCCTCTGGCGCCCATTTGGGGGCGCCTCCACTAATTACTTAGTTCGTACTGTAGTACTGTAGCGAGTACCTCGCAGCCGCTAAGCAACCTAGTCTCTCACCCAACACTAGCATCCCCCCGTTCCAAAAATTTGTATGTACTCGTACCGTGCTTCCTACCTCTTGAACCCTCCACCACCCGTGACTCACCATGCGAATGTGAAATATATAGGTCAGTTTGAGAGCGTCAGAACTACCACTCTCCTATTTTCGCCGCCGTCATCATGGCTGGCCGACGGACGCTTCTGTCACTGAGGTCCCGTACCGTCGCTCCAGTTTGTCGCCTGCAAACCGGCACGTCGTTCCTCGACTCAGTCGCACCCATCTCACGACGCTCAAAATCCACCAACTCAACCTCAGCTTTGGCCTACAAAGCCCTCCATCGAAGGTCGCCACTGCCTCTGCCAGTGTCCGACACCTCTCCCCAGTATGGCGCTGCCGCCGCCGTCTCGTCCATCCTCTATGAGACCCCCGTTGCTTCTCAAGCACCCCCCAAGAAACACGTCCTGAACTGCTTGGTACAAAACGAACCGGGTGTCCTTTCTCGGGTGTCTGGAATTCTTGCAGCCCGAGGCTTCAATATTGATTCCCTGGTCGTTTGTAATACCGAGGTCTCCGATCTCTCTCGAATGACCATCGTCCTGCAAGGACAAGACGGAGTGGTCGAGCAAGCTCGAAGACAATTGGAGGACCTAGTACCGGTGTGGGCTGTCCTGGATTACACTTCTGCTGCCCTGGTGCAGCGCGAGCTGTTGCTGGCCAAGATTTCCATCTTGGGCCCTGAGGTCTACGAAGAACTTATGGAGCATCATCGAGAGATCACGAGCCCAGAGAGCGAGTACGGCACTGAGCAGGTCGAAAACGCCGAAGAAAACGCCGAGAGAAGGCTCCAGGAGCTGGAAGAGGGCAAGCCTGATGAGCAATCTCTGATGCAACGAGCTCGTGAGATGATCGGACAAGGTTCAAGCTATCACCCCAGCCGTCTTGCTGCCAGTCAGGCTCTTCGTCACAAGCATGAGCATCTTGAGGCCATCACCCATCTTACCCATCAATTTGGTGGCAAGGTTCTTGACATCAGCACGAATAACTGCATTGTGGAAGTGTAAGTCATGATTTGGGCATACATGTCTGGGAGGTATAATCGCTAACAGGCATAAAGATCAGCAAAGCCCAGTCGAATCGACTCTTTTGTGAAATTGATCGCACCCTTTGGCATTCTTGAGTCGACTAGGACCGGTCTCATGGCTCTGCCTCGTTCTCCCTTGTACGGGCCAGATGAGGATCTACAACGCGATGCTGACGAAGTTGTGGATGCGAGTGCCCTTCCTCCTGGCTAAGAAATGATTGAATGCCTTAGGAAGCAACTTTTTGGCGCCCTGGTGGGTGCTTCTGGTCATTGGAGTACGTTGCGTCTGTAAAGCAGATGTTGGGCACTCGATGTGCAAATGAACAAAGAGAAACACATGCCCAGTTGCAGACAGACTAATACTAAAGAAAAAAAGCTTAATTGTCATTCAACATTTCTGGCTATTGGTATCGTAGATTATGTCGTAACATGTCGTCTGAGATCGTGTTGCTTGGGTTGGTTGTCGCAGCCCAAAACATTGGTACTAAAGCAGTGATATCAAGCCACTTTTCAACCAGTACGGATTGTATCTAGTACCTCTCCGGCTTATGTCACAACGCCCCAACATGCTTCCATGAACATAGCTACAAGACGGGCACACTCCGGTCTCTGTGCCTTTGCCCCTCGTGCCTACTCATCTATATCCATGGTAGATATTCTGTGATTCGAATGGGTGTTTGTAAGCGACTGGACCCATCGGGACGTGCTGGGATGGTGCCCGCGCTATATAGGATGGAGACCCATGAACAGAAACAGCCCTTTTGTTTTTCAACATGCGATAAGAAAACCAGACACCAATGCTCGTGGCGATGAAGCCGCATACACCCACAATAATGCCCACCAGTTCGGAGGTCGAGAGGAATGGCGTGGATTTGTTGCTCGAGGAGCTCGACGTGGATGATGTCGAGGCGGGTGGTGGTGGGTTGGTCTGCAAAGGACCATTTGTCTTGCTGGAGGCCGTTCCTACGGATGGTAAATGCTAGTCAGTCTTTAGTTTTAAGGAATAGCGGGTGTGTCTGTCATCAGAGTTTCCCAAGGTGGTGTCTCAATCAATCATAATGATGACTTCATACAGCCATTCAATACGACTTTGGGAAACACGGGTCAAAGTTAGAAAGGCAAATCACGTCCACATACCCGAATTGCCTTGCGTGGCAGTAGTCTCCACTGCACGGTTGAACCCGGCAGCTGTGCAGTAGCTGTCGTAGATACTGACGGCACTGCTTACATCAATCGTGTTTCTCGAACAATACTCGTAGACACAGCTCTGGATGAAGGCGTCTGCATCGTCCTGAAGATCTGCGCGGCAGAAGCAGTCGTTTTCAATCGGATCGACTGCGCAATCCAGAGCATCGGCAAGCCGATCAGGTCCCCCACCGCTTGCAAATCCGACGTAAAAGCATTGTGTCGCGCAGCTCCGCTGTGATTGATATGCGGGGAGGTTGGTCAGTGTGACTGTTACAGCCGATATATGTTGCACCAGAGCAAGAGCGAGGATGGGCAAGAAGGTTGTCCTGGTAGCTCTCGCCGACATTGTGGCGATATCCAAATCCCCTCCTAATGCAAGTACAGTATTAGAATCGAGAAGGAGTTGAACGAACGGTCATTGTTGCAGCTGGCCGGAGTCAACCAGCTGTCCTAGGTAGGGAGGCCGTTCCCATCATGACCAGCATTGTGAGCAAGGACTAGGGTAGAATGCATGCCGCCATTTCCTACCGCAAGTATAGCACCAGATGAGAGGGACGTTTCACTTGGTATGGATTTGCGCAATGACTGGTTCATCGACTGGGCAAGGAATCGAGTCGAGCAGGGTGGGTGGGCCAGTTGTACTCGGGACGAATTACACAGAGGACTACTGGCCGAGGGGAGAAAGTTGATCTCGACTGAAAGTTGACGACCTGGCAGGCTGTTACATACCCCTGGTTCGGTAGACACCCTGGACCCGAATACGAGGATGCCAGGATTGCGCATGTCTCGTATATCGTCTGTGTACCTGAGTATCAACTGTGCTCCGTAGTAACGAAGCGATCACAAAGGTTTGTAATGAAGCTTTCAAACCCGTGCTTGGCCTAAGCGGCGCGAAACGATCAACGCAGTCCTGAGTCGCCGAGACTGAGCAATCGAATGAGAAGACGATGAAAAGAGTGTGTTGATCGCCAAGAGAACGAGGCGCTGGGGGCCATGAATGATGGCGCGAAGTAGCTAATGCAGATGGAATCCGAAGCAAGCAGGAGAGGCGACTCGTTAACGATTGGTACTCTGATGGGTGCTGGATGTACCCTTGCTGTCCAGTCCAGACGGTAATCGAGGAGCATGTGGTCCATAAGTTGAGCTTACCTAGGCAGTTGGTGACTCCAGTCTTGGATGTGTCTCCCCATGGTAGGCCTATATATAAGGGGAGCCTCAATCCTAGGTTGTACATAGTGCCAGTTCGCGGGGAATGCCTACCTACCTACAACCATGAGGTGCACCTGGTATACCTGAGTGTGCAGTCTACAGCACCTCATACTGCTGATACTACTCCTGGAGGGTCTGAATGTGCCTGACTCTGATCACATTTTCTGGATTTGTGGTGCGAGAGTTCACAAGTCGGATATTGAGGGCCAAACCTCTTCTCTTTCGTCATGACCCAACTGAAGCGGCAGCCTAACTGATCTAGGGCTCTAGGCCAGTTGCCGAACGGATTAGCGTGCTTCTTGATTGGCCCAGTGCGTTTGTTGATGGGGTGCTTATTTGATTAGCCTCTCTCCGATACTAACTCCCCGCCCTCCTCCCATGGTCTTGTCCTGTTACCACGTTCTTACCGCTTCTCGAGCAGCTCAATCACTCACTTCAAGTCACTTCGATATAGAATCCGAGGCCGCATGGTTTGATGTGACTGCCTCTCTCTCAACATGACAGATCTCATTCAGCAGCTTTTCCCTCCTACACCACGAGCATTCCACCTGCTGTTCAACTTTTTCCGGGTATTCCCACTGGTAAGTACCCTAAAGTGTGGAGGTACTCAAGTACCTTTGTACACATTCTCCCTCTGATCTCTCAGCTGATTTGACGGCAGCTCTCTCTGTTACAATGGACGCCGCTCCAGAACTTCCAAGCCATGGGAAAGACTTCTTCCACATCAAGACTCAATCTTCCAGGGAGATATGCATGGGCCGCAGCTGAGTCAATTGGGCCTTTCAACCTAACTTACATCCTCTGCACGCTGCCGTCTAAATTGAAGCCATCTCTCCATTCCTCCTCGAGCATCTTCGGCACTGGACTTCCTGTGCAGAGCGAGATCCTGGGATGTCTGTATCTCTTACACTATCTGAACCGTGCAGTTGTGTCTCCATTGTTCCTAGCCCCGAGCATGTCTCCAATTCATCCAATTGTTTCTGCATTGATGAGCATCTTTCAGTTCGTCAATTCCAGTAATATCGCCTGTTGGCTTACCTACACGGTGGCCTCGGCAGACTTCCGACAGCAACCTCTGATTTCGTTTGGCTCAGTGGTGGGGATAGCACTATTCCTTGGTGGGCTCGTCGGCAATATCAAGGCGGAAACAAAGCTGTTCGAGCTGCGGAAGGGTGCGGCTAAACGCAAGGCTAGATCTGAAGGCAAAGCGGAAGTCACTTACGACAAAGTCTACGTGATTCCTCCTGTAGAGGGTATGTTCAGAACCATCTTGTTTCCACACTACGTTCTGGAGTGGCTCGAATGGATTGGATTCTGGATTCTGGGAGGATCCTGGGGGCTAGGATATGGCTATTCGAGTCCAGCATTGTGGTTTGTCCTGGTGGAAATCGCAACCATGCTTCCAAGGGCGGGGTCAGGGCGCCAGTGGTATGAGCAGAAGTTTGGGAAACGAGCGGTGGCTGGCAGGGCCGGAGCGATTCCAGGCTTGCTGTGACCGTTCAAGCTGTGCTTTGGTTGGCTCCGGAGAGTTTTGCTGACTCTGGTGGGAATTGTACCATAGCAGAATCCGAGTCACGTAAGAATTTGGGTCGAATCAAGAGATGAATACCAAACACAGATGTGGTGCAAGCCTCGAGCAACATTCCAACCAGAGCAAACAATTACATCAGCGTTTGCTTCCTCCGGAAAGAGGCAGGTAAACACCAGTAAATGTACAACGTCGGACGAGGTACCAGTTTTATCTCTCCGGCAGTCAAGCCGAAGTCGTCCTTCGCGTGAGGATTTCTGTGATGCAGGAACAAACACTGGGGGCAAGCTGAAAAGTGAGCCAGATTTGCCAATGAGGCCGCTATGAAGGTTGTAATAGGCGATGCTTCGGCGACACGCAGGGCCCCGAGGTTCCCCAGAGGCCGAGGGCCACCCGACGACTATCAAACCTACCTGGGTCCTGCAGCGTATGGGCTAGCACGGCTTAACTAGACAATACCGGGACCTGAAAGCTTGGAGGGGCTAAAGCACAAGTTTGGAGGGGCAGGCCGCCATGGTCCAGCAGCCAGCAGCCCTCAACCATCAACCGCCAAGGACAACCAATTCGGGGTCGGAAGTGCGAGGAGAGCCACCACTGGGCAACACCATGCAATGCAATGCAATTATTATCTAGTCAGTTTACTGCATCCTCCGTGCACGCCATTTCCATCCCAGATAAAATTTCCAAAGTCTGCGTCTGTCCGTCCACGCCCCTCCATCCTCCATCCTCCATCCTTCAACCTCGCTTTGATACCTCTCACCGCTTGTCACACTTTCTCTCCCCATTTCACTGCAATTCTCTTCGAATTTCCCTTTATCTTCCTCCCCCTTCTTCTTCACCCACTTGTATAACCTCATCCTGCGTTCCCGTCCGAGACTTGTCACCGGACTTTCCACAAGATGGTCCAATCGTGAGTCATTCCCTACGCTGACGCTGTCGAGATTGTTATTGACTTCCTCTCCAGATCCATCCTCGGTTTCCCTCGCATTGGGCCGAACCGTGAGCTCAAGAAAGCAACCGAAGCATACTGGGCTGGCAAACTCTCACAAGATGACCTTCTCAAGGAGGGAAAGAGATTGAGACTGGAGCATTGGAAGATCCAGAAGGCTGCGGGTATCGACATTATCCCAAGCAATGACTTTGCATTTTACGACCAAGTCTTGAGCCAGATCCAGCTCTTTGGGGTTGTCCCCGAGCGATACACCAAGTATAACTTGGACCCCATTGATGAATACTTCGCCATGGGCCGAGGTCTCCAGAGACCAGCTGCCGATGGAAAGTCTGCAGTCGACGTGCCTGCCTTGGTGAGATCCTACACTGGCGGTTTTATGGTGTTGTATTGACCGAACATATCTAGGAAATGGTGAAATGGTTTGACTCCAACTACCACTACGTCAAGCCAACTCTCCAGGACAACCAAGTGTTCAAACTTGCTTCCAACCCCAAACCCGTCGTCGAATTCCTCGAAGCAAAAGAGGCAGGCATCACAACCCGCCCCGTCCTTCTTGGCCCAGTTTCCTTCCTCCACCTTGGCAAGGCTGATCGTGGCCAATCCATTGATCCTATCTCTGCCCTGGACAAGCTCCTGCCCCTCTATGAGGATCTACTCAAACAACTGAAAGATGCTGGTGCTGAAACTGTCCAAATTGACGAGCCCATCTTGGTTTTTGACCTACCAGCCAAGGTCAAGGCCGCCTTCAAGCCCGCATACGAGAAGCTCGGCTCGCTTGGATCTAACGGCCCAAAGATCGTTCTTGCGACGTACTTTGGAGATATTGTCCACAACATCGACGTGCTTGAGGCCGTGAAAAACCTCTACGCCATCCACGTCGACCTGGTTCGTAACCCAGAGCAGCTCGAAACCGTCATCTCGGCATTGGGCCCGCAACAAGTCCTCTCAGCCGGTGTTGTTGATGGACGGAACATCTGGAAGACAAACTTCAAACGCGCTATCGAAACCGTCGAGTCTGCCATTCAGAAGTTGGGCAAGGAGAGAGTCATTGTTGCCAGTTCCAGCTCTCTTCTACATACTCCCCATACCCTCACCAGCGAGAAGTATCTTGACCCCGAGATTGCCGACTGGTTCAGCTTTGCCCACGAGAAAACCGTGGAAATTGCTACCATTGCAAAGGCTGTGACCGAAGGACCCGCGTCAGTCCGAGATGCTCTCGAGGCCAATGCCAAGTCCATGCAAGCTCGTGCCTCGTCCAAGCGTACAAATGATCAAGCTGTCAAAGAGAGACAAAGTAATGTGACACCCGAGATGCACAATCGCAAGTCTGAATTCCCTGCTCGTATTGCCGCCCAGCAGAAGCGACTCGACTTGCCATTGTTCCCTACCACGACTATTGGCTCATTCCCACAGACCAAGGAGATCCGGATTCAACGTAGCAAATTCACCAAGGGCGAAATCACTGCTGAGGAATATGAAAAGTTCATCGAGAAGGAGATTCAAGATGTCGTCAAGATCCAGGACGAACTGGGTCTCGATGTGTATGTCCATGGCGAACCCGAGCGTAATGACATGGTGCAATACTTCGGTGAACGTCTCAACGGCTACGCATTCACCACCAACGGATGGGTGCAATCATATGGTTCTCGATGTGTGCGACCCCCGATTGTCGTTGGTGATATCTCGCGACCCGCTCCAATGACTGTCAAGGAATCCAAGTATGCAGCATCCATCTCGAAGAAGCCAATGAAGGGTATGCTCACCGGCCCCATCACTTGCTTGAGATGGTCGTTTCCTCGTGATGATGTTCACCAGTCGGTTCAAGCTCAGCAACTTGCCCTTGCTCTTCGGGACGAGGTTGTTGATCTGGAGAAGGCTGGTGTCTACGTCATCCAAGTCGATGAGCCAGCGCTCCGTGAAGGTCTCCCCCTCCGGACAGGCAAGGAGCGCACCAACTATTTGAAGTGGGCGGTTGATTCGTTCCGCCTTTCAACAGCGGGAGTCGAGGATGGCACCCAGATTCACAGTCACTTCTGCTACTCGGAATTCCAGGACTTCTTCTATGCCATCGCAGCACTAGATGCCGATGTGTTATCGATCGAGAACAGCAAGTCTGACGCCAAGCTGCTCAAGGTCTTTGTGGACGAGGCATACCCTCGCCACATTGGACCCGGCGTTTACGATATTCACTCACCTCGTGTTCCTTCGGAGCAAGAGATACACGACCGAATCCAGGAAATGTTGGCATTTTTGAAGCCTGAGCAGTTGTGGATTGATCCCGACTGCGGCCTCAAGACCCGACAATGGAAGGAAACCAAGGCTGCCTTGACCAACATGGTCAACGCGGCCAAGAGTTTCCGTGCTCAGTATGTTAAGTAATTTGTGGATTACTGAAAACAATTTCAGGGGGTTCGAAGTGCTTCTTATCAATCAACCTGATAGGAGCCGCGGCGCATGGTTATAGGCATGGGTGGGGGAACGAATTGATGAAAGAAAAGTGATTTTTCAACATGATACCACGATAGCATGGGAGGGCTGGCAAAAGTCGATCTTAACATCGGCGTTACTTGCTGGCTCCAAAACAGAGAGACGGCGGTGATGATGATGACCCAGGGGACAAAAAGGCATCGATAGGGCTGTCAGGCTTCAGAGCCAGGTGTTTCAACAAACAACACAGATTTGCTAGAGTCTGGATTTCAGGCTTGTTTAAATATAGAAGATATGCAGTCTTCAGATAGATAATTATCAAAGCATTCTCAACGCCAACGCACCGTCAATGAGTGCTTCTCCGACTGAAATCACATTCGTATTGCACGATCGGCACCTGTTGCAGCGCTCGCCGTCATGGTTTGGTCAACAAGGCACACGGATAAAACATGCTCGATTGCTAAGGATTAGCAACTTGGATTCGTGGCGTGGCGGGCTTGCGTGGACCCGGATCCACAGAGAGGAGTGATTACTCCGTCCGAGATATAGCTAGCTATTCATGAACCAGGCGGACTCAGCCACAGACTACTTGTACGAGGTAGGGCAGCCAGGCCATTCATTATCAGGAGAACCTTTGTTCGCCTAGTTAGGTTTTGGAGGTCTTTTTGACTCTGGAGCCTTGCGTGGTCCGCCTGACCAACGACAGGGCTAGTCTTTACGACAAGCGAATTCCCAGTTTTAGTGCTCGTCGTTAGTCTCTTGCTGCGAGGCGTTGCCACGCGGATAAGTTTTCGTTGGTCAACCGCCCTGAGCGGCCATAGGGATGGATTGGCCTCCCTGGAAAAGAATCACAGAAGAACGGGGTGCGCGTGTAGATCACAGAAATCCCAGAAACAGTTGCTCGTCAAGGCCCCTTGCGGGGTGTGGCTTGTGCTTAGATTGGTGACCACCCGCATGTCTCGGTAATGGTGGCTGGTGTGAGGTGCCATTGTGGCAATTATGGCGCAGGAGAGCGATTCAATAGAGAGTAACTCGGACAGAATACTATCCGTGCTCATCAACAAAGGCTCGTCTGGGTTGGGAAGGGCATCTTTTCTTGATTTGAGTAGTCATCGACCGCCGTTAGCTCAATATCCCCTGCCTCCAGCCTCAAAGAAAGAGTCAGAACCCATCATGTTCGTGCTGATGGACAGGGGCAATGCCTAGGTATGCTCAAGAGGGCGCGGCTCACGTGGAGGGCAGAGGGCAGAGGGCAGAGGCTATTTGTGGGTGGGAGGGGCAGGGCAAATTCCGTGGTGTCTGACACCATTTTAAGCCGGAGAGGTCACGAGTGGCCCCCCATCTGTCCGCAAGTGTCCCCCCATTGCTTGTCAGTCAGACGAAACGACTTTTTTCCCTCGCTTAAGGCGTCGTCATACTGTTTGCTCCCCTGAGTCCCTCGTACGAGTACTTCTCACCAACCAAGGCACCCCGGTTTCTTGACTAAGAATTTCATAGCCTCAGCCATCCTCTAAAGTCGTTCAGATCCCATGCCCTGACGAACTGCCTTTTTGCCTTTCCTTTCGCCAGGCTCCTTCCACCAACCAAATCTTCGCACGCGCACCCACCAAATATCCCTCCCTCTCCATCCAAGCCTTCATCTCCATCTCTCATTCATCGTAACGTACAACCGATTCTTCTTGGTCCTCGTCATCCCTCTTAGCCGCCCTCCACTCTGCACACTGGCTTTGCCCTACCAAGCACTGTGTTGAATTTAGACAAAAGAGCCCGGCCCCTGTTGAGAGCGCGCCTGGCGCTGTCCTCCTTGCAAGGCACCCGTCCTCGTGTAACCGACTCCCCGTACTACGCTCAATTTTCTTACATATCAGCTGCCTGTTTCGCCTCTCCACCTTTCTTTCTGTAGCTACTCGTACAACTGCCACCATGGACAATAACCTGAGACGGAAAGATACAACCAAGGGCCCTCCGCTGCGCATCTTGTCTTTGGGTGAGTTAGCGACTGCATGCGCTTTGACAACGAACTTTCCACTGACAAGTCTTTGCAGATGGTGGTGGAGTTCGCGGATACTCCATGCTCCTAATCCTTCAAGAGTTGATGCACAGGTTATACGTCGAATCCGAAGGAAAACCTCCTAGCAGAGATGCAACCCCGAAACCATGCGACTACTTCGACTTGATTGGTGGCACTGGGACCGGTGGCCTCATCGCTATCATGCTGGGGCGATTGCGCCTGGATCTCGAGACTTGCATGGATGTCTATGTTAAGATGACGAGAAGAGTGTTCGAAACCGATAAAACCTTTGCTGGCATTCCCTATAAGCACACTCTGTTCAAGGCTTCGAAACTCGAGGAAGCCATCCGGGAATGTGTCTCTGCGCACACCATCTACGAAGACGAGGGATACGATGGCAGAGGCCGAGAATTCCAAGATTTGACCAGTCCAATCAGTGCTACCAGCTCTGTAGCAGTCCGCCGATCGATGAGTATTAGAAGTACAAATTCGGTCTCAAGCCCCGCCACTCTCCGGAATTCCATTATCTCGCCCAATTTTCCCGGGTTCGGGAATCCTAACGCCACCCTCTACGACGGACGCGAAAACCGAACCAAGACGTAGGTCCTGCTTTCATTGCGTGGTCAATTTCTCAGGCTAACAATAACAGGGCCGTGACAGCCGTCTATAGGGGCACCAATCCCCGAACTGGTTCATCGATTCTTTTGCGAAGTTACGATTCGAGGAGAGAGCCCGCACCCGAGTTTAATTGCACCATCTGGCAAGCCGGTCGAGCAACATGTGCCACTCAACTCGCATTCAAGCCAATCCAGATTGGCCAAACCGTCTTCAGCGACGAAGGTGCAGGAAAGTACAATCCAGTCGCTCAGATCCTGGAGGAAGCAGGGAATGAATGGCCAGCACGCGAAGTCGGTGTTTTCATCAGCGTTGGCACGGGCAAGCGTCCAGCCAATTCCTCCATTCCTGACCATGAATGGTGGGAGGGCTTCCTCGGAGGCTCTGTGGGCACCTTTGCGGAAGGTCGAAGGGTAGGCTCAATCTCCCTACTTGTATAGCTGTTGGATTTGGACGGGGGAATGCTGACGGCATACAACTTGTGCAGAAACTCATCCAAAAAATCGAGGACTGCGAAACGGAGCACCAACGGATGCTCAAAACCGAGCTGACAAGACGTGGTGTGCCAGCCGAGAACTACTTTCGACTAAATGTCGACACAGGTCTCGCAAATCAAGTTGGTAAGTTTTTCACTGCCGGGTTCAACCTCTAGATTGCTGGGCTAGTGCTCTGCGCCCTCGCCGCCCCACTTGAAGCCTTGGATCGTGAGTTTCTCAAAATCATACTTTGTTAACACAACCTTGCAGGGACAAATGAATGGGCTGCCCTCAACGTTGTTACCACCAACACCAGAAAATACCTACAAAAAGCCGATGTTCAGGAAATGCTGAAAGAAGGGGCTCTTAAAATGGCCAGAATCGAACTCATGAAGAGACGACAAGATCGCCGTGCGATAGCAGAGAGCCACAGTCGTGACTCCAGCTGGGGATATCGCGAGTCCGAGAGTCTAAACGTGCCCGCATCCCCCTTGGCCCCTGTACATCCAGGGGCTGTCGAACTTCCCGCCGAGGACAACAGTCAACTCACTCCCACTTCGAGACAGAGAATTCCCGGAAATCCACCCTATCCGTTCGAGGGCACGGCAGCAATCCAAGATAAATTCTCCGTCGTTTCGAGCGAGTCAAATTCATCCAGAGTGTCCAGCAACAATCTCCCATACCGATTTGGAGATGCCGACAAGTTCACGTATCAGCCGCCCTCGAACTCAGCGTACAATCCTGCCGAACCACCACCCCGACCTCCAAAGACGCCCATAAACGAACCTGCCCAGATGCGTCCTGCGCTGCGGCCCTCACCAGGCAGAACGAATGGTGCCCAACAACAAAGGCCTCCATATCCTGATTATGACGAACTTCCTCCGCCACCACTCGTTTCCAAATTGAGAAAGCCAGAATTTATTCCGCGGTCAGCGTGAGCCAACTTTTTTGGAACCACGAGACAAGAGAGGGGGAAAGCCCAAAGCAAAAACACACAATATTAAGCGGAGCGCATGATTGGGGCTTCCATTTTCCACCACCTGATAATTAATGATGATGATGATGATGATGATGATGATTGCATGATTTGAATGACTTGTCTTGCATATGGCATATATATACCCACATTGGTTTGTCAAGAGCAATCGGAACACGAGAAAGATAGCACAGTCACTGCTAGAAATGGTTGGTTGGATCATTGGATTGGAGGAAGGGAGGTCAAAGCTATGGCAAAGTGCTACTTACAAGTACTAATTCACATTGGACGCGATAATCTGTTCAAACACAATACAGCACCAGGTGGTTGGTTTGGACTATATCTAGGAACATTAGGGCTTTCCATAGTGATTCAACCAAGTCGCGGTTAATAAGAGTTCACTCAGTATTCAATTGTATCATTAAGATTGGAAGTTTATAATGCGACGAAACTATGACGGTGATAATGCCAATGTAAATTCTCCCGTCAGCTCCACTCCCTCTCCCGGCTCCTACGAGGCGACTGCCGACTTCCCCCACTGAGTAAGCAGATATTTCGCTGTTCAGAAGGCTCGCGAGACCACTGGTGTGGGTTGTCACGGTTCCGCTGCAGGAGGGAGGCGAGGGGTGGGCGGGCCCCGCCGTTCTGTTCGACTGTGCATTGGAAAGGCGTGGATGCGGGGGTCCCTCGGGTTCTGAGAGGACTCCGAGGAGGGAGGAAAGGGAGGGGGCGATGGGGGTCCGAGCGGTGACAAATTGTAGGCATTCCATTTCATACTCGTATGTATCTCCTATGTCTGTCGACTCGACTATGCAGGTATGTACTTATCTAGAGACAGGTGCTCGATAGACTAGATTTCTGTAATATCTCACCCCGAGAGGAACAGCAAGGAGAAGCAGGTCTTCATCATCATTATTATCACAGCCACCACCTTTATCGTAGTTTGGAGCGATCAGAATCTACAGTATCACGAGTTGCGAGACTTACAACATCCTAGGGCCCGAGTCTTTACGGAATACAAACTGAAGGATTGCTCAATTGCTTTCCACACGAACCAGCCGCTGCAGCGCAATACCTGTGAAGATCCTACGGGAGTGTGACAAGACGACGACGCGGGACTCTTGCCTAAGGCCAAGAACGAGGGTAACGGAAGATCTCTCCTTTTACCAACGGCAAATCAGCTCAAGATGGCGGAGGACGGGTTGAGCGTGAAAGCGGTAATACATGACATTTCCAGAGTCGAGGTGATCGAAACGAAGGCTTGCTGACTTTCTTCTCCTATCAAGATCTACACCTATCCGATCAAGTCGGTTCGAGGCATCTCCCTCCCCAGTTTCTCGGCCATGTACACGGGCTTCCCGCACGATCGGCAGTTTATGCTGTACTCGGTTGCCAAAGATAAGAACATGCACATAGCTGAATTCACCGAGATGTGTCTGTTCACCACCGCTTTCGCGGACGACCCATCGTCAGCGTCACCGAGCAAAGTGATCGTCACGTACACCAAGGACCATGCTTTCGATAAGCCAGACCAGATGGTCAAGGATGATCCCTTGGAGATTGATCTCGCTCCGGATACCCAGGGGCTCGACACGTTCGAAGTCACCATGCATTCCAGTCCAACAACATGCCATGACATGGGTGCCAAATACAATGACTGGTTTAGTGAACGATTTGGCCATCAGGTAAAACTCTTATATATCGGTGAGAACCGGCGGAAGATTCTCGGGAATATGCCGCCGTCGGTCGCGGGCAAACAGCGCGATGAATTGAACCAGACAGCCGGGACCGCACGGTCGGGAGGCTCTTGGTTGAGCAGCATCGCTTCAGCCACGAGTAGCGTGGTAGGGACACTGCTGGGAACGCAGCAGTACGACGGGGAAGATCATGGACTTTCCTTCGCAGATGTGGCGCCGTATCTCGTCATCAGCACCAAGAGTTGGGAGGACGCCCAGAGAAGACTTCCTGAGGGTGAAGTCATGGACATCTCCAAGTTCCGTCCCAACATCATTGTGCAAGGGGCCAAAGACGAGTATGAAGAGGATTACTGGGCCGAGCTGCAAATCGGGGATCAGGATCCAGGAGCCAAGTTCGTCTTGACGCAGAATTGTGCGCGGTGCAACAGTCTGAACGTAGACTACAACACCGGCAAGGTTGCCGAAAGCGAGGCCGGCAAGATCCTCAAGAAACTCAGCTCCGACCGTAGGGTAGATCCAGGGGCAAAGTGGAGTCCGGTCTTTGGTAGATACGGGTTCTTAGCAAAGGTTCCAGAGGGAAAGAATGCGGCGGAAGTCAAAGTCGGCGACCAGGTGAGGGTGGTGCGGCGGAACGATACAAGGACTCACTTTGGTATTTATGATTTCCCCCTTCCAAACCAAGACTTGCTGTGCTGATTATGTCGTCTAGAATGGCCAAAGCTCAGTACCAAATGATACGTCACATCCCAGGTCGTGAAACTTGTTTCTTGCTGTGTATTTCTTAACTGTTGGATCGGCTACACTGTCTCATTGGTGGCTTTCGCATATGGATATAGAACCGTCTATTATTTTTGTACACTGATGCCCATACTGTGTCCTGGACCAACCGATGCTCGTAATTCATCCTTGTTCATACCTCTAGTTCTTCATGATCTATGCTCGTCTCGTCCATTCGTGGGCTTGAACGCAGTTTTCACGCTTCGTTGGCCATGTCCAGCGACCTTCGTGTTGAGATTTTCCGGAACATACCTCGATTCGGGCAGTCGAATGCCTCTCTCGATGCTGCCAAGTACCCACTGAGCCGTCACGTACTTGATACCTTTGCCTCTAACAGCAGTGACTTCTTTGTTGATCTTCCCTGAAGCAAGGCCGCCACCGCAAGTACCGCCGACAATGACATGGGTGACGGACTTGCGGGCCAAAGCCAAAGCCGAATTTCCCCCATGCTGGACGAACAGTTGCTTGATCCTGTGGTCAGAGACCAGAGGAGCTGTCGATCCGTTGAGATACATTGTTAATCCACGGAAGATCTGTGGTGGCTGTTTTGCATTTGTGACGAGGGGTTCCGAGGCCATTTCTGCATCGGTCTGTTGTGTTTCGGCGCCCGGAAGCGAAGTTTCAGGAATAGTCTCGCTCGGATATCCGTCCGATTGTGAGCCACGTCTTTGTCTCTTCAACAGGGCCTTCTCCTTGCCCTTTGAATCAACGGGTCGCTTTTTCCTGCTAGTCATAGTCATAAGACCTCGAATATCCTGCCATCCCTTTTCGCGCAGGTCCGGAGCGCCTTTCTCCCAATCGCCATTTTGCTTTCTCCCGTCATCTCCGAAGTCGACACTTCCGGCTCCCACGAGATCCGAGATATGAGTAAGGCCTCCACGGCCACTTCGATCTCCCAGTTGATGAGATAGCTTGTTCATCCGTGAGTCTCGCCATGATATGCTTCCTAAGAGACGATTTTCGGCGCGCTGGTGGCCGGTGGAGGAGGAGTTAAAGGGATCAAAGATGTCTCGAGTTGGCAAAGGAGCTCGTAGGATGGGAGGGTCATGGGTAGGCATGTCGCAATGATGTCGGCCTGGCTACAGCAAGAGATGGATGAGCCATTTACCAGAGAGACCGAAGTCACGGACCTGCGGTGTTGGATCAGTCAACGTTGTTCACGTGCAAAGTCTCGTGCTGCCGGGCGACTAGATGAGAATGACGCGAAGAAACACGTTTTCACGTGACGACTGGATCACGTGACCCAAGCCCCGATCATGGGACGCTGACATATGGAGGAGTACTATACTGACAGTAAATAAGATAAATACTATACTAAATGTTCTTAATACCTCCACCTTCAAGAGTTGCATCTGACTGTCGCTTCGTTGCCATCTATTTACAATACCACCTACAACATCCTGGCCGCAAATGCTGGAATCACATCTGTATCAAAACGCTGGTAACTAGTTGTGGTCGTGATCGTGGTCGTGGTCGCTGTCTATCCATTATCTCGTTCTGTCGTGCATATTTTGTAAGCCTCCGAAAGCCAACATTCCTACCTTAATGTACAGTATGCTTTTGCAGATCCGTTTGTCCAAGTTCGGATCAATTCCCGCTGTCTTTTTCGGCTGGCATCCAGCTTTGCCTTCGCCCGGTCGCTCTTAATCTCCTCTCCTCCCTCTCCCTTTTGCTCTGTTCTTCGAAACGCTTTCGACTGAATGCATGATCTTCGTTCCTTTCATCTCGAGGATCCGTCTTTTCTCTTACGCTCTGGGCTTGAGCTGGGCGATCCTCTATGCCTCTCTGATGAAAGCCATGGGTGGTCTTGATGGCTTGTGTCGGCAATTGGCTCGTCGACGAACTCGGGAAATGGTCCAATGCTGCTGTTGTGGCTCCCCCTTGTGTCGGCCCTTCTCCAACCACGATCTTGGGAGTGGATTTCGTCAATTGGTCGCTGGGATTGGGTGTATTCGTAGTGGCCAACGGACCCGCTTGGTAGACCCTCGGAGGGCTGGGCCTGCGTCTCGTACTTGGATTGGAGGGTGTGGTAAGGATCGTCTTTTCGTTCGACGAGTTCGTCATCTGCCACGCGTTATCCTCGTCAGACATTGATTGAGAAAACTGTGCTGCGGGCTGCGGGTAGTGATAAAAATCATCAACACTCGCAAGAGAGCCCGTGGGTGAATGTGAAGTCACATGAAGTGGGGAGGTGGATGGGTATGTGCGCTCGGGGGAATGGAACGGTTCATGCTGGAGCAATGCAAGATGGGAATCACCCTTGACAAGTCCTAGTCTCTCCTCCTCGGTAGCATTCTTCATTGCCTTCTTCTCATGAGTAGAACTGCTGGTTCGACTTCGCAGACGTGTTCGGTCGCCCGAGCCCTCTGCTTCTGGTGTACGTGAGTTCGGTCGGAGAAAGTTGGTGAAGGAGAATTGTCTGCGGGCCTCTTGCGGTGGTTTCAAGTTCGGCGATGGTGCAGGCCTTGCTGGCAAGGGTTTGGACCGCGGCGATGGCTGTGTTCCCAATCTTCCATATTGAACATCTTGGGCTTTTCTTTCTCCCGGGGCAAGTCCATAAATGCGCTCTTGTGCATCTTCCAGGCTACCGGGGCCGTAGGGAGCAATTGGCGACACTGCATTGGATGCGTGAATTTTGATCTCACTTAGGGCCACCGGGTAGACAGGGCTTGGGACCGAATGATCACCGGTCCCGTCATGATCAGAGCCGTGGGCGTGCCTTGCGGTTTGGGCGCGATTCCGGAGATTCTCGAAAAAGCCAGGAGTGACTTCGGTATGGTTGTCGTCCTGGTCTGGGAAGTGTGACATCCCCAGGGGAGGATGTATTGTTCTTCGTCGCACCACTGGGGATGCGCCTGGCTCACCGATGACAGTCTTTCTCCGTCGAAGGCCATCCCATTCAACAATCTCATTCTCACGAACTGGTTCGAGATGGTCTTTCATCGTGTCGTCTCTCAACCGTCGAGCCTCCTCTTGTTCCATCTTTTGCCGCGAAACGGAAATCCTTCTGATCAAGGCAGCGGTGCCGCGTATGGCATCTGCCTTTGGTTCTGTTTCTGGTTGTTCAACCTCGGCGATCTCTCTCACCTGATCGAGATCACCTTTGAAGACGGCTGCATCGGGGACGTCCTTGGCCGATTTCGACATCTGCAAGAGAATTACACCAGTGCAGATTTGCAGGAAACCCATGATGACCGTGGTGATGGTGACGGCGGTACCCTTGAAGCCTCGAAAGAGAATCGCCGAGGTGACGATGGTTGCCGAGGTGAAGAAGACGTAGTAGGTAGGAGTGACGAGGGCGGCGTTGAAGAGGTTGAGGGCTTTCTAGCAGGTGTTAGAGCCGAGATACCAATTGAATAGGGAAGGCTTACATTGAGGTAGATGATCTCGGTCAGGAGTGTTGCGACGACAAAGACGAGAAGGACATAGAGGAACCACTGATTGAACTGAGCCTTGCCGCCGGCTTGAGCGACGACGGCGCTGCCCAGGCCCTGGGTGGCGACCACACTGAGGCCACCAATAAAGCTGCAAATGCTGAGATATACCAGCATGCTCTTCTTTCCATACCTTGGACCGGCCCACAGGGCGATGAATGTACAGGCAACGATGACCACACCAGCATAACTCAGGAAGCCCGGAGCAATGACGAAGCCCTTCATCTCTTGGATATCGGCCACTGCACTCTGCTCTGGGGCGTTGAGTACGATGACGATGCTCCCAATGATGCAATTTAGACAGCCGACCTTGCCCACAAAACTCAGGCGTTCTTTGAGGAAAATGGCGGACAGGATGGTGGTGACGACGACGCTCAGGGCACCTAGAGGAGTGACGAGGATGGCATCGACAAAGGCATATGCTACGAAATTGCAGATTTCGCCAATTATCATCAGGGTCATGCCGCCCCACCAGTATGCGTTTTTCAAGTAGCCATAGCCTTCGCCGGCCTCTTCGTTGTATTTGGCGTTGGCTTTGAGGAGGCCGACCTTCTTGAGGACGAAAGAAATGCCGATGAAGACTCCGGAGGCAACGGCGAGAGAGAGCCCGACGGCTTTGAATGCAGGTGGCCGCTCGACGGCTGTGCTGGAGGACGAAGACGTGGAATTGGTCTCGTTGCGGGCCACAAGAGTGTGCGCAACAGCCCAGAGCTGTGGCTGAACGGCGTCCATGAGGACGGGGGAGGTGTTCAGGATTTGTCCTCGTAGAGAACGCCGCGAGCGCGGAGGAGAGGGCCTAGGGATTCTGTGCCATACGGCGTGCGAGGGCGAGAAAGGGGCTGATGTTGTTGCCTTGGATGCTGCAGACTTGGGCAGCGACTGCTGCTTCTCTCAAAGACACGTCGTGGTCGTGGTCGTTGTGGTCGTTGTGGACGGGTTGAATTCGGTCGATGAGATGGGCGGGGCGGATGGACACACTCGGGCCGGAAGAGTGCTGGAGACTGATAGGGGGAGGAATATAGAAAACAGTACCAAATGCAGCTGTAAAGCACCGTGCTGAATACCAACTCGTATGTGATGCGGCTGCAGCTGCAATGGAAAACACGATGGGATGTGAGAGAGATAGAACTGGAGAAACGGGCTCTGGATGCGATGCTGCATTTCCTTCACTGACGCAGCTGTGGCTTGCTTAGCGCGTGGAACGCACGGGCTGGTAGGCTAAACGTGCCAGCCAGCGCCTAAGATTGGTGGGGTGGCCAGTCGAGTTGCAGGGATTGTGCCCTGAAGCAGCGCCCGGACCAGGGAAGGCCAGGCTCGAGGCCAGCGATAATTGGAGGCGAACCTCCTGGAGGGGCCGGGACCTGAGGACGCCCACGGACACCACAAGGTCGTTGCGTTGCTGGGGACCAAACACCCCCACTCTCCCCTGTAACGCCAGGCCAGTCACTTCTTAGCTGCGTCCTAAGCACCTTTTAGGCACTCCCCACCGTTATCGATACTCGCCCGGGAGATCTCGAGTGACCGTGGTCAGATTGGGAGCCAGGCTGATGAAAAAGAGAACAGTAGCAATAGACAGTTCACTTCTGATCGAGAATGGACGAGCAGACCAGCTACGAATAAGTAAGTAATGATACCTACCCAGGTGCCCAGGATAGCAAACAGTTTGCTGCGGGATTCCACTTGAGACCGTGGGTACCACCGAGGACCACATCCCCATTGCGCCTCTTCCTGCAACATTCCATCCCCGTGGTCTCTGGCCTCAGCTGAGTCGTAGCAATCGCGTCATCTCAGGGCAGTGTGCAGGATCATGGATCTTCTAAACGGTCTCAGTTGCAGCGCACAGCCCACCGCGCACAGCCGAAAAGTGGCCAACATGGCGGCTGGTCGTATTGGTGGCATCTTGTCCCCTCGTTTCAGGCTCACGTCGAGAGATCTTCTTTCGGTGTCTCATCTGGCGGAGTCTGTTCCTGCACCTCCTGAAGGAATCCTGGATGTGGATATGGATGGATTATGGACTCTCTCACTTCTCCTGCATGTTGCATCCTTCCATCCTGGCTATATCGAGTACCATTGTCCGTGCTCGTTGCCGAATCTCTGAGGCTCTTTTTCTAGAACCGTGTTTATGGCCGTGCCAGGCATGAGCACTCTTGCACGTGCATCCTCGTAAACTCTCGAGTCTTGAGTCTCGAATGAAACCTTCGAAATGCTTGTGTAGGCTTGGGCCGATTCTTAGTATAGGCACAAGACTCTCTCTCTCTCTCCATGCAGCGTGAAACGGCAAGCCGTTTCTTGTAGTTCTTGGCCGCAGATATCACTACATCCAGTAGTACGGGGTACTCGCAACCACTCGTGGATTCTGATCCGTAGGAATGTAACAGATGCGGATGATCATGCCATGCTGCCAGTCCTGGTAATTCGTGTTTATCACCACTTCGACTTGGTTCTGTTGATATCCTATGTAATCATCATCTGATGCGATCTCCCTGAAGACAGGGCTTGGACCGTCATTTGGCAACTGGGTGGGGAGGATCTAGGCCGGCTCAGTTCACAGCAGAGAGATAAGAGATTACTCAAGCTCAAGGGAGGCATGGAGAAGATACAGACTCGGTCTCTGCCCCGAATACTCTACACCCACAGTACGGAGTACTCGTAAAGCTTTCTACGGAATTTACAGTAATAGGTTCCCCAGCAGCCCTTCTTCGCCACGTGTTTCTTCAACCTCGTGGACTCTTGGCATCAGATGAGGCCTGGGGAAGGTTGATTCGTGCGAAGCATACGAGGGACCCTATATCCTATATCATAATATCGCTGAGGGAGACTCGACTGGTTGCCGGTTACTATTAATCGTTGCAGATCCCCAGATCTCCAGCTCTCCAGTTCCTAGTCCTCTTGTCCCAACAAGTGGCTGTCCTGTAGCGCTAACCGAGTCCACGCTTCTCTTCGACAATTCCTCCGTCCCTCCCCCTGGCGACAGGGTTTGATGGTGTCAAACCTATTCGTAGGATAGATTTTCATTCCTCCATCCCAGAGAGTGGCACGCTCGTGACATCCTCTGTGCCGTATTGGACGGAGCCCCTTGCACTGATAAGGTTGGAAACTCACAACGGTCTTCTCGCCAATCATCGCCAGCTGCCTTCGGTTGATTCGATAACACCTAGTTGAGCAGAATTGAAGATCTCTGACCTCCCACCTTCCTAAGTCGAGTTGGTTTCTGATTGATTTTGCTCTCGTGGGGGGGAGGGGGGGCGCTGTCCCGGCCCCCGTTGAGGCATTCGTAAACCGCCTTGGGATGATAGAGTGCGAAGGACGCACCGCGACTCGGTACTTACTCTTACATGGGTAGTGAGCTCTCGTTACCGAGCTCCAATTACTGCAGCATCCAATTGCGAGGTAGGTTTGGGGAGGTATGATTGTGCTATCTGGCTCGCTTATTGCGATGAAAACATGGAGGGTAGAACGGAATCTTTTAAATCACGTCGCTCTCCTCTTTCCCCTCCCAGGCTACAGATACAACAACCTAGCCACTACCACCGGCTTCTTTCTAGTCCATCAAAATGACAGCACCTAGAAAGGGCTCGGTAACTGTTGTCGATGAGAACGCGGTTGGAGTGACTTCTGTCTTTGCTAAGAGGGGGGAACATGCTGTTCTTGAGGAGGGCGCCTCGGCCGATGAGGTGACACTTGGTGCTTTGGGCTATAAACAGGAGTTTAAAAGGTACCGTTCGTCATGATGCCCATAGATGTCTTGCAGCCTGACGGAGCTTAACGACTTACTGTAGAGACTTCACAATCTGGGAGTCCTTCTCAGTGTCTTTTTCAGTTCTCGGTCTCCTGCCCTCCATCGCCTCCACCATCGGATACAGCCTGGGCTATTCAGGTACTGGTGGTGCGATCTGGGGTTGGCTCATCGCTGCCCTTTGTATCCAGGCCACTGCCTTTACAATGGCTGAGCTCTGCTCGAGCATGCCGACTGCAGGCGGATTGTACTACGCTTCGGCCGTGTTAGCACCTGAAGGCTGGGGTCCTTTGGCGTCTTGGTTCGTTGGGTGGTCCAATTTCTGCGGTTTCGTGACCGGACCCTGCTCAGTCAACTACGCGCTCGCTGCCATGCTGGTGACAGCCGGTAGTATCGCAGACCCCGATTATGTGCCCGAGACATGGCATATTTATCTCACCTTGCTCCTCCTTCTCTTCATTGACGGTGTCGTCACAATGCAATCGACCTGGTTCATTGGATGGGTCAACAAGGTCGGAACCGTCATCAACCTTCTTGTAGTGTTCATATTCCTGATCTGGTTTCCTGTTGGATCCATCAACCGACCAAAGACGAATGACTCACACGCAGTCTGGACCGAATTTGACAATGGCACGGAATGGCCAATCGGATATGCAACAATCATGGGATTTTTGACAACAATATGGACCATGTCAGGTTATGACGCGCCCTTCCACTTGTCAGAAGAGTGTAGTAATGCAAATATTGCTTCCCCTAGAGCAATCGTCATGACTGCGCAATTTGGTCTTTGGCTGGGATGGGCTATAATCTTCGTCATTGTTTATACCGTCAAGGACATCCCAGACGTCGTTGCGGGGGCTTATGGCCAACCATTCGGGAGTCTATGTCTGCAAGTCCTGGGTCAGAACGCAGGCCTCGCCATGTTTTCGCTGAATATCATTGCTCAGTGGTTCGTTGGCGAAGGCTGCACAATCACAGCGACCCGCGTGGTTTTTGCCTACTCTCGGGACGGAGCAATCCCTGGTTCTAGATGGTGGAGCCAGGTGCATCCCAAGACAAAGACTCCAGTATACGCGACCTGGGGGGTTCTGTGCGTTTCGGCATTGCTCGGCTTGCTGATGTTTGCGAGCCCTGTGGCGATTGGAGCAGTGTTTAGCATCGGCGCCATTGCGCAGTATACGGCCTTTACTGTGCCGGTTGCTTTGAAGCTTTTCTTCGACCACGGCAGGTTCAAACCAGGTAAGACGATAGCCGGTCCCCTTCCTGAAATATGACAGCTGATCGTATTACGCACCAGGTCCCTGGAATTTGGGACGTTGGTCGAAGCCGCTGGGCGCCATCGCGTGCGCTTGGTGGTGTCTCATCGTCCCCGCGCTTTGCTTCCCAGCGGTCAAAGGTGCCGATTTAACCCCACTGACAATGAACTGGACTTGCTTGATATACGGCGGTGCCATGTTTTTGGCCCTTTCATGGTACGCCATCAGTGGTAGAAAATGGTTCAACGGGCCAAGGATCAATGTGGCAATAGTCCACGAAGGCGTCGAGGCGCCCCAAAGTCCATCTACCCCGGAAGAGGACGACGCTGACAAGGAAAAGAAGACGTAAGCCGTGATGCTGAAGACCGGATGTGGATGATGGAGTGCTTGAGGTGCCAGTAGGATTACTGCTTGACACGTCTTGAAGCACTGGGCCAAGAATTCTTTGGCGTGTATGAAGAGTCTTTACGTAGTTTCAAGTACTCCGTACTGTACTTAAGCTACGAGTACATACGTAGACCCATGAGAGTACCCGATGTTAGCATCGCTCTGAACCTGTTGGCCCCGCGCGAGCGCGAGATGCTCCTAGTTTGCTGCTGGAGCTTTCTCGAACACCCAATGTGGCTCTGGGTTAGTGGCTCTTGGGGGTGGCCAGTCCCGACTCTCAGTGCGAAAGACTTTCTTTCCATGGCTTCTTCGCAGCATCCCATGTGCTTTGGGAGGCCGAGGCCTGTCAAGGGTGGTCCGTGGGCGTTGGCGTTGGCCTTACCAAGATCCCTTCTGCCCCGTCCCCGTGTTGTTTGGGTGATGACGTGCCCCAGATTCTGACTTGCTGGTTGGTTCGCCAGGCGTAGGCGTGTGATCGATATTGAGAGCACCGAGGACATTCTAGGCCCCAGGCCCCCCTCCCACGAGTAAACTTCCGACCGACCCTAGACAAACCATTCATTCATTAGCCTAGCAGTTAGTTCAAAGTAAGATGTAGCCATTGACGAGACGGGGTTGATATCTCCGATGCCGGGTTTTCAGCATCCAACAACACTGCTTCCTCTCTTGATTTTCTTCCATGTCAGGCCTGAAACGCCGTAGAAGGCACACCAAACTGGCACGCAATGCGGCACGGGCTCCCCAGGCATCGAGAAGGGTAATTGCCTGCTTGGTAGTAATACTCGTGTCCCCTCTTTTCTACGCACCGATTCATGTATCTCCTGATATTGCGCATCAGCTATTCTCATGACATGATCGCTGCAGCAAAGGCCAATCAGGGACTTCTTTGAAACCCGACTGTTACCATGCCTGAATCGCTACTTTGGATCAATAAAGATGTCGCCTCAGAAGTGTTGTCGCGAAGTTCCAAAGCCGAAACCAGGCAAATTCGGAAGCATGTCCAACATGAGCGTCAATTGAAAGCCAAAGCTGCCCAGGAGGTCACTGGGAAACCCGTCAGTCCACCAAGAAGGACTAGCCGTAGCGACAAGAGTATGCCACTCTCTGAGCATGCTCTGAATGCACTTCCTACCCGGCAGCGGGGCCTGCGGCTTGATACCAATCTCAAGGATGACGACCAGTCTGAAGAATATCGCTCGTATCAGCTGGCATCATTATCAGCATCGCTCTCCCCGACAAGCCAATCCGGCAGAGTACTACAGACCATTAGTTCTTTCCCAGGCCTTGACACCGCGGAAATACGCAGCCTGGCCTTTTTCTGCCACCGGACTGCGCCCGAATGGTCTGGTTGGCGCGATGCTTCCTTCTGGAACAAACTCATTCTTCAGGCTTGTCATCTGAATCGATCTATACTACACGGGGTAGTTGCCCTCGGCGCGGTACATGAATCGTCTGAGATTGACGGAGAATCAGATGAAAGGTCCAACTTACAAGACATGGCACTGCACCAGAGTAGTAAGGCGACCAGGCTGGCTGTCGAAACTGCCGTTTCGGAAATCTCGACTCTGATCTCCTGCATTATATTCATTTGCATGCAAAATCTACAGGACAGCCACACCGCATATCAGCTGCTAAAGACGGGCCACAGCCTCATCACTGACATCGATCGTCGCTTACTCGTAGGGGACTTGGTTCTATCTGATAGCGAGAAAACAGTCTTGAACAATTTTCTCAGACCAATTATCGAGCGTTTGCGAATGAGATTTTGCTGCATTGTTGACGTCCCTTCTGCGCTCGCCATAAGTGCAGCGTTGAAGAAGAGCAAGATTGAGATCCAGCTGCCCTTGCCTACAATCCCGACTCTCTTTACTAGCCTCCTGGAAGCCCGCAACAATCTAGAGTCCATCATTGAGTGGGCTCAAGAGAATGTGGAACCTTCAACATTGGCCTCAGATGGTGAATCACAGGTCCAAGTCCTTCTCTCTACCTGGATTGCCGCTCTTGACAGAACTGGCGCATCCACTCTGGAACGCTACGACGCCCTTATCAGCTCGAAGAAGCTTTTGAAATCCGCGGCCCTTGTGGCCTCGATTTTATTCGATACATTGGGGACTCATTCCGAATGTCGCTACGACGAGCACGTCGACAAGTTTGCAGAGATCATCCAACTTTACGAAGTCGCAATCGGAGACCATTTCCGGACTCCAAGGAGAGTTTCGTTTGGTATCGACTCAGGCGTGATTGATACATTGGTCTTCGTGGCTGGGAGGTGTCGAGACCCAACCATCCGTCGTGCAGCAATCAATCTCCTCAACCAGACGAATAGGATGGAGGGTGATCTGCAAGGCACGACTGGAAGTACGATTCTTTCCAAACTGATAGAACTCGAGGAAGCAGGACTGGTTGTTTCGTCTGCAAGCGATGTCCCCGAAACCCAACGCTTGCGCATCTGGGAGGACCATCAATACTGGGACAAGGGTGAAATTCAGATCTTTTTCGTCTACTGGCCATATGAGCCGTCTTTGGGGGCAGAGATCAAGCAGGTCAGCGTCCAGCTGCCCATGAAGGCTTTACGAGGTCCAAAGGAGCTGGCCTCTCCGAACAGCCCCATTGCGCATTTGCCGAATGTGAAGTATGGTCGCGGCGTCGGGGCATTTCTGGATGAGAGCACTCAGAGCTATCACCAAATCACATTGTCGTCGTTTTTCATGCCGATGCCGAGGCTATGAGCAACATTGCCAGAATGACAGTTGGTTCAGGGATATCTGAAGACTGCTCCAACAGACGGTTCGCCATGCCATGCGATGGCCACCTGGGTTATGAGACTGCCCAATATGAATATGTGCGCGCGCCCATTCGCGTCTGGCTGATTGAAGATGCCTCGCCCGAAAATGCGCGGGCAAGACTTGAGTGTGCTGTCACTCGTTTCAAACTATGTGCTATCCTTCCTTAACGCAAATATTGCCTTTATCAGAGGTGTCAAGTCTACAATACTCAGATCATGCAAGATTCACACTATCAATGCACGAAGAAGCTCTACTGTGATGCTCGGAATTGGTCCTTGAATAGGTCTCCGACCTTCAGCCTGACATGTTACTTTGCTCCGATCATCCTGACCGTGGAGGAAAGCAACTGCTAGTAAGAGTAATTGAGGATTGTAGCTACGAGGTCTTCACGGGCTCCAATCATGGAGCTCCCGGTGGTCTATTCCCACCCTTGCCTTGCGTACAGTCACTTGGGCGTGGCGAAACGCAAAAGAGCGTTGGTCTGAAAGGACTCGAAGGAATGACTATTAATTAGTCAATAGAAGTGAGCGACTAGCCGCCGTAATCCAAGAATTCATCCGAAGAGCCAACTACTCTTTCGGGCCTAGTCGCCTTGGGCTTGAAACTAAGTCATCGAGTCATCGGAGGACGGAATACGAAGTGCTCAGGATGCTTCCTACGGAGTGCACAATTACTCCATCCAACCTACGACCTACCTAACTCCCTGGGTAGTGCTTCTCAAACAGTTTGTTGAAGGCCTTTAACTTGCCCAGGTAGACTGCGGGAAGCCCCGTAGTTTAACTATCTGCCCCGAATACCGAGCTTCATACTGCCCTTTCAGGAGGTACTCAGCAGTGAAATATAGATGTTTGAACTCTGATTGGGCTTGACAATCTTGCGGGTCACAATGGAGACAAAACAACTACCCAAAGCCGTACTTCTCAACATTGTGGCTACAGATGATACACTCCCGGACAGGGACACCTAGCATCATGTCTGGGGAATATTGAGCAACCAAGTGATTTAGCATCATCTGCACCATGGCCTTCATAAGTCCTGTACCCCCACAGCTGGGGAGATCATTCCAGAGAGCCTCCAAGTTCGAATCAGCCAAGTTCGGATAACACTTGAAAGGAAGAAATCCCTAGAGATCTTTGAAATGGCCTCCGGCTCGGGATATCTTCCCTCCCATCGCCTACAAACTGTCGACCTCGACAAGCGATGGCCAGAATCATCGGTTACGAATCAGAATCTTACAAAAACTGCGGTTGTCATTATTGGTGGTGGCATATCTGGTATGTGCACCGCGATTGATCTCTTGGTCAACCGGAAAATCAGGAACTTTGTCATCCTCGAGAAGAGTGGCGGCTTTGGAGGGACTTGGTGAGGTACAAGTCGACTCATGCAGGCCAAGGCTAACTATTTCTAGGAGAGACAATAAGTTTCCTGGTTGCTGTTGTGATGTTTTCAGCGTTCTATACTCGTATTCATTCGCCCAGAACCCACAATGGTCGCAGAAATATCCCGGCCAGGAGGAAATTCTTGTATTTGTGTCCCTATTGTATTGCCAGAACGTGGAGTCTTAACCAAGTGTAGGAGTATCTCACAGACGTTGCACAGAAGTATGGGCTTTACAAGTACGCACGCTTCCACACTTCGGTGGAGGCTGCTACCTGGAATGAGAAAACCTTGAAATGGGAGACTACGGTTACCGTTGGTGGAGGAAAGGAGGCCGAATTTTTGTCCACCTATACCATCTCGAGTGATTTCTTGGTTGCAGCAACTGGACAGCTCAACAAACCCAAGGGACTTGAAGTACCTGGGTATGAAGACTATCAGGGAAAGATCATGCATTCAGCCCGGTGGGATTGGAGTTATGATCTGAAAGGAAGGAAGATTGCCATCATTGGAACTGGTATGTTTACACTCTCAATTGTCTTTCAGTCTGCTGATCCTTGCAGGCGCCACAGCTGCACAAATTGCACCAGAAGTCGCCAAACTTGCTTCGCAGTTGACGATCTGCCAAAGAACGCCTGCATGGGTCATTCCTCGCCACAATACGAAAATTCCCTCCTGGAAACGGTTAGCCTACACATATCTTCCACCCGTTCGCTGGAGAGGGCGTGCTGAGGCAATGGATTTTCGCGAATCTTTTCATTCTGCGGTCACTCAAGCTGAATCCTCTTACGCCGTATTGATGAGGAAACTCAATCATACCTTGCTTCACGAACAACTAACAGATCGACCAGACCTTCGAGAAATGTTGGCACCTCAATACCACCCGGGATGTAAGAGGACCGTCATCAGTGATGATTATTACCCAACCCTGGCTAGGAAGAACGTCAGACTCGAGACTGGCCGCATCGAAAGCTTTACAGCTGAAGGCATCAAGTTCGCAGGGCGAGAATCAACCGACGAGTTTGATCTTGTTGTTTTGGCAACCGGGTTCGATACATTTTCATTCCTATCTCCGATCAAGATCCACGGCCAGAATGGACGCTCCCTGGAAGATATCTGGGCGAAAGCTTCCCATGCCTACAAAGGGGTGACGGTGCCGGGATTACCGAATTTCGGGATTCTCTATGGACCAAACACCAATCTATCACATAATTCTCTGATTCTAGTCATCGAGGCACAGACAAGATACATCTCGGTCTTGATCGAGAAAGTGCTCCGTGCGAGAAGAAACGGCCAGACTCTTGCCATATCTCCCTCTGAAGACTCAACCATGAGGTACTGGCACGATGTCCAAAGTGCACTCCAGAAGACATCGTTCTCGGACCCAAACTGCAATAGTTGGTGGAAGAGGGACGATGGCATAATTACAAATAACTGGGCCGGCACAGCAGTTGACTATCAAAAGAACCTGTCCACTGTGAGGTGGAGAGATTATCATGCGACGGGTACGGCGAGCGCAGACGTTGAGTATCTGAAAGGAAAGGGTACAATCACCAGGATTGGTAGAGTTAGAGAGGAGACCAAACTGAGCCGTGGAGCGTTGGGTATTTTGGCATTGGGAGTGATGGGCGTGTTTATGCATGCATTCTTTTCCATTCTCTGACGAATTTGGACATTGGATTGAATTCAAATAATGTGCTGAGTGGTATCTACTGCCCTGTACGTGCCTCCAACGCAATCTGTTTTCAAACCTCGTAGGCCAATTCGGCGTCAAAAGATGTTGCGTTACTTTCGCCGCATGGCGAACAAGCTGCCTTGACGCCACTGACAGAGCTTTCGCCCCTAGTTCCATTTGGATCGTCAGTCATCTTTGCTCTGTCTGCCATCTCTACCATTCAATTACATGACGGGTGCCGCTCCCCCCAGTTCTGTAGTCTCGAACAGTGATATATTGGAGTAGAACCTTTTTCTCTTCTGTGAATTCGATCTTGACTTCTCTGACTCTCGCATCGTCCAATTCCCTGGCTTGATCCTCCAATTTGTGTGCTAAAGCCATCGAGTGAGCATGTTCTTCAATCTCCATGGTCTTGGTAGCAATGCGTCCAGTAAGGATGCTATCCCAGAGGCACTCACGCCTGTCTATGGAGAGCAGAAGATCCAATGCCCTCCTCCGGTGGCGAGGACTGCGACAGCGTGCCGCGACGGTGTGTAAAGGCAGCACGATTCCAAGTCCAGACGAGCAAGATGGCCGCGTGTACACCGTATGGTCATCCTTCACAAGCTGCTCACAGAATATCAATATCTGTTCTAGGCGATCTTGCAGATTATCGAAGGCGGACTCCCTTTTTGTGGGTTTGAGAGGGTCGATTTCCAGACGAATGTCGATGAGTATATGATACAGTCGAAGTATCACGATTCCTCTGCTTTCTGGGCCTGTATTGCCTGGTTGTTGTCGTGCGGCAAGCAAGTCCAGTGCTTCACAGCTGTCTTTCAGAGCACTGCGTAATTGTCTCCGCCGAGAGATGAATGCGGTGAGTTCCCCTGAAGTGCGTGGCGGGGACTGTTCACTAGCTTGCAGAAATGCCTGCAAGTTGTGAAAAAGCCGCTCGACGTAACCATGAGCCTCGTCCACGGACATGAAATAGCTCACAGGCTCCAAGTGAGATACTAGTGGGTCGTGATGCCACTTCTGCAGTGACTCATCATTGATCATCGTTCGAACTTGCCCGTAGATGGAAATGAGAAGAGTTCGTAAACGAAGCAAAGGTACTGGATACGGTGGGCTCCTGGGCCCATCGAATTGATCATCGCGCTCAAAGTCTTGCAAAACTTTCAACCCTGAGCGTACATGCTGTATGGCTTGGAGAAGGTTTCCCTGAAGGCTAGCGAGGTACGTAAATAGAATAGAGGCGGTCAATATGCAGCAGGTCCTTTCTATAGTCTGGCCAACGGTGACTTGGTATTGAAAAACATCATCCATATATCGAATGGCATGGTTGCACTGCTGCATAGCAAATTGCATCCCCGCGCCGCTGTCGACAGTCTTCACAACCTTGGAACCACCTAATTCGAACGACTCGTACGCAGCACCCAAAGCAATAACAAGGTGTCGTACGGAAGGATAGTGGATGGCTGCTCGCAGTACTTCATTTGACCAAAAGAGCATATGGAACTGTCCCGCAAGCTGTGTTGAAGCCCTGGTCTGAAAGAACGAGAAACTCCGTTTCTCTGCTGTAGACTTGAATAGATTTGGTCGCTCTGCAAGAGCGGTGCTTTTGGGAGACGGCGTACAACTGGGCGGAGGACTGTATCCATCACACTTCCGTCCGGTAGAGATGCATCGATTGCAAAACGGCTTCTCTTCGTCGCATTTGACCTTGCGTATCCTGAATGTCTTGCATTAGCCTCGCAAGGACCACACGTTTCCCGTGCACGACATTTTTCTTCTCAGACTCACTTGCAAGTCAGACAGCCAGTCTTGGTTTTGGGTAGGAAGGGACGCTTCCTCTTGATTGGGTCCATCGCATAAGCTGTCCGAGCGGCGGAAAAACGTCGCACATGTGGAGATAGTTGATCCTGATAGACAGCGTGGAGTTGCATTACGCTGGTCGACGATTATATGGAAACCCAGCCGCTTGTGGAAAGGGCGCCTGATTCATGTGATCTTTCCGAGCCGGCCAACCAGCATCGTCTACTAAGCCTTTAACATCGCATACTCGTATCAAGCTCCTGTTCGCTTGGGGGCGTCAAGCACTATACTAGCAAGGGCCGTTCTAGTCATCGCGCTCACGTATATATTTTGAATCTGCCTCACGTGCCCTTTAGTGCACGGACATAGGTGTTATTTGATCTTAGTGTAGTATACCCTACTGGATTGGGTCGGGACTTGGGAACTGGCTGAATTCTAAACAGTATATTCATTATGGAAGTACTTTCGTGTACAAACCCTCGCGGCTTCGCCAATCAGTATCTTTGCTGCCCGAGACTGCGCCCGGCTGTATTCCAGGGAAGAAATATTTAGGCTAGACACGTCGAGTCTCGTCCATCGTACGGGGTACTCGGCTTCAATGCCTTATGTTTCAACCCCGCCAAGGAAATATGCACGAAGCCAGGTACCATCCGGCCAAGCCGAACTTAGCCAATGAGGATATATATCTAGGCATGCTCGAGGGGTCGGGGCCGGTAGCAAAGTGAATAAACAATAACCTAGTAATAAATGGCCGTGCCGTTGTCCAAGAGGTATCCTATCATTACGAAGTCTTTCGCGATGGCAGTCCCGTTGTTGAATTGCCTTGCTTGCGTTGGTGTACAGGTTTCCATAATGTCCCAGAAGTAGCATTGGGCGGGAGGATGCTCTGGCATCGCATTCTTGATGTCAAAAACTGAGGCCGCTCCGGTTGTACTATACGTAGGCGAGTCTGTGGTTGGCAACCTCCCAGTTGCAACATCAACGTCCGACATGACACGATTGAATATTTGGTAGGAAGTCTCTGGTTGGTACCACCCAGCTAATCGATAATCAGGAGGGACACCCAACAACAGCACGGAAGTCCACAATCTCACCTTCATGACCCGCTCCATAAATCCTCGAGAAGGATAGGTTGCCATATTGTCGGACAGAGCCGCCAGAGTGCGTGGTGTTCGTTAAGATGTCTGCATACCCAGCTTTCTGGAACTGTGCGCTGCTGTTAGACTTGATTGCAAGGCTGATGCGCTCGCCTCCTAGCCCTGAAATACCGTTAGCTTCGGCTTGATGGAGCGGCCATTCCACTCACAATTACACTGGTAATCACGATCTCCATACATCATCGCGACTTTTACCCCTCGGTCTAAGAGTTCGCCGAGGATGGCTAGATTTCTCCCTCGGACGAAATCTCCGGTAACGGTAAAACCTGGACATTATCAGGAAAGAACTTCCAATAGCCAATCTACGCACCTTCGCTCACAGCAGGTGAGTAACCCGTGAAATTAAGTGGTACACCAAGTGCCTTTTGCACTTCATTGGTGTTAAGGTACCCAGCTGCAAGCTTAGGCGGGAACGCATCAGGAATCTTAGCAGTGATGTCAAAAACATTGCGCTGTCTTTCATGTTAACCATCATCCCCTATTCCAGGTGGAAACGCATACCTTTGTTCCGTCGTAATGACTCCACATTGTCTTGAAGCAAAAGTCATAGGCGTCCTGGCAAGCTTTGTTCACGGTTGAGTTATTCCCCAATGCCAAGGGATCGAATTTGTCCGCAACCGAATGACAGGCTTGAACAAGCGTACGGCACTCTGGGAAGCTGTCAACGGCAAACTGGTACTGGCTTTCATTAATGGCTTGGATGCCATAGGTGTTGTTGTAAGCAAACTCTGGATAAGTCGGCATTTGTGTGAGGATGTCGATACAAGCATTGACAAGTCCAACAGTTTCCAGATTCAACGGAACAGCAGAAGCCTTGTTGAGACTGCCATCCTCAATGCGGCGATTTTGTGACTCAAAAAAATCAGAGAATGTGGGCCCGTAATGTCCACCGTAGCTTTCAGACCAGATGCTGAACTTATTGCCCTTCGGTTTATATTTAGGGAATCTGAGTATGGTTAGATCTGGTGCCTCAAAGTAGGTTGGAATAAAGCCAAAAATGTGGAAGTGGCATACTCATGTATCCAAATCTGCATGAAGTGCCATGCTGCCAGAGCGGCCGTTGAAGTAGTGTTTGCCGTGTTGGAAGTTTTCTGAGATGGAAAGACCCCAGCAAGGTGTGTCGCATTCAACTTCGGACCGCCGTGTGTTGCATTGAAGGGAGTCACTAGAAAAGGCGACGCAGACTCATCGATGGTGCCGTTTATCAGAGAGTCGTAAGAGAAGCCGACTTGAACAGGCTGATCTAAGTAGAGCATATTGACTTCATTGTTCCAGGACCAGGGATTCAACACTGTGCTCTTGGAGTCTCGTCCGACCTTGCAAGGGCCATTCTCACCGAGAGCTGCAGGTATAGAGGGTGCTCCAGGGCCCCCCTGCATCCATAGAGACAACGGCGCATTGGATGGATCTTTGCGAGCCTCAAAGAACCAGAAAAAGGTATTTATTGGATAGGTTCGTCCCTCGTCGGGGTTGGGAGGAATGTGAACATATCCAGAATACGATTTGACTCCAGGTGTAGTCTCGCAGATATTTGCCTTCACATGATCAACTGTGCGTTCAACTGCTGAACAGGCCGAACTCACTTCTTTATACGAGAGAAAGATCTGGAAGTTCAGCAATGAACGGGCCAGGAAACTGTTTTCAGGGGTGCGATGAGTCGATATTGAAGTTACCAATTGGAAGAACAGGAGAACTCCCCTGAGTACAAGAATGAGCGACCGCATTCCTGCTATGGTAAACTGTCTGGGTCTTTCGTGAGTTGGTCGGCGATTTGGCCATCTTCGCAAAGGTCGATCTAATAAATCATATATGCCGTCAAATATTTGGATCGAAACAATGAGGCCCAAATCAGGCCCACGTGAAGGCCGACTCCACCCTGACCCTAGCTTGAGAACCTGAAAGATCCTGTTCAACAGCCTACCATGGTTGTGCTGGTCCTTTCTGGGGACTCACCATGCTTGCGAAGCTGTAGTCCCACTAAATGAGCCCATCTTGTGGACCTGCAATCGGTCATTGGTAGGGTCGGATCTATCACGTGAGCAAGGTCTTCCTTAATCAGGCTTTGTTGCGCCGTTGTTTCGGCTGTGTAAACGAAGATATGAGTGCTACTCGTAATAACATCAAGCTAAACAAGCTCCAGTCCGCAGTCCTGATCTGCTTACGCAAAGTTCGGGGTGAGAGGCAACAGAATCTTGGCATTTGTATGGTAGCAGATCATTAGCGGTGGTCCAAACAAACGAAGTGATAAAATATCCAGAACTGATCGTGAAAGGGGCTGGTGGCTGAATCATGGCCAATCTCCTGTGGTTTGGGGAGGCCTGAACAAGCCCTCATGCGATTCTTTTCGTTGGGCGCCTTGTTTGCGGGCATCTTTAGGGATCACTGGCCCGTTTCTGTATGTTGAGTGAGCCTCATAGGGAAGATTGTCCTTCCACTCGTGCATTACTCTACCAAGCACCAGAGGTGAGCAAGTCCCCGTTTTGTATATGGAGGTACTTACTCGTAGTCTTCCACACGGGCGTGTCACGACCCTAGCAACACCATGATTGGAACAAGAGTCCCAATGACCATAGTTGTAGTTCGAGCTTGAGAGAGAGTAGAACGATAAATTCCAAGTCTTGCTTACAATGAAGCTAGGAAGTCGGTTACAATTGCAGAAAACTCCTTTGGCTTCTCAACCATTGGCAAATGGCCTGCACCGTTGACTTGGTGCAACTTTGCTCCTGTGCCGTAGCCTTTGGCCATATCTGCCATCGAAATCGGAAGCTTTCCATCTCCGCTACCGACGACAAAAATCGCGCGCACAGTGGCCTTCTCCATCAGCGGTCTCAGATCATAATCCCAAAGAGCCTTCACAACATTCTTGAATCCTTGTAAGCTGTTCTGATTGACTGATTCCTTTACCTTCTGAAGTCTGCTTTCCAATTGACCACCATCATAACTTTCGGCAACGGCCCATCTCCGCACAGTCAACTCTGCTAGCTGTTCTCCAATGATATTCTCTTTAAGCTTGTCTGCATCAGTCCTGGTCGCATTCTCTTTTTCAGACACTGAAATTCTCTCAAGCCACAGTTTGTCGTTCCCAGGAGGACTGCTTGAGTTCGTGTCGCAAGAAACGACCGAATCTAGTCTTGAAGGGTACTTGAGAGCAAAGTTGAGAACGGTTGCTCCTCCTAGACTAACACCAATCACTGCAGCTGCCTTTTCCACCCTGAGGTGGTCGAGCAAGGTCAGAATGTCCTTAGCCAGTGAGTCCACGGTGATGGTTTGGGTACCGCAGTCACGATTCCGCCCACGAGTCTCATACCGCAGGATACGAAACTGTTGATTAGCCTCTTGTGAGAGAAAATCATCGACAAAATCATCCCAGATATGCCAATCAACCAGAACAGAGTTTGAAAGAACGATCAGAGGCGCCTCAGGCTGGAGTGCTCCCTCTAGCAGGTAAGGGAGGGCAACTCCATCCTCGGTTGTTACATAAGAATGTATTGTTGCTCGACCTTCGTCAGCATTGGCCGCGTTTGTTCTTGTAGCCTCCAATCCATGCTCGTACCGAGGTGCGCTCGCGCTCAAATGCCTCGGGGCAGGACCAAAGACATAGTAGAGTTCGTATGTCCTCAGCTCGGAACTCTGTGCGTGATCCTGATGCCAATCTCGATCACCTGACGTGGACGCCTTCGCCGCAAGTTCAAGATCATTTTGGCTCTGCCTGGCAGAAAACTCATGCATTACAACGACTTCCGTTGTTTCTGTGGGACCCGACTCATCATGGGTACGGAATATGCGCGTCCGCTTCCAACTTTGTTCCTTCTGCAGTAGAGGAACGCGCTGCTCGTCATACCATTGAACCAGTTTTGGAGTCTCGCTGGCTGCTACCGAGTGTGAAGTAACTATCAGAATGTTCGAATGTTCCTTGATCTCTGGCATGGAATCCAGTGGCCGATAACCAGGAATGGCTGACGAGTAGACTTGGTCATACAATCGTCGGTCGACATCAATTCGCGACATCACTGAGATTTCACGTTGGGATTTCCAGGGAGGAGACCGCAACCGGAGATAAGAATCCTTCTCGAGGTTGGCCATATCATCGATGTCATATACCGCAAGCCATTCAGCCTTCTTCTTGCTGGGAAATGGGAAAGTGGAGTCAGAGAGCTAGGTTGGTTTCAACATTGGAGACCTCGTGGATGGATGGAACGGTTCTAGAATGGCGGATATGCTTACCTTCCTCTGAGTAGATTCGGCGTCACTCGTTTCATATTTCGAGAATTTGGTTTCAGCAACATCCAATGCACGGAATCTATATCCATTTTGAATGCAGTCCAGCCGGAGGCGTATGGGACCGTGCTCATTGTTATACCAGTCATGAAATTCTTCAGGTGACAGATCGTCATGAGGGTTCATCCTCACGAACAATAGCCCCGGGCTAGAGGTTGCTTCCGCCATTTCTGCAAGAATTGCGGTAACGACAATGTGAGGGATGAATATTAACTCCTGGCTAGGCTAGGATGGAAGAAAGGAAACGCGAGCCGCAAGTCTAGTCAGATATACATAGATTATAGCAGCTTATCCGCAGAGCCCATGAGAACATTGAAGTACGAAGTAGTTCGCCTTTGGCATGGTGGGGCAAAGACCGGGGGTCAACCGGTTCATGACGTGCGTCTAAGGTGCTCGGAAGCTGCCCTTGCAGAAAGGTTTCGGCAACGCGTGTCGGCTGTTTGTTTTCCCACAATTTAATCCCGATTCCCATCAATAGTAGTGTTTGATGTCACTCTGGTTGGTATAGCTTACCTGATCCTTGGAAGCATGACCGAGACTACACGTGCCAATGGTAATACCTAATACAGGGGAAGCTCAAATCTATCCACAAGTATACACAAGTCCATGCAATGCAAACTACAGACCTAGCTGGTGAGAAATTAATCATACCATATCGCATTCATGCCAAATCCGGGTTCATGTACTTCGCACCGAGCTACCACTTCGAGCTTTTCGTTCGCCCATCGGTACATCTCAATGAAGCCGACGGTGTCGTCCGTCAAAGCAACCCATTCATCAGTCCAAGGGCATGGACTAACAGCATTCGAATGGCCCCCACTGGAAGTCGTAGGCTGCAAGCAAAGTTGCTTTTCAATGCTGCCCTCTTCGTCAAGTTGATACGCACTGATCCAGCCTGGGGTATCCAGCGTGTTCGAGCGCGTTGTTGCAAAGAGGTATTGACCACTTTGGGCACAAAAACAAACGTCACCACGATAGTTCTTTTTATTGGGCAGTAATTCTAGGCACACCATTAGTCACAAGACCTTATTCTCAGACAGTATGTATTGCGAACCTTCTGGGAAGAGTGGGAAGATTTTCCCGGTGAATTCAGGTACGTGGGATTGTTGGTCGATTTTGTACTCAGCCAGGCGATTTCCTGCCTCCATCAGCAAATATAGATGCTTTCCGCTCTTGTGCATTTCCACCCATCGAGGGTGATCCCCAGGACCGGGTGCAGAGATGCTGGCCAGGAGCTGTACTGTCCCGGTCTCTTTGTCCTTTGCATGTGTCCACAGTTTATTCGCGCCCATATCTGCTGAGTACAAGAATGACTCGGTTGGATCAAAAACCATTCCATGCACGCCTGCGACTTCCTCATACTCGTAGTTTTGCACATTTTTTGTCAGGCCACCTTTGTCATCCACAGCAAAGACATTCCCATGCGAGGCATACTTGTAGAAAGGGTTGCCATAAACGTTAAAAGGAGGTTTCTGTGCTGCCAGGACGAAGATCGCTCGGGTGTTAGAGTGACTACTTGGGGCGAGGGCTGGTCTCCGGTCAGAATCCAAACTCGTCAAAATGGGCCAATTACTTACGGTGTCCAGCAATCGAATGCGACACGTGGTGCCTGATGTCGGTTGGACTATTGACTGTGTGACTAGACCACTTTTTCATGGACGCGCCGTATATTGTTTTCTTGGAATGCTAGGCCAATCGTTAGCTCCGCAAGATGCGCCCCCCGTTCTGAATGAAGGGAGGTGGACGGGCCATACATTGAAAGTCATCCAGGAAATGGGCTCATCTTTTGGGATCTCTGCTCTGTGAATCAGTTTCAAGGTCAGTGCCTGATCATCGAACTCGAAGCTGAAAATGGCGCCTGGAGGCGTCCAGGTCCCAACCATGAGATGGTGAAGCATTTTGCTGTAGTGTCCACGAGAGTCAGTTTCCACGGTCACTTTGAAGCTTTAACTTGGGGAGGTTACGTTGGTGTTCGGAGACTGCGGGACAAAGGCATCAAATTGCGCTTTTGCGGCTCTGCCAATTCAGAGCGTGCTGACCATTAAACACGAGCCCTGAATTGGATGGAGGGCAATAGCTTCCAACAGGCACGCTGATCTCAGTCGCCCGCGGAGAGTCGTGTCTTGTTCTGTTGGAGCAAGTCGGAAGCTTCGTCGGCAATGTTTTTAAGCGCAGTGGCACGGATCAGCACCAGGGAAGCCCCCTCGGCCCCGCGGTTCGCCTGGACGGCAATTGAGGGTGGCCTCCGACTCACCGTCAGTGGCCACCAATGCTTTTTCTTCAGGCCCCGCAGACAAACGGGATGGCGTGCGGCGTGCGGCGTCCGGAGTGCCTGACTAACAATCAAAACAACCCCTCAAAAGTGGCCCTAGCCCTGGGAGTGGGTTGATAAACTGAACTCGGTGTCGCACCACACGTTACTCGGGCAGAAAGCTCAATAAGAAGTCTGTCCGTACAAATATTGGGGCCACCATGCGTTTACCATATGCACCGGGCACAGCACCTCATGATCAGCCGGAGGCTGCAGCGATTTACCAGCGGATTGCTGCTAGGCGTGCGCCTCGGCCTTTGATCCCTCTTGATTTGAGCCTACTACATTCTCCGCCCGTCGCGGATGGATACAACAGCTTTCTCAATGCAATCAGGAACGAGACAATTGTCGACCAAGCCCTCATGGAACTTGCGATATGCCGGATAGGAGCACTGAATGGTGCTGTCTGGGAATGGCGAGCACATGCAGCCTTGGCGGTCAAGGCCGGGGTCAAAAAGGCTGCCCTTGAGGCCATCCTCGATGTCAATTCAGGCATTGGCGAAGGCATAGCATGGACAAACCTTTCGCACAAGGAAGAGGCAGTGGTGAGGTACGCCGACGCGATGACGAAGGATGTTGAAGTTCCCCAGGCGGTCTTTTCGAGATTGAGCGAGATTGGACTCAACGAGAGAGAAATCGTGGAATTAACAGCAGGGATCGCTGCATACAACTGCGTCAGCAGATTCTTAGTCGCATTGGACGTGGGAGAGATGAACGGTAAACCCATGGAGGTCCCAGCAGACGCAAAATGAACTTCCGGCTAAAGGTGTGAGGCCTTGGGCTTCCCAGAGCAATGACAATGGTGCCAAAAGAGGTGGAGTAGGTTTCGAGCCTACACAAGAGGAAAAGTTCAAGAAATGGCGCTCAGACCCAAGTGCCTTGATCTCTGGAGCGAAGCGAGATCCTTGTTGGCTTGAGAATGTTCACTAGTCTATGTCGTCCCCAGATTGAAATGAACTCAGAAGCCTCTCATGTTTGCCGATTTATGGTCGGCTCGGGAGGCAAGTCGGAGCCTGGGGCTTGAAGTTTCGACACAACCAAGACAATATATTGGCTAAGTCTTGAACAACGCCATCTCCTTGTTGGCTGAGTGAAGGCATTTGACTAATCGGAAACTAGGGTGAAAGGTTTCCAAGTGCATTGGTATCTTGACTACATACACACGACAAGTCCACCGTTACAGGCAATGAGCTGGCATGTTCAGACGTTCACAAACCAAACCGTCAATTCTAGTGACTCTTTAGGTATAAAACAGCACATTTCCCTCAAAAAGCCTCCTCGCTGTCCTCGAAACAACACATTTGTCGACCTCGTCTTGGCCTCGTAGATGTACCTCCACAGGAATCTGTCCGCTTCCGTGTGCGATCAGTACTGTCTCTGGAGATCGCGTAGAATGCAAGTCTTCAGGCTGATTCTTTCCCATTTGCACCAAGAGATTGTTCAGCACTTTTCTGTTTCGACGGGCCCGGTGGGCGACAGTCCCCTCCAGGCGAACAGCGGCCGCAAGGCAAACAGCACCAGTGAGTTGAACACTTGGATGTACCTGACCCATGCTCATAGACAGGACGGATATATCAGGTGTAGAATGGAATTTTCGCATGGCATCGGATTTTTGTTGAGACGACACCATCATGATCTTGGGCGTCCCGCGCGTCGAGGCAGCATGCTGGATGTTCTCGGCTAAGCCCATCATGATAGCTCCTTTCCGTCGAATATCCTCAATCGTCTCTAACCACTGCTCACTTCCGTGTACGCACGATGAAGGGAGGCTTTCAGCATCGACAATGACAAACGGGTTTGCCGCGTCGATGAGTGTGGCTTGAACACTGAATGGCTCTGACAACGCAGTCGGAGTTTCGACGGTGACTGTATCTTCGGTATTCCCAGTTGGTAATAGCCTTCCAGTCATCGACCCTGCAGGGTCAATGAATGCAACTTTGATCTCGGTGCCAGAATCCGAAACACCTGCGATGCGATAATCTCCTTGTTCGAGAAAATACCCATCCTCATCTACAGCGATGGTCTCTACCAAGACACGTCCAGTGTTGGTGTTGAAGATCCGAATGTCGACCTGTCGGCAGGTTAGTATGTTACGTGCCACAAATAAAGCCCAAAACGCACAAATTCTTGACCTGGGATTGCTTGTACAATTCCTTCATCTAGGGCAAATGGGCCTACGCCACTGGCAATATTGCCGCAATTCCCACTATAGTCGACTTTGTGCTTGCCCACCGCAACCTGTGCGAATGTGTACTCAACGTCTATTCCCGGTCTTCGAGAAGGCGATACGACTGCAACTTTGGATGTCGTCGAGGTTGCTCCACCGATACCATCAATCTGTCGAGGGTCGCCATTCTTGGACCCCATGGCCGCTAGAATCCACGGGGACCAGGCTTCCTGGGTGGGCGGTAGGTATCTACGGTGAATGAAGAGGCCCTTCGATGTACCTGCCCGCATCCACGAGGCAGGCAAAACTTGTCGTTCCCGCTTCCCTTGCACCAAGTAAGGTGAGGAAGGGTCTGGTTTGGTGATCATCGTTTCAGTCGTTGTGAGAAGTTGGGCAAACTTACGAACCCCAGCAACACGGTGACCTGAGCAAGTGATAAGGTAGGATCGTTTGAGGAACTTTGGAGCTTGCATCTATCATGGCTAGAATTGATTTCTACACCTGCTGAGAGGGCGTGCTCTGACGAGAACAGGAGAGTCATTCTTTGGTATTTATCGCAGCAGATGGCATACCGATTGGCAGATCGGAAGGAACGAGGACTCTGTCGTTGAAACCCGTCGAAGCAATGCCATCGGGTAAGCGTTATGGGTCTCCTTTGAGGCAAAGTCTCGAGATGTCGCTGGATGACGGACTGAGCCTTGATTGATTGTGTCCGTACCCGCGGAAAGTGCCAGAAACACAAGGCCTAGCGACTGGGCCTATCCGCGGATAAGGCCACCTTGAGCAGAAAGGTTGCAATTGGGCTGGAAGCAGCCATTATACATACTACAGTAGGTTTCGTTCCTCTCTCCACAACTAGATACTACGGATATGTCGGCATGGAAATGTCATCCAGCATCGATCCGTTGAAGCCAAACAACAGATCATCAAATGGAAAAGCTTGCGGCACAAACTGGTCATACCATCCATTGTTCCCTTGCGTTTGGTTCTCTTCAAAGACGGCATTTACGACCTCATTTGCGTTCTGGTCTGCGAAGCCGACTTGGCGATTGGCATCAGCTGGAACGAGTTGATGAGTCATGTGAGAAGGGAAAGGCATATCAGAGCTACTTTCGTTGGCAGGGACGAAGCTCTGTATTACTGCATCTATGTCGAGGCCAGGCGAGAACCCATCAGGCTTCAAACTTTCGTTGATGACAGTGTCTCCTGAAGCAAGATCCTCTGATATGGGACGCTGCCCACGCTGTTCTGCTCCAAGGCCGTGATCATGTGCATCTTCTGCAACGCTGGAGATTTGAACGCCGAGTCGTTTCATAAGACCTTCAACAATCGTCTTTGCCCTTCTCGCGGCCCAATTTGTTTCTTGGTTAATGGCCAAGACACCTATGCAGGTGCTCAAACTTCTGTGTGCATCAGATGATGAGCTTCTTTTTGATGCAATCCGTACATGAATGGTGGCGCTCACGTACGTGGCGTAAGATATCAGGTAAGGTGCTCTTCTGACTGAGTACACCGTATCATACACTCTCAGCAAACGCACAATTTGAGTGGCAGCAGTGGCACATGTGAGCAGAGAGTTGACAGATATTGAACGCGCAGTGTTGTAAAGATGGCCATCAGCTACGAATGGCCGATGGAGCAGGATCAATAAGACGTTGTACATTGCTCTGCAGAAAGTCAAACCAAAGCTCTGCACTTGAATACTTGGGAACTTACGCCAACGATAAGACATGGGGTGGAGGCATCACAGACCGCGGCATTAATGGATCAAACTGGAGATGTGGTGCAAGTGAATGGTTCCAGTTCTCCATCCTCGAGTGAAGATCATCAAGCATCTGTGAGAGGTCTCTGGAACTCCGATCGAATATACGCTCGGCATAGATACTGTTGAGAATCTGATTCATAATCTTGGACAGTTCGCAAAGAGCTGTGAAAGTGGAGACGCTGTATGCGGGCCCCCCGTTGTGATTGGGATAACTGTCGGAGCCGTATGCGAAAGGTTTCCAGTCCTCATTCTCCTCGAATTTATCGAGGAAGGAAATTGGAACACTAGTATCGGCTTCCTGCAGACTGACAGGTCGACCTTGGTAAAGACTCATGATTTTGTCTACGACTTACCCAATGTTAGTGCGTGAAGTTCTAGGCTGTGAGGGTCGAGACTCACCAAATGCACCCCAGAAGACGCGTCGTCGGATTTCATGGTCTTCATGAGACAAACTGCGCACACTAGACAATGTGGCTGCCTCTGCATGCATTCCCAGGTCGATGATCATGCGAAATGCTAATCCTGAGTACAGCCATGCCGCGCTTCTTTCGTCTCCCAGGGCAAATAATGAGTTCGCCATCACGAGCAGAGCTTGAATGGTGGTGATTTCACTTCCATCTAGAGCGTTGCCTAGCAGCTCTCTAACTCTTTGTCGAAACTTCCAGCCCGCCGTCCGGACGTCATTGGGGTCCTTGCGTAGCTCCAAGCGGGTGCTGAACTTCGAGGATCCATAGAATATCGCGTTCAACAAGATCTTGGAGAAGTAAGGGCCATTGCAAGCCATGTCTCTCATGAAAGCTGGTCGATAGGTTATCAAGAACGAGTGATGTTGCCTGTTCCAATGCAGGTTTAGCAAGTGCATTCCTAAGTCTGGTTCGACACCATCGAAGTCGAGTTTGCCATTCCGGAAATTAATCACTTCCATTTGGCCTGGGGCACTTTAGTGGATAAACTTCATCATGTGAGGCTGTACTCACGCTGTAAGGAGGCTTCTGCGATCAACCCCTTCTCCACCCATTCCGTAGGAATGACTTCTCTTTTTGATGCTCTTCTATCGTGAATGCTTTCTTCGAACAGGGCGCTGGTCTGGCCGTGATAACTAGACGCCCCGTTGTCTGAGAAGATGATGCCAGACACTGAGCGATTCGTGGCTGACTGATCCGCAGCTTCTGGAGATCTTGCTGGAAGAGATCGGTAAGTCACACATCACAAATCGTTCGGAATGAGCCTCACCGTTAAGTGGAGCACCATCCCGCGGGTCACTGGCAGCTTGAGTAGAATGATCTTCATTTGTTGCGGGGGGTGTCCCCCCTGGGTGCTGCTGGAGCGATAACCGGGTAGCGCGGCCGTCCGCTAAGTAGACACAGTCATTACCGTATGTCTTGCAGTTGTTGCAGCTTGGTCTTTCGCTGTTGCACTTGATCTACAAGGTTGCAAGGCCATTGTTAGGTCTGCAGTAGAACGTGCGGGTAGAGTGTCGAGCTTGGAGTCTGGAGATGGGCGATAGACTGCTTACCTTCCGCCGCCTGCAGAAAAGGCATGCCTCGGATACGCGCTTCCGTGGCCTCCCTTTAGCAGTGGTGTGTCTAGGAGAAACATTGACTTCCATGTCAAGATGAGGTGAGTTGAGTCTTGTTGTTAGTGGCTTCTACCGCGGATAAGAGATCATCTAGAGCTCCAAGTGGCAAACGGTGTAGTTTTCCACCACATTCTTAGCAATTGTGAACCGCATGTTCAGTAGGTGACGCTTGAATGGCCAGAACGCTCCGTCGCTTCCCGCGGATACGGATGCGGCAACTGAGGTGATTGATGGGACATTTACCGGCCAAGTCCGACATACATGGAACCCAGTCCACACCTGGGCACTTGGTGCTATTCCCCCATTTCCACCAGCCAGTGAACTAATTGGGGATGTCTTAGATATTATTACTTAGGCCATTGAGGAATTAGATCTGCTCATATCTGTGTATCGAAAATATTTTCAGTCCTCTCTTCTCAGATGCAGCCATAGTATATTAAATCACCTTGAGGATGAATTTTTTTGGTGTTTGATATTTGGTCATCCAGCATGTCCTTAGCAATCCATTCACACCAGCCTGCGACCTCAAGAGCCATTTCTCCAAGAGCACTCAAAGTAAGGTAATCAAAAGGCGGCAGAGGGCAGATGGACTAACAATTTTTCAAAGCCCAAACATCATACAGACCTTGCTCTATCGCTGTTTGCCGGTGGCGTGGCTGGTGGTGTGGAAGCCGCTGTAACAGTAAGCTCAGGATAAATGAATGTGACGACACTGGGACTGATGAATCGCAGTATCCTTTCGAGTTTGCGAAAACGCGGGCGCAGCTGAAAGGTTCGAATTTGAGTTCAACCAATCCTTTCGCCGTCATCTCGCAGACTGTGCGAGGTGAAGGTGTATGTGCGATATATTCTGGATGCTCAACTTTGGTTGTTGTGAGTAATTCATTCTCCAGAGATGTGCCCCTCCCCACTGATGGCATCAAAGGGAACAACCTTCAAAGCTGGTGTCCGGTTTCTCTCCTTTGATACTGTCAGAAACCTGCTCTCCGACCACCATGGCCAACTGTCGCCGATGCGAGGTGTACTAGCCGGAATGTTGGCCGGTTGTGTCGAGTCCATAGTGGCGGTGGCCCCAACCGAGCGCGTGAAGACAGCAATGTGAGTGGGACGAAACGAGCTCGAGAACTCTGCTTACTTTGGTCGATAGTATTGACGATGCCAAAGGTAGAGCGTTATTCAAGGGCGGATTGCATGCTTTCAGGACGATCATTCACGAGCAAGGTCTGGTCGGGCTCTACCAAGGGCTTCTTCCAACCGTGCTGAAGCAGTCTGCGACATCAGCAGTACGCATGGGCTCATATAACGTGTTAAGAGAGTATGCCCACCGATACAATCTGCCAAATAACAGCTTGACCACTTTCTCCACAGGTGCAATAGCTGGCATCATCACCGTGTACGCTACTCAACCTCTAGATACAATCAAGACCAGGTCACAAGGGACTACCAGGGTTGGCACTGTCACTGCAATCCGTGATGTATTTTGCACTTTAGGGTTGCGTGGCTTCTGGCGGGGGAGTACCATGAGACTGGGAAGGCTCTTTTTCAGTGGTGGCATCGTGTTCACGGTGTATGAGAACGTCGTTGCGTTGCTGGCACCATCGGCGCGGTGATCACAAACACTCTCAGAAGCATGGTCGAATAGGTTAGGGAGGGTGGTAATGGTGCTAGACGCTTCTAATACTATTGGTTTGCATATTTGGGAGCTTATTGGATGATGTTTGAGAATGACGCTCGGAGATAGAGAGCTTTCCAGTAAAACCCACAGAATTTCGAGGTTAGTTATGTCTCGGGGATTGGCGGACTTAGCTAATTGGGTGACGGGAAGTTCTTTTAAGCTTTGTCTTCTATGTATGTGTCCCCAGATATGTACCCAGGACTTAATCCGTACGAACCAGTTTGTAGGTACCCTCCCTACCGTAGCTGCTCAAGGTACCAAATGCCCAAGGTACCAAATGGTCGGCCATGAAAGTCTAATGTCGGAGAATAATTGCTCTGACACGGCGAGCAGCGTTCATAAAACCCGGTCTTGACTCATCCATTTCCAAACAGTGTGTCTATCAACATTGCTATCAAGAAGCTGCCTCCTGGAACTCACCGGCCTGCTGTCCGCCTTTGTGCTCGATTAATACAAGAGGAACTGCACCTGTGTCCGCATATCCATGATCATTTTGCTGAATTGTGAAGTCATGCAGTGTTCGCCATATGGAATATTATCCGCGGATAATGAACGCACGGTTGGAAGTGCCATCCGCGGCTATGTATCCTGGACCTTCATCCCGCATCGCCAAGAGTTCGGGCACCTCAGAGGCGAGAGGGGTCCAGATATTTTCTTGGTAATGGGATATATCCTGGGGTATACGAGGAGGACTACTCTAAGCCTACCCCGGAAAACAATATAAACGACGATGGAGACCCCTCTTACATTCCAACACCATCACCAACATTTCAATCTTCTTGATTACCTCAAATTGCAATCATGGCTCAAGGAAGATCAGCAGTTCCATCCATTATCGATCATGACGAGAAGTCCAAGACTCAGGTCGAAACCCAGCAGATCGAGATTTACGTCCTTCGACCTGCTCAGATCCAGCACCGGTTTGATAGGTTGAGGGATCTTAATGATGAACAAATGACTGCGCTCAACAAAAGAGTCGTCAAGAAAATCGACTGGCGACTAATGCCATGCATTACACTGATGTTCCTGATGAAGTAGGTGCCCAAATCAGTAACATACAGTTCTTCAAGTTAACTCCTTCATAGTTACCTCGATCGCATCAACGTCTCCAATGCTCGCCTTGCTGGCCTGCAAGAGGACCTCAACATGACTGACACTGTTTGGAGTGCCGGCATAAGCACATTCTACGTCGGATATCTCCTTGGCCAACTACCGGGCAATTTGTGGCTTGCAAAGGCCAATCCAAGCAAGTTCTTGCCGACCACTATGCTTGCATGGAGTATTGCAACCATTTGTATGCCTGCGATGAAAAGGTGCGCTTTCTTCTACTCTCCATACTGAGTACTTGACCCCATATTAACACCCCAGTAGCGGTGCGGGATTTTGTATTGTTCGCTTCGTCATCGGTTTCTGCGAGGCACCATTCTTTCCCGGCATTACTTTAAGTAAGACTGCTGTTTGCACAATCAAGATTCAAGTCTAACCAGCTCTGCTAGTCACGTCTTCATGGTACAACAAGGAAGAAAACCCAACTCGTATGGCGATATGGCATGCCGGCAACACCATCTCAAATATAATATCTGGTTTTCTCGCAGCGGGCATTCTGGAACATATGGATCACGTAGCAAACCTCCATGCATGGCAATGGTTCTGTAAGCCATCCTTTTGCATCCTGGTGGTTCAAAAAGCTGATAAAACCCACCCTAGTCCTTATCGAAGGTATTGCATCTATATTGGTAGCCGTTGCAGCATTTTTCATCCTTCCAGACTGGCCGCACAACACCAAGTTCCTTACTGAAGAAGAAAAAGAAATGGCTCAATACCGTGTTCTTGTCTCCAACGGCGGAATAGATGAGGGCATTGGTGGCACATGGGACGGCGTCAAAGAAGCTGTCCGAGACCCTTTCACTTGGCTCTTCTGCGGAATGCACTTTGCCCTCGTCACTGCTCAAAGTTTCAAGGATTTCTTCCCTTCTGTGAGTTGCTTTTCGAATACTTATATATACTTTACTAATGTGTTCGGTCAGATACTCAAGACTTTTGGATTCAGCAAAACGGCAACCTATCTTGTGCAAGCGCCACCCTACGCAATTGCATACGCCGCTGCATGTGGTCTTGCGTGGACGTCTGGTAGATACCAGGAGTCTTGCTACCACATCATTGTCCCAATCGCCGCCTCTGCAGCTGGCGTTGTTATGCTGATCGCAAGCCTAAATGTCGGTGTGCGGTACTTTGGTATCATCCTCCTCATCAGCGGCACATACTCCGGTCTCAATCTGCAATTGTCCTGGGAAACCACACTTGTGCCGGCGCCCAAGAGCAAGAAGGCCGCCTTGATCGCGATTGCCAACTGCATTTCTCAAACCAGCCACTGGTTCAGTCCATACTTCTTCCCAACGTCACAAGAGCCATTCTACCGACTCGGTGGTGGCCTTATTCTGTTTGGCTGCTTGATGACCGGTCTGATTTGCTGCGGAATTAAATGGAGGGCCAAGAAGCTCAACAAGAAACTCGATAGACTGGAGGGCTACTCTGCTCACTCGGGTAATGAGAGAGGGTGGCGTTATGTATATTAAGTGGTCGACAGAATTAGCTATGGCTCATGCTGGCAGCATGAAGAGTGCTTTCGGACTTAGACGGGCGGCAAGTGCAGGAGCAATAATGATTTCTATGTATTTGGGGGGGACCAGAAATGGATATAGTGCGATGCTTTCGTTCCATCTGCTGCTTGCGACTAGCATACGCTGGATCCATCAAAGTTGTCGCCTCACCCGTTGCCTTCTGTTCCTGAAAACCGTACCTAGGTGTAAGTATATAATGGAGCCAACATTATAGCGCGTTCTAACTTCTTAAACACGTGATACGCTTACACACGTTGGACACTAAAACATTGTGCCACTGGCAAGCAGACTTACTTTATCGATCAATGAGAGCGCCACTGCTTCAGCATTTAGATACTTCGAAGTCATGAAAAAGGGGCTTCTGGAGATTAACTACCTACTAAATTTTTATAGAAACTAGAATAGAAATCATATAATAACAAGAGATAGAGATCTTGATTATTATCCTTATTATTTCGCCTAAGTTGCCAAATACAATATCTACTTAGTAGTACAGAATAGCCATGTACAATGACGTTATCCCGAACCCACCCTTCTCAAGTCACGGGATCGCTCGTTCCACCCACCGCTTCATCCAGCCAATCTCAATTCGGTAGCTTATCAGAAACTTTCCCTCCTCGTAGGCGCAGGTTAGGTAACCTCATCACTCAAGATAACCTTCTATGCTACAGCACTCTGTACTTAGTACTGTAACTGCATAGATAAGCTAACTCTTCCTTATCTTGTCGCAAAATGCCTGGGCAGTCTGAGCGGAACAAATGCCATCTTTTCCCAATTACGAAACACCTTGTTTGGGTTTCTGACCAAATCCAGGGATTGATTCAGCCGAACGGATGAAGGGCGAACCGCTGAATTGCAGTGAACGCCCTTATGTCGGCAAAGCCGAGATCTTGTCACCATTGTCGACGGCGGAGACTTAGGTGTGATGCATCATTCCCATTCTGCATGAAATGTACGACGGCGGGTAGGCAGTGCACCGGCTACGGCCAGCTTCTGAGATGGAGCGACGATGTCGTAAATCCTGGCAATCGGAAATTGAGGCAACCTACAGAGGGAAGCAAAGTAGCTGGAAAGCGACCCCGAAGACAGATCAGCCGCGTTGAGCCTGTGCTGCCATCCACTCAAATATCAGAAAAGCAAGATAAGTCTACCTTTTGGAGTGGGAGCAAGGACATCTCGAAGATTCAGCTCCAGCTCTCCTTACCCTTGCTGGATCCATCGGTCAAAGACTTTAGCCACACAGACCGGTACTATCTGTCGCACTGTAAGAGTTCTACTCCTGGGCAACATATATCTGACTCATTTCAGTCCACAATCGCCTATGCCAGGATCTGGTGACTTATGACATCCCCAGCCACAATCCGTATCGGAACCTCATCTCTCTCACTCGAGATCACGCATTCTTGCTTCAGGCTGTGATAGCGAATTCGGCGATCCACCTTTCAAATCTGCATTCCAGCCCACCATCCCTTGAATTATGTAGTAGTGGCGGTGGTACTGCTAAGTCGATAACGACAGCTGCAGATAAGGTGTCTCAACTCAGAAGAGATGCTTTCAATGCCGAGCAAAAGGCACTGCAGGCACTCAGGGAGGCGCCACAGCCGACCCGTGGAGTTGAGCGAGATGTGATTTTGAGCACAATACTGCTGTTCATCAATTTCGAGCTCATGAGCTCGGGAAAGAATCGCTGGAAGGTGCACGTGGAAGGGGCAAGGAAAATTATTGCCAATTTTCAACCCCACAAAGAATCTGCGGATACGGAAACAGGCATGTTGCACGATTATGTAGTGGCTGACTGCCTCATGTAAGTTGCTGCCCGTGAAGTTAACGAGATCCTCAGACCTAATAACAGTGCAAGTTATTACGTACTTGGATCCGCCTTCTCATCGCCGAAGCCTGACTCGGAGAGTGACAAGCAACACCTGAAGCTGATTGAAATGCTCGAACGGGGAGAACTGAACAGTTATCTATCATGCCCAGCCGGATTTCTTCAAATTATTCTTTTGGCATCTCACTTCTCTCGACCAGTGCAAAACCCATTGCATAACCGTTCAGCGGGAGATGGTGGCTTTCAACTCCAGCGGGGTCTTGAGCTGATGAACAAAGTCAACTCATTCGATCTGAATGCCTGGGCAGCTGGCGTGCAAGGACTCGCTTTACAGAACGACTACCCAAGCCGGCTGCATGTAGCATCTGCGCACAGATCGGCAATATGCTTGTACATCAACAGGGCGGTCGCTTCAGGTGCACTCCTCGACGAGACGGGTGTGCAAATGCTAGTAGCAGATACAATCGACCACTTATCATACATTCGCCCAGGAAATCATTTGCTAAAGAGCACATCGTGGCCTACATTTATTGCAGGAATTGAGGCGAGGGACCCAAAGCAGCAACGCTGGGCAGTAGAACACCTTTCCGCCCTTTGGGGAATGCTTCCTTGGGGATACATACATACTGCCGTGGAGATGTTGGCAATGACCTGGGGGTTAAACGCGGCGGATCGTGTCAACAAAGCTGTTCGCAGGGAGAGCTGGCCTAAGCTCTTGTTCGGAAAGGATTGGATTGTGGTCTAAAGCGGAGGTGCACAACTAGGACTGACACGACACGAAAATGTTCACCAGTGGATGCTAATCTTGAAGCATTTGGATGGTTGTTTCAAAAGAGTATTTGGATCCTTTCTGATACCGGTTATGACTGGTATCATTACCCAAGTATAAGTGGACGTCAGGTTGGCATGGACAATATCCCCAGACTTCCTCAGAGAATGCATTAAAGTACCACGAATCATCGTCCACAGGAGCACTTGGCGAGGCTGGCTTTCGGGTGTGATTCATTGGCTGATCACGAGTACTTTTCTCCATTACTCGGTGATATTCTCGGTGTTACTCCCTGACATTTTGGAGATGGAAACCCACACAGTCTTGATGACCATTCTCGTCTCGAGCACCGAGTCCCGTACAGTATTAGGTACGGAGGAGCTAGGCACGTACCTAATTATCTCTTGGCTGGACTCTCCAAGCTGCTGACGGACTTTTCCGCATGTCGCTGGCTCAAATACGAGAGTTTTATCTCTCTTCCCATGACCTCTTCCCTCTTGCCCAAGCCCTCTGGATTAAGTAAGCATGGAACTTCCCGCGCAGGATGTGGGAGGGCGGTTATCGCGATCGCCTGTCTCGTTGCCTGAACAAACGACAAACGCTTTCGAGGCTGGTCGCGTAGGCCCCAAAAAAACAATCAAAGAAATCCCTCGACGAATATTCGGCCTATCGAAATCAGAAGCTACAAATGCGCGAAGCGAATTAGATGAGCTGAATGCCGAAGCCATATCCATGCCCAGCGTGCCTCTTGCGCAGAGATGGAACCAACCCAGCGGTAATATCCCCAGGCTGGGTTTCGCATTTATGTCTTTTATGATCGCCGGAATGAACGACGCCGTGGTGGGGGCCCTGATACCGTACTTGGAAGAATATTACGATCTCAATTATACTCTCGTATCTTTGATGTTTCTGACTCCGTTTGTCGGCTACTCGACCGCTGCCTTCGCCAATGCTACGATTCACTCCAAGTTTGGTCAAAAAGGCATCGCTTTTGCGGCGCCGATCTGCCACATTATCACGTATATTGTGATTTGTCTACACCCGCCATTCCCTGTGGTAGTTGCCATTAATATCATCTCCGGATTTGGCAACGGCTTGACTGATGCTTGCTTCTCTGCTTGGGTTGGCGGGATGCAAAACCCCAATTCTGTGCAAGGATTACTACATTCATGCTATTCAATCGGTGCTCTCTTTGCTCCCTTGATTGCTACGAGCATGATCGTCAAGTCCAATCTCCACTGGTATACCTTTTATTACGTGATGGTTAGTGAAATATCTCCTACGCCAGTGCCGTTCACGTACTAATCCTGGTAGATTGCTGCCTCCGTTTTGGAATGGGTGGGACTAGTCACGAGTTTCTGGCACAAAACTGGAAAGGTATATCGTGCTGAACACCCACGGGACTCCGACGCTTCTGGAAGCCGCACTAGAGAAGCTTTGAAGTCGAGAATAACATGGACTTGCATGTTTTACCTCCTTCTTTACATGGGAATCGAAGGTAGGTCTATTCTCCGGATATTCAAAGACGTAAGAGCACTATGTTAACCTGATATCTAGTGGGCCTTGGTGGCTGGGTTGTCACGTTTATGCTTCGTGTTCGCAAAGCTTCACCTTACGATGCTGGTATCTCTGGCACGGGCTTTTGGGCCGGAATGGCAGCGGGTCGCGCATCACTTGGATTTGTCACAGAGCGATATGGCGAACGTTTGTGTGTTTCAATATATCTTGCCATCTGCATCGCATTGCAAATGATCTTCTGGTTGGTACCTCAATTTATAGTAAGCGCAGTCGCTGTTGCATTCCTCGGCTTCTTTCTAGGACCGATGTTTCCTGGCGGCGTCATGATGGCTGCGAAATTATTGCCCAAGCACATTCATGTGAGTGCTCTCGGTTTTGCAATGGCCCTGGGTGGCACTGGAGGGACAGTTTTCCCTTTTGCCATTGGTGCCATCGCAGCAAAGAAGGGCGTGAGCGTTTTACAGCCGATAATATTGGCATTAATTGCTGTGGTGGGAATGATCTGGTTGAGCTTTCCACGTATACGGAAGCGAGAGTGAGCCGATCGACTTGGATATATTCCATCGAACCAGGCCTCCATTTAGCCTGTACGACGTGCACTCAGGATAACATGCCCACGGATTGCGAGAAAGACCCCCAAGGTTTACAGTCGTTCCCTAAATTGGCGATATCTTTCTGGCCATATTCCCTGCTTACCGGGAGATAATATCCCGTTTGGATCAAGAGTATCCTACAGAAGGTCAGCTTTATCCACTTAACGAGGGCCGTTGGAGTAATGGCACCTTCAACTTCTCGACGAATCGCCGATATGCATGGTCGTTGAACTCGTAAGCATCAGCGACAAGATCTGATGTTTTGGTTAGTATGCAACGATGATATGATCTTCTCCAGCTCACCCATATAGTTTATATGTGAACGGTATTTGCTAAATCCCCTCTGGCGGCCCTCTCGATACAATGCTCGAAACGTCTTATCGACCGCGTACCGATGCTCGGCATTTGTTTTGTCAAAAACCATCATATTCACGAATATCACGTGCCTTTCATGCATGAAAAAGTCACAAAAGAGATCGAATTTCTCCTTCTCGCATACTCTTCTCGCTGTACGGGCCCATTCCAGGATCGCCTTCCCCGATGAGGGAATGATAGGAGAGTAGTCGGCATGGGCGCCAACACCTGCTTGCTGCGTTGGTAGGCGGTATTTCACCATAGGGAGACTCCATAAGCTTGGAACTCCAACAAAGAATCCACCATGAGGATCGGGTACGGATGTAGCTTCTAACAGCGATTCATTCTCTCCAGAGAAGAGATGGCCTTGCAGGCGATGCGCCGACGCCGGTGCTTTCTTACCGATTACCCGCTTCAACTCCTCAAAGTGGGCCTGGATGACTGCTGGTGCTCCATAGAGACCAAACTTGACATTCCAGTAGCCTAGATTGAGTTGTTGCTGAAGTTCGCGCAACCTCCCCTCCGGAATAGGTCCTTCATTCGGCCACAGCTCAGAACGTTTCCCCAACATGCCTAGCCACTCCACGATGTTCGAGACATAAACTGTACTTGGGAGGAGCCCGTCTCTTCTGAACTGTCCAAAGATGTCAACTATGGTCTCCACATCTTCGAAATCCGGCATATCGAATGAACAAGACATGTACGCTTGTGGTTGCGGATGTAGCCATATACCCATTTTAGTGACAATGCCAAGATTGCTCTGGAGAAATAGCCCTTCAATCGATGGACCAAAGGAGAACTTCGACAAATGGGCCGATGGGGAGTTGGATATCGCAAATTGCCCGGTCCTAACGATATCGCCATCAGCAAGCATGACCTCAAGTCCACAGATATTCTGATGGTGTGTTGCGGTGGGTGTGAAGCCTGTCCCACGGTCGACAGTCTATCTCTATATCAGCATGAGCCCTGTTAACGGATTCAGGATCTCAATCACATTTCCCACCACGCTACCCCACCCTAGGGAGGGTACACTTGGCCAGACTCGAAGTTTCTTTGATGCACAATATAGATAAAGGTCGGTGAATGTCACACCGGGCTCAACTACCGCATAAGAGAACTCCTCATTGACTTCGATGACTTTGTTCATACGATGAAGATCCAGGGCGGCAGAGCCGTTCAATCTCGGTGCAGGTCCGCCATCTAGTAGAATAGTCAGTACATACATTCTCATTTCTGGCTCTAAAACCTACACCCAAGGTTTTTACCCCTTGAAAATGTCCATACGGGGATTGCGAAACGATTTACGATGGCAAGAACTCCGCGAAGCTCATCGACTGAAGCCGGGCTAGAAGGTCCAATAAGCCACAATGAAACATTATTGCCGTGTCTCTGGATTACCATATAGCACAGCTAGGCATTTTTCGTTTCCCTTCGTACTCCCATAGTTCATAAGGGTCAACATATTCCTCGAGGCCGTTGCCTAAGATCACTTGATCATCTCCCACAACACCTCGGATTTCGCTGACAGCAGTCTCGAAGGAGCTTTTGTCAACACCCGGTGGGAGCACTTCCTGTAGCGGTTGAAGTAGTGCGGTAGAGAACAAATTTCGATGTGTTTGCTGATATTCAGGGTCCGAATATCGAATTGGGAAAGCCGTCTCATTGGAAGGCATTTTAATATATGAGTAATTGTTGTCCTAGCTAAAGCGATGATGAAGCTCTGCGGTACAATAATCATCAGGAAATTTGAGAATCAGAGGTATCCTCGTCTATATCTACCCTGATCTGCCGATTTGCTACAATGTGGGGGAGTTTGGGGAAACCTATTGCGAAAACTTCCCCACATCCCCAAAGGAGAGGGAAAGGAGACTTCGGAATCCCTACGCCGCTCAACTCTTCATTTTTTAAATCTTCACCCCCAGGTCCACTGTAAGTGGTTTGACAATTTCGATGGATCCTCCGTCTCACGAGTTCCTGGCTACACGGCCGAAGCTCAGCTCCCTCGGGCCAGTGCATCGTGATAACTAACATCAACAAGGAAGTCTTGTAGTGGTAATGTGGGAAGGAGGAAGCCTCTGAAAAAGGCTTCAAATATTCTATGTGTCCGGATTTGCAAAGCGGCACGCCTGAGGTTACACCAGTGCCCAGGACATAACCTTTGAGAGGATTCCTGGCTCGATAGCAGATTTGCCTGAAGAGACTATTCAAGGACCGACCGAAACGGTGTGATGTCCAGATCTCGGCAGAAGGCCGAGTTGGAAGGAATGGTTGGCTCAAAGATCCTCCGACAAGGCACATGACAATCGATATCCAACCTTGTTGTTGCCGACCTCGGCGCCATTTGCGTTTTGGTTCATGGTCTTCTTCAGTGCTGATGCAATCAAGTACTACCAGCCGAGAGGGGGGAATGAGGGTCCCATGCGAGTGGCGCAATTATAGCACCTCTCCAAAGGCAAAATGGGGTTCAACCTAGATTTATAGCGAGTCATCGAACTTGAGGTGCGTTATTACCAATCTCTGCAGAGACCCAACAATGTTCGACAGCCTTTGTTTAATTCAAGTTGTGGATCAAATGAATGCCACGAACCTTGTGCGTGGTGCAAGACTCGTGCCGATTCGTCGTCAATAGGCTTAGAACCCATATTACCGTACCAGCCTCTCCCGGGACTGTGACAAAATTAGCATAGATGGCCGCTGAAGGTGTCTTTGACGTACCTGAAAGCCGTGATCGGAAGGATCAGAACGTCCTGCACCAGCTTACTTTGACCACCATCGGTGAGCCCAGTCAAGGAATTCCACCGCAAGCCAGCCTGTTCCGAGAGCAAGGATTTAGTAGCATTTGTCACGGCAACCGGTCCCGTCAGTGATACTGGCCCAATATGTCTGAGCTCCTTGATCGCCTCCGAGGAACCAAGATTTCCACCGTTGCGGCTCGCAACGTCATCCAGCCGTAATGAGAGAGTGTTCATAAATCGCAAAAGAACATCGTGACCCGGCTTGGACGCTAAGGCCCATTGCGTGAGCTGAATAGGGTAGATATATCCCATACGCCAATAATCGTCTCGACTAGGTTTACAATCGGCTTCTATCCCAAGCATAACACCGACAGGATCATGAAAGGAGTAACCCGACCTAGTGATCGGATCGACCCAAGAAGCAAGATCAGAGCTCGAAATCCAAGATGCAGGTTGTCGCAGGGGTTCAGTATCGATATCTGCATACTGGGAGAAAATTAGACCAATTCCACACTGAAAGGATAGCTCCCCAGAATTACTCACGATGCCACCAAACCATTTCAGAATTAAAACACGGAATACATCCGCACGCTCAACATTGGACGGCAAAGCTGTAAAGTGCTTCATGAATCCAGGCTCGAACTGCGTGACCATTCGATTGATGCCATCATCCTCCCAGAAAAAATAGGCCATGTTGTCGGAGATGACGTAGTTGAGCCATTTCTCCACGGCAACACAGAGCTCTTCTGGCCATGTGTCTGCCCGACGAGTCTTCCACGTTTGATGGAGAAGTAAAGGAATTGATGAGTAGTTGATATTGCGACCCTTTCCAGAATTGGTAGCCTGTGAAGCAATCATTGCCGCCTCGACAATCGTCTCTGGTTGAGCCGGCGAAGATAGCCAATTGGGCGGGAGATACCACGCTGAAATGTCCCATGTTAGCCAGCGAAGTAACAACGTAAAGCAGCCACTCGTGATGGAGAGCACGGCTCTTCATCAGTAAGTAGCCAGGGTTAGATGTGTGAGCACATACCTCCACCGGTTCCATTGAAAGAATGGACATGCTGAAAAAGCAAGGGATATTTCTGCTCTAACTCGGTTTCGGTGCAAAAGGGGTTATGCTTTCGTGACGAAGAGTAGAGAAAGCCCAGATAGGCCGAAAACAGCAGGTACACGAATAGACAGCGCTTGAACAGTCGAGAAGGACGCCAGGAGGCATTCATAGCTCGATGTGCGTGTATTCCAAGAAGTCAAGAAAAGAGGACTAGTTCATCATGGAGATTACGTAGAGATGTACTCGTCCCTTGTGCTTTCATCCTGAATTAGATTTCAGCTAAGAGACCTGATGAAATGGGAGAAAAGCTTGAGTGTTGTGCACTTGCGACACGAGCAACGTTTCGACGCAAATTGGCATGTAATAATGAAATTGCTCGCAACAATAAATCCTGAAGTGAGGATAGAGGAAGTCGACGCAAGCCTCTTTGCCCCTCAATTTTTTCCCAAGCGAGTCTAGAGTCTAGACTCTTTTAATTGCGGGCCAATGACACGCGTAGCATTCAACACCTGACGGCGTGGAGTATTATTAGCGGGAGGAAACGCGAACTCCCAGATCCATCGAACCTTAACCTTCAAGTCATGAGCCCAATTGGCTGTTGCAGGAGATGACGCGTTCTCATGTTTGTGGCTTAAACCTACCTGGTTAGCATGGGTTGCGCTGGCCGACGAGGCCCAAGGCACGGACAGCGGAATACACAGGAGCACATCGCCCCTGCATCCGCGCAGTCTTACATTTTAACTCAAGATGTTCCTGGAGGATTCAGCTGAACGAGTGTGAGTCCGGAGTCAGGAGTACGAGGTATCATTCCACCTGTCCCTTCTCTTCCATTCAGGACGACATTATGTACCTATCACGCAACTGTTCCGTCTCACCAATGATAGTAGTATCATACTAGAATGGAAGAAATCCTGCATTTGATGTTGCGAAAATGTTGCGCTGGAGCACAAGGGTGAAGCCTTATATACCTAAATCTTTGAAATGGGGCCTTGAACCCCCAAGACCCACGCCCACTGTCCTCATTAAGTTGGCTAGCACCCCGATTCCTTGTTTGAGTCTCCACTGTGCAACAGCTCTCTTCTCCTCCCACAGCTGATGAGTTTTGGAACCGAAGTCGGGTAGAATAAATAAACATGGTCGCAGCGGAGATAGCAATGGTAGCCATGCCGAGTTTGCGGTCTTATGCTGATTGACAATACAGGCTAATTGTAAAGAGGATATGAAGACTGACAGTAACAGCCCTGCGCACTAAGGTATACATGTATTGTAGATTCAAGCATATAGCCGGCACCAAGCTTAACCAGGGACAGATCAAGGGTCGAAGAGGGTCATACTAATCTCGGAAGAATTTATGTGCTTTGATTTTGGTTACGAGGGCGCGAATGATTGGTTGAGTGCACACTAACTGGCATAGTAGACGGTGAATGGATCTCAATTTGAAATTATTTTGTGTGATAGGGAGAGTGTTGAGATTTCCTTTTTGTATGATTAGAAGTCTTTCCATGGTATACAATTGGCAAGCCCCTCAATTGCTTCCTGAACTTCTTGAGGGCGTCATGTTGAATAGTTTGACTGCGGTTCTACCAGGGTATATACAAGCTCTCTGTCACCAAAAAAAGGCATCTTGCTCTCCCTAAATTAAGCCGCCCTTATTCGGTAAACTGGAGGCCTGTGGAGGGGGGTCGCGAGAGGACTAACCCGGTCTCGAAAAGCCTTGTCCCAAGTTGAACACGAGTTACAGCTTATTGATGATCAGTCTACGCTATAAGTCTACGCTAGGGAACCATGCAACCCTGCGGGCTCCGTCCAGTTCTATAAGGAGTAGTGCTTGTCGTCCACCTGCTTAGAGAGTTCTCTGCTTCCTCTTACATCGCCGTGTCAGAACACTCAAACAGGCACAAAACATCGCTTCTCCTCTCTATGTCGGACCCAGGGTCGTCCCTCAACACTCTCTACGGCTTCTATTGACGCGAACACTCTCCTGAGGAGATCCTGGGTCTGAGCACCTGTCCGATCATGGGGATGACCGTGGGATCTCTCGTACTCTTGCCAATTGCCTTTGTAGTTGGTCGCCTATCAGTGTTCATGATTTCAGTGATTATATGCTTAATTTGTTTCATGACATCGGGCACGAGCGAATCTTCTCACAACACTTCGTCAGTTGTATCTTCGTGGGCCTGGCAACAGGCACAACGGAAACCTTGTTGCCACAAGTCCTTGCCGATATCACATACCTCAATTAACGTGGCTTTTGCTTTGGCATATATTCTCCGTGCAAAATTGTCCAGGTTCGGGCATACTGATTACCAGATTGGACTGCCTTACTTGGAGATGGTTCTACTGGTTACTCGCCCTAACCATGCCCATGCCATATATGTTTGCCCTTTTCCTCTTACCCGAAACTAGATTCGTTTGATGACCCATGACTATTAGTGGCAATTCCATCATGACGGACGAGTCTTACCACACTCGTGGGATGACAAGGAGGAAGCTCTACAGCGTTTGAAGACATCAGACCTATCTTCAGCCACTATAGCCCAAAGGAACCTTGCTGGAAGAGCTGCGACCTTGGTCAACGGACGTCCCTAATGATTTCAAGGTCTGGCTGGGAGCTTATGCGAATATGGGCAAGTTCTGCACTGCAAAGGGCTTTTACATCTTACTGCAAGAAAACTATATCATGATCCTAACAGTAAACTCCGACCTTGGCTTTTCAGCTAAAGCTTTGTACTGTAGCTGCCAAGCGTTGTAAAGGAGGAGGACAATCTATAATCGGACAACATACGCAGGTCTGGATAATCTAGATGTGATTCCGAATACTAAATATGTTGGCAAGTATTCTGGAAGCTACAAGCGTGGAAAAACAGGCCAATCGATAATAGTTGGTAGTGCCTACTAAAAAAAAAAAGGCATATTCCCATTACTACAAGGGAACTAATGGAATAATTATTTTCTCTATCTTGGGGTAATATTAGCCTTTTCTAGTAGATGTCTTGTAAAATCGTCGCGAGACTTCTAGAAACAGCGCAAACAGAACCAGCGACTATCAATGTCCAACAGGCAAATCGTTCAAGTGTAGAGACCGTAAGGCTCCTAACATGACAGATGCTCAAGCAAAAACATGCAGGCGAGGTAACGGAAATGAGGACACAGGATGCAGAACCCATCAGGGCAGCTACATTACCAAAGTTCGGAATGACAGGGGCTATCATAAGCTCGAGCAAATTACACGATGCTCTGATTCTGAATCGCGTTGGCCAGCCCAGCTGGCTGTTCTTTCCGCTCTGACAGGGTTTGAGGTCTCTGTCTTGTGAGTGTTTCCCTAACTCCCTATCAAGCAAATCAAGGACAGGTCGATTGTTTGGTGAGGCCTTGGTCAAAGGAATTGTTGCTACCAGCATCAACGTGATGGCTGAAATAGTGGGAGAATATCCTGAAATGCCGAGGATGCTGGAGGTTCCTTCTGGAAGAATAGCATCTCCAAACATTATGTACCCGAGTACTGCCAGGGTTAGAGCAATACCATAGCAGATTGAGTAAGTGTATCTGAGTGCCTTGTTATACTTCTGAGGGTGCCGCATATCTTTATAAACAGAAGAAACAATGTTGTACCCTCCCCAAGATGCCATGAAGAGACCAATACTAGCTGGGACAGCCCTCCAATCATATGGTAATGCAGAAGTATGAGCCAACTCTAGTAGAGAGCCAGGGGCTTTCTCCTTTGTCAGACCAGCTAACACCAGAGTTGTCAAGATTCCGATTGCACTAGTGATACTGAGAACTTTGAAGGGGGCGAAGTTTAGAGGCATCATGCATATTGCAATAACGATTTTGCAGATACTTGGAGCCAGGGAAGGAGTGAGGGCGCTGAAGGAATCTGCAAATAAGACGAAGAGTGCTGCGTTCGCTGCAAGGAGCTCCGGACGCGAATAGAACCTCGATGAGGTTTCTCCCTGACGAGCTGTAGGCAAGAGAGGCGATATCGCCATAGGCGAATACAGATGAGTCAATATTGAGACACATCGCCAAAAGGTTTGCTGTGTATACTGTCACCAGGGCAGGCAATGTAAGCAGAGTCAACCCCACGGTCCATCTGCATTGCTGCAGCCCCAGCCCCAGGGAAAGTGTCCCAACGCCAACAAGCATGTTGGTCCAATTGAAAATGGTCATCGGTAGAGTGGATCCACCAATGTCATTGAGAATTCCATATTCCGACTTCGCCGTGATGTCGGCCAGCTGTGCAGAGGTGGGTATGGTATTTCCAAGGCCACGAGTCATGGTGTCATAACTCAATTGGCTTGATTGAATACTGAGCTCACACAGCGATGGATACAGTAGGATTCGGAGTCACTTGTGGCCCAGTTTCCTTTTGGCTCGTTATCCTCTGTATATGGGATGCTGCCTGTTTCGCTCTGGAGATCGACTTTGCGAAAATGGGTCGCTCTTTGCCACGATTGTGAGAAGTTACTGAATGTGTTTGGGTTTCTGGCAGCCACTGTTTCAACTGGAATTCTCAGTTGAGAAGGCGGAGATGCAACACCGGTGAGATACCGCAATAGCAGTGCAGAGGAGCTCACTTTATACTACGGTCCCCTATTCGAACGCAGATTCAGAAACGAGCTTCAATGTCAGTCGTCTGCCTATAACCTAATCATATTTCTGGGATCGGAAAACTTCGCACGGTCGTCCCTGCTCTTTCCCTCTTGTTCTATAGCACGACCTGTTCGAGTATTAGGAGCGGAAACCGGAATTCTGAACATAGGAGTGTCTCCGAGCGAACCGGCTATACCCCTCCTCCGACTCACCACCCAGCACCGGAATCGCTTGCTTGCTTTTGCTCCCGTTTCCCTAATGCTAAGTTGGGCTTGATTGCCGGTGGTCGTTTAGTGTGCTCTGAGGATTCGGAATCGTGACCCGTAGACCGCCATTCGATATGCTTCTGTCGGTATTGGCAGCCGGAGGGTAGAATCGAATCATTGCATTCCCAAAGATCTGACACGAATGTGGTGAAAGGGCAGACTTGGGACCCAGAGGCTAAACGTGCCGAATCGAACGGTCGACTACCGCCACAACCAATTTAGGATAAGTATTCCTTCAGATGGATCGCAACCTCTGAAGCCTAAGAGTTAAAAATGGACATACCCGGGAATATTGGCTGGCAGTGTCTCTTGCACCCAGCGACTGAGATAACTTTCTTGGTCCAATGCATACGGTGGCGAAAATATTTCGCGTAACCCAGTCGCTGCCCGTATTAATTTCTTCTGGGGTTCCACGATAGCAGCAACAGAAACGCTGCTGCAAAATGGGTTCACCAGTCAAAGGAAATTAATTATTGTGCTACATATCCAGTCAGCACCATGTTAACCAAGGGCAAAGACACTTTATGTAATTAATTCGATCGTGCCCATTCTGGGTGCTATTTGGGTGTCATTAGGTGCCCATCGAGAGAAATCGTATTACGTACTAACTAGAACAGCATTCTGCGTCCCCGCTGAGGTGCAACGCTTTCCCCGCAGGTGTCGCTTGGAAGTAACAAGTTTAGTTCCCTTATGCCTCCCTGCTCACCTAAATGGAGGGTCAACCCGTGGATGACGCCGAACAATAGGGTTAGGGGAGCTCTACGGAGTATTTCCAGCTTACGATGATGCCTAGCTCCTGAAATGAACTCTACAACGCCCTGGCTGGCGCTGGTTCTTCATGCACCACCGCCTCTTGCACTTCGAAGGAGTTTCAACAAGACAAAGCGCGCTCGTATCGGAACGGCTGGGATGCTTCACACCTACTGGTTGAGAGCAGCAGCCGGCAACCTGCACGCCACCATGCCCCCAGCATATTCCATCGTCTACTCAGAAATGGGCTTAATGCAACAAATTACTACGAAGTGGCCGTGGATAAAAGCACTTTTGATGGAGGTTACACGGCCGCCTCCGTCATCGTCATGCTTTCTATAGCGTTGGCCCTGTATAACTCCCTGGAACTGGCACTTCTGGTTCCATCTACTTTCAAGATATGGAATGGTCTATATTTTTGGAGTTTGAGTATCTGCAACATTGGCATCGTCCTCTACATTCTGGGCATAATACTGATTTATTCCCATCTCAGCATCTTCTGGGCCAATGAAATTCTTGTTGACTCGGGTTGGTTGTGCATGATTGTTTGCCAGTCTCTAGTGCTTTACTCGTGGCTAGGGCTAATAATCGACGACGTTAAAATTCTCAAAGCTATGAAGTTGATGATAGTATTCGACAGTGGAGGTGTCACAATAGTCCTTGACTAGAGAAAGGCCTATTCACGCAATCATCATTCTCTCATGCATACTTTTACACGGAGCACATTCAAATGATGGGCTTCACTCTCCAGGAATTGATAATCTCAGGCCTCTATGTGTGGAAGACTATTGGGCTTCTTAGGGTCATCTCGAAAGAAAATACTAGGAGCATGATCTGGCAGCTTCTGGCAATCAACATTCTTATCATTGCCATGGACGTGAGTAGCCGACAGGTATCATGCTACTAATGCTAGCTAAGATTCAGACAGCTCTAGTAATCTTACAATACAAGCACCTTCAACTCTACAAGGAAGTTATCAAAGGCTTCTTCTACAGCGTCAAGCTCAAGCTTGAACTGAGCATCCTCTCCAAGCTTGTTGACCTCGTGAATGCACCTTCAGCTGACAGGTCAATGAATCTGGAAATTATCGATTCAAATGTGGTTCCCAGACAAGCACACGCTGAAATGCGGCATGAATTGTCGGCGCTAGAATATATCCGCTCGTCTGCAACCACTGATGAGATTGGAGTATCGCATATTGAGGACGCCGCGGCCACGAATGCGAAGTACAGCTCTTCGATGTCTGGCTCACCTGATGAAACTGATGAACTAACACACCCCACTTCTTGCGACTCTCGAAACAGAGGAAGAATAGCTAGCCTTTATTCTGAAATTTCGTACGCAAACATCATACGCTCCTTGAAGTGAGGTTGATTAGTGATCTCCGGAGGGCATAACCCAAAAGCCAGCCATCAGATTTGGACACATGATCTTGATGACGGGAAGGACGGTCCACATCTAGATATTCGATTGATAGCTCCTGAGCGATGACAATACCACTAAATCCCGCGAGGATCACTCAAAGCCAGAAGCTAGGTCAGATCTCATGCTACCAGTACACGACCTATTGAAAGCTTGATACCGCGAGACTGCGATGTAAACACAAAAACAGAATTGTCGAGAGAGCCTTCCGCCTTTTCATGACCGAAGCTTGAGACATTAGCTTCGGCAGGATGACGTATCCAAATATGTGGCGCAGGCCTATCGACCGGATACGAATATTTTCGTTCCTCTGTATCTTTGTATTCATGTAAAATTTTTGCCATGTAGTCTCTGCCAATATCGCGCCGTACTAAAGCCCCGGCACCATTGGGTCTTGTTGATCTTGGCTTTCTCGCCAATCCGATGTAAGCTCTCGGTTGCGAGATAGTTAGTCCACCTCATGGACATAACGACCCACTCCATCTATGGTGTACAAACAACACTAGTAATTAGAAGGCCACCAAGGACAGTGGAGAACACCCGGGGTAGAACAATATATCCATGCACCAACGCCAGGAGTCTCTATCTGTTATTCTAATATGGTAGGACCTCAGGGATGCTTGTATCGGGAGCTAATCGAGCATTCAACGTCTGTGGCTTGGCCAAGAATGGAATGGATTCAGATAAGTGCACCCCTGGATGCTCGTTTTGCTACACAGCTTGTCTCACGAGTCACCACCCTTGTCATTGGCAGAAGGAAGAAGGCCACAGCTTGAACAATTCCGAGGGAAGAGTCCGCCATACTAACCACGCAAAAGAAAGAGCTCATGACGAAAGCGCCACGGTCGGTAATCATTACTCGAAAGCACAGCGTCATACGGCATCTGATCACACCTGGTCTCCAATAGGATCTGCAGCTCCCTAGATGCCGTCGGGTCGAGGAGCATTTCCTAAATTGGCTGAGGGGTAGATGAAGATCGTCCAACTTTACTTCGTTGTCATTACCCTATAGTTTAGTTTGCGACCTTTCTTCTGGAAATTATGGCCGACCCAGAAACGGTCTCCCAAGTGTTTATATGGCATCTTCGGCCGCTGCTCTGACTCTGAGCTTGCTTCACTTGAGAAATACGATCTGATTGAGCAGGAACAATCTCTAACCTCTACCTTGCAACCTCTAACCTTTCAACATGGATGCCACATCGTCCGAGAAAGGAGGTGTCCATTACGATGGAGAGGCACCTCCTTCGAATGCCAGGCGAGGTTCAATTTATCAGGTCATCCCTCCTTCGGAGAGGCGGATGTCTGCCCAAGGTCGTCGCATTTCGGTCATTGACGATATCTTCGGTGAGATCAAGGAGGGCGGTCCGAACTACCGAAATGTAAGCTGTCCAAACCACTAGCATTGTCGAGATACTGACTTGCTCAGGTCGGATGGCTTGGAACTGCTGTGCTGATGATCAAGACACAAATTGGGTTGGGTGTCCTATCCATTCCCGCTGTCTTAGACACACTAGGAATGGGACCAGGACTTGTCGTAGTGATTTCGATAGGAGTAATCACGACATGGTCGAACTACGTTATCGGCACTTTCAAGAAAAACCATCCATCGGTTTACGGTATCGATGATGTAGGATACAAGCTTTTTGGCAAGGCTGGGAGAGAATTTTTCTACGTCGTGTTTGTTTTATGTGAGTATTACTCCATGCCTGTCACTACCTGTGTCTTAATATTGACCTGGTATAGTTTGGATCTTCGTTGCTGGAGCGGGTATGCTGGGGATATCAATTTCATTCAATGCCATATCGACTCACGGAGTTTGTACGGCTGTCTTTGTCGCAGTTGCAGCCATTATTGGCTTTACCCTTGGAAGTATTCAGACCCTCCATGAGGTCTCGTGGTTGGCTTGGGTTGGTGCGATTTCCATTTTAACCGCGAGTGAGTCACGCCCTGCACCTCTCGTTGTACACGTTCTGACAACCAATCTATAGTTTTTACCCTGACAATTGCTGTGGGTGTTCAAGATAAACCTGCCGCTGCCCCGCCGGGTCCGTTCAAATCCAACTGGAAAGGTGTAGGCGATCCAACCTTCGAGTCAGCGATTTCAGCTTGCTCCTCCATCGTTTTCGCATGGGCCGGTACGCCTGCTTTCTTCCAGATTGCGTCTGAGATGCGTGTACCAGAGCAATACACCCGCTCACTTTTACTTTGTCAATCTGTCGTGGCCACCACTTATATAGTGATTGGCGTTGTGGTCTACTACTACTGTGGAAGCTTCGTTGCGTCACCAGCACTTGGGTCGGCAGGAGTTCTTTTGAAGAAGATCTGCTATGGTCTAGCTTTGCCGGGCCTGTGCGTTAGCACGCTCCTCTTCGTACACGTAAGTGGCTATCTCTGGACTTCATAGAAGATGGCTAATAACTCCCAGATTGCTGCGAAATACGTCTTTGTTCGCATGTTGAGAGGTTCTTATCATCTTACGGATCCTACTTTCCGGCATTGGGCCACCTGGCTGGGATGCACATTAGGCGCTACAATTATCTCATACATTATCGCAAGTGCAATTCCTGTTTTTGGTGGACTTGTCTCCTTGATCGGTGCGCTCCTCGGCACTCTTATGTGCTTCCAACCGATGGGCGCCATGTGGCTATACGACAACTGGCACAACCCAAGGACAGCCAAGTGGTATGCAATGGTGGCTTGGAGCGTCTTTGTGATTGTCTCCGGTTTCTTTTTGATGATTGGTGGAACCTATGGTTCTGTGATCGATATCAAAAACTCGTATGCAGCAAACGGCGGGTCTTCTCCATGGTCCTGTGCAGATAATTCGAATTCAACATAATGACACGAGGCGCATCATCAGTCTTTAACCATCTCCACAAATGGCGAAACACGAATTTTGAGGTCTGAAACCTGGCAAGAGTGATTGCTACTCTATTTTTAGCTTTTCGTGGTTGCTGTTTCAGCCTGGCGGTTTTTGTATGTCCCTTAAGAGCCTCGCCCCAACATACCACTTCATACTTTTTTCGCCCACCGGGACTGAGGACAAAGCACACTAGGGTGATTTCAGCAAACCAGTCAGAACTCGGTGACATTGGTTCGCTTCGCACGTTCTCCTACAGCCTTCGCCGCCTCTTAAACCTTTTCTAAGAACTGTAAATCCTTACATCGACGGGCTTTCTCTTGTCTTCAGCGTTTGTTACCATGATCGTCCCGCTCTTCGTATCCCAGATTTGCCCGATATGCCTCTCATTAATAGCTGTTGTCGATACTGCTACCTTGAAATTAGTAAAAGACAAAACCTGAGAGAACAATTTCAGCAGCATTGTCTCTGCACTAGCGCTGTCCTCCATCATTTGAGCCAATCCCTCGGAGTCAGTGTGATATAGAACATCGAGACACTAGGCAAAGCGAGGGTGAGAAGCTAAAGCTAGACCTTCTTGCCTACGGCATCGCCAACGGCTGCCACCGTGGTTGGACATCGGCCCGCTACTAGCAAGCATGGGTTCAATTGCAGAGAGTGCTGTACAAGCATCCTCAGCATGGAGCTGCAAGGGAGACTTTTGATGCCTTAGATCGCGAACCCTAACGCCCAGATTGTTTAGATCCTACTTTTTGCCGGTGGGATGATCTCCACCTGGGTAATAAGGAGTTAATTAGAAATCTGACTGTAGTATTTGGTGACCATATCATAGCAATCTTTCGCTTTGGACTAGATTTTGAGCTCATTAATGGTTGCGGGAGCTAGGCCCTCTGCCTACTCCGTTCACGGAATGTTCGGCGACGGTTAACGATTCCCCGGGTGCTGGAAGTGTAACAATTCAAACGCTCATGTAAAGGCCCGAGAAAGAAATGTATATCACTCGGTTGCGACTTACTACTTACTACGATTCCCCATCCTCCTCAGCTTGAATATATGCCAAAGATATCTTCTATGTCAAAATTGTCGAACACCGTGTTAGTAAAGACCGACTCATCTGAAACATCATACACTGAGTTGAAATCATCCAAGCTCCAATGGCTCGGATTCCCTACACTTTCCAAAGCCGTTGGTGAAACTCGTCCTATACCCGGGTCGGATAGAATCTCATTGACGTCCGGACACCACTGTTGCACATTCATGAGCAAAGAATTCAGTCCCGACATCTGCTGCTCGTCTGTCCAGGGACCCAGCCCAGGGGCAGGTCTACGAATACTTTCCACATTGCAATGGTGGAGCAGAATTTGTCGGTCATGGTTCAGGCCAGAGACCCTTTGCGCTGCTGTGTCGGCAAGTCCAAACTTGTCACGCATAGATTCAAGGCCGAGCATAGAATGGTTACACTGTCTTTTCGCTGAGGTTCGACTGATTATTTTTCAGGAAAGCAGTACAGCAATGGTAGGGCTGCCACCATGTACCAAAAGCCATGTATCGAGCCAAGATATGATGCCTGCTCTCGACAGATGACTTCTTCGTACAGGTCTGCCATGCAAAACGCTGCAATGACACAAAGGATTGAGCAAAACCCCTGTCCGTCATTCTGACATGCTAATTTCGTGGTTAAGATGGCGATTCCCATATTTCGATGTACACTTCATAAAGAGCGAAGTGGTAATCGTTCCTTAATCCGTTTTCTCTGTGGAGCAAAAGTTCTCTGGGTAGACTGACTAGCCACTGCGAGAGTGGAGAGGTGATCATTGGTTGATCTTGAACAGAAGGGCATCTTTTCAATATCGATGCAGCTAACTCTCCCATTATGTGGTATAAGGAGATATTGGCCATAAAAATCCTTGCGCTGAGACAATCCTCTTCAAAGTCATCAGCAGTCAACGGTGGTACGTCAAATTTGTCGGAGCTCAGAATTGACGGTCGACCGTACATCAGAGATTGTGGCTCGGTCGTTTGCCTGCTTATGGGTGGTTATGAAACATCCGTGAATATGGGCATTTGTAATTAAACCTACATACAGCATCCACCATATTCGACGTCGGCAACCTGCATCAGTCCTACTGGTATAACTTGACTTTCGATGGAGGCCCATTTGCACGGAGAGCCTTAATGCAGACCCATTTGCATGCCACGGTGACTCGAGACTCACGATATTCAAGGTGGGGCTCCATAACGTCAATAAGCACATTGACTTCAATACGATCAACACATCCTGTTCCACATTCAAGGCAATTGTAATTTAATTTTCTCGTACAAGTGTCCTTGGGAGCAGGTATGCTATGAGCGCGACTGCCGCGTTAGGCTGCCGGCAAGACAAAGCGCCTGTTAAAGCACAATGGACGAGTCTGGCCCGCATACCTCTGGTCGACTGAGAACTGGAACAGTATGACAAATATTTGTGAAGAAAGAATCTATCAATGCCCGACGGATTGGTTGCTTGGGCAGTACATCTGTTCCAGAGGCTTTAAGAACAGCAGCTCTGAGGCTCATGAGTCCATCGCTTGGAGCACTAGGCTGTTGATCTGTCGCAACTGTGGATTTGGCGCGTAATTTCAAGACTGAATATTCGGCAAAGTAGGCTGCTTCCGGCTCATTCCTCATTCCATCCATGGCTGAACAGGGTATAGAATCTTGCAGTAAACCCACCGATGGAGGAGAAGCTACTGGCTTCGGGCTAGATAATAAGGAAGAGGCCTCCCGGAAAGAAGTGTTCGTAATCTCTGGCCGATGGCGACTTTTCGACAATTTCCTTTTTTCCCTGATGCCCTCGCAACGTCTTCAGATGCATCAATTGAACTGAAGGACAAACAATAACCACGCACTTTACTCACAGACAAGAGAAACCTAATCGAGATCAATTCGTGCAAACGTCATTGATGCTCTCCTGCAAGTCGCATCGTACCTGTCGATCAAGGTTATCTCTCGCATACCTTCCGCCCTTGACATTGGAGGCACACAGTTCGGGCTCGATCTCTCTCTATGTTCTTGCAGCCGTCGAATGGTCCGAGTGCAGAGAGACTTTGATGTGGAGGCGCTCTCATGTCCTACAATCTCAATGTTCGCACCGTCCGAGGAATATTGAGTTACGCTTTCCAAGTTGTGAATGAGAATCAATATCTGGTACAGGGCTGAAGAGAGGCATCAAAGCAGCTCATCCCCGAAAAGTCACCCCGACTAGTGCCTTCGATATCGTTCGAGATACCCACCACAAATTGGTGAGACAAACCAATACGCTAGGGCGGTCGAAAGAGAGTGCCGCCGTAATATGCGCTCTGGAAAACTGGAATCTATCATACAATGAGGATCTAGACCACCTCTCCCATGTATTCGATGGAATACTAAGACTTTCCTCTGTGTAAAATTCAGACCTAATGCGATGGCCATTGGATTGCTTTCCGTGCCCGATTTAGTAAATTGCACCATCCCCATACTGGAAAAACGTGAAACGAGGAATTCTGCTAGCTCTGTTTCCTGTGGATTGGGGCCCCAAGGTATCGCCGATCCCAGAACCAAGAGAATGGCCTTCCTGATTTCGGGCGTGAATATCCAATCATCGAGGCGAAATACTGAGACACAAAGTCGAGACATTCATGATCATCGATCGATGTCAAAGAGGCATTGTGTCCTACGTTCGCACAGATTGAGAACACCTTGCTTGTGAAGATTAACTCCGGTAATTCCTGCAGACGTTACCTTAGAGACGCGTTCATGTTGTTCCTGCGCCCTAGGATTGTCTTGTGAGAAGAGCTGCACATACTTATTGAGTATGGCGTTGCCACTGGAGGGCTCTCGTCTCTTGCAATAATGGTGGAAGGAAATGAAATCTGAACTCTTGACCTTCCCCGTGTTGGGTGCTTATATGCCTCGAGAGTCACGATAAATTCAAGATTCATGACAAAGTTTCAGTGAGAGAGCAGGAAGAAGAGAGTCCTGGGACGAGTAATGTATCAAACCAAGGCGATAGGTCAAGTAGAGAGCTAGAAAGCAATCTACTCTGCTCCCCCAAGTTTGCTGGTTAAAACGGATGCCCTTTGCGAATATTCTTTGAATGCTTCATCGGACCTGCCGCTGACATGAGGTGGTCAATCTGATTCCGTGGCGGGGATCGCATGACCAACAGTTCTCTGGACTAGTTCTTACGTTTCCTACCGCCGACTGTGATTGAACAACCATCCACAAGAGTGAAGTTAGCCTAGTCATGCGATACCTGCTTGCGAATGGTGAACAGCCATCTCGCCGTTCGAACAATGCACGTGGGCGCGGAACAAAAGCGCAGACCCTTGGCTCTCAACACAGTCACAACCACGCATTTGTGGACTGAAGTCTTGCGATGTCGAGGTTGGTTAGAAAGTATCTCCTAGTCCTTGTTGCTGAGGCGCTCATTCCCTTTAATTCTAGTCTCGTAGGTGCCGAGTTCAGAATGCTACCTACCGGCCGAGTGCCGGATGCCAGGTGCCGGATGCGTGGTGAAGGTCGCCCTCCGTTGCATGCGGTAGTCGCGTGGTCAACAAAGCACAAGGCAACGGAGTCAAGACCATCCATGCGTCCGAAAGCAGTGTCAGCTCCCTGACTGCTTCTCATAAGGTTAGGTGAAGGCCCAATTTCAGACTAACTCGTGCCCTCGTATGGTACAGATTATTGAGAGTATTGAATAGCACTAAGTATTGAGAGTTGAGTGAAATAGCAAGCTGGGAATATGCAAGGCAATTGCAGAGTACGCGGGTGCTTGGTGGTTGCGTGTTCGCGGACCTATTGCATCCCAGGCTTGTAGGGATATAGAGAGAACCAGCCATCAAATCAAGACTGACGTGCCCACAGTACAGATTGTGCGAAGTCAACTAGACGTCTAAATTCATTGGGGGAATACTACAGAGAATTCCACCATATTGTCAGCGACCACGTGGACTCAATCTCCATGACAGTTTGTCTCCGCCAGAGGCATTGCCTGAACGAAGCAGAGTATATAATCGTGAGATTGGCGTAGGCGGTCGATAAGATCGACGATTCCGCAGCTCCTGTACGGGCATAGCTTGGGGGTTGGCGACGGAAGACGAAAGATCGAGACAGTAATGATAAATGTTTACCTCGCATTTGACTTCTCGGACTCTTGCAGTAATCGACTTTCTGGTGATGCCCAAAAAGGCTCAGCCTACCATGAGCTGACCTTGGTGCCGTGGCGTTCTTCACGACATTAGAAGCGAAGGCATAATTGAATCCACAATATAGCTGGACGCGCAGGTTTCGCAAAGTTGACTAAAGTATAAAAGCATTGTCTTTGACTGATGAAAGATTGAGTTCCTCCAAGTCCGATAACATTCCCTCCGTTGCGTCCCGCACCCTCATTACTGCTGCCGTTATGTACTGAACTGCGAGGCACCGGAACGAGCTCTTCAACCTCATCCAGAAGAGGCTCCATTTCCTCCTTCCAGGTTGTGCAGCAAACACGAATTGTGTTGAGATCGACCTGGGTGGCAATAGTCCAGGCCGAGTACTGCATCCAGGACGGATAGTAGGCCTGCAACTGTGGCACACATTCTGTCTGGTGTCTCACGCGACAGTCGTCTACCAGCGCAGGCATAATATCGGTCGCTTGGAAACAAGTGGGGTTGACGTTCGCATGACAGTAGATGAGAGTGGACCCCAATGCCCAGGATTTTTCTTCTGTTGTACTGAGGCTGAGTATAAAGAAGGACTTAGGTTCCACCGAGTCGCTCATCGAACTAATATCAACGAATGCCTTTGTAGCTTCCGCGCTGTAGTGGTGTTCAAAAGCCTTTGTCCCTGCCCACATACCGGTGTAAGGATATGCTTTGACAAGGAAGGTGGTGATGATCCCAAAATTAGCGATTCCTCCCTGCAGTGCTTTGTACAGGTCTGGAAGCGAATCTTTACTGGCTGTCACGACCGAGCCATCGGCCAGGACCACTTCATAGGCATCAATATTATCACATCCCCAGCCGTAGAGGTTCGAATGCCAGGAGACTCCGCCTAAAGAGGCTTCGTTAGAGAATATCTTTCCGGACATTATAAAGAAGGGCTCACCCCCTAAAAGTAAACCCCCAACTCCAACTCTAGATGCTCTGCCACCCACGACCGTCAGACCTAGGGATTCTAACGCAGAATATATATCTCCCCAGCAGTTTCCTGGCCCGATTGCGACTGATGACTGGTTCTTCGACAACTTGATCTGCTTCAAATTTGCTAAATCAATCAAGAAACCGCGGCTGATGGACGATTCTCCAGCCCATTTGCCGTGCCCTCCACTTTTAACTGCGAACGGGCAAGACGGTTCTCGGAGAACAATGACAGCTACTGACACGTCAGCAGCTGTTTGTGGCTGAAAAATAGCTGCAGGAGTATTTTTCGACTGGGCGGAACTCCAATAAGCAGCCCTCGCTCGCTCGTACGCCGGATTGCCGGGAAGAAGTCTCAGTAGTGGTCGTATCGTAGATAAGAGTGAGCACTGTGTGTCATGTTCAGCGATGTGTGATACGAAAGATAATAAATATGAGATTCGTACTGCAGCAGCTTCGTTCCTCCTAGAGGCAATTTCTCTGGAAATCGGCTGGCACGTTCCATTTACAAGCGAGAAGCTAGTTTTTCGGTGGTGGGCACTTCACTTCGCGCCAAAATCAAAATAGGAGAGAACAGAAAGGGCAATATTTACACACAGCGCCTCTCTCTTCAGCGTACGCTCACATCGGCCGATGTATTGGTGAGACACATACTTCATGTTGTACCGAGAGCCAGTTCTTGAATAGGCGCTTAGATGCAGATCAGGATAAACGAAACTGATAAGATATTAATATATCTGATACTGAGTACTAAACTATCCCTAGAAGGAGCGGTGAAGTGTTCATAATGTTACTATTGATTTGAAGTCTCTCTGTATGCTGTTCAACGCCATTGAGCGAGTTGAGTTGGGGATTCTAGCTGGCTCTGCTGCGAAGCTAAATGCCAAAGTATACATTGTTTGCGTGCAGGGGAATGATGGCTCATCAATTGTGCTACAAGACTGTCAAGGAATACGCGGGCTTGTACTCTTAATAACAAGAGATCTCCCAAAGGGGTGCCAAGATAGAGGTAGCATCCCCTCAACTTTTGGGGAACTGCCTACTAAGCACCATCCTGTCTTTCCCTCTTCAGTTTCATTGCCACCAATATCACGCAGTAGCCACCGAGGATCTGACAACGCCCCGCTCATCTCGACTAACCTCAGGAATCTCGCATTTGTCTCGTAAAGCCAAAATTAGTAGTGTAAAAGAACAGTGGAAGCTCTATTCCAAGGTCTTCGTTCCCTCCGGCCTGAAGTTGGAACCTGGTCATTGCCGGAACGCATCATGACATTATCCTCCCAAACCACCACGACACATCTCAAACCTAGGGAAATGCGGTGCAAGACAGGTTGCGTTTGCTGTCGCTTGCGTAAGAAGAAGTGTGATGAGACTAGGCCAATATGTCGAATGTGCCATAGGCTCGGTTTGCGTTGTTCGTGGCCTCACGCGAATGACTTTGCCTGGCCGATCAACCTGGGACTTTCTTCGAGTAAGAATCCATGCCGACAGCCAAAGGCGCGCGGTGTCTTGGCATCAAATCCGACCGCAGATTATGACAGCACTGAAGAGAGCGAGACGCTCGTCCAGAAAGACATCAGTGCAGGGCATGAATATAGAATGGTACCAACCCTATCATCAGGAATCAACAAGTTGGACGACCCATCACGTCGACTTTTAGAGTTATTCATTCGGCGCACGGCGCACCAGATTCTGGGGACTCCTGTGGTGGTATAGAATCCCCTCCGCCACGAGCTTCTTCCCATAGCACTATCAGATCGCCTAATTTTGAATGCGCTCTTATCTGTTGGTGGCTACCCCCACCTTGAGCCAAGTGGAGGCGATACCATCGAGACGAGGATTCCCCACTATGTTATTGCTATTCGGGAGTTGAAAGCTGCATTGGCAGAATGGGGTTTAGGCAGAGGTTGTAATACTGTTCGTCTGCTTTTAGCGACGTGGCTATTGTGCCTCATGAGGTTAGTAGCTCTATGTCACCAACCCTCGTGATCCTTAAGCTCGGAATCCCCCATTTAAATTGAGGAATATGGGACATCTCAATGACTCCTTGTACAGGGTATTCGAGGTAACGCGGGTGGTTCGCTTATGCATCACCTCCGAGGCTGTCGCCACTTCGCGCAGGAGATCTTGATGGAACCTCGACTACCCTTCCGACCTTGTGGGTGTCTTACTCGAATCTTATGCTTACTGTGAGCTGTGCACAAGTCTGAGAATGCTACCTGGCCACGATGACATTACAGCAGCCTGTCGATTCTCCGATGAACATCTGACTGCACTACAAACGTATCGAACATTTGGCATAATTTTTGCTGGATATATGTCGCTTTTGCGTCTCGTACCTTTCATATGCAAACTTGCAATGGATAGAAGATCCGAGCTTTCGGTAGATCAGGACTTCGACTGCCGTACAAGATATGACAATTTGAAACGGTCTATTCATGGCTGGTCTCCATCGACCGCCTTTGAATCAACAACTTCAGACACTGGCGTCAGGGTAGACAACATAGGGGATTTTCTCAAGGCTGGCAATGTGGTGAGAAAAGCCCTGATGATGTTCTTGATGTCAGCATATTACAAGGATGTGGACTACCTACGGGGAAAGATACATCCACTCGTCGAGGACACTATCGAATTCATGGCTGTGACTGTCGCGGGCTTGGCAGCCGGACATCATATATCAACATTCTCTTCTGGCTCATGTGTGTAGTTGCAACCTACTCCACCACGATGCTACAGCGCGAACGTATCTTGTCATTTATAACCAAGGATATTCCTTTGTCGAACAGAGTCATGCAAACCCTGAAATGGGTGTGGGAAGCCGACGACTCCGCCTATGGACTGCAAGGTCTCTCAGACATGGTCAAGCTTCACAACGTGGATTTTCTCTTTGGCTGAGATATGAGCGATGTGTTTTGAAGAAAAGAAATTCGAATATTAGTGCCCTTTATCCGGCTATTAGCATCATTAACCTAGCTAGAACTAGTTGAAATGGTTGAAATGGCCATGCTAGGGGAAGCGCCAGTGGCGAGTGAAGAACCAATGCTCGCGGAAGGGCCAACACCAGATGAAGAATGAAAAAGGTCCTTTTCTCCCACAGGTGCACTAAAAGCAGATGATCCTATCAACATTCAAGTGACAAAGCTCTACAGTCATTATCAACGGCACAAGAAATGGTCAAAGCTTGAGTAGAGCTTGAGTCGTCTGTAGAATAGGAGCTGCCCAAGAAGGAAATGCGATAGTGTACTTAACAATCGAATACCCATCCCTGCCGCAAGATACCTATGTTATTAACTTGTCCCTTGATCGATGCGAGTGGCCTGCTAGAAATGGCAGCCATGCCCAGGGTGGAGCTATCACAAAGACAGGCTTTTACGTGGCGGTTTAGTCAATTTCACCTCCTGAAAATAGTTAAGAATCCAAGTGATGGGATTGAAGAGTGTTCTCTTTGCACCGTGCCCTTGGCAAATCCTGATGTAGGGCAGTAGCTGGTAAGACAACAGTACCGTTACTCTCTTGAATCGCAACTTACCTCCAACACACCTCTCATATGGCATCCGCAAGGTTTGAAACAGCCGCTAATGACAAGACCCAATGGACGGAGGCAGACGAGAAATCAAGGGTACTTTAGCGTACGATATGCTAGACATTGTACCCTTGTGCTTGCAGTGAAGTTGACAATGAGTCGGCTTTGAAGAGTACTTATTACGGGATGTGCGGCGATGTGAGTCGGCAACGGAGTTAGGATTAAAGACAGCCTGAAGGGTTTTTTATTTATGGCTTCCAGAGCAAGGCGCGACGGTATATTAGTACGAAATTCAGAGCTCAATAAAGTGGTGGGAGCTTACAATAGCTCACTTAGTTGTTGTAAATTAAGATCATAATTGACTACCGTATCTGTTTAATGCAATTCGTACAGGCCTTCCGAATACTATATATGGAAATTTAGTTGACCCTGTTGTATTCCTGCTGACCCCTCCAAGGAAACGCTAGCGGTACAGTAGTACTCTCTCATCCCACCTGTGCGCGGGAAAATCTTCTCGATGTCCAATGCGCGAACTGTTGGAGGATTTGGACTGTACAATTGTACGGGCCAATCGATACAGGCAAGTCAGCGTAGTTGAGATTTCTGTCTTCTTCTACTCTATGGTCACCGTTCTGGTTTATATAGAAAATTACTAGGTAAATGGCCTCCTGGAGCCTATTTTCCATGATTCCAAAGCATTCCAAAGGCTGTAGCACTGACTTGTTGATCGTCATCACAAGGTTGCCTGCCAGCTTGTTTCATCGATAGTCATTTAGGCGCCAACACGAACTCTCCTGACAACAACACCTCGGTAGGCGACCCGGAAATGGGGCTTGTACGAGTATATGACAAATCTAAAACTAGGAACTTAGGGGACTAATTAAGAGGTATGTACCTGCCAAGCGGCGCTCAAGATCGCACAGCACTCACCCACAATTACTAAGTCAAGACTCGGGAAAAGCAACAAGGGCCTCGGGTCCGGGTCCGGGGATGGATATGGATGATGGAGAGGTCAAGATACGCCGCGGAGTAATGTCGTTTATTCGATCCAAAGACCTGACTTGTGGGGGTGGGGGCGGGGTTCTAGGGAAGTTAGCTGACAGAAACCACCGACGAGCCGAGGAGTTGTTCAGAGTAGGCTACGTCCTAGCTCCTCTAATAGGTACACACCTTCTTTACCTCTGGCGTCCGTCCAAATAAGATGTAGATTCGCTGGACCTTTTAGACTAGTTAGATAGCCGAAGTTGAAGCAAGCTGTCGGCCTGAGCTGCTTCATCAAGATTGAAATAGTGTTCAGTCCCCAGTTCCAGAGCTCACCTAGACCCTTTTGTCTTCACCAGCGCACTTAGACAACCATTCGGACAAGTTATGTACGAAAGGTTGGCAATCACAATACGAATGATGCGAATTCCGAGTGACGAAGGAACCGCCGCTAACTTGTAGTAGGATATATCAGTAACGGTTCTGCAGTGTTATAGCTCAGTTATTGGGTTATTAAGGATTATTTACAATGATCACCGAATGATTAGAAGGAGACAGTACCTTTGCTTCGACCGAGTCAGTATATTTTGTTCACCAGCGTGAGAATTTCCTCCCCCAAACGTAAGGCTCTACACTTAGCTTGCCCACTGGCGAGAGGTCCCGACCAATAAATAGTACGAGAAAATTGGAAGAACCGGGTAGGATGCCTAAAAAAGCTTCGGCCGCCTAGAATTCTTCGGATTCCTCGCTTGGTATTACTATCAATGTTTTACCTTACTTGTAGAGCAATTTAGCAACCTTTAGTCAAAACAGTTTCAGTGCTTAGGACAAGGCACTTAAGACAACTAGGACCACGCTTCAACCTTCACTCAAGTCGTTTAATATCCGTTAACCGCGGTCCTAGAAATGGCCCCCCACCTTTGCCCAATCTGCCACAACACTTTCAGCCGCAAGGAGCATCTGAGACGTCATCTAGGAACTCGTAAGTTGGATTGAACTTATCATGATCAAGCCCCCTTTTAGCAGCCGTCGTCGATATCTAGCCAATTTCTGGCTCCAGATGTAGTAAAGTGGGCTGACGACCATCAGATTCTGCCATCCGTCGGTTTGTGTGCGAGACGTGCAGCAAAGGTTTTAATCGAAGGTAATGGTGCTCCCCGCTAAAACGACAGTCGAGATCGTCTTTATATAAACAGATGACTAACCTGAAGTCTATGGATCAGAGATGCTCTTCGTCGCCACATCTACACTTGCGTCCAGTACAACAAGAACGAAGACAAGTTCTCTGAGCAGATTGTGCGCACAACCCCTAGTCAGGTCTCTACCTTGGCAGAAAGAGATGAGCTCGAAACATGTGTCAATGAACACGGTAATCTCTCGCCCACACCATCGTGGGACCATTTGATTTGCCAGTTGGAGTCAGACTCCTATCAAGAATCTATCCGTGGTGGTGCATCTCGGTCACTGGGTATATTTGTCCGGGTTGTCTCAACCTTTGCAATCACTGGGATTTTCGACCCAACCTTTGCCCTACCTGCGTCAGCCCCGCCTCATACAACAAACTTTTCTCAAGCTCAGGGCAGCCAAATGCCCACCTGGGGTCTCCCTGGCTCTGTTACCATGATGGACGCTAGTGACGCAACTGCGTCGTGCGTTTGGCCTTCGAGCCCTGGTTCGGCCAATGAAAAGTCTCTATGCCCATACTATTCATCAAATCTGAATCACGAGAGTGCCCGAATTGAAGCGCTTCGGCCCACTCAGTTCTTTACGGGAACCAGTGAGCCCTGGAGTCCTTCTCACGCACCTATGTTGTCTATAGAATATGACGATTGCTTGATGGCGAGCAATGAGATCATATCGAGACTGAGGAATGAAATCAGCCAGAAACGAATAGGTCATGCTATATATCCGCAAGAGTGGAATTCGCAACTCGAAAACGAATGTTTGATCTTGTTTGGGCCAAGTAGCCTAATGAAACTCACGGAGGAGTACTGGAGCACTTGGTACATCCACTGGCCAGTGATACACCGAGCGACCTTCCGGATCTCTCTAGCATCAGCCAGCCTCATAGCCAGCATGGTACTTCTGGCCGCTAGCTATTCATCCTATGCCAACACAAGAGAACTTGCCCGTTATTGGGCTGACGCTGTAGAAACTATAGTGTTTGCAGACGAATATTTTGGAAGCACCACCGTGTTTTCCGCTTTGAATGCGGCGTGTCTAGAAAGACGGCTGCGAGCACTGCAAGCTGGGCACGCTATGTGTATTTATCAGACATTTGAGGGTGGACCTATCGCAAAGCGAAGGGTAAGGCGAAGCCGATTCAATGAAGTTGTTGCCGTAAGTTGACTCTGCGCCTAAAAGGATATCCTAATGTGATGGTAGATGGCGCGTGAACTTGGTTTTCAAAACGGTCGACACACGGATGTTCAATACGTTACAAAGGACACATTTAATTGGAAGGAATTCATCTTGAAGGAAGAGCTCATCCGGTATGAATCTTGTAGCCTTTTCAAGACGTCCATGTGGCTAAAATATTGACCTCAGCACACTTACATATATGATTGTTCTTGACAGCGGACTTGTCATCATTTATAACACAGTTCCCAGGGTCATGGTTCCAGAGCTGCAGACGGACTTGGTTTGCCCGGAAACCTGTTTCCAGGCCGCTACTGAGTCAGAATGTCTCCAGTATCTTCTTTCCTGGGCATCACATCCACTCTGGAAGGGGCGGCGTATGTCCATTGCGGACGCGATCAAAATATTAAGTGAAACTAACCTAGACTTTCAAACACAGCAGATGTTCACACAATTTGGCGAATTGAATCTTTTTGTACTCACAGCAGGTATGATCATGGGAAACTCAGTTGAAAACGCTCATGAGCCTAGCTAATCGTGGAGTAAGCGCTTCACTCGACAATCTTCTACATACGAAATTCGATCCTTCCATTCTATCCAACTTCGGCTGTATTAAACATAATGCGTAATTGGAGGAGAATATGGACGCTCCGCAAGTTGATGAGATTCCGAGAAAATTTTGGAACTCCTGCTCAATCAACGGGCGACGAAATTACTCAACGGGAAAGGTGGAGGCAGACTGGCTTCATGAAAGACGCAATGCAATTCTGGATACTTGGACAAATTATGCTCGACAGCAAAAGAACCCGGAGTCTCGAGAAAGGCTCGAGGACTGGCGACAACAATGCTCCCAGTCAGTTTGATCAACCATATATGAGTGATCTCAAACAATATCTCAGCAAGGCTGGAGGAATTTCGACATAAAACGGAGTATATGAGAGGAAATGGTATCTTTGATGAGCAACGGCCTGAAGGTAATGGTGTGCATTAAATTCGCTCAATTCAAGGAATATTGTAGCACTATTTCACCCAGCACGCATCTAGCTCTCTTGCAATTTAATCCAGCTCTATCGCCACAAAGTGCTCTCTTATGGTTGGAAAGAGCGGAACGCGAGCTACATCGGCCTTTGCAAAGACACCGGAATATGCTGGCTGGCGCCCGAAGTCATATATACCTAGGCATCATACTCACTAGACCGCCTCATAATCGCCAGTCCACTATTAAATGATAGTCAAAAGGGGCATACCTTGAACATCGTGGAGCAGTTTCCTTATACTTTGACCTCTAGCTACCTGGAAACATTCCAAAATATTTTGCTATAGCTTAGGAATACGGGCCTGGCCTGTACCAACACCCTACCACAGTGCGCAAGGCTTTGCCCACGTGCACGGGACCCTATATTGTCTGCAATTTACCCTCATCCAACCATTGAGCGAGAGATCTCGTTGCTCCATTCCACCTCTCTTGGTAACCAAGCACAATGATCCTTCCATCTTGATATGCATGAGAGCTTCTCAAAGGAATTGTTGGTAAGTTGTTCTAGTACCACATAACGTCTCTCCGAATGCTCGGGAGCCTGGTAGTGGAGGGTGTCGTCGATAACACATGAGGTCAACACTTGAGAATTTCTCGTCAGACCCGGTGATGCTGATGACCTTAGCTCCTGGAAATTTTGTGAGTTATACCGCAATACTACCCGTTGCACATGTAGCTCCAGATACGCCACAAGTTCACCTGGCTTGGGCTTGCCGACATCGAGTATGCCGGGAACGGCTGGCAGTGCTTCACCCTGTCTTCTACCAGAAGACCGCAGTTAGCGACAGTCGCTCTTTGGAAGAGGAGATACGTTTCGTCGTTGTTATCTACCGAAAGCTATTATGACAGGCATCAGTAAGGGTGTGATGGCTTGCTTAATATGCTTAGCCAGTCCGTGAGTTTTCCCTTGAGTAGATCGATATACTCCACATCTTGTTCCTTGAGCACAGCGCGTTCAGCCCCGCCAGCTATCGATGCTGCATACGAGCCAACAGGGTGCGGATGGGACTTCAATACGCGAATAATCCCTACCGAGTAACCTCACATGTCTTCCCACTTCTGATCAGGAGAAACATAGAACGTCGTTCTATAGGTCATTGTTACCAGGGAATCAATCACCCGCCACCACTATGTTTATATACATATATCTCTCCAAGAGATCCAAACGAATTTGGTGTGCACAAGAGGCTGAGAATTAGTAGCTTAGATCCCTCATCGCGGAATCGAAGCTCAAGTAGCAGGTTTCGTACAACAACTGTCTGTCGCGTAAATCCTGCTCTTGCGGAGAGTTGTTTGCGGCTGTTTTGAACGCTGCCTCAAGTAAAATTTCATCTGTACATCGAGAATACAACAGATTGATGAGGATGAGACATCCTGATGGCTGATTTTAGGAGGGATCAATATATGATGAAAGCAGACGGAGAGTAAGCAAGCATGAAGCTCCTCGGGAATAAGTTAAGGCCATATTTGGTGTCCACATAATAACGTTGTTCGAGTAGCTATGATTCCCACCACTAATACCCCTCGGCGGCACGACTCTGCATTGTACTGAGGTTCAGCACATCTAACCACGAGAAAAAAAGATTTAGTACTCGATCTGACTGATTTCCAAAGCACCATAGGCGAGTACTATTTAAGTATCCTTTCCACACCTCCTAGACGTAATCTTCTACATTCGAGACTGTTTAATTTTAGCTGCCGAGTACTGGTCCCCGCCATCCAGTAATTTGGTGAGCTTCTTATCCCCTAGTCTAATGGTGGGATCATCTTCATCACTACAAATTCCTCAATGACCTCACGATGAGATAAAACAGGGTCAACAGAGGCATTCCAGCCCAAATTTCTTGCCTTCGTCATGCTCAATGTAAAAGGAAATGGAGGCAGCATTGCAAAGTCCAGGAATTCGAAAATTCTTTGAAGACTGTCTCCGAAGGGGTCACCTACCAAGCTATGCATCTCCGTGAGTTCTTTCCACGCCTTCTTGTTCTCGGGCCTCTGAGCCCATTGAACAAAGCTAAACTTGAATTTCATGATCGCTGTGGGGGCGAAGCTGTTTACTGTCAGCAATCAAGACCAATTAAAGCATGTCAGTGTTTTACCTCAGATTCTTTTTGAAATCCATTGAAATCTCTTGAAATCCCTCAGTGTCGGTATCTGGCAACGTGTAGTCAATTCCATACCAGCCCGCTAGTTCCAACCATAATCTGCCATAAGTGAAATAGCAAGAATCCGCTGCGTTGAATGCCGCATTTCCAGCGTGTTCATTCAACGTCAAATATTCTGAGAGGTAGCTATTGAGCCATGCACTTGACTGTATTACTTCCCGCTCCCAGGCGGCGAGATTACCAGGCCAAATGAGTTTTTCTCCTTTATATTTTTGTACTGCTGCGTACACCGCTAATGGGTATACGGAATTCATAGCTGCGTCTTCAACCGCACCTATAATGAAGGCCGGCCGGACAACATTCCACTCAACGCCAGTATTCCGAGAGTATTCAGACAACAGGTCTTCTTGCACATAATAGAAATTAGGTTCTGGAATACGTGGGTCAGACTCGAGAGCAGGCATTGCAAGCCCACCGCCGTAGTATTTCGCACCAGTCTGAAGTAGGAATCGTTTCGGTCGGATGGCTGCTAATTCGAGAGCATCAAAGCAGTTTCTTAGGAGTTGACCTGTAACTAGATTAACACCGTGGTGCTGCATTATCCTTACGTCCGGTTGAACGAAGAATAGGCTCTTACCATTGACCTTGCAAAGCTCTTGAGCGTTCGACCATAATGAAGCACCATCCCTTGGAGTCGGCTGCATATAGGCGAAAAAGAAGACAACGTCGCTGATCACTATCAGCATGTATACTTACGGCCTTAGATGAAAATTGATCACTAACGCTTGAATTTGTTCATCTCTTAAAATCCTAGCAATATCCTTTGGATCTTGTAACAGATCGGCCTGGACATACCTGACATTCTTGGATACAGGGTGATTTGCAAGCGGTGGACGTCGAGATAATGCTACCACCTGGTGCCATCTCTCCGGAGCTCGAGAAAGAGCTCGTACCATGTAATTACCAGAAATGCCATTGGCTCCGAAAACAATTGCATTCAAACCCTTCAGGGTCGGTGGGTAACAAGGTATACCGCAGTAGATTCCGCGTCTCTCAACTGTCGATTGTGCCATCTTAAGTTGGGCGTTTTTGGGAAGAGTTGTCACAGTAAAATATAGAATGGAAACCACGAATAACTAGTTGAGGCTCGAACGTACGGGAAGACTATAATGAAATAGTTTAGTTATTATCTTGATATTTAGTCTCAATGAAGCCGAACTCGACAATATATAGAGCTCTGTATGTTAGGGGTCTTAGATATTATTACCTAGGCCTGAGCCTAAGAGCAGAACCTAGGGGAGGGGGCGGGGGTGGGGGTACGAACCGAGGGTAAAAAGTCGTGCTCTATAAATCTCTAAGAAGATACTAAGTATTTAGGTCGTAAGTCTTAGCTTATACTAAAAGAAGATGGCTTTACTTTCCGAGTAGTAACCGGGTTTTGCTGCAGCCATCTAAGCTTTTTAATATAGAAAGTGCCCGGTTCTCTACGGAGCCCTAATATAGTAAGATAGTACTTTAGGCATTATATATATATAATTACTAGTCTAGATAGTTTATAGTTAGCTTCGTTAGTAATCCTATACCTATATATTAGGACATAGTCTAATAATCGATTATTCCCTTTACTATTCTAGTTAATACTCTTATATCTACTCTATTAAGGAACCCTACTTTAGTTAGAGCTACTTACAGCTCGGATCATAATAGTAATACGGGAATAATCTATACTACGAGGCTTAGTAAGGTAAGCTCTATCTACTAGCGTAATAAAACTTAGAGATATTAAATATTTTAATACTATATTTAAAGTATAAACTCCCTTATAGAAGGAGCGTCCCCTCCCTTGGGGACGCGGTCTATAACCTACATTCCTATAGAAAAGTAAGCCCTCTAGCCTCCCAGAGAACTCTCCAACCGTCCCCCGCGGGACGCTTGACTCGACCGCCCTAGGCTGTGTTCTCAGCATAGGATAGCGCATGCCTATTCACCTAGCTATTCATTTAGAACCACCTATTGCACGAGAAGTCCCCGCTCGAATGCATAGCCTCAGTGCTTAAACTGCACAGCTATTCTGTTTGTCATGAACCTCGAAACATCTCCCATCAAGAAACATCCAATGATTGAGAGTATTCCAAAAGGGATGCTTACATACCAAACATAAGCCAGGGCGCCAGAATAAGCCCACCTGCTACCTTGAACAGCTGCCGCAACTATAGCTGGAGTGACGCCGGTAATGGTAGACACATTTGCTGGATTGGTGAGAAATGTGGTGGTGAAGTTGCTAGCAGAAGACTCCGGCAGCCCAGCCTGAAGTGCATATTTAAGGACTTCAGCAGGTAACTTTGAATTTAACTTCTGCATGAAAACGTTGTAGTAAATCGAATATCCGATTGAACCACCAACAAAACGTATCGTCAATGTAAGCGCCGTCGCTGTGGCGATCAGAGAGTCTGGGCATGCAGTCATAGCGATGGTTGCGGAGGGTACAATCACACCTCCTATGCCAAAGCCAGCTATCGTGGCCAAACCAACGGCTAAACCTGCATTATCTGGAGTCACTGCAGCCATACTACCTGTGAATGCAGCTTTCGGTGGATCATTAGCGCCATGTTCAGCTCTTAGAGTCTCGTCTCGACTTACTCATCAACACACACGAGACCAGGAGGATTTCACGATTGTGTCCTTTCAAGAGCGTCAGCATGGTATTCATGACTGAGGCGCCCACGGTAATTGCAATTGAATATCCGAGTCCTTTGACACCGACTTGTATGGGACTGAGCTTGTCAGTAACATTCCCGTCAGTCCAGACGATATCACCTACTCAGGCTCGAACACAGTGCTATATGTTAGTGGCGCAAAGTTGATCATTGAGTAGAAATTCATCCCAGACACAAATGCAACCACAAGAGCGAAAGCGACGATGCGTTGACCCGCGAATAGTTCTTTCGGCACGATTGGAAATTTGGCACCTTTCCATTCCCAGACAACGAAACTGGCGATGAAAGCAGCTCCAATGAAAAGCATCGAAAGAACGTATCCACTTGTCCATGCGTGCGAAGTTCCGCCTGATTGAAGAGCAACAAGACTGAAGCAATACTTAGAAATGTACTTGAGAAGAAGCCAGTATCACTTACAACAAGATAATTCCAGAGATCGAGAGGATGGCGCCAATGTAATCAATTCTCCGAGCGAGTTCTCCCCGAGAGAGTGCCCCTTTACGCAGTATACGCGAGTCTGGGAAGTAGAAAAGGAGCACCCCGGCAAAGAATATACCGTTATAAATACTTTACTCGTGTCAGTGAGGAGCTCCTCGGAGATGGTGATAACCTCACAGTGTTATCCAGAGACCCCATCTCCAAGTGGCGTTTGCGGAAAGTAATTGAGCATATAGAACGTATGGAAAGAATGGGCCTGATATCCCCGTGTTAGCGTGGGTAAACGTGAGCTCGATCGTTAGACTCACAGATAAAGAATGTGACGCACGCCAGATATATTCCACGATTCTTGACAGGAACCAGTTCGGCAGTTCTGTTGGCCATCGTTAGTTGGGTACTCGCATTCAGTTGAGTATAAGGACTGCTAACCCCGCAAGCGCTGTGAGCTCACCAATCTGATGTCGTCCTAGTCAGTTCTATAAGAAACATTGCCAAGCTCAGATGCCATTCCAATAACAGTCCATCTGTCGAAAACACTTAATCATCAATGTGTTTAGAATCATCTTCATGACTGGTGCTTTTGGACTTTTCCACCACCAACAGAAGACTTATGAAAAGGCACTAGATGCATGAGAGAAGAGAACTTACAGCGGCTCCACCTCCAGCAATCGTCATACCGACCACTCCTGCAGCGAATGACTTAGCGGTGGCTGTAAGTATAATGCCGACCACGATCAAGGTCGAGCCAAGAATTGAAATGTTGCGCTTGCCGAACATGTCTTGTAAGTAGCCACAGAAAGGGCAAACAGCAGCCAGAGCTAGTGAGTTAGAGACCGGCAGCCAACCAACTGACGCTGCTCCCAGATCTGACGCAATATAACTGAGTGATCCTGTAAACTATCAGTCGGGTTGAGAAGGCCGTAGGCGCTTGCAAATACTACCTCCAACAAAGTAAAGAGGAATTTGTGAACCTATTTGTTGAAATGAAATGTTAATACGGCTCCCACTATGTGATGTTGGAACTGGATTTCCAGACAACTTACCAACATAGACACCGCACAGGGATATGGTTGCAATGATCTGTTTCCATGTCCAGTCAACGCGACCATCGGACTCATCACCCTGTGCTGCATGGCTCTTTTCTATCTCTACTTCGACGACCTCATGATGATTTGCAGCAGTGTGGCTTTCTTTGCGCTCGACCGTAAGCTCACGTTCTTGGTTCGGAGTGACATCCATGATTGCCTTTAGCTGTACGGGTAGCGCAGTCTCTCTTGAGATGGATGAGGATTGCTTGCACAGAGCGACCGCCTTCATCCCACGAAGGCGACTTTGGCTTACATATATGTCCACAAGCATCTTTGGATTTTGACTGGCCGCAGACCTTGGGGACACATCGTGTAGGTAGTCTTGAGCGGTCTTCTCGAAAGAGTAGAGCCCAGGCTTCGAGCACTAGGACAACCCCAGACTAGTTCAACCACCATGGCTGATATTGCTCCACATAATGTGCGGGTTCAGAATACATGCAAACGACTTTTCTAGCAAGGGCTGGAGTTGAAAGTTTGGGCCGCTGGCGAGATGCGCTTCAAAGACGACTAAGGTTGGCCGTGAGCTTACAGAAACCGTCGTGAAGGGCTACGGGGGCACTGAGTGGTGGTTTCCGTCCAATAGAATGTCGGCATGGAAGCAGAAACCGTACAGCACGAGTGTCAAGCACTTTGTAGCTCTGCGGGGGCGGTGCGAAATCGCTAGGCGTCAATTTGAGCTGACAGTGAAAGTGCTTAGAAGGCTGCAGCCACCTGGTACTGACGGTGAAAACGCTTACTCGCCTTCCCCACAGACCCTTTCCCATTTCCCCCTTTTCGCCACTCGGTTGGCTAGACCCATTTCGAAAGAAATGCTCTTCCGTATTGGCGAGTACTCGACGATGATGTTTGATTCGTGCATAGACATCACAAAAATCAAAAAGATTATCTGACATAGAAAGCCCGTTCGGTAACAGGCTTTCTCCAACTCGAGACTGAACTTCTACCTGCACAAACAACAAAATAGCGAGTCGGAGCAGCAATGGCCAACTTCGAACAGAGCAACATCGTTGTAACTGGGTCCGCCTCTGGTATTGGCCTTGCGATCACTTTGACGCTCGCAGAGCGAGGCGCAACAGTGTGGACAGTGGATCTTTCAAAAGATCCGCCGGACGCGCTCAAATCATGGATCGAGAAAGGCCGAGTTCACTTTCAAGGCAATATCGATGTTGGAGACAGAAAATCTTGTAGAGCCTACATGGAGAGTGTCGTTTCTACTGCCGGCCGTATTGACGGCTTGGTAAATAATGCTGGAATTGGCCTATACGAGGGGCCTATTGCATCAGACGAGGTGTACGATCGAATGATCAGTGTCAACATTGGCGGTACCTGGAATTATGGTACAGCAGCACTCCGTGTGATGCAGAAGCAGGAGCCAAAAGGGCCATGGAATTCGAGAGGCAATATCGTCAACATCGCTAGTGGTGCTGGGTTGAGAGGTGTGAGTCAGCTCGCCTGTTATTGTGCTACCAAGCATGCCGTCATCGGTCTGGCGCGCTCATGGCAGGAGGACTTCGGACAATACGGGATACGCATTAATGCAGTAGCTCCAGGTAAGAAACTCCATTCCCCAAATGGGATTGTGCTCACTCAACACCAGGAGCCACACAGACAGAAGCTTTTGTCAAACGAGCAGAAGAAGAGAAAGGCTTCCTTGGCACGTTGCCGAGCAACCCTCTGGGGAGATTCGCAAAGCCTGCAGAAATTGCGGCTGCCGTTGCATTTTGTCTGTCTGATGAAGCCAGTTATGTTGCAGGGGAAGTATTACAAGTCACAGGGGGCCACTGCTGAGCTATTGGAACGTTTGTATTGGTAATATTCTGCCAATCGCTGAAATCAACTCTCAGATCAGTCGTGGTTCTTAGATCTTACCGATACCAATAAGAAAAATTGGTTTATTAGATGCATCCAAAAGAAATCATTAGCTCCAATAGCAAGGTACGGCAACCATGAAAGGATAGCCGTGAACATGAGCGATCATTTCTAGATCCAGTTGTGACAAGAGGGTGTTGCTGCATTGATGACCGAAATGTCCCGTTAGCAATTGTAACAAATTAATTGGATGGTGAGCTCGGTCTAGAAACTCGCTTGTTTCTGAGGATAGTAACGAATTGTGTCGATTAGCTCGATGTTCCACTTGGAGAACGAAAATCCTGCATACGAGCCAGCTTCCGCATAACAACTGTGAGTAAGCTATGGCTGAGTGTCCCTGTGGGTCTGTAGTCCACCATGGCTGTTAACCTAGCGCGCTGAGACGGCATTCTCGGCTCCTGCTCAGTGCAAGTTCCTTCCAGAGATATCGAATGTGACCAATATTTTCCCAGTCATGCGGACATGTAGCGAGCGCTGCAAGCATAGCTGCTATCATCTCCCAATGCTTGCGTTCCTATTCCTAGGGCACATGCTGAGTTAAAAAGGAAGCCTCTCAGCGCCCACACAGCCATATGATTTTGAGAAAGCCGGAAATATGATTTCTAAGGCACCCGAGACGTACGAGATCTTCGATCAACCTCACTCTCAACCAACAAGACTCAAAATCATTCATGTCGGTGCCGGCGCGTCTGGTTTGCTCCTAGCTTATAAAGCTGAGAAGTGGTTGCAGAACTACGAGGTCATCTGTTACGAAAAGTGAGGCTTTGCAGAATTGTTGCGGGACACTGAGGAGTGAGTGCCTGACCTCTGGATAGGAACCCCGCGATTGGAGGAACCTGGTGGGAGAACAGATATCCTGGTTGTGCCTGCGACGTTCCTGCCCACACGTACACATACACATTCTGGCCCAACACAGAATGGTCAGGTAATATTCAGATTTTTCTTATAACCTCGAAATTTTAAGTAAGGAAGAATAAGGCTGACGACCTCTCGAATACGATTCAGGTTTCTATTCATACTCTGATGAAATACAGAAGTACTTCGAACGCTTTCATGAGCATCATAACCTGGCACCGTATATTCAATTAAACACCGAAGTCTTGAGCGCCACCTGGTTGGATGAGAGCTGTGAATGTGAGTTATTCGGTGTAGTTGCCCTTATCAGTCTTATCAGATTGTTCTAACTACAAGACAACCTTAGGGGAGGTCGAATTAAGGACCCGGGACAGGAAATTCACGGACCGCTGCAATGTTCTGATCAACGGTTCAGGGGTAGTGAACAAGTGGAAGTGTAAGCTCACACGGATGCGACTTCTGATATTTCTGTGTGGACAGCTTCTGGGAGACGCTCCTCTGACGCTGGAGTGCTTTTAGGGCCTGCAATTGAGGGGATCTCATCATACAAAGGAGTACTTTCACACAGCGCCAACTGGGATCCGTCGATCGACTGGGCAGGCAAAAACGTTGCGGTTTTAGGAACAGGATCCAGCTCGATACAATTGGTACCGCACCTTGCCAACGGTAAGACAGTTCGCGCAGGGGCAGCAAAGAAATTGGCAATTAAATCGTCATGTAACAGGTGCTCAAAGCTTGACGGTATTCGCAAGAAATATGACATATATCGCTCCTCAGATCGCCACAGATGAGCAGAAGATTGATGAAAGCAGCCAAAAGACAGCTGCAGCAGGCAAACATCACTACACAGAGAGCGAAAAGGAAAAATTCCGAACAGACGCCGACTTCCATCTAAAGTATCGAAAGAAATTGGAGTCAGCGTTGACTGAGATGTTTCCGCTTTTTCTTCGTGGGACAAAGCACAATCTCCAAGCGCGACAGTCGATGCGAGAGAGTATGCTTGCGAAAATCGGCCCAGGCCACGAACAGCTTAAAAGGAGATTGATTCCGGAATGGTCCCCGGGCTGCCGAAGACTGACGCCTGGGGAAGGATATCTAGAAACACTAGTCCAGGAGCACGTCAATGTCGTTCATGATGAGATCGTACGCTTCACTGAAAGTGGTCTTCTGACTACAGCAGGAAATGAGTATGACTTCGACATAGTTGTCTGCGCAACTGGGTTTGATATTGCATACACGCCACATTTCAAAATCATTGGGAGAGATGGTGTGACAATGGAGGAGGAGTGGAAAGAGACTCCCAATATCTACCTCAGCATTACAGCCCCAAAATTTCCAAATTACTTCGTGGTTAATGGTCCGACAGGAAACTGGGGACAAGGCTGTGCATTGCCATCGGTAAGTGTTCTTCTTATCTATTAGTGTTGAAGTTTACAAACCATGCTAACCGCTATCTTTCTACTAGCACGAAGTTCAGCTCGAATATGCCCTGCAATGTTGCAAGAAGATGCAGGAGGAACGCATTTGTGCTATGGAACCTCTGCAAAAACCAACCACGCAGATCAATCAGCACCTAGATGCCTGGCATAGAAAGTACAGTGTTTGGGCTGAGGAATGTAGATCGTGGTACAAGGATAACAAAACGCATGGACGGGTGTATATATGGCCAGGAAGTCTTTTGCATCACCTGAAGACACTTCGTACGCCTCGGTACGAGCACTATGATCTGCGTCACGAAAGAGATAACATGTGGGGTTTTCTCGGTTGTGGTAGGACGGATCTGGAGATTGAGCATGAAAATGGTGCCCAGGTTGATCTCGCGCCCTATATCAGAGCTGCGGATACGCCGTGGACTCTGGAAATGCCTACGACTGGGATGTAAGGCGCCTGGCTTATCATTATTTTGGCATACCATCTCTTGAGATGGGAGGCAGGTTCAAAACTGATGATTGGCACATCGGACCCAGAATTTAATCTAGATTAGGCTGTCCCTCACCAAACTTCCATAGCCACTCGTGGACTGTCCCGAATTACTTGTCGAGAAACACATTGACGGTAAGACCTCATGGTTACCTCATCAAGAGATCTAGGAACAACCCAAGAGAAGTTGTTGCCAGACCTGAGGGGTAATCCTTGAGCAATTTTCGAGTCTGCCTCACGAAGATGTGGATACCTCTTGAATAGTTCGGGGTCGACGTAAAATCTTTCTATGCCATTCTTGATTCCAAAATGACGGTACATTGCCCCAGCATATTCTCTGGTATGTAGTAACGCATGAAGGCTAGGAGCGGGTAAGTCGATTTGATGGTCTTCGCTGGTGTCCGTATTTCCCCAGAGCGACTGATTACTCTCCATGCCGAAAATGATATCACAGACACTGAGAGTAACACTCAATGGTTTCGCGTCGACCACTAATTCGGACAGATCTGCCTGTACTACATAAGCCATGCCGATATAACCACAGATCTCGTCCAGTGCAGAATCGGAGGAGTGATATTGGATGAGTTTGTTTCTCAAAAATGGGAAGATGCACCAGTCGATGACAGCGGGATGCGGAACAGCAGCCTGTAAAGGTGTTGGTGCCAGAAAAGAGGGTAGTGCAGCCAAGGTATCGGGATTAGGACATATTCTCCACGCCGTGAGTCTGGCAAGTTGTTCTTCGCCGTTTGTGTTTCTCATCCAGGGCTCCATCCATTGCCAAGCAACTTTGACGAATGTATCGACTAAAGCCGTGGCCACCTTATGAAGGCTAAAAGCATGGTAAGCTCTGGAAAACCTATAGCCCTTGCGGATGTACTCACCTCCGCACGTCTGGGGGTTGACTGTCACCAGAGTAACTCATCACAACACACATTTCATAGGCATGGATATGTTCAGAATACGCAGAGCGAGCCATGGCTTGAAGGCTGCGATACAATGGCAATTCCGTTGAGATCGGGACGCACGGCGCAGCCGGTGCTGTTTCCATCGACTCAGATCTTTCCATGTTCATGAGAGTCTCCAGCCCATCACCAATCGGCCGACCGAGAGAAGGGGAGGCTACAGTAGCTTTTGTTAGAGATAGTGCCCTCAGACTGCAATTGCCCATGGCAGGCATCACAACATTTGTAAAATTACTGATCTCATGCTGTGGCTCGGAGACGTTCGATGCGCCAGCTGACTCAGTGATGGTATTGCTTAATTCAATGTCGTACGCGCTAGCGGACGCATTGAAGGCATTGAAATGCTCATCTCGGACCTCGCCCTGTGCACTTGAATGCGAATCGCCCGTCCCCATATCAACTTGCGGTGACTGTGGTGGTGAATTATTGTCGTCCAGTCCCTATGATGTCAGCACGACCACAGTGTAAGCCTCAGAGGGTCAGTCGAGCTCACTCGCTCAGTATTTCGGTCGATTGCAACGTCGCTGATGATGTCTTTTAATGTGGCTTGGAGGCTACGAAGCTTGTACTCGCAATGAAAAAACTGCTGTCGAAGCACCTGATTCTCGCGAGCTAAAATTCTGTTACGGTCGCTCTCCGATTTGGAAAACTGGGCTAGACGCTCCTTCAGTTCAGTGATATCCGAATTTTGTCGTGCTCGGAATGCTTGCTGAGAAAGACGATTGCGCAATTTTCTGCCCATTTCGCTTAGCAGTACTCGTCCCTGTCTTGTCCATTGCACAAACCGTTTTTCCGCTGCGATGGTACTCCTTCTGACCCGTGGGTCTGGGGAGCGTATTTGATTCTGTGACGACATTGCGTAAGTCTAGCCTTCTTTCGCAAAGCAGTGAAGCGGATTGAATGGATATTAGTCCACTAAGAACATATCTAAAGCCTACGATGTACTTCTTCATTGAGTGAAGAAGTGTAAGCTAATAATAGATACAGCGTTCGAGCGGGGCTTCATGGGAAAGAGTAAGTACCTCGGTTAACCTAATGCTTAAATTGCCGATGCTAAGGTTCACTAAGGGAACTAGTATTCGCATAAGCACGTGCACAAGCACACGTGACTCTTGGCGGCGCTAGGCGGCGCTAGGGGTGAGCTAGGGGGCCCCCGGGCTAGACCTAGCTAGGCACTCGGCGCCCGGACCTAAGCCTAATTAGGCAATGGAAATTTCACGTTTTATAATTATTTAACTAAGTTAACTACCCGCGCTCCTTCCTTTAGGCAAAGTTCTCCCTTTAACTAAATCTTTAACTAAATTCTTACCTGAATAAAGCCTCCACTAACTACTCTAGGCTATCCCTCTAGGGAGGAAGCCTATAAATTCGTCTAGGAATAGGTATAAAATTACGGCTACGCCTTAGTTATTAGGGCTACTTAGCGCCGGAAGGCACCCGGAAACTCTACTACTAAAGGGCCTATCTATCTAGTTACCCTTACCTATAATAGGGGCGGCACCCCCCGAAATACGAGCGTTACTAGTCCTCGGAACTCCTCTATAAGTAAAATAGGCTATCTATTTAGGCTTAATCTTAGGCACGACTTAGCTATTTAGGAATAGTTAGTTAAGATTCTTAACGATACTTATAATTACGAACCCTCTATTCGGCTCTAATAGTACCTAATACTTAGGCGTTACGAGCGCTAAACTATTTATCCGGGGGACAAGGTTTAGGATCTATAATGGAAGTAGCCGAAGACCGTAGAAAGAAGGAGTAGAATGTATAGTCGCTTTCTATCTTATTGAATAACTTAAGATCTATCTAAGTAAAAGAGTATAGTGTTATAATCCGAGCTATAAGTAGTTCTAACTAAGGTAGGGTTCCTTAATAGAGTAGGTACTAGAGTATTAACTAAGATAATAAAGGGAATATATAATCGTCGGACTATATCCTAAACGTAGATATAGAATTACTAACGAAGTTAACTACGAACTATACTATCTAGGTAAAGGAGCGTATATATATAATACTTAAAATACTACTTTAGTATATTACTATATTATTCTATTACATTAATATACTTATACTCCCTCTAGTTACGTAATATAGCTTCGTTCTCTATCGACTAACCTTTCTTAAACTATCCCTTAGAACGCGGGGCGCCTATTCCGGCGACCTTATCTATAACCTAGTCCGTAATACTATTCCCTCCTTCTATCTACGTTATTCTTAACGTACTTAAGGTAGTCGTTTCCCTTCCGTTACGATTCCCGTTTCTTCTTCCTTATAGCTAACTATATCGTCCTTAGATATTAAGAAGAGCCGTCGATCCTCTAAATTCGTATATAACTAGAACGCGCGTCGCCTTAAAATTACGAATACTATATTTCTCGATTCTAAAAACGTCGCTATAGTTACCTATACCGAGTATATTAACTATAACGTTACCTATTACTATAATCGAGAATAGTCGATAAAATATTCTAAGTATCTTCGGTACTAAAGAAACTATAATAGTACTTTCTTCGTAGAGGAATTTCGAAAAGTTAGAGAGTAAAAGAAATAGTTAGTCTTAAAGTTTCGCGCTAAGCGACGCGAGATTACTCGGCTTCGTAAGGTTCTAGCGAAGCTAGAAGAGCGCGACGTCGATATCTAGAACTTTCTAGTTAAACTAGAAGACTAGTCTAATTATATACTTCGTCGAGAGATAGAAGTATTAAGTATTTTCGAGTTTATAGAGGCGTCCGCTAGTATTAGTTATAAGTTAATTCTAGTCGAGCTCGAGTTTATTTTTAATAGTTAGTTTATAATTAATTTAGTAGATTAGGAATAAGTTCTAGATTCTCCTAATAATACTAGATAACTAGTTTCGAGTTAAGGTTTATTTCTAGTTCCTAAGTATTTTTCTCTTCGGAGTATCCTAACTACTTAATTAAGTATTTTATTTAGTTATCTTCTTACTTATACTAGAGTATAGTTTCTATATCGTAATAGAGTTCTTAGGTTTCCTCGTCGATATATATCGATCCTAGTCTAGCTTCGTCTAGTACCTTTTCTAGTAGTAATTTATAGAATACTAGATATATATTTAGTTCGTCTAGTAAGTATAGCTTATAGAGGACTAGTTCTAATATTTTCTTAATTCGATATAGTCTAATTTTTATATAATCTAGTTTCTTACTTAGTGTTATAATCCGAGCTGTAAGTAGTTCTAACTAAGGTAGGGTTCCTTGATAGAGTGGGTATTAGAGTATTGACCAAGATAATAAAGGGAATACTTATTCGTCGGACTATATCCTAAAATATAGGTATAGGATTACTAACGAAGTTAACTATAAACTATACTATCTAGGTGAATGAGCGTATATATATAGTACTAGCCTAGACTATAGACTTACTTAGACTATATTTATAGTCTATAGTCCTCTACAGTCCATTCCCTAGTTACGTAGCGTAGCCTCGTTCTCCATCGGCTAACTTCCTCGTTTCCCTCGAGTATAGGCGGCTTATCCTTAGCGACCCTTCTAGTAACCTAGTTCGTAACACTATCCCCTCCTCTCTCTATTCGTTATCCTTAACGTATATAAGGTGAGTATCGTCCGCTAGAGGCGGTCCGTCCTTCTTCTTTCCTTTTTATAGCTAATTATACCTCCTAAGGCCTCTCTCTCTAAGCCCGAGCAACTCCGACGTCTTGCTACTAAAATTAAACTCCCCGGTTTTAGCTTCGAAACTATAGCTTCTTATCCTTAGTACGTTAAGGCGCATAAAGTATATATCGTTCGCGAGGGTTACTCTCGTTATTCCGTCTATATACGGAAGAATATTATATATAGTAGTATATTTTCGGATACCGAATTTAATTATCTTAAAAATAAAAAACGTAAACTACGCGAAAAGAACGAAAAGCTACGCTAGGAGTTAGCTAGCCTAGCTCGCCGTATCCTTACCGCTTAAACCGAGTAATCTAAGGTAGAAGCTCGCCTCGAGAAGATTATTAAGAAATAAAGTAAAATAGTCGACCGAGAAGTACGGCTTCTCGGGGAATTAGTAGACGACGGTTCCGGCGAGTTTAATTTTACCGTAATAACCGATAACTTTCTAATAAAAGAATCCTCCTAGCTAGATTACGCCGCTAGTAATACTAGGTAATAAGTCTCGGGCTAAGGTTTATTTCTAGTTCCTAGGTATTCTTCTATTCCGGGTATCCTAACTATTTAACTAGGTATTTCGCTTAGCGGCCTTTCCGCCTATATTAGAGTATAGTTTCTATATCGTAATAGGGTTCTTAGGTTTCTTTATCGATATATACTAGTCCTAGTCTAGCTCCCTCTAGTACCTTCTCTAATAGTAATTTATAGAATACTAAGTATATATTTAGTCCTTCTAGTAATTATAGCTTATAAGAGACTAGTCCTAGTATTTCCTTAATTCGATATAGACTAATTTTCGTATAATCTAGTTTCTTACTTAGTCTTTATATTTTTATATTTTTTATATTAACGTAAACTATCTCCCCCTTCTAGAAGTCTAGTCCCTTAGATCTTTTTTTATTTACTATTTTTATAGTTATTTTTAATATTTTATCTAACTTTATTTTTAGTAGAAAGTATAACTTATATAAGTCCTTAACTTTTATCCTTACCCTTTCCGCTATAGGTCTATCGCTTAATAGTTCTTTCTTAAAATCTAGGTGTCTCCTATAGTTCGTAAAGAACGGCGATATTCCGGTTACCGACGTATTATTATTGAAAGCGAATTAAGCTATTAGTAACAACTCGACCTAATTCTTTTATTAGAAATCTATATAGCATCGTAGGTATTATTCTATCGTCTAATTTATTCTTTCCGTTTATCTATCTATCTATAGATAATATAACGTTAATATCTTATATTTTATTCCTAGTAGGTTAGTTAACGATTACTAAAACTATAAATTAAATAGTTTATCCCTATCCGTAATAATAACTTCCGGTGTTCCGTACTGCGCGAATACCGTTCTCGTAACTATATATACTAGTTCTTCTACTATTAATACTTCTTTATATAGTAGTAGGTAAATATACTTTATTAGTATATCGTTTACTATAAGTATACTATCGTATATCGTACCCGTTATAAATTCTTTCGATAGTAGTAGCTTAACTATAAAGTCTATCGCTATCCTTAACTATACTTTATCTATATTTTCCGCTAATTATAGTAAGCCGTATAGTTTATATCTTAAGTATTTAGCTTTATAGTATATATCGTAATTCTTAACGTATTCTTCTACGTCTTTTCTTAATCCTCCCTAGGTAAAATCTCGTATTACTAATTCGATTGTCTTATTAATACCTAGGTATCCTATACTTTTATTATCGTATCTTGTTCGTATAATTTTTTATTTTTATTCTTTTATTAATTCTATTTCTAAGGTTATAAGTATTCTCGTTTCTATTTTTCTATATATTAGGTAATTTTCTTTTTTCTCTAGTAGCGCCGCTAGCTTAGGTTCTAGCCCTTCTATATAGTTCGTTCTTCGACTAAGGGCATCGGCTATAACGTTCTCGATTCCTCGAATATATATAATTTTAAAATTATAAGAGGCTAGAGTTTTAGTCTATCTAACTTATCTTCTATTAAGTTCTTTAGTTATCGTCTAATAGGTTAGATTTTTATAGTCTAAGTATATTTACACTAGGTATTTAGCTCCTTCTAGGTATACTCTCTATATTTTTAGGTATTCTACTACTACGAGTAGTTCCTTATCGTAGACATCGTAATTTACCTCGGGCCCGCTTAACTTTCTTAAATAATATACTACTAGATAAAGCTTCCCTTACTCGTCTTTTTATTTAAGGTAGCCTCCTATTACTTTATCTAAGGCGTCTATTTCTACGGTTACTTCCTTTTCTAGGTCGAAAATATATAAGATAGGCGCGGACGTTATTCGCCGCTTTAGCTCTTTAAAGGTATTCTTATATTTTTCCCTAAAATTAAAGATTATTTCCTTCTTAGTTAAGTTAGTAATTAGTACTACGATCTTCGAGAAGTCCTTAATAAACTTTCGGTAATAGTTAATTAATCTATAGAACGCCTATACTTCCTTAACTATCGTTAGTTCTAGCTATTTATTAATAGCTCGAACTTTTTCTTAGTTCGGTGCGAGTCCTTCTAAAGATATAATATAGCCTAGAAATCTAATACTATTCTTATAGAATTCGTATTTAGATAGCTTAAGTAGGATTTTATTTTCCTTTAGCTTTTCTATTACTTTCTTTATATACTCTATATATT